>NC_133158.1:48774807-49395769 GCF_040802235.1 Manis javanica | reverse complement strand
TCCATCTCCTGAGTCATGCCCACAATTTACTTCTTGATGTTACTTGCTATTCAGAAAAGCTTGAAAGCCTCTGGTCTACACTGTCTTTTTCTTACAGGACTCGTCTTGTTAGGTGGCTCAGTATGTGATTCTCTGACCCTCTGCAGGTCTCTTCACCATACCGGACCCCAGTTTCCTCACTGGCCAAGTCTACAGCCTGACCTATGTCAAAGGCTATCAAGAAGACCGAATTAAATCATAACTGCTGAAGCGCTGTGTGAAGCCAAACACGGTCATCAAAGGTAAAGCGTTATTATAAAACAAATCAGAGAGGAACTGTTCTGAAGGCCACATTTCTGTGGAATAGCATCAAGACATTTGACAGCTGAGAAGAGTCTTAGGCAACCCTTGGTACAATCTATTCATCAGAAAAGAGAAAGAGAAGCAGCTCCGAAAAAATGAGTGGTTTTTCCAAGTCTTGCAAACAGGGGCCCATCTGGGACCTTGTGTCCTGTTAATGAGTTTCCATCCCCCGACTGTGCCACTGTTCCAACAGCCGTGTTGTTACTTCTTTAAAAAAAGGGAGGGTCTTGTGAAATTTTATTTACAGAAAACTTAACAGCTCACGAAAAGCTAAATTGATTTCTTCCCTTTCAAAGTGGTTTCCTGATGGCAATCCCATAAATTAAACTCCAACCCCAGAGAAGTCAGAGGGACTGAATAATAAATCTGCAAGAAGAGATATGGAGAATCCTTTGAAAGACTCAAGACATAAGGCAGTAAGATGCAAAAAGTGAAGATCACCAATCTCCTACCTGAAATGTCAGTGGGAAAATAATTTTAAATTGTATTGGTAAGGAGGAAGGAAGAACATCTCTTTCCTCTCTCTAATAATCAAAACTGAAAGCAAGGGAAGAACCAAAAAATGTCACCCCAGATGTCCTCTTTGTCTCTCTGGAGTGGGGAGGGGAGTAAAAAGTGGTATAAAACATCACTTGGACGATATGGCAAGGTCGTTGCTCAATGCTATGTTGTAACACTACTTTAACTGTCACTGAGAGCTGGGATGGCAAATATTGCATCAACATCTCTGCAAGGTGTTTCCTGGGCTTTGCAGACAGGATGGTTCAGGGGAGGTACAATCTCTATTCTTGTGGAGGCCAGATAAAGCCTGCTGCTTGGAGCCATTATCTTTTGTGCTGAAGTTGTAGATAACACAGTTTCACACTGGCTGTCCAAGTCTTGCTTCCCAACTTGTAGGGCTGTATTGCTAAAGTCTTTTGTGTGTGTTTTATCAGACCCATTTTATCATCCTTCTCCAAACGCCCTTTGTCAAAGTCAGCCTTTGAACTTCTTTTGCATATACATTGAATGTAACCAATGATTCAGGATATGTAAGAGACTTATCTTATAACTCTACAGAAAGAGGAACAGAGTCATCGATCTTTCTGCCATAATAGATCTTCTTGAGGCCGCATGTGTGCATGTGTGTAGGGGGGACAGGGTTATAATCTTGTTGTTTATCTTTAGGGTATTATGCAACAAACTATCCTTTGCAAGTATTTTATACCTTTTGCTTCCACACAAATTAAACCTGAAGCCTGTGCAATGCAAAAGTGCTAACAGCCAGCTTGTCTTGGATTGTACTGAAGGCACTGTGGGTGGGGCTGACCTTGGGGTCCCAATCACAGGACTCCCTGCGTGGACATCATGCCTGGCTGACTTTGTGTCCTTTTCCCTGGGCAGTTTGTGGTCAGATGACAGCCTGAGTAATAAGACTTAGTAAGACTCTTGCTTTGCTCTCATTTGATATGGTGCTCCCTGGAACCTAGCACTAATCCTTGCATGAGGAATTGATGATTGCTCGTGTTATTTATATTTCCTTTATGTGGAAAACAGATGGAATCCAGTCGGGTCACATCAGATAGGTTTAGGACTTCATCCCTCTTTTTTCATCTTTTGCATGTCTCATGTTGAACCCTAGCCTACAGCTGTGAAACTCGGACTAGAAAGGAGAGGTGGGGACAGAGGAGGAAGGTGGTGTGCTCCTCCCTTCTCTGGGCGTAGAGGAGACTTCTCAGCATTGCATATGCACTGCTGAAAACACAGAGTGTTGCTCTGATGTGGAATACATAGCATTTCTTAAAAAAAAAAAAGACATATAGATAATGTTCTGTTTGCTGTCCTGCACATCTCCAGAGGAGGTGCAGAGGGTAGGGAGCCACTCAGCTGAGTCAGAAAGGGTCGCAAGGCTCTCTGGCTCCAGCAGGGCCATCCTTCGTGAGAGGAGATGAACTCATCTCATGGTTGGGAAGTAGAGAGGAGGAGCAGATACATCTCTGCAAGATTAAACTTGACCTGTAAGTTTGTGGGTCCCCTCATCAAATTTTCTCAGGTCTCTCCCTTTTCCTTCTCCTCCTCCTCTTCCTCCTTTCTGAAACTGTTACCTGCTAGGCTATGAGTGGGCCACCGTGTGGTGTTCTGTGGTGGGGGGAGCACACACAGTCCAGCGCAGACATCGAAACAAGCCAACAGTTCAGATGGACACACATCAAGACCTGCATAAACCAGCTCTGAAATCGGCTTCCGTAAACCAGCCGCACACTTGCCGTGTTCCTGGCTTACTTAGCTCTCTCTTCCCCATGGGGGCTCAGACTTCAACTCACCCATGGCCTGCATCCTGGGAAACCAGAGCTGGCATCTCCGGGCCTGAGTCATGCCTCGTGGCTCCCTGGTGTCTGGCAAGTGAGCAAAAAGCTACGCTTCCCTTCTTTCCCCACCTTCCTGCAGCTGGCTGGAGTGCTCAGGCTCTCCAGCAACTATTTTTCTCCTTTTTGTAATTTCCTGATCGAATCATCAGTGATGGAGATAATTTTCAAAACTTTTTTCCTGGTGGGGGAATTCATTTAGGCTTCTGGGAACTAAGAACAAATGAACTGTCTTTCGGAAGTCACGAACTGCATAATGAAAGCTAAATGCAGAGGCAAAAATTTCTTACCCTTCGTCCTCTCCATCACTAGCCCTTGATGTGAGAGCAAAGCCTCACCCACTGGGGCCTGGCTCCAACTGGAGCCCCCTGCACCTGGGACCGAGATCAGACTCTGCCCTCTGTGTGCGCGGCATCCTCACCCTGGGCCCTTCGGGTGGGTTTGTGCGTTGAATCACACACCTGTCAGGACTCCTAATGCTCCTGTTGGCACTTTTAAAAAATATTGCATACAACTTCAATTGTGTGTAATTTAGGGGGGCACAAAACACCTTTGTTGGAGTTTTCTGGGCATAATAGGAGCTATCTGATTGGGGGAAGTGGGTGCTTCCTGATTTTGGCTCATAAAGCTGCTGCTCGAGGTGGTATAGGACTAGGGGATAGAGTAGGTAGGTTCTCAATACGTGTCTGCTGAAGAGAAGTTGGTGAAAATCAACATCAAAAATACATTTTTGGTATTATTTCAGGGAATAAAGGTGCTGCTAACAATAGGAGCAAACAGTATCTATGAAATAAGGAAGGAAGTATCAGATACCTTGAATTCAGCAACCTGGGGTTGAGGGGGAATATTTTTTTTTTTCAGATGTGTGAAGCACAGAGAGATGGGTGGATCTGTCAAGGTTCTATACCTGATAATCAGGTTTGAACCCACACTCTGATAGAGGCATGGCCTGTAGTCTGCTCAGTGTTGGAGCATGCAGCAGGGAGAAAGGTTAGCAGCCCGCCTCCAGCCAGCCCCACCGTAGTCTAGAAGCCTGAGGCCAGTGTAAAATGGGATCATGTCTGTCCTCTACCCCAGGCCCAGTCACCACTCTAACCTCACAGGGCAACTGTATCCCTCAGTTTGCTCTGCCACAGTCTCTGTTATGTCCCTCAGATATACAAACTCTTCCTGCCTCAGGACCTTTTCATATGCTTTCTTTCTTCCTGAGTCACTTGGCCCCGCAAGGTTTCACAATAGCCACCCAAATGTCATCTATTAAAGTAACAACTCAAGTAACCCCACACCCTACCTGTGCCCTGTCACTTGGATATCACACACACTGAGTTATTGTCATCATTGCATTTGTCTTATTTAATTTCTGTGTTTACTTGTTTTACTTATTTATTGTCTGCCTCCATCCTCCAAGGGAGTCCTGCTCACTGCTGGGGGGCACCCAGCATCAAGAAAAGAGTCTGCATTTGAGTAGATTCTGAATAAACACTTTCTGTGAATGAGTGAATAATGAGCTATAGCTGCCACCTCCTCTCCTGCCTGCTATACCCGAGTCAGCCCAGATCGGAGAGAGAGGAGATGACTGCTTCCAGGTGTCCAATAGTGAAGAAAATCCCTCGCTTTACAACTTGTAATCATTGGGTTCCAGTAAGTCTAGAAGCCCAGGGAATCTCCTCTCTGTATTGTGATTGTTGGTGCCTTGAGGGCTTTGGAAGTTGACATGGTCAACAACCTAAGAAATTGTCTTAGGTTTCTTAAGAGTTTGGGACACTGTGGTAACTACACATGGTCAGCTATTGGAGGCGTCCTCTTTCTAACAGTTTCTGGTGCGTTGGATATGCAAATGTACAGTTTTTCTCACTCAGTTGGTAAACATTTCTGGCCAAATTAAAACCAAAGGAATGCAACACAGATGATTCATCGGTATATTCCGCAGACCCATGACCACACACTGCCTCCTCAGGTAGCAACGGAAGGCTACTGTTTTCCCAGCTTTCCCGGTCTTTGGGGGTGCATGCTGAGCAGGGGAACGGAACCCACATCTGATGCATATTTGAAACTCCAGGTCAGTCTTAGAACTACTCTCAGATATTTAGAACACTGTGGATGAATATGATTTGATCTGAGATAAACATTCCAAGGTGATGCAAACCAGGGTACAGAGAAGGTCCTGGCCCCCCAGTCCAGGGCCTCCAGCTGGCCTTAACTAGGCTGAGACAGGCATAGGCCTGGCAGGTACAGGAGGGAGCAATGGGCATTGCATGAGACTTCCTCTGGGATAAACAGGGCTCCAGGGAGGGAAGACCCTCCAGGGCTTTAATGCAGGGCTGCCTAGCCTCCAGTGAATGGAGCTGTGTGGATGGGAGTAGATTTCTTGCAGCTATTGTCTAGAGAGGTGGGTGCCCATGTGGGAAACCCCAGGGCAGGCAGCATCATTACTGGTGTGATGTTTAGAAGCATCAGCAAACTCCTATTTCTGCTAGGCCCCCTGCTTCTTAAGCTTGTCACTTCTCTCATTTTTTGTTTGGCCCCTTCCATTTTGTACTATTTTCAGTGAGGATTCAGGGCAGCAAGCATGATTTGCCCTGATGTGACACAGGGCCTCAGTCTGGGGTGGGTGTGGGGACCCTTACATGGTGTTCTTTAATAATTTACATGGCAGCATTGGGGGTACTCTTAACTGCTTCTTAAAAGCAATTAATGGATTTTCTGACATATCAGTTAACAATGTATTACACTGACACAAAGTCGTGTGTAGGCTCTTGATTGGCCCAGAGAACTGTATGGATTAAATTCAGCCCAGAGTTTAGCTTTGGAGACTCTAAAAATACGTCTCTATAAAAGGAAAGGCTTTTTACATGGAGTGTTGTCTAAAAATCTAAACCATATGTCCTTTCCGGGCCTGTCAATAGGGTAAAATACAGGCTCGAGTGTGTGTAGCTACTCAGACGTCGAACATTCAAGAGGCATGAAATAACCTACTGTTACTAAATATGCTCAACACGCTGGATGATAAGTCGCCCAGGCCATGCCAAGGGAATTCTCTCTCAGTCAGAGTGTAACGGGAGGAACTCCATCAAAATATGGTTTGCTAAGGACTCTTAGAAGCAGGCAGATTGCGCTCTGCTTGGAGTGGTCACCTCAGGGCAGGCCAGCTCTTTACATAGCTGAGTTTGCAGGAGCCATTCACTGTTGCCTGTGATGGAAGAATTATCTGTCAGGAGGATTCCTGTCCACCGTGCAGGCTTTATGAATGGGGACATCAAGATACAGACTAGTTAAGTGGCTTGCCGCAGGTCAGGCAGTGAGTCAGGGAAGTGCTAGAAACAAGGGCTTCCCGACATCTTGGCCTCTGAAGGGATTCATGGGACAACCTTCTGCAATGAGTGTAGTGCAATATTAGATGCATTCACCTGCCAGGAAGTCTCTATGTATATTTAAACATGTACTGTGCCCACAGTAGAAAACTCCTTGGAGTAAACTTTCAGGGGAGCAGTGTTTCTTCACCCTCCTGATGCTGCCTGCCGTGTGGAGGGGACCCTGGGAAGCAGTTGATTCTCCTTCACTCAGTGCATTAGCGAGTCTGGGAGGAGGAAGTGGCAGCTATGGGAACCTGACTCTCTCCTTCCCTCCTCCTGGATGGGGGTTAGTGGCTGCAGGAGGCACACATTTGTGTGGTATGTTTTGCAGGCCCAGCCCTGGTGCTAAGATGCCTGAGACAGATGAGTGAGTTTATCTAACTTTGGAGTTTGGTGTTGGGAAGCCCGCCATTGCTGCATGCCTTAGCCCCAGTCTGCAATCTGGCTCTGAGCCTCTGTAGAGCAGGCCCTTTGACCTGCATATGCCCACTCCTTTTTGACTGTTTGTTAATGGACCCAGAATTCATGGAGGCTGCCGTTTATTGGGCGTGCTTCAATCTTCAGTGTCCACAAAGAGATCTGGGCATTAACTTGAACATGTGGTAATAAGAGAACAAGTCCACTTGAACTTGATAGACAGCTGAGCCTGGCTTCCTGGCTGCATCAATTAATCTGTTTTCTGAATTATAGAATAGGGATAGGTCCTCCGTTATAGCTCTGTCATGGGGATTTGATGAGATATCCTATTAGACCACTCTTAGACTATGTTTAGCATATCTATTGCCAATTAATGGGACTTAAACTATTTTCTGTTGCAAAGTACCAGAAGAAACTCATCTAAGAGGATTTAAAACCTTAAAACATTTTCATATCATGCTCTTATACTTTTTACGGGTTTAAGAACATCTTACAAAGAGGACAGTTTCACAGAAGAATTAAAGGCCACCGGGAGAGAAGGGACCGTGCCCTTTAAGGGGAAAAAGAGATGCAGAAACACCTCACAGGTAAAGTCCAAGCTCTTTGCTGATCTGGTCCTGTTGAGAAGCGTTCTTGACAATCCTCTTGGCAACTGAGTTACCGTTCCTTCCTCCTTGCTTAACCCAACCCAAGTGGGTGTAAAGACTCAAGATCATAGCACCTGCTTTGAGTTCACAGAATAGTTGTGGTGAGCAGCAAAGGGAGAAAAACATTTTCAAATCAGCAGAGAAGCATTATATGCAAATGCAAAATTTTTCTTATTGATATTCATATGACTCTATGTTTATGACCATTGTTGTTTCTGGGCAGAGTGGAAGGTGTTGTCAGACAAGAGAAGTAAGCACAGGAGATCAATATTGTTTGGGTGACTCACTTTAGAATTGTCTTCAAATTTTAACACTTGCAAATTCCATTTTTCCATGTCAGTGTTATTTTGCTGACATAGAGAAAAGAAGTTAACATCATAAAAATACAAAGAAAAGTATGCTCAGGGGTCTGATGTGCTGATTATCAACTGCCTCTTTGCATTCTTAATCTTGGGAAGTGAAAAGCTTTTACCCAGAGCTATAGGTTTTTTTACTCTTTAAAACTATGGTGACAAGAGATCCAAGTCAGATTCAAAGACTCATATTCTGAAAGTTAGTTTGGTTAAGAATAGAGTATTTTTTTTGTGGCAGGGGGAGAGGGGGAAAAAGGACCTGAATTATTTACCATGGCTCTAGAGATGGAAGAAAGTCCCAAGATTTTACTGAAGTCACTGATTGATTTTCTGACACAACAAAGTGAAATGAAACTCAAGTAGCCAGTTATGCTACATGGCAGACACAAGATCTCTTAAATGTGGAGCTGCATTTCAGGGGCTAGAAGTTTGTATCCTAAGGGTGGGGAGAAAGGATGGTGATTTCTGCTGCCTTATAATCAATACATCCTATAAAGTTCTTGAAGCAGTCAACAAAATATGAACTCCATATTCAGTTAATGTAATTCAAACACCTCCCCTGCATAAAGACCTATCCGGGTCATTCTTGGGGAGTAAGAGCTCATGAAAGCATGGTCCCCAGCTCTCAACAAAGGCACAGCTTAGTGGGGTGGTAGATTGGTCACCAAATACTGCCAGTCTGCTATAGTAGTCAGTGAATGTGTTAATGGAGGTATACAAACCAAGTGTTATGAGAGCACAGACAAGGGGAGAAATGAGTGCCATCTGGAAGGGCCCGGGAACCTCTGAGGAGGAGGTGGTGGGAAGATTGTCTCTGGAGGACTGTAGGGTTTGGGAAGAGAATTTCATGTAGTTCCCAAGACATATGCAAAGAAAGAAGGGAAGTGCAGAGGGCATCACAGAATGGTGAGTGATGGCTGTAGGATACAGCTGCAGTGCATGCTGGCCTGGGGGAGAATTAGAATTCTGCATTAGCATTCTGCATTCTAATTCTGGCTGTATGAATGTTTCATTCTTAGGCAGTAGAAGATGTTGGACAGAGTTGTAATTTTAAATCAAATCAAGGATGCCTGCACTGGGTGAGAAATGTAATGAAATGATGGTATCCCTTGATAGTTCTCTCTTTTTTTTTTTGGCAGAAAGATCTCAAAGACGATAGATGGAAAGGTGTGCAGACACACAGAGAAAAATGAGAGAGTAAGCCTGGAATGGTTAGCCGCCATGTAAGTGCTGAAATGAACATGGAGCTTGGCGGATACAAAAGGCAAGCCAATCATCACCTCTGGAACTTGGAATCAATTTGTAAGATGGCTCAACTGCACCCCGGATGCATAAACAGAAGACTAAGAGATGGTTATAAAACCCTTGGCTTTTACCCAAGTTACAGTGCTATGTTAAGGTCAGGTTGATCAGAGAGTCACTGTGCAATAATCTGAGTTTTCCCTTTGAGGGTGTTCATGAGATGCGAAACCCAGTGGGATGGTTGACACCCCTCACCCTGAAAATCTCCTGGGGAGATTTCTTAGCCTAGCTTCATGACAACTGTCCTCTGGCCTACAAGCTGAAAGAAATGCAGCTGATCACCAGCACTGCCATTAGCATCTGCACTCAGTGAAGCGGTTATCCCCAGCTGTGAGGGGTATGTGGCAGGATCTATGATTGTCAGAGTAATTAAAAAATTAGCTTATTTTATATGTTGTGCTCTCTAATGGATGTTTTGATTTTATTCTTTGTTGGAAAGAAATATCATAACATTTTTCATGAGGACTGGACTGTAAATCACAAATTTAATAATTTATATGAAATAATGCATAAAATTACAATATAGAATAATTTGAGATATACCATAATGCTTAGTATATGCCAGATACTATAAACACATATCAATTCCTTTCACATCTTTGCTGTGAGGTAGGTATCATAATTATCATCCATATTTTATAGATGAGGAAACTGAGACACAGAACTGCTGATTAATTTGCCTAAAGTCACACAGCTAGCAGAGCTGGAATTTGATCTTAGATAGCTTGGTTTCACAGTGCATGCTTTTAACCAGTCTCCTAAACAGCCCACTCTTGACACCAAAACCTAACCCTTGGCATGAACTTGCAAGTACAGACTTTGAAAAGTGATGACCATAGAAAGGAACCTCTGATTTGACACCTGTGCTCTTTCGTTGGAGACCAGATAAGGGACCTACTAATATTTTTGGACTTCTTGACCTCTGACCTACTACACTATTTTGCCAAGTTTGCATGGAAGCCCCCACTATGTGGGGTTTCACCAGGCACCACTGGTGCATCCTTTGCTTTAGTGAGTCTAGTGGGCTGTTCTTGCTCCTTCGTGACTTGCTCTTTATCACACATCTGGCATGTGCCCAGCAGAGCCTGACTCCCGAGAAAAAAAATGATTTACCAATTTAGCATGGAGATACAAATACTTCCTTCTTCAACTGGGTGGTCTCCTTATAGAACTGAAACAAAACTAGACCCAGGAAGTGGCAGGTAGTTTTGAAACTGATGCTTGATAAGTGAGTATCATTAGACTCAGATTTTTGTCCTAAACAAGTGCTGTAGACCTTTAGGAAAGACTAATGGCAGATGTAACTTTTTAGATGTGCATCATATTGTAAAGAGAATGTGCACATTCTGTAGTAGTGTTATATTTTTTAAACATACTTGAGAAATAGATTGAAGCATTTGTTCACTCAATGGACTGTTATGAACTGGTGATCCTGGCATTGTTTTAGGAACCTGAATGAGAGCAGTGAACAAAACAGCAAAAATCTCTTCTTTGGGAAGCTGACTTTCAAGGGTAGATGGAGAAACCTGAATGAACTCAAGTTCCATGTTTGATGTGAGGACAAAGCAAAGTGACTATTGTCAGAGACAAAGGGCCCTTGATATTAATAAGCTTGCCTTCACACTGTTCTACCAATTGTCATTTTAAGCTATTTTCTTCCAAGGATATATCTTAGCATCTTAGCATATTTTATGGTCTCACCCCCAACCTCTTTTATAAATGTCTGTAACTTTTGGTGTTTTCTTATTCTACAACCAAAGCCTTCCCCAAGACCTCAGGCTGCTCACTTCCTGATAGGAATTGTGGCCAAGTCATTATAGACAGTGATGGTCCCCAGTTTCTGCCCAAATAGATGAGGCAAGAATAAAAGCACTCGAGGCTCCTGGTGCCATCGACTGGAGGACAACTTTCAACCAGAAACATACAGAAAAATGTACCAATTTCAGACTAAACTGAATGGTCTGTAAAAACCCATATGAACATATTTCCCCCTCCATTCCTGTTCTCGAAGTTGTACATAATTACACTCCTGGGAACACGGGAAAACATCTTTAGGTATGACTCTACAGAAGGTAGATACAAATTATCCCCATATTATCTTACCTCTTAGCAGAGCAAAGGGGCTGTCCAGTTCCTCACCTAAGGACTAGAATTAAAAACCCGGGGTCTGATGCTGTCCTTAATCTCCCTGTAATGTTGGGGGATGGGTTGGAGCAGTTATATATGTATCCACATGGACAAGTTGCACATTCATTAAAAAGACCTTCTGTATAAATATCAGCTATTTAAACACTCTCCCCCCCTATTTTCATTGTTATGAAATAGACAATAACATGAAACTTAATGATTTTAACCATTTTTCAGTGTGTAGTTCTGTGGGATTAAGTACATTTACCTTGATGGGCAGCTATCACCACCAATCACCTCCAGAAAACTTAGATACTCTGTACCCATTAAGCACTAACCCCTATTCTTTCACCCTCCCAGCCCTTGGCAACCACATTCTAAGTTCTTTATGAATTTGACTATCCTAGGAACCTCATATAGTGACTCAAATAATGTTTGTCCTTTGTGACTTTGCCCTTTGTGACTGGTTTATTTCATTTAGCATGTCTTTAAAGTTTGCATGTATTGTGGCATGTGTCAGACTTTATTTCTTTTTAAGGCTGAATAATATCTTATTGTAAGGCTAGAACACATCTAGTTTAGCCAATTACCTGCTGATGGACACTTGGGTTGCTTCCACCTTTTGCCTACTGTGATTAATGCTACAGTGAATATGAGTGTACAAACATGACCATTCTTATTCACTCTCTTGACATGAACAGATTTTCTAAAATGTGACAGGTTCAACCATGACCACATGCTTTTGAAAAACCAGTGGCAGAATAAGATTGTCTTAATTAATTTTCCATGACTACTTTTTACCTTTTAGATTCATTCATCTGTTCAACAGGCATGTGATGAATGCCCACTGTGTACCAAGTCCTCTGCTGGATCTCGCACGTTCCAACAGGCACCAGGACCAGTTGCTGCTTTTAAAGGAGACAGACCTGTAAGTGAGGGGCTCTGGGCTGCTGCTCGCGTGCCTTCAGCAAGGCACACATTGGTTAGAAGGGAAGAGAGAGCAGTTGTGTTTCACCTCTCCTGGGTGGGTAGGGAAGGTTTTGAGCAGTGGTGTTTCTCCAACTAAAGGACCCCATAAGATGAGATGACCCTGGGCTAGGTACTTAGCATATGTGCTTTTGTGCAATTATGTCAATAGTCTTTTGAGGTACGTACTTATTATCCCCATATTAAAGATAAAGAATCAAGGCTTGGAGAGATTAAGTAATTTGCCCAAGGTCAGATACTTAGTAAGAAGCATATCACTTTGCAGACCCTAACTACTCTCATACTGATGTTCCAAATGGGAACTGACAAGGTGAGGTAGTGGAGGGCATTCTGTAAAGAGGAGACAGTGAGCTGGACCCATGGTCTGCTGAAGGAGCATGGAGGAATTTGGAGAACTGCAAACCATCTTTTCCAGGTGACTTAAAAAGAAGGTCATAACAATTGCCTGCTAGACGCCCCCCCAGTAGTTAGCCTAGAGGATACCCTTGTTTTCTCATCTGTCCCTCATTGTCCTGAGTAGGATGGTATCGGAGATACTGGATACTGGGAAACTGCATGGTATTTTCTGCCCAGCTTGCTTGGAGTCTTCTGGCATAAACAGATGGAAAACATCAAAATCTTTTTACTGAGTAAGGATGTATCTACCATTGATTGAATGTTTATTCCAAGCCAGACACTATTCTAAATACTTCACACATATTACTGTCCTAACTCTTCACCATAACCCTAAGGTGTAGGTTCCGTGATCATTCCATTTTATAGAGGAAGATAACGAATCCCAGGGAAGATAAGCATTTGTTTATGATAACACACTTAGGAATTGACAGAGCCATAATTTGAAGGATACGGAGGTCCAGAAAATTACAAGTGGTCAGTATCAATGTCCTGCTTATGCATCAGACCCTAAAGGTCAGCTTTCTCTCAGCGTGGTGGAGTAGGGTTCTTGATTCACCCTCTATGAGACTGCTTACCCTTGGCCGTTAGGACAGGTGGCTGGATAGCTCAATGTGCTCAGAAAAGTAAAGGCTATCAAGCACCCAGGGGTTGTTGATACACTTTCATCTTGTGCAACGGTGAAGATGAAATATCTATATTTAAACTGTGTTCTTTAGGAGGTGAGCTGTCACTGTCTGTTAGTTCTGTGGTTTCCATTTCTTTCCAGTTCACCACTGGACTTGTGAAGTAACTGAGAGATGATCAGCTGAGTCCAGCTCATGCTGGGTGTCAGTTATATACATTTTTAAGTTGTGATGTCATGAAAACCTGTGGCATATTCTATAAAGTCAGAACTTGATCTCAAACAAAATTCTAATTATAGTTGTTACTAAAAATACCCCCAAACAAACCCAACCCTGACAACTTAGTTGTTAACTTTACCAAACCTAGATGTCCCATGGGAATTCAAAGTACTCATGTACAAAACTGAACTTGTGGCCAACCTCTATACCTACTACGTTTCTATATTTCCCATTTCTATGGGCAGCAATTCTGTCACCAGTCACCCAAGGGAGAAATCTTTCTTTCCCAACATTGCAAAACTGTCAAAGAGGTAATAAGCTCTTCTTCATCATTGGTTCATGCCCATTACATCCTTCCTACTGCCAGTGTTTCTTTCTCCTGCCCATGTCATCTCTAGACTTTACTTAGGATATTTCCTGTATCTGGATTTGACCCCACCTTTCCATCTTCCCTGCTGCTGCTGAACCATGTCTCTCAGATTAAAATCTGAACGTATTTCCCTGTGTGGAAATCTTTTGATAGGCCCCCACTCTCTGGGGCCTCTGTCCATGTTGCCTGCCTGCCTCTTCTTGAGTCTAATGCTCTTGTTATATTGACTCTTTTTTGTTTTCCTAACATGTCAGGCTATTTCACAGGAACGACCTTCACCCATATGGTGACCACCCACAAGGTGTTTGCCCTTTCCCCTATGATGACTCATTTCTTTTCACAACAGCTCAAAATCATCAGTCTACCTGTAGATCCCAAACCTTTTCTGGGCCCTAACTAGACTCATTGCTTCCTTTCCTTTCCAAAACTAATTCAGTTTAACTAAATTTCAGTAAACATTTGGGGGCCACTTATGGTGCTGAGCTCTGTGCTATGTGTTGGAAATATAGAGAGGAGCAGGGCACATTCCTGTTCTTCAGGCACACCAGAGTAACGGTCAGTGTCCACAAGGCAGGTGGTGACTAATTCTCTTGCAGGGGTGGGCAGGTTTCCTGGAATTACAATGCCAAAGTTGGGCTTATGGAAGAATGAATAGGAAATTGGTAGTGATGGTAGAAGTGGCAGTGATAGGAACTGAAGAGGAGACATTCTAGCTAGAACAAGCAACACATGCACAGGTGTGGTGGTGTGAAAGAAGAAGGTGACTGGGGACACCTGTGTGGTTTAGCATCACCAAACAAGTCTCTTGGGACATGAGACCCTGGAGGAGGGCAGGAGCCAGAGGGAGAAGTACCTTGTTTAATATGGTAAAGAGTCTCAATTTTGTTCCTTTTCATGGAACATCTACTTCTTCCCCCATCCACCTTTCCTGCCAAGATCCATCCAAGTGCAATGACATCCACAGACTCTTCCAGATGATCTCAACTTTCTGGAACAATTCTGTGAACTATCATAGTACTGGGTCATATGTAGTTTGGGTCATATATCTAAAAAATTAATTGCACAGATATTTTATTGTTCTCTAACAGGATCATGTAAGTTTTTTTTGCTTCCCCAATGTTATGGGTTGAACTGTGTCCCCCAAAAAAGATATGTTGAAGACCTAATTCCTTGTATCTATGAATGTGACCTTATTTGGAGATAAAGGCATTATCCATTATAATGAAGTTAATATGAGGTCATTAGTGTGGACCTAATCCAATATGACTGTCCTTACAAGAAAAGGAAAATGCCATGGGATGACACAGACACAGTGAGAATGCTACCAGGGTCAGAGGCAGAACCTGGAGTGACGCAGCACTAAGCCAAGGGACTCCAAGGATTGCTGGCGACCATTAGAAGTTAGAAGGAGGCAGGGAAGCCCCTGCGGGTTTCAGAGGGAGTATGGCCTGCCTGACACCTTGATTTTGGATTTCTCTCCTTTAGAACTGTAAGACAATAAGTATTTGTTGTTCTAAGACACACTAACATTACTTTGTTAATGGCAGCCTCAGAAAAGCAAATTTAGCCAACTAAATTGAAAGTTCCTTAGAGACTGAAAGCAGCTGTAATATTTTAGCGTTAGTACAGCACAGCTCAGAAGGGTGTTCAAGAAATATTTGCCGATTCATTGTAGGATAGGTGCATGAAGTGGGGATGAGGTTTACCATAGCAGAAGGACATAGAGTCATGTGTGCTCTCCAAATGCCAGCGCTATAGTAGGCTTTCCTGATGTGTCTCATTTGCTATGGAAAAGCTGTGCATCTCTGCGATTTAACCTCCCTTTTACATGGTCATTAAAAGCAAAAATAAGGGCAGAACATGTTTACAATTGTTAACAGAAGTTATCTCTAGAAAGTGATGTATGGAGTAATTTTGATTAACTTTTGGCTTGAGTGTTTCAGTTTAAAAAAAGGGCACATGTATTCCTGTAATAATAAAAGGTATATTTTTTTAAAAAGGCAAATGTTTCGTGTGCCCAATATGAAAAGACAGCACATAGTTATTCTTGATTGATTAAATCTGTCAGCATTTTGATCTACAGCAAACACAAGCTTGGGTTTTTCTAAAGCCCTTTGGGGTTTCTTTAAAACAGGCTGTTTAACCAATGTTTTGAACATATCAGGTTAAGGTATGTGACACAGTCTCTCCAAGTGGGATTTAATATAATGCAATAAGAAGTGAAGATTTAATGGAGGATCTCTTTCCTAAGCATAGGAAAAATCAGGTAGTTGTTTATCATTCTTTGTACAGAGCATTTAGCTTTTCTATTGGCCAGACAGATAAAACAGATGTTCTGTGAAGACATCAGCACCTATGCAGAAAATCAAAGCTACTCAAAGGAAAACAGAAGGATGGGGAGAGATGCAGACATTGCCTGTAAAGGGTGGTTCAGTAGCACTAGAGTATTTTCTTTCACTCCATCTCTTCCCCAGGGGTCCTAGGGCATTTCCTTTGGCTAAAGTGCTGTTGAAGGGTCAGCTGCTAGAATGAGGTGTTTACTGCTGAAGAATCAGTTACCTGCACAATGAGTCAATCAACTAGGAGAGGACAAAAATGGGTGGATTTAAGCATTTCAGAAGGCTTGACTCCTACTTTATAAGAACAGGGAGAAAATTCATGAAGACAGCGAGCCCATTAAAGAATAGAGTTTATAGGATGCAGACACAGGAAAAGAACTCAGTCTTGGGAAGCACCACTAAAGGATTAATGACAACCGGCTGGGCTTCAGCTTTCTTTACTTCCTTACTATGACCACGTAACATAGAATGCTGTGTGTGTGTTATTTGGGCACACAAGTGTAGGGAAAGCTGCCACTCATTTGTTAATCAGTTTCCTACTTGGTGACTCTTGCCCATGAGGCAATTAGTTTTCCAGAGATGATGCTTTGTTTGGGATGCAAAGGCCCTGTGCCAAAGATGGTCTCTCCTCTCTTCTGGGCCTTGGGTAGATAGGGGCGACTCATTTCTCCTGTGACTTTTCCATTGACTCTAGATGATGTGCTTGTTTGTTTGGACTCTGAATTCAGCAAGGTTCTCTTGCCTCTGCCATTTGTCTTTGACACTGAAGGCAGTTTGTAAGAGTGTAGCACCGTGCCATGGACATTTTAGACCATGTTAAGGGTGGTAGAATAGATTAAACATAGTGCCTGACACATAGCAGGGACCTGGAACAAGTTTTCTGAGAGGAGCTTGTTTTGGCAACACAAACTGTATATTACATTAGTGATCTTTAGGGTTTGAATCTATTCATAGTTAATGAGTGGATTCACTAGCTAGCTCTGGTAATGTCTCTTCTAGAACAGTGATTCTCAAATTTTACTGTACATTATGATTACTTAGAGAGTTTTAAAAAATCCTAGTGCCAGGCTACTTCCATACCAAATGAAATCACAAACCTTAGGTGTGGGACCTAGCTATTGATTGGTATTTTTAAAAAACTCCCCAGGTCATTCCAAAAAGTAGCCAAGTTTGAGAACCCTTTACTACTTCAAACTATCCATAAATAGCCACTAGTCTTATGTAGAAATTTCAATTAAACTAATTTAATCACTTATATAAAGTCCCCCAGTTGCAACAGCTGAATTTCAAGTGCTCAGTAGCCATGTGTGGCTGCCATATTGGATGGTGCAGAGTTACAGAACATTCCCATCATTGCAGAAGTTGCCAATGGATGACACTACTGTAGAATCTAGAGTTCTTAATTTATGTCTAATTTTTTAACTTGAATGAATGCTGAAGGACCACACTATCAATAAAAGTTTTAAATAAAATAATTTTGTGCATTGCCATAGTTTTTCTCTCTGGCACCCATCTCTGAAAGGGTCAAGTTACAACTAGAAGGCTAATTAAAAGCATTTACATTTTTCTAGCCAAAACTACATCCTTCTTGGGAGAAATGAATCTGACATACAGACCAAAACAGTAGAACGTTTTTTTTTTTTGAGCCTATGGCTTTGGTTGCTGCGCACACTAGTTGCCAAGCCCATTAGAAGGGATAGTCTCACCAGAATGCACTGATGGGTTCTGGGGCCCAGACAGGCCCCTGCAGCCTTTCAAGTTTATTTCTCTAGATCTCTTTGGGCTTTCACATTGCAGACAAATTCCTTCTAGAATTCTCCATTCTCTACCTTGAATCCTTGAATCTGTGAAGAAGCATCTAGAAGTGTCCCCTTAATCCTAATTCTGTGCATCAGTCTGAAGCAATTTGCCAACAAAAAAGTAGGTGAGAAGCAGATTTCCTCTCAAACTTAGTAATATGAGTTATTAAAGGTGGTCCTTATTTGGAAAGATCAGATATATAAATTAGGGCTCTCAACAAGCTGCCTGACTTCACAGTAATATATTTATTTAGGGGTTTGATCACATAATGTTCTTATAGCAACACTACAGGGTGGCCATCTCAGGGAAAATCTCAAAGTGGAATTCAGCGGTTTACTTGGAAATAGCATAACTTTGATAATTTGAAATCACAGAAATAGATTGACTCACAAAAATATTATTTTTGCTGGGGCAGGGGATGAAGGACAACAAAGAGCATTCAGGGAGCTGATCTCTGTTCTTTAAGGTAGATTCAAATTTTTGGCTTCTTACAGAGCTTATCCCTGAGCTTCATGTTTCCTAAGGTGCTCAGATCAATCCCTCAATAGAAAGACATTTTAGCCGAGTAACAAGACCATCAATGGAGAGATGTGCTGGTTTTGATATAATACCAATGAGGAAATAATTCTTAAGATGCTCAACATCATTCATCTGAGAAAAACAAGTGAACACTAAATTGGTTCTTCAAGAGATTAAGCTAAGAACCACCTGGAAGCCTGACTTTAATAATCTTTGCCAAATCACCCCTTCACCAACACACACACATACACACACACACACACACGCATGCACGCATGCACATGCACATGAATGTCATGTAGGAAACTTTTTACAACGGGCTCTGTAGAGCTCTGAATGGTGTTACCTAAGTATTCTTTAAACTGTTGTCATTTTGGAAAATTTTGAAGCTTTTCTAATATTTAAGTACTCATATATTCCCTTTTAAGTATGAATCACTGTAGCAGACACAAAAGAAGCATAAGACTTAATTCTTTGTTCTTTAAGGATAAGTGTGCCCCATACATGGAGGTAATTACTCAGTTCTAGGTGATATAGATTTCTTTTTTGATTTTTAGGAAAAAAATGACAGTTTTTCCCCCAGGAAATTTCATGGCTGAATCTTCCAGGCAACTCATGGTCACTTCCTAAGAGCGTCCCAGCAATCTTTGTGGCACTGAACAAAGCTGGCTGGGAACCACTAAGAGAGGCCCCATCTCTGTCATCCACTTGCCATTTAGGTTGGAATCACATGGGTTTTTCAGTCTAGTAAAAGGATTGTCTAATTTATCTCTGAGTTTTTCTATGTGATTCTTCCAGCAGCCTGGTCAGTGTATGAAAGGAATTTTGAAATGCTTTGTGGTAGTCGTCCTTACACACCTGTGCCTAGAGGTGATTCACTCTTTTAAAATTTCTCCAATAATATTATTATTTTTCTAAGTGTCTGGAAGGTAACCTTTCTGTGTGATAGAGATTTTTTACATTTAAAAACAGGTTCATCCACATGTCTTTTTTTTTTTTTAAACAACCAACAACAGCAATTGAATAGTTTAGATTCTGGTTCTTTTTTTCTGACAAGATGACTGGAGGAGGGATGGCCAAATAAGGTTCATCTGGAGTCCAAATCTCTGATTGATTAGCTTTGGCTGGAGGAAGGTTCTGAGGCCATGCCTGGGCACAGCAGGGAGTGCTGTGATCAGTTATTGATGTCTGCAATTGGCAAGAGGGAAAGATGAAGTTGGGTACATACCAGACATTTCCAATTTCTGGACTAGAGAAAGCATTTGGAAAAGATTGTGGGAGATAAGGCAGCACAGAAAGATTGGATTCATGTTGAAATTTGTACTTCATTCCTTAGGCAGTGGAGAGTCATGGAAGAGTCTGGAGCATAATAAAAGTGTGATCATATTTGAACTTTTAAGAAACCAACTTGGCCATGTGTGTAAGATGAATCGAAGCAGGACAGGGTAACCCATGAAGTAGGAGAACAAACAAGAGATAAGGGCCCAACAGACATAAGAAACATCAGACCTACCCAGGAGCCAAAGATAACCATGAGATTTCTGTTTAGGATGATGGACTTATAGAGTCTTATTCTTGTCATCTATTCCCAAATAGAATGCTTAGTATACCATAGACATTATAAAAATGGTTAATGAATAATATATATGTGAATGAATGGGTGAATGAGTGAGTGAATGAGTGAGTGAAAAAAACTTGAGAGGAGGTGATATTAAGGAAAAGAAGATAAAACATTTTTTTAGACATTTTGAGTTTGGTGTATTGATAGAGCTTCTGTAGAGAAGATGACCCCAGGCCTCTCCAAACCAACCATTATACTACTGACATTTGTAGGTTCTCCCCTATCAGCAACTACTTCCTACACACACACCACTTATAGCTAATCCAAGATGCTCCTTTAGGAAACCTATCTAAAACAATTACCATTTACTGAAGACTGCATTATATATTATAACTGTGATATAATGTGTCATTCACATCTAATGACTCTAATATTGGGGAGGATATTATCTCCCCACTGCACAGAAGCAGAAGTCACGCCATGGAGAGTTTAGATAAGATCCACACAGATGGTTACTAACTCAAGTAGCAGAACTGGGATTTAAACCTAAATCCCTCTCCCTCCAAATTTTACTCCTGTTCCATTTCCCCCAACTGCCTCTCACTAGTAGATGATGTATTCTAGAAAATGCTCATTCCAGGCTGCTTGTTTCATGTTAACTAATCATGAGGAGGTTATCCTATTTCACTGACTGCATTTTCTACCTTTTCCCATTTACTCACCAATTTCCCTCATCTCTGCTTCCCTGACCAATGAGTTACTCTTTCCTACTCACCAAACCCATCTGTGTTCTCATTGCATCTGGGTTCTCTTTTATGTTCTCAGTTTCTACCCCTTTTTCTTTTATAGGTACACGTGTGTATGTGCATAATGATTACAAGTATTTTGAGTAGTCTGTGAGAATTTGTACAAGAAAATGTGGGACAACTACAGATGTATTGTAGTTTGTGTTCAAGTCAAGTTGCTGGCTTTAACCAGGGATTGCAGAGGCACACACACAGTACATAACTGTTCACCTTGGACAGTTAGTGGATGGCCATAACAGTGGTGAAATTGTTTAGAATGAAACAGCTCTTCTCCAACTCATATGCCTCTCTGCATTCTACAGAGCTTTCTGTGCATGAGCACTGTGAGATATATGCCTGTGACATGCTACAAAGAACCCTTTAGGTAGGAATCAGCTTTTTCAAATATCCATGTAACCAGGTCAAAGTACATCCAGAGCTAAGCTGTGATTCTTTGGTGCTCTTTATATTTATTTTTATTGAATCTAACATTTTAAGTCACTAACAATGAACCCAATATCTGACATTTGATGAGATCCTTCACCAAGTTTAGATGTGTGTGTGTTTAATGACTTTAAGCAAGCTAGAATCATTAAAAAGGGAACAAATACTATTGTTTTATTATGTTCAATGTGAACTGAAGTGAAAGTAGAAAATTGTCAAGACCTGTGTTCTGTTTTGAATAAAAAGTTTCTATGAATTGTCTTAGTCTTTGGTTTGGTTGGGCATGCAGTACACCACACCACACTGACTGGTGTAATGGACTAAGTTCATGCATTATTCTGAACCTTCTTGTCTCTGTGCCACAGAGCGTGTCTTGCTTCTGGGTCTGAGTGGCCTTGGCAGTGGCCACTACCATAGAGCTATGGCTGCTGCCATAGCTACCACAGACCAAAGAATTCCTATGTGTGATGTTAACTGAGAAAGGAAGTTGGCCACACCTGTGTACTTCCAGGACTAGACTTATGGATTCTCTGCTCCCCCAGTATCTGCCTGGAGGTGTCAGGTAACAACATGCAAGTGAAGGAGTATTAATACCTATTGGGTAGATTTTTGATCAATGAGAAACAGTAGCTGGGGAGGATCCAGCAGTAAGTTGCCCACCTTTGTTCCAAGACACAGCAGTTTCATTCAGCCTTTTGGAGATCCTGAGAGATTAAACACTTAGCTGGCTTTCTTAAAAGCTCTGGGCCAGATATGAATATAGCCTCTTGAATTTGCTCTTTCTCCTTCCATTTTTTCTCTTTTTCTTTTCTCTCAATTTCTTGGTAATACATACCCAGTTGCCCCACCCCAGTAAAGTTTTAGCTTATAAGTTTTTGATTCAGTTTCTATTTTTTTGGGATGTTAGGATAAGATGTTTGTCCCTTCTACTAGACTTTGAGCTTATGGAAGGCAGAAGCCATGTCACGTTCATCTTTCTATTGACAGTGCCTAGATATTTTACTTGTGTTTGATGAAGAAAAGTGTCTGGCAGGACAGCCAAAGGGAGTTTCATGTCTCAGTTCAGTTTGACTCTTACCTTTATGTCATGTCCAACTTGCCACCCGTATATGGGCCAGCCTGCTATGTGTTGCTACATGTGGGAAAGCACGGCCTTGGAGGGACTAATAAGAGGATGCCAAGATGTGAACACACAAGTGGGCTGACACGCTGGGGCCGTAGGGGCCATGGAAGTCATGCCAGAGAAGCACTATATAGGATGCAGGGCCATCTTTGTGGCTGATGGCCCTGCAGGTCTGTCAGTGACAGAGGAGGGCATGATGAGCTCATTGGATTAAAGCTGTGATAGACTTTGATGATCAGGGAAGGAGGTTATGTGGGTGTAAGTCAGGACTACATAAGGAAGATGAAGGCAGGACGGGAGCTGGGCTGAGGAGTGAAGAGATGACACAGAGGTTCCATGGAGGCATCACAAATTGAAGACTTCAGCTGCCCACATGGAAATGGCAGGCATTTACTTTCATTTTTTGCCCTCTTTCCTTTTATTCAGACTTTCCTTTATTCATTTTCTCTCTCTTCTTTACAGGCTTTCTCTTTTACACTTTTGATTTTGCCTTTGACATTTGATGATTCAAAATACGATCTCTTTACTTAATGAATTCTTAAACCAATGACATTTTTAAAAACAGTGAAAAAGTTAGTAGAGGATTAGAGAGTAAACCCAAATATATTTCTATAATGAAAATAATGTGTTACTCATATGTTAACTGATTCTAATTGTTGTGCTCTTGAGGAACATTACGAGAGCCAAGGAACAGATCCCACCACCGTGGCTCTCCTTCTACTGCCATGAGTTTCCTTTATGGAATCATATTGTTGGTGCTTTCTAACTTGGACAGGCTGGACTTCAACTTGAGTTTACATCCTGCTCTGATATTCAAACATTATATGGCTTTAAGTTAAGCACTTGGTTTCTTAGTTTGCCATTTGTTACACAGACAGTATCTTTACAAACATACATGTTATGAAAGTAGAAGAAGATAAATGAAATAATGGCTAAATAGAACTTTGAATGTTTTCAAGGGCACTCTGGGTTCAACAATTTTAGTTTTGGTAGTAATAATGTGATTGGTGCTAATGATGATAAAAATTGAATTAGCCCCTGAGTGAAAAAGCTTGAGATTTTTTTTTTCTTTGAAATTGGGTAAAGCAGGATTTCTGAGCCTCAGACTATTGACATTTTAGGCTGAATGATTTTTTTGTGCAGAGCTGTTCTGTGTGTTGTAGTATTTATAGTTGCAACCCTAGCCTCTGTTTATCAGTAGCACCCCTCATCCATGGGATAATAAACAAAAATGTCTGAGACATTGCCAAATGTGCCCTGCTGGGCAATATCACTCCCAGCTGAGAAACACTGGGATACAGCATGGCCAGTACAGCTATCATTTCCCTCTCTTATATTAATGTTTTGAATAAAATTTAGAAAGCAAATATAATATGTACCCCCCAAAATAGCAACATGTGTGGATGCAGTTGGTATGCATGACAGTGCGTTTGCCAATGTTTGTACAGAGCACATAGCTCTCCTTAGCCCTAGCCAGTGGCATATGGAATTTGGAGTTTACTTTAAGTCCACACTAAGAAGAGACTAACATGAAGAGGAGCAGAGAAGCCAGGAGACTCCCCTCCCAGAAGCTCCCTTGTGGATCAGGATGCATATGTGAGTACTGACTGTGAATTGATTTATAGCCCAAATGCTATTTGTCCTCATACATCAAATAAAACCCAAGACTTAAAGACACAAGCTGCCATGTTCATTTTTCTCCTATATTCATTTGTGATAACCATTGAAAATTCAGCCCCCCTGCTTTTTTAACAATAGCACTTTGTCATTTCCAGAAAATGCTTTAAATTAGTATAAAACTTGGCTAAATTTAGCTTTTATAGAAGAAAGAATAAAACATAATTAACTGTTTAAAGAAGAAAACAGAAACCACATGAAGGGATGAGACTTGCTGGCGAGAAATCTAACAGTAGTGCTTGGTAGCTAACCCATCTCCTGTGTAACAGATGTTCACAAATTTAAAGGGAAGCAGGATGGACATCTGCATAGAAGGCATTGGTGATAAAAAGCTGGTAACTGTGTACATGTCTGAGTCCAACACACAGGTGTGACACCTCCTCTCTCTAACTGTCCAGAGATCAGACCCCAAGAACACTGGAGTGGACTGAGGAACAAAAATCAGCATGGCAAGAAGTATTGACAGACAGATGCTCAGCAGGACCCTGGCCCACAGGCTGCCATGAGAATACAATCCACTTGCTAATAATTGTCAGCCCGGTGGAAGAGCAGCATTCTGTATTAAGGCTTTTGAAGCATGAGTCTCTGATTTTAGCAGAACATATACTATCTTCTGTAATTTCTATGTAAACATTTATGAGTTGAGAGCCATTTTTCTCTCTCATCCAGACTACTATTTATGGCTGTTTGGGGGGGAATAGGGGTTAATTTGATTAAAAATCTAAAACTGATTCTCTGTTTGGCTTCAAAAAAAGTATTTACAAAAATTCTTCATAGAACAGAGAGAGACAAAGGATTCTTTTGTACCACTGACCTAGGCATGCCGTGTCTCTTTCCTCTGAGCGCAGACAGAGGGCCTGGCCCAAAGCATGGAAGATTATGCACAGATGGGTCCAATCTTTGTCACCTAATAAAGAATCATTGAATCAAAGGCCAGGTTACCATTTATTCTGATGGACTGGCTAGTGCAACGTCCCCTTTTCAATGCAGTCTCTTCTTAAAACTCAAGCAACTGTAGTTATTATTACTGTTATTGTTGCTTGTAATATTCTAAAACACAGATGGACCTGGTAGAATGCCATTGTAACACTGTGGCCATCAGCCAATAAACTACAATAATCTATTGTTGAGAGCTGGAGCGCCCTGGGTGACTCACAAAGACTCTGGGGTAATGTGTCTGAAATCATCCCAATAACTTAATCGACAAGTTCTGCTTTCATTCCTTGGTTTCCACATTCCATCTCCTTTGAAATTAGTAAATAAAATGAATAATACATGAATTGCAAGTAAATGAATAACACGTTAGATAAATCAACAATATATTAAATAAACAAAAAGTAACTTGTTGGATGGCTTCACTTATAGTCACCTTTTTATATGAGATCGCTAAATATTCCAGGAACGGATTCCTTCAGTTAGGGAGAAAAAAACACCTAAAAAATTGGGTCAAAAAATGTTTTAAGGCTCAGTGTGGGCTTCTGGGGTTCTTCTTTTATGCCACATGTCCTTCCACAAAGTGAGGAAGTTTCATAGGGAAAAAACAGAAAGGAAACAATACCTCTGTCCCTGGGAAAGGGAGTGGGAAGGAGAATCCCCAGCTCTGTATCCCACTTCTATAGGTATGTTTGGAGTTTTTCTGTAGAAAATACCAGGTAAAGTAGAGTTCCTTTTTCTAAAATTGCTTTCTCTTTGACACATGGATTTAGTAGCAATGCAAAAGACCTCTGGGTTCCAAAGAAGTGAGAATTAACCTTACTGTCTCCTTTTTTTACATCATTCTCCCCAAAGATGCCAAACTTCAGTAGTCAGGCTTTTGCAGGCTTTTATCATGCCAACAATGCTGCATTTTATATTTGCAGAATGCTAATTTATAGCGTCTGAAGTTTACATTTTGATTAATAGGAGCAATTAATAAACCATGAGTTACATAGTATTCACAGTGGAAAAACCCAGTGCCAGTAAGAGACAGAGATATTAAATGCCTGTATGTATCATACATACATGATTTTTTTTCAAGTAGTCTAATGTCTGTGGTTTTCGAGAGAATTGAAATTGTATTTTTCTTCTTTCCCTGAGAAGTAGTGGCTTTCCAAACCAAAAGTAAGTCAATCTTCTCTCCGAACTTAATATTTAACTTAACTATTCCAGCTTCTAATTTAGAACTAAGATCTCATTGGAATAAAAAATTGGAATGATTTTCTTCTCCCTTAAGTTTAAATTCTGTTAGCCAGACGTCTTCCTAGGGCCCAAGGCAGACATGTTTGGTTTTCTCCTTCCTCTCCCTCTTCTTCCTGCTCTATATTTGCTGTTCTTTTTCTCTTGGAACTTAATGCTTTTCTATATGGGGCATCTTTCTGACCTACCAAATGCCACATCTGCCAAAATGCCAAACACGCAGTCGTTAAAAATAAGGAGGGGTTTCAACAAATGGTGCTTGAACAACTAGACATACATATGCAAAAAAATGAATCTAGACACAGACCTTACACCCTTCACAAAAATTACCTCAAAATGGATCATAGATCTGTATGTAAAATGCAAAACTATAAAGTGCCTAGAAGATAGGAAGAAAACCTAGATGATTTTGGCTGTGGTGATGATTTTTTAGATATAACACCAAAGGCAAGATCTCTGAGAGAAATAATTGATAAGCCGGACTTCATTAAAATTCAAAACTTCTATTCTGTGAAAGACAATGGCAGGAGAATGAGAAGACAAGCCACAGATTAGGAGAAAATATTTGCAAAAGAGACATGTGATAAAGCACTGTTACCCAAAATATACAAAGAACTCTTAAAACTCAACAAAAAGAAAAAAAACAATTAAGAAATGGGTGAAAGAACTTAACAGACACCTTACAAAGAAAATATACAGAGGGCAAATAGGCAAATGAAAAGATACTTCACATTGTATATCATCAGGGAAATGTAAGTTAAAATGACAATGAGATAATACTACACACCTATGAGACTGGCCAGATTCTGGAACACTGACACCAAATGGCTGTGAGAATGTGGAGCCACAGGAACTCCCATTATTGTTGGTGGGAATGCAAAATGGTATGGCCACTTTGGAAGACAGTTTGGCATTTTCTTAAAAAAACCTAAAGATGCTCTTACCATATGATCCGGCAATCACATTCCTTGGTTTTTACCCAAAGGAGTTGAAAATTTGTGTCCACAGAAAAACCTGCATACAGATGTTTATAGCAACTTTATTCATAATTGCCAAAGCTTGGAAACAACCAAGATGTTGTTCTGTAGTTGAATGGATAAACTGTGGTGTGTCCAGAGAATGGAATATTATTCAGTGCTAAAGAGAAATGAGCTATCAGGCTATGAAAAGACATGAAGGAAATTTAAATGCATATTATTAAGTGAAAGAAGCCAATCTCAAAAAGTAACATCTTGTGTGATTCCAACTCTCTGACATTCTGGAAAAGGCAAAACTATGGAAAAAATAAAAAGAGGTCTCAGGGATAGGGGTAGAAAGAAGGGATGGATAGGTGGAGCACAGCCAATTTTTAAGCCAGTGAAAATACTCTGCATGATAATCATGTCATTATATGTTTGTCCAAACCCATAGAATGTACGATGCCAAGGATGAAGCATAATATAAACTAGGGACTTTGGGTGATTACGGTGTCAATTAATGTCAATGTAGACTCATCAGTTGTAAAAAGTGTGCCCCTCTGGTGGGGGATGTTGAAAATGTAGGAGGCTATGCATGTGTGGGGATAGGAGTATGTGAGAAATCTCTGTACCTTCTCGATTTTTCTGGGAACTTAAAACTGCTCTAAAAAAGTGAAGTCTTAATATAAAATAATTGTAAACTAATAAAAAATGTTTGGAAACTTGGCCCTTCATTAAAATCTCTATAACAAATGCCGTTCTTTCTTCTCAACACTTTTTTTGTGCCTGATATTATCATTTGTAATAATCCTTTATTATGTCTTTGCACACAGAGTAGCAAGAAGGAATAACCTTCTGATCATAACTTTTAGTCAGATAGGCTCCCGAGAATATTCTGATAATAAAGTGTAATCTTGGTCTTAATTGCTTATCTGGCAAAGTGTTGGGACCAAAGGGACTGAAGTCTTCTAAGGAAAATTCATATTTACTACTATTGTTCTAGACTTAGCTCATACAAAGGTACATTTCACAGTTTGTATGTCTTCTTCACAAAAGTTTTATAGATAAAATTTATAAACAACTGAATGATTAATCAATGAGCACATTTTGTCAGCATTTGATACTTAAAAAAACAAGTAAATGGTTAATACTAATAGGTGATTTCCGTATCAGAGAATCTTAACATATCTAATGGTGTGTTTTCTATAAGAAATCTATCCCAGGGACAAACAAATTCAAGGAACATAATTTAATACTTTGTTAGACTTTAATTTCTTATTCAAACAGCTGCTTTTGTAGACAACAACAAAACATGAACCCATATTTTGTGGCAGGAATAGTCACATCTGCCGGATTGCCAATTGTTGATGGCATTGGTTTTCTTCAATCCTGTCTCCCAGGGCTTTTTGTACATCTAAAACAGACTGAGTTCTTCCAACAGAGAAGATCATGTGCTCATGTGTGGTATAGAGCAAGGATATACATTCACAGCAGAGAACACATAAGAGAGAATTGGTCCTGGCAAGACAAAGTACACCTGCCATGTCAGAATGAGAGAAGAAACAGGAGCTTCCAAGTCTCAGTCTTGAGCGCCTTACGCAAACAGCACTGGGGCCCCGGGGTCCAGCCTCCCAGGCAGGTACAGAGCTTACGTATTGAGAATCTTCCCTGCATGACAGGGCTAACTGGAGACTGCCTAAAACTTTCAAAATCCAGGGAGTCTAAACATATCTTCAAAAACAATAGTCTGTAAAAGCAGAGCTGCACATGTTACTGGGGATGCTGGACCCCAACCAGCTTCTGCCTGGGTGGTTTGGAAAACTCTGGAACTTTTCAAATTCTGTAATCATTGGATCATTTTGTTTCCACTTTTTTTTTCTTCCCTTTCCAACAAAACCTTCCAGGTGAGCCCAACAATTGTGCAGTATTTAGCCAAGTATGCCTCTCCCCTTCATATTTCTTTTGTTTTTAATTTAAAGAGAACCCCGTAGCCACCACCCATATAATGTTCTGCAATGAAGAGAAGAGGGTGTTTCAACTTTATAACTTTTTTGAGTTCTTTTCAGTGTAAAAAAGAAAATGTTACCTTTTCCCAGGACACAGTCAAACTCCTGCTGTTTTTGCATTTCCCACGGTGGCATGAATTGAGAAATAATACCAGAAAGTGGCTACAGAGCATCTTGCAGAATGGAAGCTGCCACTGGGATGGAGAAACTTTAATGACTTCTGAGGGAAATTAATAATGGCAGCTTCCACATAAGCTGCAGCCCAGAATTCTCAGGCTGTAAGTAGAGGGTTGTTTGCTGTCTACTGACTGGTACTTGTTTGTTCCTTAGAGTCCTGGTTAAATATGTTTTATATTAGACATCAAAATCTAGAATTTCTCAAGCCAACTTCTAAACACACAGAAAATAATAAACAACACATAAAAGGAATAATTATCCTCATGATTTCAAAAATTAAGTTATTTGATAGCACAATGCCCATGTTCCTACACACACACACACACACACACACACACATTATATAATACAGGAGAATATGCACTAATACATATACATACTCTAACCTAGACATAAATGAAAAAGAACAATTTGCATCCAATTTATTGAATCTTAAATCAGATTTGAGGGAAGAAATGAGGTCGACTACATTTAGTTTTGTTCAAGGAGCACGAGGCTTGTGAGCCCTACAGAAGTCTTGCCATTAGTCAAGGTCACTCAGCCTTGAAATGTCCTCCTTTGCAAGTGTGAAGTAAGATGATGCTTTACCTATGACTTTCATAAGGAAATATAGGAACTTTATGATGTCCTAAAGAGTAATAATTAGTAGGTGTCTCTCCCACTGGGCTTGGAAACCTTTGATTTGTGCTTCTGGCTCCTGCAAAATATATTTGGCCTCTTCAACTTGAAATAAAATAAATGCAAACATACTTTGCTTTCTTGAAGAGAGCAGTGACCCAGCACCATCCACACAGCGGAACAGAGAGCTGGAGATGCCTGATCCTGTCACAGCCATGGAGGGACTATTGTGGCTCCCAGGGCACTGAGATGCCCAGAGTCTGAAATGGTCCTTCCTCAGCCCCCTGTACTCTAAATTTATCAGAGGAGGGTTATTCTGTCCCTTTCTCCAGCTTTAATTGTCTGTTCAATGTGTGAACTATTACAATACCCTTCTGACAAGCTTTAAGCCAGAATTGTGACCACTTTAGTGTCCAGGAGTCAATCTGACTCCCTTTAGCCTCTGTGTCTCCAGGGGGTCCCTGGCAGGAGTGACACATTACTCAAGGGTGCAGTATTCTGCCTCAGGGGGAGACGGGTTGCTCAGGGGACGTTGGTTTAAATAAACATGGCAGGAGAGAATGATTATTGAGCTGGGGGTTGAGACTTAGTTTCTCTTCCTAACTCTGCTGCTAACTGAGGGTGGGAGGTGAGACAGTTTCCTCTTTGGGACTCAGTTGCCATATCTTTAAAATGAAGGATATCCAACGAGATGCATGAAATGGAACTGTGGACCACCTACCACTAACTTTTTCTTTTTCAGTGCAGTCCTATGCCATACATTATTGTGTATCCCCATATGTTTTAGAATAAGAGTAAGAGAAATAGGTAATTGAACACAGTCTGCACAGTTTGATGAGGAAAGCTGAAGCTGACTGTGGGGGATGCCTGTGGTACTAGAAGAGGGAGTGGGTGGTTATCTCCTAATGCTGACTTATTCCCACCAACACTAAGTTTCTCTTACCCTTTCATCTTGTAATTTCAACTCCTCTGTTCCTGTAGCAACTCCCAGGGCTTCTCCTAAATAGTCTATAAAAATAGCTATCTACTTTTCCATACGGGTTCTGATTCATGCCCAGCTCAACACATCCTGACCAAGGTATCTGACATCATAACACAGAGGAGTCTGAATATGAGACACAAAGACCTACCCAAATATAAGCCAAAGAAACATGCTTTATTCTGTGATACTTAACGTAATCTACCAAGCAGTCTTTCAAAACTCTTGTCTTTTCATCTATGACATGTGAAGACTTACTAAAGAATGCTCTTAGGTGTCGGCCCGTATAATCTGCAAAAAACTGTTTTAGCTGTATTTACCCACATTCTTTTTGAGGGTCATTTTACTAAAGCCAGATATCTGAAGGATGGATGTATGGAATCTAATTTCTTAATGGTATGGAAAGCTAATAATAGTTTTATTGTTTGATGGTTCGCTATAGATGATGATTTCTTTTTCTTTTTTTTGAAGTTTGGAGGATTATTTAATGAGAGACATATGCAGCAAGTTAAAGCTTGCAAGGTGCCTTCATCTCAGTAATGCAAAAAACTCCTGAAACCATGGATTTTCTTTCATAGGGCACTCTGAACCATGCAAAATATGGTCTGATTCCTTAAGGAAAATTAGAAGACAATGAAGAAACAAGTACCTTCAAATTTTATGATGTCGGCACCCCATTCCTGCAACCCAATTCAGGATCGAATCAGTGAGATTCAAATACCAGAGAAGTTATGGTAGCGAGATGTGTAGAAATCACTCCCTTGAGGCACTTGTCTAAGCTGGGTGAACCACTGTGCTCCTGGGGACAGAACGCGGAACCAGGTCCCAGTGTCGGTTCAACTATTAGGCCAGGTGTTCTTCCACAGGTAATTTATATTGCAGTTTTCCAAGATGTATGACTCTTTGGATCTGGTCTAATGCATTCAAGTAAAACCTGTATATTCATTGCCTTATAGACTGATGACTGTGTCTGGCAAGACTGGATACAAATGTGATTGTGCAGATACTTTCACTGGATTGGTTCACTGCACAGGTTTCATAGTTGCTTGACATTCACCAGATGCCTCGAGGAGGGCACAGCTTGCTTTCTTCACTCTGCCCCAAGTTCAGGTAAGTGTCCATTATTGCTCTAAGAGCTACTCTTGATTGTGCTTAATTGATACTTCCATTAGTCTGATGAATACAAATGGCATTAAATGCCAGGATTGGCCACAGTTGAATATGAGGCATCCTTTGCATCCACATGGGAGAGTGAGCAGGGTTTTTAAGGCAGAGTGGTGAGGACAATTAGCCGGGTTAATGGACTCTTTCCAGCGGTGGGATGACACCGGATGCCCCTCTGTGCATGCTTAAGTCTGTGTTTGTCCTCAAGGAAAATGAGCAAATCACACTGGTTTTGGATCTCAGAGGTTCCAGGCAGCGATGGCACAATCATGTGTTGCTGAAATTAAAATGGTGAGACAGCAAGTAGGCTGGCAGCCTTGGGTGAGGCTGAAGGAAAGTTTCCCTCCCCCCCTGCCAGATGGCCACATCAAGTGTGAGTTCTGCATCAAGTGTGAAGTTCAGCAAAGTTATAACCACTGCCCCCAGAGCTGAGTTCAGAGCCCCAAGTAAGTCTGGTCAGCTTTTAACCCTCTTTCCTTCCAGCTGGATTGGCACACTACATATCTCCAAGTAGCTGGCGTATTTGGGACCACGGGGGACAATTAGCTATGTCATCAAGATCAGTTTCTGAAGCAAACTACCACAAATGTTGGAGTGAAAATAGACCAATTTCACTCTGACTGTTCTACTGTTTTTGGTTTTATGGCCATGTTTTTCACGTTGTGTGGAAAAATACAAAGAACTGCCCAGGAACTAAAAACAGAAAAGAATCTGTTTGGAGGAGCATTTTCCCCTTGACTTCTCTGCTGTATTTACCAGATGTACCCCAAGCTGCCTCCAACGAGAGCCATACAGTGCACCGCAGGCCATTTCCAGCACCTAAAACAAGAACTAAAACATGGGTACTTAAAGAATAGAAAGCATCTTTAATCTCTTCTAGGCAAATAATTCACATGAATTGCCAGTTTTCCAGTTGTTACTCCAAAGAGCAATAAAGGGACCAATTAATCAAAATCTATTGTACTTAATACAGAAGAGAGAAATGATTATAGGGCGCCAATGGGTTATGGGGCAAGAACACGGAACCAGGTCCCAGTGTTGGTTCAGTTATTAGATCACATGACTGACCTTCCATAGCCTGTTTATGTTGACACCCCTCAGCAGGCCCAGTGATTTATACAATGGTCCTTTGGGCTTGTTCTTAGGCACTCAAGTAAAAATTACATATTGATTTACCTGCACATTGACAATTGGGCCCAGTAAAACTGGGGGCAGAAATCCAAATCCACTGTGTGCAAATATGATTGAGCCAAATATTTTCACTTACCATCACTTGATAGAGATGGTGGTGGATGGTGGGGTAAATTTGCCTAGGTAGAGCATTTGCTTATATAAAACCCTTTTTCTTTTTTCTCCCCACCTTTTCAATAAAGTAGGATGCAAGAAAGAAGACTTAGGAAATCATTTCATGTGCTTACTACATCATCCCTACAGCAATTTTCTTATTCTTTGAGATTCTCAACCTTACTGAATAAAGAAAGAGCATTTTCCTGGATTACCTATTAATCAGGGTAAAATTGTGTAAGCTCAGATCATATAACACTTCTTATCTTGGGCAGTTCTCCTGAGAGCCAGGCAGGCAGAGTGTTCTTCTGGGTTGGTTAATATTTGGGTGCACAAGCAGGCCAGCACATGAAATATGTGGCAAAATATTACATTTCTTTGAGTATTTGGTCCAGATATGCTTTCTCTAGCATGAATGTCATTTGGCAGACTGGATTTTCATAGTTCAAATGCACGATATGGAAGGAGAAGAGGGGCTGCCCTCTCCTCCCAGATCAGAAGGTACACATTGCCCTGGGAATGTCAGATGGATGTGAGGAGAATCAGGTCTGTATTTCTGTGACTAGAGGGTATTCTAACCATCACTGTCGTGTTGCAGCCATATGTAAAAATACTTATTATATTTTTCAGTCATGTTAGTGGCTAAGTGAACATTTTGAGAATAAATTGAAACTCTAATATCTTCTCCAGCTAATATTCATTAATCAGTTAATAACTAACTACACTAACAAGGTAATAGATAGTTTCAGTGTTAACACTTCCTTTGGTAAATGAATTGCTTATTTAACAGATGGCTTCTGACTGATTTGGGAGCCATTAAAACATCAAAGCATGGCTTATGGGGCTTGGCAAATGGATGCATTGTGTTTGACTGTAATCTTTTGTTTCCAATGTTAACTTTCTAAATTACCTTTTTTAATCCTAAAAATAATACTGAATACTGTGAAATAAATCATTTCATTGAGAAAAGGCATGCCATTATAGAGATTATCAAGGCAAATTTGCCAAAAAATATTTGTTGAATAATTTGCCAAAAAATGTTGAGTATCTGCTTTGAGCCAGCTACTGAGTGGTGAAAATGTATTGATCAGTCATGGACATTAGTTATAAACATACTTAATCTAACGTTTCAGGTGGACTAAAATATAATTACATAAAATACAAGAAGAAAAACATTATAGTTTTTCAAGAATAGAGCAGTTCCATATCTGCATGTTCTCCAGGTGAATCTTTCCAAAGAAATGACATTGCGATGAGATTTCTCGCTTCAAAAGATGCTTTATTGTGTTCTCACCTCTAAACTCACTGGGTTTATTTCGCTCTTCCTCAAACACAAAACCGTAACCTTCAAACCTAGTGGACTTGGTGGTAGGTCCAAACCACGCATGAAATTCCTCTCTCTGCCCCTGGATCTGTGCTTTCCCAGCTGCTTGAGGTATCCTCCTTCACACACCTCTGCCCTTGTCGTCCTTCCAGATCCAGTTCTACTCTCACATGCTCCACAAAGCCTTCCTCTTTTGGTGGAGCTCTGAGAATCAGAGTAATGCTTTGCACTTTTCCAGAGCTTGGCTTGATTAATGCACTGCAGATGGGAAGGCTATAGGGGGTCTCACATGCAATCATATGCGGTTGATGAATCAATGCAGGAAGTGGCATCTGAGAGCAGAGGTTTATTCATCAAAGGGTCCAGCTCCTCAAGCTGAGTATGTAGGAGCCTCCCTGGCCAGGGTCACCTAGTGACGTGGAGACATGGAGTAACAGTCATAATGAGCCTGGGCTGTGACACTCAGCTGTCCCCAGACTCTCCCAGTCATCTCAAAGGGACTGTGAGCCCTACAGGACTTTACCTCCTTTGCTCCAGAGAAAAGGCAAGCCCCTCCACCTTCAGATCCACCACAAGCACCACACCTGTTCCTCCCTTGGTCTGTAATCAGTGATGCCTCCCCACCTGGGCAAGACAGCTCCTCTAGAGACCAGCTCAAAGGGCACCTCCTCCATATCTTCCTTGAACTCATGCTGTCTCGCTTTTCTGACCACACCAAGTGGTGATGTACCTGTGCCTCAGCAGGCCTGGTTAGTATACCCCCTTATTTTACATGTGCCATCTCACCAAATAAATAATGACGTTTTTGAGCAGGGGACTGGATTTTGTTTATTATGACAGCATCTAACAGAGTCTTTTGCTCACAGCAAGGATTTAATACATGTTAGTTGAAAAACCATTGAAGGCTGAAGTTTCAGGTTCTGTGGACCACCATCACTCAGATATGTTGACCTGCGTCCTGTATAAACATTTATCTGTCATCCTACCACTCAGATTGATGACATTTTATAGGGCTTCTAGATGGGGCAGCTTTTTGAATAAAGACACATAATCACATGCATATTTTCATACGAATGATTGACTAATCTCAAACTTTATTATTTACATAAATACATTTAAGTATGCTGAAACTTCACGTATATCCTGAAAGTGAAAATCCTTATCAGCAAGGCAGCCCACGTCTTATTTTTGTAATTTTTTTCCTGATGTGTTCATAACTACAGGAAAATAGCATGAACACTTTTCACAGAAGCTCTGTATATTGCAGTAAATAATACACTACTTAATTTTCTCCACAGAAGCCTTTTTCTGCTAGCATTCCCCTGGGACCTGCCCACTGTCTGAAGGGACTTCACAGTTGGGCTGTACATAAACACACTTTCATGTTCAACCCTTCCCCAAAAGCATTTCCTCTGAGGTCTATAAAAGTTCTTGTGGAGAACGTGGCACTTCGCTCATGTCTGGAAAGTAATTGTCACGCTGTGGTACACGTGAGAGGGAGCCCTAGGCCTCGGAGCCGGGGCCTCTGTGGACATTTTACCTCCTTAGCCAAGGTCAAAGGCCTGGACCCCAAGGTCCAGTCGGATCTCCTCACGAGTATTTTCTTCTGTTGATTCTCTTTCTCAGCTGGCCACTAGCCTCATGCTGCCACTCCTACCCGGATGTTCATTGAAAAGAAATCCTTTTTTGTTTCACTTTTGAAATAAAGGTTGGTATTTTGGCCCTCAATTTAGAATAGCTATCTATTTGAGAAATTCATTTCTTCATATAAATGGAAAAGGGGACTACAAGAAAGACCAGAACAATAAGCCCCCCTCAGTAAAGGCCTCGGAGCTGCCGTGGGCTTCATCTCGCCTCATGGGGTCTGGGGCCTCAAGCAGCCCAGTCAGCCCACCTGGGCTCCATCTCACCTTCGTTTCTTTCATCTGAACTCACCTCTCTGCATTGCCCACCACAAAAATAGTATAAAAAGTCTGCATTCTAGACAGGAATAGGCTCTTAGAGGAAACTTTCTCAAAGAGGTCCCGAGGGCTCTGCTTAAATGTCCAAGGCCCAAACTCAGGGTGATGGCGTCACGGGGCACAGACTTCTGCTTCTGGGCTGGGAGGATGTACAGAGGACTGAGATGGCATGGTGGGTACAGGGACTAGCACTACTGTGATGGCGGGGTGACCGAGCAACAGGATGGGTGGCTGCGCTGATGCAGAGCAGGACACTTCCAGCTGGTCTCAAGGGTGCAGACATGAGGGGGCCTCAAACAGCTCTGCGCCTCGAGATGTTCTCTTAGTTCTATGTCACTTCCCTGCCCTGTCCCCCAGGACAACTAAATTGGGCTTGTCTGGAGATGTGGAAGTCAGGAATGAACAGATGTTTGTGATGTTTTAGTTAAGTTTAACCTAAAAGTGTAGGAATGAATGAACTAAATATCACAGCAAAACCCTTTTTGTGAACAACCAGTATCAGGATAGCAATTAGTCTGGAGGCCCCTGGGGGGTTTTCTAATGGCAGGTTAAAAACAGCTCTATTTTCTCAAATACATGCTCTTCAGGGCTGAACTGGAAAGTGAATTTCTGTAAAGCATATCATGTGTGTGTGTGTGTTTTTAAGATGACTTTACGTAATAAAAACAGAGATGTCACCTTTGTTTCAATGAGGCTGGCTTGAATGATATGGCCAGGGAATGGTTAAGGTGATGTTTTGAAGAAGGTAACTTACCCATGGGAAGAGGAAAAGAGAAGTTGGCTTGCCTGCCAGGTTGGCCTCCCCAGGAGTGCCCCCGGATGAAGTGTGAGGCCATGCAGGCAGCCTGAGCCCTGGAGATGGTCACAGCAGTGACCATAGGCCAGGTAGCCTGTCCTGAGATGCTGACCCTGTCATAGCCCCACACAGAATGGGGAGGGGGCATCTCAGTGTTGTCCCCAGCTTTGTTTAGCCAACCAATAGCTAATGTTTATTGGTCCTATCCCTTCTGGCAATTACTGAGCTGTGCCCTAGGGGTGCAATGATGAATGATATATGAGGCCCTTCTTCAAGGAGCTTGTTCCCCCCCGGGTAAGCTAGGTGAGCTGCCACCTGAAGGGACACCAGTGAACAACACTGGGCTCAGATTTACAGAATCACTGACGTCAGAGGATCACCGAACTTTATAACACTAAGGACTGTAGAGATCTCTTAGCAAATTGAGATAATATGATACAAATGTTACTGTTCCTGGTAAACTGCCCACAGCCAAACAAACATCATTATCTGCTTTATGCCTCTCAGTTTATGGAGGAGAAAGACTGACACAAAGATAAGTGGGCGTCTAAGGTCTAATGGCCGCATGTTTACCCATGCTGTTTAATAGCCACCTCATATTTTAGTATTTGGTTAGTACTCAAAACGAATAGCCTTATTTTTAAAACTACAGTGTAAATAAGAGCCACATGGAAATTATGGGAGAGAAACTGCATTGAGGATATATGAAAATGCAGTTTTGTTTTGCATTATATAAAGTATAGGTAATGAGAATAGCTTACAAGCAAAAACAGAGAAAAAATCCAGGCACTCGTATGTGCTTAGGTAATAATAAGTTATGCATATGATAATGTGACACTTGCATTTTTATAGAGTGATCTGTGGCACACAGTAGCCTAAGCCAGCCTCCCGAGATTGCCCACCCGAATTCTCACAGGTGTCCATCTTTGTGCTAACTTCCAGCATGGTTTAGGGGAAGTACTAGCATCCTGTAGAATCCCAGAGAATATCATTAAAGTTCTGTTTATAAACCCTTTATTGACATTTAGTAAATGCTTACAGTACTACATGCTGCTTTGCTAATAGCTCATTATGAAGTTCATTAGGACATTAGAAGCAATTTGCCTACAGCCTCTGGAAATCAAGTGGCAGGTATTTACATTTTACAGTGTTGACAACTGTTAAGAACCTCCTTGCAGGTGGGGAGTCTTCATCAGCTCATCTTGCCAACAGGGTAGTTCACACAGGTGGCTCAGATGTTCTGAAGACACACTAGAGGGAATACTACAATTCAGCAAGGAGAATGACAGCAATCCCACCAAAGTGGCTCTGTCACTTAAACTTGAGAAGTTGCATGGACTTTCCTTGGAGTCTTTAATGAACTGTAATTCTTTTCAACAGGAGAATTCCTGTAAGAAAAAAGTGTGGAATTGGCTTGTCATCATGGTAGGTGCCTGAGATTGCAACTTAGGGCCACTTAAACCCTCTTTATTCATGCCTAACAATGTCTGGTATGGTCCAGAGAGTCATTCTATAGTTTCTGATGGAATAAAGCTTTTATACATTTGTAACTTCTTTATTACTGCTATGCTCTCTTGTTTAAAATGATCTCATTTAATTACTTAGTCCTCACTACTCTGGAAGGTTAAAAAAGAATGTCCCCATTTTATAGAAAAAGAAACTGAGGTTTGGGAGGTTTAAAGTCTCCAAGGGGCCATATTCTCATTGCCAATCAAAGTTTCTGTTTACTGAACATCCTAGGCACTGGTGTAAGGATTTCACCTAACGTACATTCTTTCACCTCATTTATTCCTCATTAATTACATCCTTATGCTATGAAATTGATCTTTTTGTCTCTATTTTGCAGACAAGATCCTCAATGAAATTATGTAATTTGACTGAATCACACTGGCTATGACTGATAATGCTGGCTTCCAGTCCGAGGTCTCTCTACTCAAGAGCATGTGATTTTCCTGCTAGAATCCAGCTACCCTTCCCATTAAAAAATAAGGCTATTACTATTTTCATTTTTAAAAGTCAGAAAGGCATACGGCACTGACTTGAGGCAGGGTTAAAACTATCATAGCTCAGTTGAAGAGTCTCTGTTTTTGGCAGTTTAAAAAAATGTATGCGGTGCAGCTGCTGCCCAGCTGAATGTAATTCAGTCCAACAAGCTTTGACAAGTGCCTCTTTTGGACAAGTTCTGTGTGGTACTCAATGTCCATTCTTCTCTTCCTACTTAAAAACAGAGTCCAATTTTTTTGAGGATAGCAATGTGTTTAGGTAAAAGATGCCATTTCTGTCTTCTTGCAGCTAGACAGTCATGTGAATATATTCTTATATTTTGGATGGGACCTCCAGGAAAGCTCTTTGAAAGGGCATTTTGTCCCTTCCTATTCCCTCTGACTGGAATGTGGATGCGATGTTGGAGCTCTGGTAGTCATTATGAGTCATGAGGCATCCTTTGAGAATAGAAGCTGAGCGTTAAGGATGATGTGGGAAAAAGACAAAGGAGTCTAGATTCCTGATGACATGGTGGAACTGCTAGGTCAGCTTTGGACTATTCACATCTGGAATTACCATGTGAAAGAAATAAACTTTTATCTTGTTTAAGCCACTACTTTCCTCTGGTCTCTGAATGCAATTTCTCACTGATGGAGTACAGGAGAGATGAATAAAATATGTTTATTGGTCTCTACGAAAGACAAATGCACAACTCAGTAATGTATGATCTGAACATGACTTGGTCTAATAGAAACATAAACCCAGTTGGGGAAGCATCCCAGAGAAAGAAGAAATTCATTCTGCTAAGAGAAGTGTATCCAGAAAGGTTTCTTGCCCTTTAGATGGAGGGAGATAAGAAATAGAAAATTCAGCAAGCAAAAACCTGGAGACCAAGAAGTCAAATTTAAGTAATAGTGAATTTGTTGTAACAAATGGCATTGCTATTTCAGAAATGATTTTTTTGAAGTTTTCTGTAAAGCACTGACCATGAGCTGTGAACCTTGCTCTTAGGGACCCAAATCTAAACCAAACAGCAAGTCACTGTGTGACTTCTGGGATGCTGTCCGCTGGCTCATTCAAGACACTTTTTTTCAAACTTACCATGTAAGTGGCTATATTTTAAGCTATAGAAAGAGTAGTTCACCACATTTATGTATTTGGCTATAAATGAGTAGAGGTAGCTGTTATAAAACTCAGATCACATCTTTTTGGTCTGGATTAGAAAGCTGTCTTTGAGGTGGGAAGTGAAAATGAGAGGGGAAAACACTGGATCCCTTCTGGGGTGCTGCTATGGCATGGATGTTTCCCCTCCCTCCCCCAAATTCCTGTGTTGAAGCCCTTAACCCTACTCCTCCAGTGTGAGAGTATGAGGAGCCGGAGCTTTTGGGGAGTAATCAGGGTTCCATGCACCCAGGTGGTTAGGGTTCCTCATGATTGGAGACCAGCGGGCTGGCACATGCACACGTGTGCTTGCTCTCCTTCCCTCCGTGAGGACGTAGTGAGAAGGCTGCCATCTGCAAGTCAGGAAGAGGGTCTTCATCAGAGCCCACCCATGCTGGCCCCCTCATCTCAGACTGCCCAGCCTCCAGAGCTGTGGGAAATATGTCTGCTGTTTAAGCCCTGTAGACGATGGCATTTTGTCATAACAGCCTGAGCTGACTGAACCGGATGCCTCTTACACCTTACTACCTGTGGCAGGGGTGACTCACTGACAGTGTCACTCCTGGAGTCAGGCTGGCAGCGAGCCTGAAAGGCAGGAGCCAAGGGAGCAGGAGGCAGAGGATGAAGAGACGGGACCCTGATCACAGTGGCTAAGGAGCCCTGGGACCTCCAGGAGCTGAACGCAAGGCCTTGGTCTCTCACCTGGGGGGGGTCGCTCAAAGTCCACGTGATATGATCCTACGCTTACTCAGCCTCTCTCACAGGTAGACTGGGGCCAGTGGGCTGAATGGTGGCCAGTGTGATGTGAGTAGAACTGATCCAGATCCTTTCAGGTAGGGACCCAGCAGTGTCCTGTGTGATGGTCCAGCCCTGTCTCTCCCCACTGTGGTGACACTGGGCCTTGTATCTGCACGATGTAGCTACAAGGTAGAAATAGGCTGGTTGCCCTGAGTTGCCTGGAGAAGATCTTGCAGAAGAGGTATCTTCAAAGCAGTGGTTTGTTATTGAGAGAAGTAAGCCTTAGTTGTATGAAAATTTTGGAACTTGGGAATTATTTGTAATGTCATTTAGTGTTAATTACTCTTGGCAGGGAAAAATCAGTATCAGTTCTTCCTAAAATAAGTGAGAGTAGGTGCACCTTTGGTTAGGGTCCTGTGATTTGGAGTTGGCGTGACACAGGCTGATTCCTGCTTTAGCTTGGGCAAGTTTCTTACCCTCTTCAACCCCCAGATTTTTACCTATAATATGGGAATAATAGTTGTACCTACTTGCTGGGGCAGTGTTTTGCAAAATGTAGTCTCACAGACCCCCTGTATGTGAAATGCCCTACAGTGTTGTTAAATTGTGAATCCTTGGGTACAGCTCAGATTCTTCTAAACCTCCATATTTGTAGGGTTTGGGGGGAGGTTCGGAAGCCTGTGTTTTAAACAAGCTCTCCGGGTTTATACTTCCTAAGTTTGAGAATGTTCTTAGAGGTTGTGAAGATTAGATGGGAACATATGAAAACTTGTAGCATGGAATTTGGCACATGGTAAGTGCTCAATAAATGGGAGCAATTGTGTTTATCCTTAGAGAACATTAGGGCACCAAGCTCTAATTTACCTAGAGAAGCTGGGCAAGTACAGAAGGATAAACAGGGAAGTGGTTTTGCTCTTTCTTAGGTTTAAAGGAAGCCGGGAGGGCAGGCAAACTGAATATAACCTGATTTGACTTAAATGGATGGGTTGAGGCAAATTGCTGCAATGTGGTGTATATTCAGCAGCAAAATAACAACCTATAAACAAATGAAGGACAAGGTCATTCACCTATCAGCAAAATCCCTAAGGACTCCCAAGCTTTACGAAGGTGAATTTTTAAGCACTGATGGAAATGTGTTAATGAATATATAAAAATGTGGTTGGATGAGACCACCATGCCTGAAGCTCTGTTGAAAAATTATTGACAGCTATATTGCTTATTCCTGTAGTGGTTAGGAAATGAAATGCCTTTCTCTAATCAAATAATTGCATTAAGGAGCAACTGGGAACATTTGGTTGCTTTTCTGGAATAGGCAGGAAGTCAACTGTACTCCAACCAGGTTAACTGTCAAGAGGGGTTTGGCTCAAATTTCTTTTAGTTCAAATAACATATTTCATACATATGAAAGCAAAAGTATAAAAATAAAGCCAACTAATAGTCAAAACAAAGCAGTACATTTGTAATAAATCTTACATTTCCGAAATGAAATTCAGCAAAAGAGGTATTTTTGCCTTTTCTTTTTCTTGGCTTGGGGGCAGAGGTGTGGGTTTGGACACAGTATTAAGTGTGAGTTTGGACACAGAAAATTGCAGGAACAGTGCTGGGCTAAGAGGACTCTGCTGTGACTTATGATGGGCAGCTTTGTGCCCAGCCTCAACTGAAGGGAGAGTCATCATATATTTTGCTACAACCCAAGCAGAGAGAGACATTTTCTAGTGATGATGGTTGTTTTCTATCGGCAGCATTTGCCTGAAAATACATAGTCAAAAATGTTTCTTATTTAAAACATGAAATGGGGGGACATTTGTGAGCATGCAAACCAATAATGTAAGTAGACAGAAAACTGTCAGTTTTTGTTGAAGTTGCTATTATGCAATCTCAAGATCTTGGGTTTCCTAAAGGCCATTTTATGTCTACACCTTCATAAAGATACAGCCACTAAGAAAGAATTACAGATACTGGGCCATTTGTCCACACAATGCCCAATTCTTGGCCAGTCCTGTTTATCACTGAATTGCTAATAATGAGTGTTGTTTCTACGCCACACACTAGATACAACCATGTGAGTTTGTGCATTTTCACGTGAGGAGGGGTGACCATCTCTCTCACGGACTGTGCTTCCAAGGCTCCTGGACGCTGAGCAAGGGGGGTCCAAGCTGATGGAAGTTCCGGCCTTGTTTTCTCATATGCCCCCTCCCTGTTCTCACCCATGTACACAATGCAGGATAGATTGCTATCCTGTCCACCTCAACCCCCACAACTTACAAACTGACTTCCATTTGTGGGGTAAACGTGCTCTTTGCCCACAGGTTTGAATCTGCCCACCGGGCTTGCTGTGAAGAATGAGCTTAAAAATAAACATCTTCCACATGGCAGGGCACAGAGAGGGTGTGTGCCACCAGGACATGAGTCCCCATTTTTTCTGGTGTGAAATGCTGCTCTATAAAAGAATGCTGGGGAGAGACGACAGACAGCAGAAAGCAGCCGGCCACCACACATCTGAGCTTTGTGACATTACCCTTGCCCTGACCTCCATCCCAGGTCACCTGCTCAGGGCCTCACAGTGTTCAGATGCCAAACTGGGAGAAAAACGCTGACTTGGCCAAGGCGGTATTATGAGTGTTTTCTAATATTTGCTGACTGCTTTGAAGATGAAAAGCATTATGGGGTGCTGAGTGTGATAATTATCAATTATAAAACGTCTCACAACTCCCTGGAAAATTAGGGCTAAACAGGCAAGAAATATGAATGTTTGACAGGAATCCAGGAACCAGGGTGGCTTGTGAAATGTGAAGAGAGTCCCCACCTGGGGCAAACCAGGGACTCACTTGTCCTTGGGAAGTCAGCACTTCCTTGAGCTAAAACAGTAACCCTGGGGTTGTAGAGGGGAGGCTCTGTTGGAGAGCCGTCTCAGAGCCCCTGGGGCTCTGGGCTGAGTGTGCCCCTATGCCCCCAAGAGGAAGCACATGTGGAGCATGGCATTGCCTCATAGGTACCCCACTGAGGTTTGGCCTGGGCTTTCTCTTCATTCTTTCTCTATATCTGAAGCTAAGAGGGTCACAAAGCTTTGCGTCATTCAGATATTGACACATTCTAGAATAGTCACCCATTCATGGCTTCCAGCATGAAGCTTACCTCCTTTGGCTATCTGGTGGTGTTTCCAACTTGAGCTTTCTTGTCTCAGAAATCTTTAACCTTTACCGGGGCACCTGGAGCCACCAGGCTCATGCTGTGTCTGACTCATGGCCCATGTGGTGCATGCAGGCGACTCTGTGGCTTCCTCTGTTGCGTGCTGGGGCAAGATGCCTGTGTCCATATTCAACCCTCTTCCCTGTCAAAGGGAACCCATCCCGCCATGGGTTTGTGTGCTCGAATCTCCAATCAAACACATTCTTGCAAAGAATGGGGGTGAAATAAAAACTCCTCCTAAACATGTCAGTTTTAGAAGACAGTAGAATATGGGGCACTCATTGAAATTACAGTGTGTTTACCTCATATTAGATAAGGAATTTTTCTTAGAAGCTGACATGTTGCTATGATAGCAGTGACCTGATGGGGTGCTTTCTTATTGAGGAAACAGAAAACAGTGGGCTCCATGTCTCATCATGTTCAGCAATGAGCTGCATGGCTGTGGGGAAGCCCTTCACCTTTCCAAGACTCAGCACGAACATCTACAAGATGAAGTGTAGCTGGACTATGATTCTAAGTTCCTTTCTGGCTCTAGGACTCTACATCCTTTGAGCTAGGTCTAGAATGGTATTGCCAGAGGAAGGGAAAAAAGAGTATTACCACTTGCATGGGAGAAATTACTGGCTGTGTGACCTTGGGCAAGTCACTTGCCTCCTTGTGCTTCAGCTTTCTCAGCCTCAAAGTGGGGATAACACTGTCACTACCTCATAGGATTCTGAGATTGACTGAAGTTAACATTTGTGAAGCACAGTACATAGCACATAATCAGTGCTGTGTGGACATTTATTAATAAACATAAATAAACTGAACTGTGGATTCCTGAAGCAGCTAGAGAGGGCCAAAAGGAGCTGAAGGCTTGTGAACCAGCCACACATGCAGTGAAAATAAGACTAGAAGAGAAGAGAAAAAGACTTTCTAAATGCACTAAGGCAGACAGCTGTTGAGAAAAGCTGAGAAGGGGTTGATGTGCCCGGGTTTGGGTGAGTGGTGGTTGGGGGAGTTAAATTTTGTCAGGAGCCTGAGAGCCCGAGGGAGAGAAAGCTCAGCCTAGAGCTGAGGCAGATGCAGAGAAGAAATGGCTAGTGTTGCTGCTCCGGGCCAGAGCCCATCCGCCGTGAGCAGGATGGCAGTGACGGCAGCAGGAGCCTCAGGTAGGGCAGGCAGCCTCCTAACAGGTGGAGGGCACTACCCAGAGCTGGGGGTGAGGGCCAGGGGTCTCAGAGCCAGGCTGGCAGGGGACATTCTGTATGGAGAGGCCCTGGGAAATCTAGAAGGGGGAGCCACACACACAAGGAGGTCAGCAAGTCAGGGCATGCGGAGCAAAGCCGAGCCAGACACAGACTTGGGCAAAGACATGGAAGGTCAGGGGTCAGCAGCAGATCTGGGGTATCAGGCGCCAGAGAGAAGCATTATACCAGGTGTCCCCCAAGTCCTCCTCCTGTTCTTCCTGAGCCCACAGTTAGAGAAAGGTCCCAGCCTCCCTGCTGGTTAGAAGCTGACCTATGACTGACTGTGAGCAGAAGGGGCAGATGTTATCCCAGGCCTGGCCCAAAGTCTCTCCTGCACAATGCCCCATACGCGTTTCCTCCTGCCAGCTGGGTACAGACCAGTGTGGCGACCTTACACGTTGACAGAGCCACAAGGGAGAAGGAGCCTGGTCTCTGAATCTGATCAGGAGCACCTGTTTTGGGCTTTATTATGATAAACCACTTAGATTTGTGAATTTCTTTGTTACATCCAAGACCTGCCCAGCCCCAAGAAGCAGTGGAGCACTGTAGTGTCCTTGGTCATTACTCTGCAAGGTTGCTGAGTTCCATGAGAGTTTATTGTTCATTGACTGTATATTTTTAACTCTAGGAGTCACTGATATTGACCATAGCCAGATGAACAGATGTGTCTGTGAACGCACTGGAGAAGATGGGAGTAGCAGTACCAGGTGAATCATGGACAAAGGTGCATCATAAATGTCTCCAGGTTAGGGGTGATGGGAAGGTGGGGGAAAGTTGGGGGGCTGCCTTGTAAAGGAATCATGTCGGAAGCCCACTCCTTTCTGGATTAGCAGATAACTGGGAAGACAAAACACCCTTGTTGCATAAGAAGCTATGGCAAACATAGGAAGCTAATAAGTTTGAAGAAAAAAGGATATTCAGATGTTTCCTAAATGTTTTGACTGATCATCTGAGAGGATGATAAATTGTGATATATAAAGAAAAATTTGAGTAGCATTTCTGCAATAGATTTCTGGTACCCTGACCCTGGGGCTTTCCTTGACAATTGTATTAGAAGGACAGAGGAGAATGACTTCAAGGACAGCAGTGGCCTCTCCTGTGTTTTACTAATGGTGATATGGGACTCTAAGTCATCTGTTATTACAGCTCTTAGTGAGCAATGGTTTTAGTCATGATGCACAGCCAGTATTCTTTCCCAAATAAACTTTCCGTGGGAAATGGACGGGCAGGCATACTTGGTTTTGAAGGATTAGCTCTTCACTCAGTAAATTATGTTTCAGAACCAGCATACTTCTCTAAGTACACATTCTTCTGTGTTTCAGAGTTCTTGTCCAATTTAATGGAAGCTCTATTTATGTGTTTTATTAATTTATAGATTTTTGATGTCTGAGCAGTTCAATGCACTTCTTGCCCTCCCAAGCATTTAAAAACATTTAGAAAGAAGAGACTGTGTTTTGCCAAAGGCAAAGAGCCGAGCAACCTCCCCTCCCCACCATGCCTTAAGTTTGCTTAGGACTCAAAACAGGATGTTCTCTTTAACCCAAAGAAATTTCCTTCTCTGCTTGTTTTTCACATTCCTTTTAACTCTTCCCTTTTGATGGGATTTGAGAGACACTCCATTAGGCAGTCAGAAAAGGGATGACTTACAGAAATTTGCCATAATCAGGTCATTTGTGCCTCTCTTCCTTCAACTATAAATAGGTGAGCACTCTCAACAACTATTGGCTAGAGTTGTCATTGTTTCTATGTTCCTCCTTTACCACTCCATGCTGGCATTTTGAGGTTGTGCTTGGATTCAAAGAACTAAACCAAAGGATCTTGACCAAATGGCCAAATCCAAATTTTAGCCCCACGTCACTGCACTTCCTTAGCCACAGACATACACATCCTCACTGCAACATTTTTGCCAAGTGTGGTTAAGAGACGGTGACCAGGGCGCTTCTCCCGAGAAGCAAATGAGTAAATTGAGTCCCAGATTCCACTTTCCTGCCTTAAACAGTTGTCCCTTTCCTGACAGCCTTGGAGAGCCTGGCTGTGGGGACATATTTGAATATAGGTTTTTGTACTTTGCCAGTCAAAACATGTGCCTGCCCTGTAGTCCCCTAAGAGAGCCCAGAGCAAATGGAGGAAAGGAATGAGACAGTCATGTTGACACTAGCACTTTGCTCTCAGTATTTTTGAAAAGCTCTTGTGGTGATTCTAATGTGCAGTCAAGTTTGAGAGCCTCAGTTACAGAGCATTTGATGTCTGTGGGTCAGGCTGTGGCCCTCGGGAGGGCAGAGCCTTGTCACGGTGGCACTTGCGTCTCTGGTTCGTGGCCTAGTGGGCAGCATGGCCCAGTCCCAGCACCTACCTGGGACACACTTCCTCCCTGGCCCCCTGACACTGCAGTGTCCATGGCTTTCCAGGGCAGCAGTGACCAGTCAAAGCTCCAGCAGAGAGAAGGCACTAGGGTGAGGGCTGGGGAGCAGCTGGATGAGGACACAGAAGCCCAGAGGGGAGCCCAGTCCTTCGCCCAAGCTTGGCTCTAGGCTGGCTCAGTTCCTCAGTGTCCTCATGCGAGCTGGGTGCCCTCAGATGGTCTCTGAGGCCCTTTGCACTGTCAGAAATCTGTCATTCTATGTGCTAAAGTGCCCAACCCATCAACCATGGGAGAGGAGAAACAGAAGACCTGAGAAGGGAACTCTTGACAGCTGGGGATGGCCTTTGATTTTGGGCCCCTATGATGTGCTGTTCAGGCTCTGGACCACCCCCAAGAAGTATTAGAGTGAGGCAGATCTGAAGGCCAGACAAGATGTGGATTTTGACAGTGGATCAATGGAACATTATTTAGCACAGCTGTTTCTGTCATGACGCTAGAACAAGGAAGCACAGAGCACGCAACTGATGCCGAGAGCAGTGTCCTCAATAAGGGAGGCTTTGAGGGACTCAGCTGGGCCTGACTCTCAGCTGCACGGAACACTGAGTTTGGCATATCTGAGCAAGGTTCTTGGTGTCAGAATGTTCTGGGAACCTGCTTTTCTCACCTTCAAATACATAAAGTTTATTTGTCCCATTCATGCGTTCATTCCAGGTCCTACCCCTATATTCGCTGAGCTTGCTGTAGAGGGTCTGGCACACTGGGATTCCTGCTGGCTCTGGGGTAACACAGAAAGAACCAACTAACTCAGCTGGGTGGCCCAGGACCTGTGATTTAATGTGAACACAATGGAAGCTGTCTCTTCAAGATGAAAGGACCGTGAAGGGAGGTTGTGCTCTATGACACACAGGGACGTGTCAGTACTAATTTAGGATTATAGACACCCATCTAGACCCAAGTGCATGACCCTCATAGCCAGAGTTGAAGAGACAAACATTTGGGGTGGGGAGAGATGAGAAGCCAGCACATAGGTGGCGGGGTCTCAGAGGTCTGCCGAGAGTAAGGACAAGGAGCATGAGGGGAAGGGAAGTGAAAGAGGGAATTCTGCTCTCTGGTCCAGCATCCTCCGCAAACCAGCTTGGTGACCCCACAAGTCATGTCCCCTGGTGGGCCACATTTATGAATTGAATGCAAAATGTCTAACATCTCTTCTGGCTTCACTTGAGGACATGATGGATGGCGATCAAACCGCCCCAACCTCCAGGGTACTCTTAGCACACACTCACATGCACATTCTCACAAGCAGTGCACACATACACCCACACACATATGCTTGTTCATATGCTCACACACACAAATACTCATGCCTACACATGCTTTTACATGTACTCCCACATGTGCACACACACTCATGTGCTCATACATGTGCCCACACTCTCTCATGCACATACATGCACACAGATCTGCATATATAGTCCATACTTCATCCATATTCTATGCCTTATTTTCAAATTTTCAGAAAGCAGCAAAAAAGACCAGTTGGAAACTAAAATAAAAATCATCTGGAGGGTTTTTATGTGCTTCAGACGGTCTTGCTGCATCAGGTCTGGTTCCTTTTCTCTGCTAATAGGGCCAGATACTTCGGTTTTTACATAACCACCTCTTTCAGGAAAACAAAGAATGAAGAGAAAAGAGCTTAAGCAAAGAAATGTATAATGAAAGTAAAAGGAAAGAAGCCCTCCCACCCTGATCCATGGGGGGCAAGGAGGGGGAAGGGTGCTGGAGTGCTCTTTCAGAATATTTGTATACAGAACTGCATGTCCTTGTTTACTTTGTCTGGAGCCCCATTTCCTCCCTAGATTCCTGGTGGTCATACTCACCCGTTATGGGGCTCTTCAGATGCAAGTCCGACACATAGAAAGTGTACACGCACACTAGGGCAGGAGGGGCCCACGGGTCTGGGGGTCCTCTCTGAGTTCTAGGGCATTTCTGGATCAAGCATCTACCTTGCTCCTGGCCACGCTCTGACCTGGTCCCCAAACTGCAGAGAAAAGCTAAGGAGGACATTTCTGGAGGGGGAGGGAATCATATGTGGGGACAGCTGTGTACCCTGTGGGTACCAGTTCAGGAAAGCCATGCAGACAGTGAGCACCCCCACTTCCGCACACCAGGAAATGAATTGGCCAACTGCATCCCAGGGCATCATCCTGGAACTGTCCCCTCCATTGCAATCCCAGTGTCCTCCAGGGAAAGGCAAATTCTGAGGTCTCATGTTCAGTTACCAAATGGTTTCCCATGGCTTACTCAATTTCATCAGCATACTTATGCAAATTAGACAGACCCTTGTTTTACAGATAAGAAAACTGAGGCTTAGAGTGGCTGATTCACCCAGAATGACATGGCAAGAAAGTGGAGAGCTTCAACTTGGACTTGTATAGTCTAAGCCCAAATCTAGTCCAAATCATCATCAACATCTGACATGTTTAAAAGGTTTACCAAGTACTTGGCACCATTTTAAGTACTTTTTTATGGGTCCACTATGTAGTTCTTAGAACCCTATGAGGTGGGCACTTTTATTATCCCCAGTGAACAAATGCAGAGATTGAGTTCCAAAGGGTCAAGGAACTTGCCCCAAGCCCCATGCCAATGAATGGGGAAGTGGGTGCTTTGTTGTAACCATTCTGCCTTCATAGGACTGTTGGGGGCCACCCCCTCCCAGCAAGGATTTCAATGTGTTACATCACATGCATTTCCCCCGTGCTGTATATTCACAGAGGGGCTCACCCCCCCACAATCAATGACAGGCCTACTTTCTCCCCAAGGACCAGATCATTGATCCAATGATGGGCTTGCTGCAAATGGAAATTAATGTCATTTGCCTTTCTATTTATTTTTGCTTTTCCCGCTGAAATTGCGATTATGGTTACATATGCCATTCAAGAATTGTGATAATGTTGTTTCTAAGTTAATTTCCACCTAAGAGTTTTCGATTTTCACTTTTCATGGTGATGGAGGCTGCATAGAAGGCGACTGCAGTGACCATAAATCGTTCTCATGTGGAAATATGCAGAGTGAAGCGAAGCAGTGACTGGCCAGGCCACTGTTTACGGGTAAGGGCGCACCGCAAAAAGAATTACTTGAACAATAATCAAATTTCTTCAGTAATGTGGAAAAAAATCTTAGTGGTGTAATTAAAACAAACATGTGCTTTAAAATAGCATTTTGTCTTTTCACGGAGCTTTTGATTGAACTGAAATAGTAACTGGTGGCCCCCTCACCAAGCCACTTAGGCTGTGGGTTGCAAGGCCATCAGTCGCTCTCATAAATGTGTCAGCACTCGCGTCAGCAGGGGAGGTTGATCTTTGCCTCAAAACCTCTGATGGGGCCAGTGGTGTCGCACATCAGCCTTTCTGTAGGCGTGCACATGGCGTTCAAGAGTCATTTCTGATGTTGCATTGAAAAGGTTCAATTTCATGTTTTGGACTAGAGGATTCTCTAGCCCCATAGGGGTGAGAAGTGACACATAGTGACATTAAGCAGAATGTCAAGGCATGATGTGACTGTAACTACTAGGGTGACTGATGCTAGTACAAGGATCCACTGAGACCTTCAGCACAGCCCTAAGCATCTGGTTGAAGGACTGCCATTTGAAGACTGAAAACCTTGCCGTGCTCTCCTAGGGCCATGGGCCTTTGCTTCCAAGGCCACTTCCGTCAAGAGTCACAATTCATTGTGTCACATAATCATCTGTTTCAGAGAAATAGCTTCTTTTTTCTTTCAGGTCAAATCAGTTTAGAGGCTTCCTAAATGTAGGTGCTGCTAAGTCTGAGCAAGCTAGAGAACCTGCCCCTTACGCTCACCCCTGGGCCCTTGATGTCCAGAAAAAAACCTGATTAGCATTTCTAGGCTGCCAACTTTCCCTCCCTAGCCCCACACCCTGGGTTCAGCTGTCTGCAGTCTTCCTGGGGTCCCGAATGTCATCAGGAGGCAGGTTGCAGAGCCGTTTAGATCTAGGGCTGTGTCCAGGTTAGGTCATCAGTGTCTGAATAAGCCAGTTGGTTCTAAGCACTCTGCAAGGCTCTAGTGCTGGCTTATTGCTTTGGCTTGGTGATTCCTCCAAAGCAACCTGTCCCTCCACGGAGACTTGTAGACCTGCCAGGAAGTATGGGACAATCAGAAGGATACTGGGCAACCTTAGAAATTGAGGTCCTAGTTAAAATGACCCTTTGACACAGCCCTCCAAAGAGTCCAAATTTGGGACAGGACCCTCAGAAAACAATGACTTGCAGAGCAATTAAAGGAGGGGCCTCTGAGAAAGGAACTGCTCTGCTGCCATTAGAAAGAGTTTGTCTACATACCTCAGAGAGGCAAAATCCTTTCACGACCTCACTGTCTTCAGGCAGCCTCCCTGTGACTCTTTTTTAAAATCAAGGCTAAGACTATCCAGAAAGTTCTTTTATCCCGAGTCCAGCAAGTGTGGGGTTGGAGATGCAGATGAAGAGAGGCACAGTGTGATTGGCTACCAGGCACACCCTCCCTAAGCCCCAGGTGGTTTCTGGAACATTCCCACAATGCCGTAGAGTGTCCATGAAGCATATACCACAGTGGGCGGGCAGCCTGATCTGTGGAAAACTCTGCGACTAAGTCGAGAGTAGCTGCTGTTCGTGATTTGAAAATGTGATTTTGACAGAAAGTTTTGTCATTTGTGAACTTTGTACCCTCCTTGGCAACTACTAAATTCATGTACATTGGGAAGCCATATTAGGTTAACATCCAGCTAAAGCAATTCTGCTACCATGCAGGCAATTCTGCAATAGGTCTCAGAGTGGTGAAATCAAACAAAAAGTCCTCTTTCCCTATTTAGAAATTGTTGGGCAGAAACGTATAACTCAGACATTTCCTATCGAAGACTCCTTCTGTCTGAAGACAGAGTTCAGTTTTCACTTATCTCTTGTGCCCTTTGAAGTACAAGCCTCTGTCTGCTTAATGCCCTAAACCAGCGAGACTGTGAGGAATTCCTTTTACGTTAAACAAATCCAAGTCTGGAAAGGCAGTAATATTTCTAAACAAGTAAACCCAGCCATGACTTTGGCTTTTGCAAAGCTCAAGATGGTTATCCAGGTCTGTTGCTCATGGAGTAAAGACCTAGTGTGCATCTAGTGAGGAGCTGACAGACATGACCGGAAGCTCTCTTGACAGGTTTTCCAGCCATAAGCCCACCTCCCCTTGGAGACTATTCTATGAACAAGGCGGTCTGTCTCCTTCAGGGGCTGAGGGAAAAAGGGAGAGGGAGATAGGAGAAAGAGCAAGAAAGGAAGCAAAGATGAAACGGGGAGAAAGAGCAGAAGGAAATGAAAAGAACTTTACTGCTCAGTTTCTTCTCCTGTCTGACCCAATTATCAGATTTTGCATTTAAGTTTAAGACAGTAGATCAAACACCGAGAGGCACTTTGTACTTCTGCCAGGAGACCATATGATATCTCTCAGTGACTCTCCTGCATGCCAGGAATACGGAACCATGCCTCTCTGCCGGGCCTGCATATGGTGCAATGTGCAAAAAATAGCAAAATTCATGAGGGGCTGCACTCCTGGATGATGGCCAGAGTTTGCAGCACTTTATCAGTTAAGGGAAAAAAGGCAAAGCACAACCTCATTATAACTTTCCACAAATAAGTCCAAAGCAGAATGAGAACCGAAAGAAGGACAAAAGGCCTGCATCACGCTCACGTGGCAAAATCGATCATCTTCGGGGTTGTTTTTAAGTGATACAGTCCTTTTTACAAGGTGCGGAGCCTATCTGTTCTGGGTATTGTGATGGTGCCTGCAGCGGCCATGTGTGTTCCCTGTGCAGCTGAAGGCCTGGCTGGCAGACGGGAACTTCCTCTGGCCGCTATGGTTTGCCTTCTGAGACAATGACCTGAAGAACACACTTTATTATACACGGAGGTAGTTTCTGTGGGCTACATGTGGCATCTGAGCGGGTTTCTGCTTCTGAACAGAGCTCTGACTTTGTGCAGCTAAAGGAAGTGGACACTTTGGGAGGGTCCTCTCGCTCCCCAGGATAGTGGTGGGCACCGGAGAGTCATGAGGAATCATGACTCCACACCAGGGCTGGGGCCTCATGGGGAGATGGCACAGAAGGATGTTCTGCTCGTTCTGGAAGCACCCCAGATGGCCTCCACTCCATTAGTGACGGTGGACTTAGGCCGAGCCCAGCAGAACTCACTTTTCCAAATCAAATTGGCTAATATACTTCAGAGATTATTCAAATGCAGACCTTTCTCTGGGAGAAGACAATGGGGTGGAATGTGGAAATCACTGTTTTGTTCTGACTCTGGATGGCTGAGTATATTTATAAGCTGACCTCAGCGGTCATCTCTGCTGGCTTTTCCATCTCCCATTTCCCTTCACCCAGAGGGAAGGCTCACTTCCTGCTCTGTCCCTGTACTGTGCTCCCAAGTTGGTCAGAGGTTCTGTTAGGCTTTGTTGAAGCTACTCATGTATGCGTCTTGTTTTTTAACATCTGTAAGTGCATTTAATCCTCACAATGGCCCTTGGTGGTAAACACCATTCTTGTGCCCATTTTACAGACTATTATAGACCCCAAAGCACACTGACGAAAAACATGGGCTCATGTAGCAAGAGGTGAACAATTGGCCAATCTGGGTGAAGAGTATACAGCAATCCTTTGTATTACTCTTGCAACTTTCCTGTATGTTCAGCTCATTTCAAAATAAAAAGTTAAAAAAAAAAAGTCTTAGGAGTTAGGTAATCCTGTATTTCAATACTGGCTCAGTCACTTAAAGGATGTTTGTAAACTAAGGGTTTTACATCTATTAGCTTATTTGATCTTCATAACCCTATAAGGTGAGGTAGGTATATATGTGGATCCCAACCATACACATGAGGAAACCGAGGCTCAGCAAGTTTGAAGAACAAAAAAGCCTGTGCTCATATAAGGCTATGCTGAGTTAGCCACAGTTCAAATTGACTTACTTACATAGTGCTAAGCTCCCTGGAGCTCTAAAAAATACAATGTTGAGTCAGTTTCTTTCACCAAAGAAAATTTTATGAAATACATAATAGGTTCCCATCAAGACTCTGACCTTAAAAGATGTGGCATATAACTTGAAATTGTTTAAATTCTTTTAATTAATTTCTAGGTAATAGGCCAATGAAGAGAATCTAGGAAAGGCTAAACATTTGGAAGTTTGTTAATTTTATCCTTTCCTTGTAATCATTACAGTATAAAGAATGATAATTCTTTACCTTATCTTAAGAAAATACCTTATTATATTGACCACTTTATAATCACCTTCCAGGCACATTTAAATTTTTGTTAAACTTCCTTCATTCTACCTATCACACATCTATCTATCCATCCATCCGTCCATTCATCCATCCATCCATCCATCCATCCACCCACTTATCCATTCATCTATTCATCCATCCATCCATCCACCCACTTATCCATTCATCTATTCATCCAACCATCCATCCATCCATCCATCCATCCATCATCCATTATGTATGGTGTATATACTATGAACAAGGTCTCTGTCAAAGGGAAGATGTATATCTTCCCCTCACTGTGTTGAAGAAGGAGATGCATGCGTAACCATATTAGAAGGCAGGAAGTAGTCAGGTTAGTAAAAGGAGGAGATGAGGTGGTAGACTCTAGCAATTCAGAAGAGGGAGAAACGATTCTTCTATGAGGCCCATGAATTGCAACAATCAAACCTCAAGCACCACATATTTCATAGAACAAGCATAACAACATGATGTGTGGTTCACCAGCTCCTTATGAAGGATTCTGTGGCCTGCCTAGATGGGGCAGTACATTGCACTGATGTCTCTACTGGAAGAACATTCTATGAGACAATTTTAATGACCCTTTGGATGGTTGTAACTGATCACTCAGAGATGATAATTTTCTAAATGTAGTTTTGAAGAATTTCTCCTAAACACAATACCAGACCAACACTTAACTCTATGTGACATTTTAATATCCATTACCCAGATCTTTATATCATTTTTGTCCATTTATATGGCACCTGGATAAGCTCATTTTCACAAGAAAAACTGCAGATTTCATTGCCCACTCCTCCACCTTCCAGGTGATTTCATGAAATACTGAACTAGAGAGCCCAACAATGACCTCTGGGCCTGAAATTAATAACTTTCATTGAGGGAAATGTTCATTTGATTTCTGCTTCTACATCAATATTCTATAGCAAAACATCTTACAATTCCATGGTAATTAAATAAATAGAAGTTTTTACTAGGCTCTGTGCCAAAGATCCTTTGGAAGTGAAAATTGATTATATTTGCTGGTCTCATTTATCCACTTGCTTGTTATCTATTTAAAGAAACTTATAGTATGCATTGCCTAAAAAGTAAATGAATGAAAATACCTAAAGGCCTACCGGTGTTCCCAAAAGGTGTGGACAAATGCAAATTTTGTTTTGTGATTGGTAAAACTATCATCACTAAGGACACTTACCATTTGATAGAGTTCCATTGTGAATCCTATCATAAAATAAATGATCACCCTTGATTGATCTTTTATGTAAATGAGATCTTTTATATGTTAGGCTTATTTACTGTGGCCTCTCCTATAGTAGGTAAGTGAGATGTGACTCTCTACTTAAAGGAAAAGTAGTTTGGGATTTTGCATTGATCAACCCTGTAGGATGGTGAGAATCCCTCTTTCAATTGGTGGTGTGTGGCCTTTACTACAGTCATCATTTGCCAGGTCTGTTCTCTTTTGATGTCCCATGTTATCCAGTTGCATGTACAGGATGTGGGGGTCAGAAACCATCACGCTCCCTTTGACCCTCTTCTTCCTCAACCTCTTGCCCTGGCTGATACCATTGGCCTACTCCCTTTACATTAGTGATTCCCACACCCATGTCTCCAGCCCAGAACTGCTTCCCTGAACATCTAGACCTAAATTTCTGGAGGCCCTTGAGAGTTCTACTCATATATTTCATGACCCTCAAAACTAACATATCCCAAACTCAGCCCATCCCATTTATGGATCCCCTAGCTCATTGGATGGTACCATGTTAAAAGTCTCTTTACCCTTAGATCTGTCTTCTGGGGAGCATCTCCTAGTTTTCAGCCCTGCATTCCATTATTGTACAAAGGGAGGAGGCAAGTGTGGGGGACTTTCCTGCCCCTTAGCTCCTTAGAAGATATTCCCACCCTGGCTCCTGAGACATTATGTTGTACTGGTTGGTGCATTTGATTACCTCCCTTGCTGTCCAATAGTCAAGCCAAGGGTTTATTTTCATGTGTGGATGGAGATAAAGAAAGGAAGGTCAAGTCACTGCAGTTTACTGGCTTTGGGACCTGGACTGGGCAAGTCACATCTTTCTAGGAACCTGCACTGAGCACCTTACCATGGGGCTTGTGGTGCGGCTCTCAGGGATCCAGTGTAGTCATGTGTGCGAAATTTTTGCATGTGAATTTTACAGTATTACATAGATATAAGCTATTTTTAACAAGCCATTTATTTTCTCTTATTGTTAATCTTTTACATCTTGCATTTATTGATGTAATAAATCTTTTATTACAGATTGAATTCATCCTTGTATGGGTTCATTATTATAACCTTATTATAAATCCCAAGTGCTAATTGAATTTACCAAGAGAGCAATGGTGAGTTCCTATAATGTCGTGGAAAACTCAGCTTGGAGCTCAGTCATGTCAGACCCTGTTTCTAGATGTCATTACCAACCCAGGGCACATGGCTTATGTGACACTGTCAGCTTCAGAGGGGGATTTTAATCCCCTTCTAAGGAGGGAGACATTGAGTAGCTTCATCCTTCCACATACTCATATAGTCCACTTTACCTTTATTACCTCAGAATTTGTAATGAATGTGGAGTTTTCATCCAGATTACCCTAAGAACTGCTTCAAGTCTCTTTGTCCTGATATATACATAAAGCATTAGATCATGCTTTCTGCCATCCCACCTCTTTTGATTCATTGCTTATCAGAAGTTTTCTGTTTTGTAAAAGCCAAGTGCAAAGAGATGAACTAATCAATTGTATTTCTTAATGATATGCCTGATGCTTTTTTAGTCTTGTAATGATCACACGAGCCAGATTGCTCAAAACCTGGGCCTTCTGAGGGCAGCAGAGAAGTAGCTGCCTCCATGCTGGCCTACTGCGGGGCTGAGGAGGCAGCATACACGTTGGCAAAAGTCTTGTCTGCGCTCTGCCAACAAGCTCTTCTGAAACTAGGGCAAACTTTGCATGAAACCCCATTTTCAAACCGAAACCATGAAAAAAAATGGTGGTTCTGTGTGGTTTTTACTCAAAACCAGGTGAAGCTTTGTGGTTCTGTCACATTTTGACTTGGAGCCAGAGAGCGCTCACTGTGTTTGGTGGGGTCCTGTTTTATGTTTCATGTGCCATTTGGTTCTGTTTCCCAAACCTGGAATCTGGGGTTCATATGAGGGGTACAAAATGAGCAAAATGCAGTCGGCATGAAATCTGGAGCAGATGAAGACAGCAGTAGCTTTATAAGGGCCACACCACTCTCCTGGGTTACTGTCTGCTCCTATTTTCTTTCAACATTCCTTCTGGAAAGGATTTTCTAAACAGTAAATAGTTCCCTGGGATTTTCTAAAAAGGAGCAGAATTATTAACACCATACAAAAACAGCAAAGCCCATTTTGCTCTTTCTTTTTCTAATAGGTCTATTGATGAATGTGTTTCTTCAGGTCAGCCATTGAAACTTTGGGGGAAAATATTTTGAACGACTGAATGTGACATTATTTATTCATAGTGTATTCAACATGCTTGACACATCCACTCTCTGTTCCTTTAACTTCCTAATTCTCACACTATATCACAGTATTTTGCAGATGAAGAAACTAGGCTCAGGGCAATTGGATATCCTATCCGTATACAAAAAGAGAAAGCAAGCAAATATAATAGTAGGTGGACCCAGCCAGCAAGTGGAGAAGGGAAATGATGCTTTCAGGTCTTTTTCTGTTTTTTTCTATTATATCACATTGCCTAGAAATCAGACCAAAAGTTCTGCCCTTCAAGAACTTTTAGCTTGAAGGAGTCAAAATATATACTTAAAACCAGAGTATGTAGTGGAAAGTCCAAAGTGCCAAAAGATTTGTGCAGATGGCAAGTTATATGAGTTTGAAGGTCAGGGAGATGCCTTCCAGTGGGGGCAGGGGTGTACACTTTAAACTGCCACAATATTATATGTCAACTACATGTCAATAAATCCAGACAAAAAATCTTGGTGAAAACAACTCTGAAGAACAGTTGGGGATGGAGTAAGTGGGAAGGAAGGAAAAAATAGTTATGGTGGGGAAACAGAGTGGGCAAAAGCCCAGAAACCAGAGGTTTAATGGTTGAGGAAAGCAACTTTGGAGAGAGTTTGGGAATAAATCTTGGAAGGTCTTGGTTGTATGACCAATGAGTTGTATTTTTCCTGCCATGGGAAGCCGTTAAATATTTTTGAGTTGAGAATTAGTAAAATCAGGGTGAAATGCAGGCAAAAGCCTAGGATTTAACAAAGTTCTTTCTTGCATCATTTTAGAAATTCAGACAGGATTAAAAAATGCAGACTAATTGGTCTATTTTTTTGAAAATCACTGTAGGAAAAAAGCTAATCATCCCTATACTGTCTGAGGTCAACAATGAAATATACTTGAAATTACAAAATAATAGCAAGTTCTTGCTTGAATTTTGAAGTTAAAATTTATTAGTATATATTATGCACAAATATACTATCAGCTGTCTCTCCTTTCTCAAATGGAAAACTTCTCCAAAGGGCTCTTTTTTTAATTATTCCCCACATACCCCTAGCCAGGCGAAAAAAATAAATTAAGTTTAAATTCTTCTTAATAAGATAAATGAAATACTAAGGGATAAGGTTTTGTCAACCAGGATTGAGTTTTGGAAGGCCACAAGCCATTGTGATATCAAAGATTTTTTTTCACCCCTGAGATCCAATTTTGCCCACTTGGGTATGATATCACTGCCTTTGGGAGTGTGTGATATAGACCCCAGCTTGCTTTGGCACACGGTTTTGATAAACACAAAGGAAGCTCTAATGTCTGCTGAAGTATGTATCACAGAAAGGAGAACAGATACAATCTGAGATGCCACCTGAGAGGTTAGATGCAAAGATGAGGGCAATCTCATTAGAGTATCACAGTCAGTATCATGCTGGCTGATTATATTCCCTCTAGCTACTAGGTCTTCCTGTAAAATAATAACTTTTTTTTTTTACCATGCATTATGCCAGGTGATGGCAGGAGAAAAGTCAATCAAATGCTATATGCACATCCTACAAAACACAATATGAAAAGCACCATCAGTGTAATCCACTTTGAAGCCTTGAAATTGTACTGGTTCTTCAACCTGCCTCATTTATAAAAGCAATGTTCCTTTAAGAGATTCTTGTGAAAATATTCATTTTAACCAACTAAAAGGATATTCTTTGGAGAAATCTTAATTATAATAATAATAAAGAAAAACCTCAACAATTTAAAAGGATAGAGTGCTTGAGCCTGTATTATATATATGTGTGTGTATATACATGTATACATAAATTGATAAATTGAACATATCCACTGTTTGAAGAATGTCCAGTGCTTCACTGAATTAAGATTACAGAGTGCTTTAGGCCCAATGAGCAATTTGTCCAAAAAATACTACCACAGGGACTTACTTTCCATTGATGAGTATGAAGGTGCTACTTCTAGGTCAGTTTCCTACAGGACTCAAAATTTGGTAGTTCCCATGGGAGAAATGAATGGAAATGCTATTTCACAAAGGAAAAAAGAAATGAGCATTTCTTCCCCTTTACCACCCTCATGTCTATGATAAAAGGCCTAGTTTTATTGTGTTGTTATTTGTAGTTTCCCAAAAGGAAAAAATACTGTCGAACTTGAGGATTCTATTTTTGACTGGAATTACAAGATGTCACTAGGAGGACATTACTGTAATTGGAAAGATTTCTTTCCGCCTTGTTTACCTCATCTTCACATATTTCATAGCTGTGTGTTTCCTGGTTAAAAAGCACTAACCTTTCAACATTTGCTGCTCATTTTGTGAGCCAGAGCAGGACAAGGAAATACCAATATTTAAGAACAGCTGTAGAGGGTAATTAAGAAATTGTCTGATGTTTCTGCCAGCTCTGTTGATAAGCTCTGGGATGCTTTATTATTTAACCTCTGCATGTTTGAAGCTCCTTTTCCTGATACTGAGGCACATCTTCCTAAGCCACCTGGACGCAGAAAGGAGCTTTTAGGTAGTTGCGGGGTCTTCCCTGCCAGAGTTCTCTGACAAAAACAACACTTTTATCCATCCTGGGCCAGGTGGGCTCTGTGTCTTTTAGGAGTCAGACTGTTTGTTCTCCATTAAGTTGGAGAGAGTGAAGACCCACTGTGATTTCCACTCTCCCCAATAGGCTCTGAGCCCCAAGGATGAAGGTTCAAAGATGCTGCGTATATTCCCATGGCTGGGTGCTGGAATATCACCTCTGACCCACATAGCCCATGGAAGGAGAGAAAGATTCTTCCTGGGTTTCGCTTTGCTCTTAAGCATATGTTCCAAGCTTTATATGCTCTAAACACTCTTAAAGTTTTTCCTATAAGTCACTTTTTATGGTCAGTGATGTTTTTTTATTTTAACATAGGTTGGCACCTCGGAGGTCAGTGCAGCACTCTTCATGATCATCACCAAACAGTATTTCATAAGAAAAAACTTTCTGTGGATGCTTTACCAGGTGCTCTGCAGAGAATTACACAGGTACGTACATCATTAGGAGGGGCTTATGGGCCCATTCAAGCAGGGCTCGTCAACACATGCTGATATAAAAACAAGCAGACTGATAACTTTGCCAGTCCACCTGGGGATGATCATATTGGTCTTTTTATTACTTTCTTCCTGAGTGCTGCTTACCTGTGCTGTACCTGTTGCTCAATATTTTGATTATCTTTCTTGAAAGCATGCATTATATATATATATATAATCTGGTGAATCTATGCCATATCTGTGTTTAAGCCTCATCTGCCTTGAGGGGCATTTGGTAGTACTTGGATGATGTTTATAGTAACATAAAAATACCAGCTTTGAAGAATCGGGCTAAATTTTCACTGATAAGCTCTTGTCTCCTGGGTCCAAAAGCAGTGAACTGCAAAGGGTCGGCCCAAGAGTCAGAACTGCTGGCTCTGCAGGGCAGCATGACGCTTGAACTCACCAGGCTCTAGACTGGGGTTGTCTGTCTCCACGCACAGCTCTGCTCTTTGCTGGTGCACGGCCTGGGGCAAGCTACTTGCTGTAAGACAGGATAGTCATAGCACCTACCTCACAGGTTGTTTTAAGGATTAAAAGAGTTAATAGATACAAAGAACTTGATTTGCCACTAAGTGCTAGAGAAAGCTCTGCTATCACTACTTAGATCCTGGCCTTGTCACGGAGATCACTGAAGTCCTCCTGGTCTCTGTCTCTTCATATGAACAATGGACTAAGTTCTCTGAAGCCATTTAGCCTTGTGGTTTTATTTCTAAATTAGGCATCTTTGCAAGCATGAGGGGAAGTCACACAAAGGAGGGAATCATATGATTTATCATTAAATCAGGACACTTTTCAGCTCAAACAGAGATTCTATGAATAATTAAGAAGGACACTGGGACAATGGGCATAAGCCAGGCCAGCACGATCATCCCTCATACAGCAGGCAACATCGCGAGCCACACACAGGCTGTGGATGGGGGATTCTGCCTTTGAAGATATGAGGTGGTAGATGTATTGTTTTAAGTTATAAGGGTAGCATTTAAATAGCACACAATTAAAACAATAATTTCCAAAATACTCTGTTCTGTTGGGCTTCATACATTTTTCAATGTCCCCTTTCACTTATTCCCATTTCAAAGGCAGAACAGACACCATCATTATTACAGAAACAGACCGGGATTAAAATTCAATTGTGTGGATTTTTATTTCTGCTGAGTTTTCTCTTGTAAAGCTATCTCCACTAACCCGAGAGAAAGTTTTCCCCATTACTGACAAAAACTAAGTCTCTTCGTAAGGAGGATTTCCCTTCCAGAAATTCAAAATGAGAAAAAGTATCAGACAATGTGATTTTGTGCCAGCGAACAGCCCTTTTTCCAAAGATGTGAATGGAATAATTTGTTTTTCATGGTTTATAAGTAGCAGATAAAACCTACATGGAAAAATGGACAGCAAGAAATGGAAAATCTGGAATTGTAACCTTAAAAAGCAATTTGTTTTATTTTAGCCGTGCTCACTTGAGGTTAACAAGTGAGCATTTCTACTGGAAGAATCAGCTATGATTAGGTCACCGACTTAGAGAAGACGTAGGTGGAAATTTAAACACCAAGTCTATCATTATAAAGGTACTTTATCAGCAGAACTGTCAGTTATGGATTGTTGACTTAAAATGATTAAGAGGCTACAATATCAAAGAGGAAGATGAAAAGTTTGTGGAAAGGTCCCTGTAAGATCAACAGCAGTGGAGGGTCTAAATATGAGACTGTTGCTATACAAACAGTTCTTAAGGAGTGAGTTGTGAACTGCTTGACTTCTACACCAACCTGATGTGAATAAATATATATACTTGCTTCTTCTCAAAGTCCTTGTTCTGGCCACGCAAACCTGGGGCACGCATTTCATTCTGGTGATGACCAGGTGGCAAATGTGTGGTTATTTAGGGTAACTGAGACAGAGTAATGCTCTTCAGATTCCCCGCTGAATGTTGGAGGTGGAAGTCTATAACAGTACTGTTCAGACTGCCCACTAAACAATAAACAACAAACAAATACAAACCTCTGGAGCCCTTGGACCTGGCACCAATAATTAGATTCTGTGTGGATCATCTTAGCTCACTCAGAAATGGATTTATTTTTCTTCCTGGAAGTTTATTTGAGTCTAAAAAAAGACTTAGTTGTTCCTTCAATACTTATCTTTAAATTATTTATGGATTTAATAAAACTAGATTTTACAAATATTTGGATTCATATGAGACATGGGATTCAGAAGAATATTACTACCTTCTATATTAATAAGTGAATTATCACAAATTTTACTTGGTAAGTTATTTCATCCATTGGCCTTGATCATTTAGGTATTTCAAACCAACAAATGTTGATGCATGTGTTTTAAAAATTTCCTTTCACCATAACAATATGGCTTTAAGTTTCACAATGCTGTTTCTATTTCCTTAGCAACAAAGTAGCCCTGAGACCTGTTTGTTTGGTGTCTGTAGGTCACTGCCATCAGTGCGGTGGGAACCCCATTCTCCGATTTCTCTTCTTTACATGGGGCTGTGCTTAAACAAAAGACTGCAACGACAGGTCTTAGGACAGCAGCTAAACACATGCTGTAAAGTGAGGCTGAAGTGTCCAATGCCCACAGTTAGCTGGGTACATTCCTCAGTAAGCACCAATGCTGAGGGCAGCCAGAGGGACTGAAGGCGCTTCATTTTATCCAGTAATCACTAAGTGCCTTGTTCCATTTCTGTTATCACATGTACATTAGTGCTTATCTCCTTGAGTCATTGGAGCTATAAACTGCTGTCCCCTTTCCTATCAAGGAATTAAGACATCTCTTTTCCCTCATACTAGGTATAGAGAATTCTTCTAGGGACAGACTTTTCAATCCAGTTTTCCCATGGAACTGTCATTGATATCAGATGTTAAGTAAAATGAACGTTTACTGTTGCTGGAGGTGTAGTTCTTTTGAGGGGCCCAGCATCAGCCCAAGGCTCAGTTAGGAAATTGGAAGATGCTAATGTTTTTTTTTTTTTGTGTGTGTGTGTGTGTGAAAGAGAGAGAGAGAGAGAGAGAGAGAGAGAGAGAGAGGAGATCGGGTTGGAAAATCTTGTGTCTTCTAGACTCTTAGCCTTGTCAATTTTTTCTCCTTTATGATTAAAAAAATCTAGCCTTATAAAAAAATTGTGATACTATCTCCAATTTTAAAAATAGGAAAGAACTTGGACAAGGTAAGCCATTCCCCCCAAGAGGTAAGCCATTCCCCCCAAGATTTCACCACCGTGAAGCAGTGGATTAAGATCTGAAGCCAGGTCGTCCTGTGGCTGAAATCCACTGCACTACACTATTTCTCAAGTGATTCTTCAGGAACAGCCAAGCACCTAGTTCTATGTCCTCTGTGGTTCTTTCCTCCCTCACAGGTGTTGGGTAGGCTGCAAAGGGATAAACAATAAATGTAGATGTTGTCAACTAGCAACTGAATGAAGTAGAATTTTTGGAGGACTAAGGCCTTATTGGACACCCCAAACAACACCCCTTGTCTTGTCTTTCAATATGGCTCCTAAGAAGGTCAAGCATTAGAGACTCTACGGGTGATGTGAGTCACAGGAAGTGCTTCACTAAATACTGAATGACTCATTCTTTCCAGAAACAGTGGGCTTTATTTCTCTAAAACTCTTGCTAGACTTTTACAAACGGTAGAATAAAAGCTACTTGAATTGATATTACCATTACTACTAAAAACTAAAACAAATTTACTAGTATTACTAATAAATAACTTTTACTTTTTATTAAATTGTTATCATGTTGGAGTCTCTGGTTATCAAAACATCCATTAGTGTGCCATGTGCCCTCTAGGTGTAAAATAAATGCAAATTATATGAAATATAATGATACATAATCTTTTATGTTCTGGTCTCATTCACACAGTCTCTTCTGTTCTGGACCTACAACAAACTTGGTTCTTGGATATCCAGGGATGGGTTTTAGAAATATGAGGGAGGTGAGTAAATAAAACTTAGCTAGTGGTTGAAGGGTGAGGGCATCAAAGTCAGTTCTGAAGTTTTAGCTCTGGTGGCATCATTGTCAGCAATAGGAATTTGGAAAGTCTGAGAAGAAGATGAATTCGATCTGGGACACATTCCCTCGAGATTCCTTGAGGTGACATCCTGATGGATGTGCTCAGAAGGCAACTGCACACAAGGGCAGAGCTCAGAGTCAGCCTTCCTGGAGAGCCAGGGTTGCCAGTCACGGGCCCGTCGTATTCTAGATGAGAGGGGGGAGATTCCTGAAGGGGAAAGGTGGGCTGAAAAGAGGAGACAGTCTAGGACCAAGTCTGGGACACCTCTGGGGTCAGGAGGAAAGAAGAGCAGCCCATGAAGGAACTGTCAAAAGAGCAGGGGTAATAAGATAGACAGGAGGTCTTCAGTCGGGAGAGCAGGGCCAAGGGGAGGGGGGAGTTTACCTCAGAGGATGAGATGGCCTAGACTGCAGGCCCTAGTGTATCAAATATGTTAACAGAGTGGCTCCATCTTAGTATGTCAGTGTGCACCAGTGTCCCATGTGAAGGCAGGGAAAAGGGAGGGAGCTGCTAACAACCCCAGAATCACATAGTCCACCACATAATTTATCTGTGGATGACACTGTCACAGTGGCTACAGCTCTTGGTGCATTGAGGAGGAAAAATAGTTTGCAGCCACTGTTTCATAGGAAATGGGGGCAACAGGAAGAGAAGAGTGGAGGTGGTGGCTTGCAGGGATGGCAGAGTAAAACAGAAGGACATTTTGAGACAAGAGACATGCCCAGCAGGTACAGAGAGACCAAGAGAGGAGGAGAGCCGAGGAGGAAGAAAAAAGAATGAAAAGCTGACGGAACAGTTCCAGAGGAAGCAGGAGGGCATAAGCGGGCGAGTATAGTTGCTTTCTGTGTCTCTGGAAAGGAGCAGAGCAAATACAATACTCCTCAGAAGGAAGGTGTCTAGGAGGTGGGCAGACCATGTTGAGGGAAGGAGGGCAGTGACCAGGGGCTTTCCTCAGCACTCCCTGCCCTCCTCAGGACCGCAGGGTGAGAGGACCTTCGCAGAGGGCAGGCTGCCTGGAATGGAGGTCCAGGCTGGTGGCCTAGAGTCAGCTTTGGAACAGCCCCTAAAGTTAGAGCATGGTAGGGCATTTGGTGTGGATAAACTGGGTACTGAGTGCCCGGGTTAGAATAAACCCTTGTGGTCAAAGTGGTTTTGTGATTCCAATGATGCTTAGAAGACTTACCATGAGGGGAGTGAGAGGGGCTGCCTGCAACAGTCATTTGTGTGACTAAATAATGAAAGTAAGGAACTCAGAACTCTGCCAGAAGGCAGAAAGGATTGCATGTGGATGTTAGGCAGAAAGCCTCTCATCTTCCCATCCCATCACAGCGTCTGGTAATAGGGTTGATGGGAATGGGGAAGCTATAGGTTGTTGAGATCCCCAGGGATTGGCGGAACCCAGGGTCAGGCCCATTTTGGTGCAACAACCATTATCAAATCAAAGGTGCTTGTTTGGGAGCGGAGGTGGCCAGAGGCATCTGGGGTCACCATGAAGGCATAAGGGTAATCGGGAGGAGTGAGAGAGGTAGACCACTAGGAATGGAAGCTGGGGGTGGAGGCCCATTCCAGAAGGTGAGATCTTGGCAATGGTACCATTTTTGTTCTCAACGTTATTAGTCCATGGTGAGCATTAGAACATTCTAAGGCCAGTTGTGCCCCATCCCCATCTTGATTCCCTGCTCCAAAAGTTGGGGGTATTGCTTCTGTATTTTTCAGCGGGCTTATCTTTCTTTTCATAAATGGACAGAGACTATTATGTATGGGATAAATGCCTGCTTTATTCAATCATATTTTATTATTCTGTAATACTTTATTAAAGTCATGTTTCTGCAATCAACATTTCCTACTCCAAGAATGTGGCTTCAGGTGTAAGAAACAGTGTCTTCTCTCTCTGGGATATAACTCTTTGACTAGGCTCTTTAGACTAATAGTTGATGCTGTCTACTATCCCACCTTCCAACCTGCCCTACACTGGCTTTCAATGCTCTTTCCCCACCAAACCATGCCCCATTATGTGTCACAGGTGGGCACTGATTGTTTTCTTAAATATGAAAGTTGAAAGGTCAAGATTCAACCTTATGCACAGAGCTTTGTATGTGCGGGGGAGGTACCAAATCAAGGATAGGAATTACTGACTCCAGCAGACGGAGAGAGGGTGTCGTGTGGGGCACAGCAAATGAGCCATGTCCCTGCAGTATCTCCCAAATATTCGTGTCTACCTGGAGCCTCAGGATGTGATCTTATTTGGAAATAAGCTCTTTGAAGATGTGGCTAGTTTAGGTTAAGATGACTCATACTGGATTAGGGTGGGCTGTAAGTCAGTGGACTGGGCCCTTGTAAGAAGAGGAGACACGCAGACACACACAGTGAGAACGTCCTGGGAAGACAGAGGTGGAAAGTCAGGTATTGCAGCTGCGATCCAAGGATGCCAGAATTGCTGGGAGCCCCCAGAAGCAAGTAAGGATTCTCCCCTAGAGCCTTGGGAGGGAGCCTGGCCCACTGACAGCTTGCTTTTGGACTTCTAGCCTCCAGAAATGTGAGACGATAAATTTTTGCTGTCTTAAACTACCCCATTTGTGGTAATTTGTTACAGCAGCCCTAGGAAACAAACACAGTCCCCTACCCTGATGACTTAGCTTTCACTGCCCGGGGGTGGGGGTGGGGGGGGCTTCTCCCAGGAGGCCACGATGCCCCAGGAGCCAGCCCTTATGTACCCAGTATGATTTAAAGTCTCTGGAAGCCTCACCAAAAGGCTTCATGCCCAGGTAAGTGTATTTCCTGGGGCCGCCTTGTCATTACAATATTCTGACTTACACCTTTGTTCCTTTGAACTTCAATCTACGGCTGAACCAGGAACACTGTTTTGACTACGAGGACGGTTTCTAAACTCCCCACTGTGTGGTTTCCAGGTCAGACAGTCAGGCTTTGTTCTGTGAATCATTGCCCAAAGATTCAATTAAATCTTGTTTTGCCCGCCCTGTGGCCAGGGTTTCAGTGCCTTCGCGAGAACAGGGGCATTTAGCGAGTTACTGAAGAAAGCCAGACATGTGAGGGGAGTGGAGTGCTGACACGAGGCAGGGAGCATGGAGATTAGGGCTCGAGCCGGCGGTGACTGATGGAGTCCCTGGGAGCTCAGCTTCTCAGCTTGGAAGGCAGCTGCTGATTCCTGACATGCTATTTTAGGACCCGAAAGAGAAAGTGAGGGGCTTTGTTAAATCACTTAAAAGAGACTACACATCAGGGGGAGATGAGACATGTGTTTGCACCACCATCCTTTTCCCACAGGAATGAGAAAGAATCACAAATGTGAGTCTGGTCGTGATCTTTATGGTGGGAGGCTTCCTTTGATGTCTGACACCACTAAGAAAATTCTCATAAAACCAAGAAGAAATTAAAAAAAAAAAGCATCTCATCTTGGCTAGGAGCACACCAAATTATATGGAATTGAGAAACAGCTAACAGCTTTCTGTAGAAACAGGAATTCTGCAGAACCTGAAGTCACTTAGGAAGAAGAAAGGAAAAGAACAGACAAGATTTCTCAAAGGGCCAGAGAGCACCTGCCTTTGTGTGCAGACTTGCTCCAGGGGAGGAATCTTGTGTGATGCCCGGAGACCCCGGGCAGAGGCGCAGCTCCTGCCCTGGGTGCACAGGTGGCCCCGGCGAGTCACAGAGACTCTCGGAACCTCAGCCTCTTACTTCTAGGGTGACTGTTCCTTCTGGGCATGAGCTCAGCTGGGCCCAGGCAGTGTGGGTCCCTGGGAAGGGGATGGTGAGGCATGGCCACCAGCCTATGGCCCTGGCCCGGGCATTTCTCCAAGCCTCAGAGTCACTGGGTTCTATCAAAAACAGTTTTGGTCACCCTCCTTGGCTCCTCCTCTTCCTCCTGCTATGGGGGCCTGTCTCATCTCCATCCACCAAAATCCCCGAGATGCCACCTCCCCCAGGAAGCCTTCCCTGAACATGGCTCAGCACATTGTACATCTTCTGGACCACTGTAGCTTGTTAGTGCTGCTCACTGCTCAGATTGGTCCTCCACTATACACCCCCTAACTGTAAAGCTGGGCCACGGATCATTTGACTTATTATGATTATTATTTGGATTCATCCATGCCCATAATCTTGTCCCAGATGCAGTACCCTGCAAGTGACAGTCAACAGTTGGTAGAGTCTGATCCAGTAGCTGGTAGTAGGCAGGAAGGTAGTAGCCTTGAATCCCCTGTGAAGGAGAGTAGGGGTGTCTGTCCAGGCCCTGAGGCTCCCAGATCCTCAAAAGAGACTGGTACCAACAAGTGTGGGCTCAGGTAAGTAAGGAGACCCAGAACAGCTGCTTTGGGTGCCCCTAGATCTCTTTATACTGACTCTTGTTATTCTCCACCCTATTTGGATATGTGGTGGAGGGAGCCTCTTAATTCATACTAAAGTGCGAGTGATTAATAGTTTACCCTTCCCTGGAAGGGCTGTCTTCTCAGAGATTACCTAAGTCTGAAGTGGAAAGCCTGCAGTTGTGCTTCAAGACCAGTGAGAGAGAAGGTTATTGTCTAGGATGAGGACTTTCCAAGACTTCTGAAATCACCCCCTTGGGCAGCTGCCTGGCATGGTGTGACCCCTGATTAACATAGTTTTTCTCATTCCAGGCTGTTTAGGCAACCCTTTTTCTTTGGACTGTCCGCACCCAACCTAGCTTGAAAGACACCAAATCTACCCAAAGCAGTTTCAGGAAAGACTAGGAAAGTCTGTGGGTCACAAGCATGTCTGTTCTGGTATAATTTAAATGTCTTTTTGCTATAAAAATCGAAATAAGAGTTCTTATTGCAGCTGTCCAGGCAGCTGTGCAAAGGGAAAACCGCAGGGCAAGTTGTAAGAACATTGCATTCCCTTCTGCAGCCACTGGGCCTCCCTGGGCCTCACCTGCTGCATCTGCAGAATAGGGAGAGGGAGATCATTGCATGTGCTTCCAGGCACCACAGTACTTAACTGCCCTTTGCTTTCTTCTCATTGTTGGGTGGCTGCTCGGAGCATGAAGATGGAAAGAAATGACATCTATAGAGCATCCAGTCCAGGGGTGGAGGCACAGTAAATGAGCTGTTTTCATGATAATTAGGGTCATTTTCTGCTCTGAGGATCCATGACTCTAGGGTTTCTCTTTCTGTTTATGGACCCATCCACACCTCTGAGATTCTCTCTCCTGCTGTATCGCAGGCCCCCTTTCTTCAGGATTACTCTTTATATCAGTTCCACTTGGAAACTCCAGAACATTTGGAAGGATCAGATGGGTCGACACAGCTGCGTGAAGCATCAGTGGATCAGGGGAAATAGGAGGGACCCTTTTTCAACCAGAAACTATAATGAGTTTGCTTGTGATGCAAATAACAGCTGGACCCTCCTAACCACAGAGGTCTTGCAGACAAGGTGATTGCTTCTGGAAGCTCTCCCAGGCTTCATCAGGAATCCCTGGAATGGGGGACCTGCAGGTGTGAGAGTGTGTCACCTGTGAATCTAGGCCTTTCATCAAAGAGAATCAGGTGTGGGTCTGTGCTACAGTTTGGAAAAATGAGCAAATACACTAGGCCTCGTCATAAAGGCAGACCAGAAGGATGAGTTTTAGTTGAAACTTTTCAAGACAGTGAGCCTCATTTCCCTGCTGCCATTGTATCATGGACCAGGGTGTCATACACACACACACACACACACACACACACACACACACTTGGGATGCCTCCATTAATACATACAACACTGGGAGATAGGAAATGAATTTTTGCTGACATTTTCTATAGAAATAGACAAAAACTCAGTGACTTTGTCAAAAGAAACATTAGCACTGTGTTTTCATGTGTGATTGGAAAGCCATAGGTGACCCATATATTTGTTCTGAGGCCTGGACAGTTCAAGGGAACATTGGGTCATTCGGACCAATCAGGAGTTTGGAGAACTATTGATGCAGTGGACTTCATAGCCCTCCCCTTCCCCCACCTCTTCAGGTTAAATCCTGGCAGGCAGCTTGATGGTATTTGGAGGTGGGGCTTTTAGAGGTGTTTAGGTCTTGAGGGTGGAGCCTCATGAATGAGATTAATGCCCTTATAAGAAGAGACCCCAGGGAGCTCCCTGCCTCTCCCACTATGTAAAGACACAGCAAGAAGACTGCCATCTAGGCATCAGGAAGATGATGCTCGATAGGCACTGAGTCTGCCAGTACCTTGATCTTGGACTTTCCAGCTTCCAGAACTGGGAGAAATAAATGTCTGGTGTTTGTATGCTACCCAGTCTATGGTATTTTTGTTATGGCAGCTCACATGGACTGAGACACTGGAAAGCCGGCAGTGACCCTGGAGGACCTCTGGGGCTGGCCTGGGTTCCACCTCACCTGTCTCTCTCTCAAGCCTCCAGCATTATCCCCCTCCTGGGCTCTGGCCATCCTGACTGGGTAGGCTCTGAACCTGCCAGGTCCCTCTGAGCCCCAGGTCCTTCAACATGCCTTGTCCTCCACCCAGAACTCCTTTTTCCCTCTCTTTCCTTGGTTAAATTCTCCCAGTTAAAGAATATCTTCCTCTACCATGACTGCCTTGGACAGGTTGGGTGTCCTGCCCTGTGTTTCCTCGCTGGCCCTGTAGGTCTGTTCCCCTGTCTGTCAACCCCATCAGTGTCCCTGATGACACCTATCCAGTTGACCTCTGTGAAACTTCTATGGGCCTTGCCTGACATTATCTTACCAAAACTCTATATAGCTCTCATTATGTGCCAGTCACTGTTCTAAGATCATCCCAAACATCCATGCCCTTAACCTAATGGGGTAACGATTACACCCATTCCTATTTTACAGGTGAGGAAATGGATGCCCAAGAGGTTATGGGAGTTGCCTGAGGTCACATAACTATTAAACCGTGGATGGGATTGCTTCTATGTCCATATGGCCTGAGATGGGTTAAGTAATGTCTCCCAAAATTCATGCCCACCCAGAACCTCAAAACATGACCTTCTTTAGATACGGGATCTTTGCAGAAGTAACTAGTTAAGATGAAGTCACACTGGACTAGGGAGGGCTGAAAATCTAATGACTGGTGTCCTTATAAGAAGAAAAAACAGAGACACATAGAGGGAGGGAAGGCATCCATGATGATGGAGGCTGGAAGCCAAGGGATGCCAGCTGCTGGCTGTCAGCAGAAACTGGCAGGAGTCAAGGAAGGATTCTCCCTTAGAGCCTTCAGGGTAGGCCCTGCCTGGAGTTCAGACGTCCGGCCTCCAGAACTGTGACAGAGAAACATTTCTGTTGATTTCAGCCACCCAGTCTGTGGTCATTTGTTACAGCATCCTCAGGAAAGTAATAAACTACCTCTTGGAGGATGAAGGGAGTGGTTTCTTTAGGGGCTTGGCAACCCCACCCTTTCCCAGGACAGGCGAGCGGGTCGGGCAGCCTGCTTTCCCTGGAAGTTCTGCCCCGTGACGGGCGTGGTAGGGGTGCTGGACTGCTCACACACTGCTCAGGCCTGCCTGAGATGGTATTTGGGGAGGGACAGAGCACTAACTGGAGCCCAAGGCAGGACACTGGGCACATTCCGGCAGTGGGACCTGGGCGGGCTGGAGGCAGCCACCTGCTGCCTCAATTGTCCTCTTTAGTGAGTGGAGCCTGGCATTGTTCTAGGCACTGGGGATGCAGTAGGCAGCCAGAGTGACCACTATGTCCATGAAATTAATGTGGTAGGGGAGACAGGCCATGAGTGAACCACTAAGCCAAGGCTTGATTTCACAGAGAGGTAAGGGATATGAAGATGTTGATATCTCCGAAGATAATGAGGTCTTTCTCACACAATTAAACATTACAAATTAAAACAGGAAACCAGATTGAATGGGGGTGCCCTTTGCCTGGGTAAAGGATCATGCATTAACACAAACGTCCACATGGCGGTCCTGGCAATACCCTTTAAAGAGCGCAGACTCAGACAGCCCCAGGCTGGCACAGCCGGGCTTCTTGGGACAGCCTACCTTGTGGCCAGACTGGCCATCCAAGTCTAGTTTCGCCATCATGGGGTCAGCAATAAAAGGGATGACTGGGCAGGCAGCCTTCCCAGACCTTGGCAGGAGGAAGGGCCAAGACTCCCCAGGCCCGTTTCCCAGGCTGGGCCAGCAGCAAGGCTGGCAGTTCCCTGACAGGGCCACTCTCCTTCCCTGCCAGGCAGAGTCGGGCACCTTTGGGCTGCACTCTTGCGACGGGCTGGAGTGTTTGACATGTTTTTGGTCTGGCAGTGGCCATGACCCCTGCGGGGAGCTTCTCAGGTGGCTGCTTTGAGAAACACACACGGCACCTGTCTCAGGAGCTTTTAAAACTTCAGGGGAGACTGTATAGCCCCGGAAAATGACTGGTTAGCCAGAGATGGGTAAGATTCCTCAAGGAAGAAACAACCTAAGACAGGCACAGTTGCAGGGGGGCCATCAGGTGAGAAATTGGGGATCAACAGAGGTGAGGCTTAGAACCTTAACCCCCCTGTTTTGAGAGAAATCTTCTGCATCCATGGATGTTTTGTTGCCCTTGTCTAGCTCGGATTAATACTTAGTCTACAGGCACACACCTGATCATCTACATTTGCCCTCTTAGAGCACCAAACTATGTTTTCTACCTTTATCTTGCATCTACCTACCACTTCAGCATTTTATTAAAAAATAATAATAATAATAATAATAAGGGAGAAATGTGGGATTCACATGTAAATCAAGTATAAAAATCAAATGAATAATCATATTTGACCTGATTGTTTATGGCTCATGATGCATGATCAAAACTGAAAGTTTCTGTGATATGACTGCCCTTGCACTGTTCACCATGTAAGAACTTATTCACTATGTAAGAACTTGTTCACCATGTAAGAACTTGTTTGTTATGCCTCAGAAGATTGGAGACTGTTGAGAATTAGGCTTGGGGTTGATTAATGATTGTGCATTGAGTCCCCTATATAGAATTTTATTGTTGTTAACAACCATTTGATCAATAAATATGAGAGATGCCCTCTCAAAAAAAAAAAAACTTTAGGGGAGAACAGAAGGCTGCCTTTCCAAACCTAATACGTGCACTTTAGAGAGATCACTGTGAGTTTTAAATGCAAACACATGCCTTAGCTGTGGAATAGCATAGTATAAAATACAAGGTGCAGTTAGTGATTGGATACTAGAAGCCATTATTTTAAAATAGAACTATTTTGGAGAGAGGAGTGATTTGGGAAACAAACAAAAGTGTACCCAGAGTTCCTACATTCCTCAGAGATTTCCCACTTGATGTACCTTCTCAGGTCAAACATTGTTACTATGATCCAGATCAGGGTTAGAAGAGAATATTCATTTGTTTGCTTGTCCCTAGAGAAACACACACACACACACACACACACACACACACACACACACACACACACACACGACTGAGGAATATAGGGGGAAAGACCTGGAATAAATGCAATGGTCTTAAGTTTTTCCATACCAATCACTGAGACTTCCTAGTCACTAATTTTCCCACAAGCTGATTTTCTTACAACCTTTGAAAGCAGGCAACTAACTGGCTTTGGTAGGAGACATGTTCCCTCTGAGATGGCCGGTAACATGCCAAATTGTCTCCAAGAGCCCCTTCAGCACCAGAAGAAAGTTCATCTCCCCTCAGTAAATGGAGAAGGAAAATACAGGCTGTGATTCTAACCAAATACATATGGAGCCCTTTTCGATAACCCTTGAATTACTTAATTGTTCCAGTGCGACCCAGAGGAATAGGATTTTCTTGACCATCACTATGCACATTGTTCTTGAAAAAAATTAAAAATAATCTTTGAAGAGATTTTATATACGTTGGAGAAAGACTATTTACCCAAGATGTAAACAATCTAAATGAAATAATGGATTGTTTCTTTCCATTGGTAAGGACGTAATGGTTTTGTATTTTAAACTCATGCCCATATATATCAACATTTTTCTGCTTTTAGATAAATTGGTCAGCAGATATAGGTTGACCTAAAAAAAATCAGCATTGGCATATTTTTGCATACATGAAATGACAAACTGATGGTGGTAGTGGGAATCACTTTTCCATATATGTAAGTCAAGTCATTATGCTGAACACCTTAGACTTTACAGTGCTGTATGTCAATTATATCCATAAAGCTGGGGGGGAAATATGGAAGGAAAAACAGAAAGGTTGCACTGATATCCAGCTTAAATATTGACTGGGAACCTCTGTTCTCGTCCACCCTCACAGACCTCAGCCCAATTCTGGGGCGGTTAATTTGGTTTCCTGACTGGAATTGCAACACGGTTGCAGCAGAGTCTTATAGCTCCAGACAAGCCCACGAGCAGGGTGTCAGGAAGTCCGGGAAAGCATGAGTCAGCTCAGTGCTGGCACCGTGGTGCTGGGGCTTGAAAGGAAACTTGACCAGTAGCCGAAGTCAACAATGGGTGTAAAGCAAACCATGGGGAGTTCAGAAAGACCGCCTGGGTGAGGCGGGCGGCAAGGAGCTGGCTAGGGAGACTGAGTGGGGAGGACCTCATGGCGTGGCCCCGTGGACAGGCACCAAGCTCCACCCTTCCCAGCAGACACTTTCCGACTCTCTTTCAGCTCTGACCACGAAGGGTGGAATTTAATGACCTGGGAATTAATTTCTTGTTGGTTTTGGTAAACTAAAAATGATTGAGTAATGCCATAAAATCATCTTTTTCCTAACTGAAAAAAAAGAAGTATTACAATTCTGCTTGAAACTTGACCTCTTTGGAATAAAGACTATAACTTTCTGGGAGATGATTTGAGATTTAAATGTATACATGCTATAATTTACTCATTGTCCTATATTGACGTGGGACGTGATTTATAGTAAAGGCCATTAGGAATGAACAGCCTATCTCTTCCCCTCTTCATTTACTCTCTGCCTCTCAGAATACCCATGTGTCCATGTGTAGGCACATGTTGTACACTTGGTTTCTTCCCTCCCTCATGTCCACCCTTTAGAATCTCCCCACCCCACTTTTAGTATAGATTTGTTTTTTAGAATTTTGAATGAAGCTGCTGGCCTCTTTTCTGACACTTGGACCTTGAACGTGATATGTCTGCCGCCTGCCCCTGGGTGTGTAGAATCCTGGGGCCTCCGACTCGGGCAGACTGTGGAGTTGTGGACTTGAACTGTCCGCCTCATGGGACAGGAGTTCTCCCCAAACACAACCCCCTCAGCGCACCCACCACACGTCAGGCCTGACTTAACCAGGCTCTATCTCTGCTTCCATGGTTCAGCCCCTCTGAGGAGCTCAGACTGAGCTCAGATTGCAGAGGGAATTCAATTGTGGGGAAAATGAGAAACGCCCATGGTCAGGGCAGGAGAGGAAACAGAGGGAAGGCAGACGAGGGGTGGGAACCCCTGTGGGGCTGCGGTCCAGGAGAAGGCTGCAGAGATTCCCTCCCCTTGCTCCTGCCAGGGTGTGCCTCTGGCTATGGCCCCTCTTTCTCAAACCCCGAGGGCAAGTGTACAGGTCAGCGCCCAGCGCGATGTAGGAGGTGCTCTGCTGCGGGGAACATGAAGACAGAACCTTTGCCCTAAAAGCAGAGTCCCTGGAAGACTATTAACACTTCTTAAATAATTGTTGGCTTGAAAAGAATACAAATGCTTCCTCTCTCTCTCTGTTTCTTCCCCCCTTTACTTCATAACCCATCTCCTCTCTATTAAAAATTAAGTGGGAAGAAAGTCAGTTTCACAGAGATCCTCCTTTCAGAAACCAGTGCTGTGAATTATCTAGAACCGAAGGCATTTCTGCAGTACATGTTCCCCTGAACTTACCACTTTTCTTTACACCATGAGGTCAGGAGGTTAAAAACAAAACTATAACAACAACAAAACACCACAACAAAGCAAAATAAGAGTCTAGGTCTCAAGCAATAGGACATAGATATCATCGATATATTTTGTACAATTCAGAAGCATTGCCACGTTTTCCATAGGGCTAACTTCCGAGATGAAAACTAATTTGGAACTTATGACTCCTCTCCAAAACAAAAAAAAAAAAGAAAGAAAGAAAAATTCCCTTCACCAAACCGAAGAAATTTACTTGGGAGAAGAAAATGACTGACTTGCAGTTTCCACAATGAGAAACACATTCCCATGGCTTTCAGCCACTTTCTGTCATTACATGATAGGCTTAAATTGCATTCATTTAGAGTGACTTAAAAATATGAATGAAATCTTTCAATTAGTTAAAATAAAGTCATGGTTTAAACATCCTCCCCTGCAAACAAAGAGAGGATATCAGGTGGCAATTGACATAACGATCATTTCTGAGTATCAGTTCCAAACCTGACAGCCCATATTTAATTTCAAACTAAGTGCCACAACTACACAATTAAAAGAAAAAATAGGCAGGCCTCTTATTGCTGCAGTGAGATAGGGCAGTAAGTATAATGGCTTTGAGCTTGTCTCTTCCTGCGGCATATCTGGCCTTGAGTGCACAGAGCCCCCGCCAACATCAAAGGAAGCTGCAGGAGATGGTGTGTGGAACACCAGATAGCCTGAGGAAGGGGGAACCCTTCCTTTGCCAAGAGGAATTGCTAAAATTAGAGGGTGAGGTAGTCTCAGCCCAGGAAGAGATCTCGCTGATCATCTGCCTCATGGATGATAGAGCCCTTACTTCTTCCAAGACCTTCAAAGAGAAGGGCTGATGCAACAGGCAGGAATGTCTTTCTGTGCAGAGAATCTTCCCTCTGTCTATCCGAAACTCTTCATGCTGACATTTAAATCCATTTCCTCTTGCTTTGGGGCTTGGTGCAGAAGGGGAGCGGCCAGGCACTGTTCTTCTCCTCCTAGCTTTCTAAGATGGTTTTTATAATCTGAGACCATCGTTTGGCCCACCCCCTTCATCTGGGATGCTGTCATGCTGGCTTCATTCTGGCCTTCTCTGTGCATTTGGGGTGCATGTGGGAAGAGGGCTGGAAGGGTCAGGGCCAGCCTTACACTTGGGCTGAGTGCATAGTCACCTGGGAGGTTCAGAAATTTCTCTGTCTCCCCTTATCTCCCTCTGCCCCAGCATTGCCCTTGTGACAGTTATCAGAATGTCAGCAACTTGAGATTTGTGCTTTCAGGCAGTGTTGTAACCCTGTCTGCACTTCACTTTGAGTCCATGAGGAAAGGGTTAAGTCTCTTAAAATTAGTATCTCTGCTGCCCTGATTATCTCTCTAGAAAATATTTAGGGAAGCAAGATGGGCTGGGAGAGGAGATGGGGAGAAGAAAGGGGTTTAGGAAAAGGGGATCCTTCCCAGAGAACATCCCCTGTGGCTTCCCGGTGGGGCACCCCATGTCTGAGGACCCCTGTATGACTCGCAGGGATAACAGCGGCTGGGTCTGGCATGTTGGCTCCCTTCCCCCACCTCCACCACCCGTCCTCTTCCTCAGAGGCTCTTTCCTTGGCTCTGGGCACTGTAAGCCTCAGCTTTGCAGTGTGAGGAAGGGGGCCAGACCCTCCGGAGCCCAGTCCTTGCCTCATCCGGTCAGCTTCTTTCTCTCAAGCCCACAACACACCACAAACCCTCTTGTCCCGCTAAATATCCATCCATGAAGCCCAGTCAGGAAATCTGCATTCCAAAGGAAAGCCAGGCTCTCTGAAGGAGCCAGCTGCCACTGCTGTGCCCACCAATGCAAGATTTAATGGACCCCGAGGCAGGCACATGGTAGTAAGCCAGCTCGCTGGGAGGCTGGGTGGGTGACTTGCAGTGGCCATCAAGCGTTGGGCCTGTGGGTGAGCAGGGCCAACAAACAGCTGAGCAGAGTGGCCCTTAATCTCATGCCAGCTGGACCAGAGACGGGCCTCGGAGGCTGGAGTGCTCCGGCTGCTCTTGGCACAGGCTCCAGAAACGACTCTGGTGGCAACGTGAGGCTGTGGCTCCAGGCCTGCCCCAGAGAACACACTGTCAGCACATGTTACCAGGATGCTTTTCTCCAGAGATCACAAAACGCATTCCATTTAGTGTCTGTTTTGCAAGTGTTACTATCTGTGTTTTATGGGTAACAAAACCAGGGTAGAGCAAGGCCTTTGAGCTCTGCCATGTGAGCGTGAGTGGTTAGAGGCCGACCTGGGACACCTGCACTTTCTGAGTCTCAGGCAATGGAGCAACAGCCTCCCCCCAACCTTTCCAAACTCCTTCCAGAATGGTCTTCCTGGCTTGCAGATCTCAGGGTCTGGTGAGAGTTAAAAGGAACACATGTGTTCCGAACTCCCTGGAAGAGAAGTATTAAAAACACACACACAATGTAGAGTTTGACATGTGGGGACGTAGATGAAAGGGGACGGCTGTTTCAGGACTGGGTTTGTGACCACACGTGGCTAGGTCTTCACCCCACAGGGAGCATATGAAAATGAATAGAAGACCTGGCCCCTTCTTCTCTCCTCGGTCTTCTCTCCCATTAAGCACAAGACTGTGCAGAGCTGGGTCTTTCTCCTTTTATAAATGTGACTATCCCATTAGACTAAACTTTCTAAATAACTCACCACTGATATTATTCAGCAGAAAGAGGAACCTGCTGGGCTAATGCCAAGGGATATTTTCCACGTCATTTCAGTTGGCTCTGCCAGGCTAGCTTAATCTTCACTGGGCAGAATGTGAACAGTATCTCACCGAAGACGGTGGAACCACACGTGTGACACTGGATGCTCACACAAGCGATTCTTTCTTTGTAATTCCAAGGAAGGCAAATGATTTCTAGAGTGAGAACTGGCAAAATGAACCACTGAACCACGTCAGAAACCACTAGACTGAGAGATACTTAAGGTTCTTTACCTCAGGATAGAGCCCTCAGCAATTCCAAAAATGGAAACTCAAGTCTGCTGATTTTTCAAATCTACAGGGAAGATGAACCCACCATTTTCATCGGGAACTAGTGTTTACCAGCCAGCCAGCCAACAGTTATCATTTCCTGACTGTGTGTCAGGGTCTGTGGGCTCACGAAGAGAATTATTTCATGTATGCTCCCTTAGTCAAGTGGTTCTCTCTCTCTGCACGTGCACAAATGGCAATAACCTCTCTCAGCATTTGGGAGTTCTTTGTTTTCTCTCTCAACTGTCTCTCACATCTCTGCCTTCTGAAGAGGCCTCCTAGCTTGGGTTTTGTTCCGGGGGAGCTGGGGATGGGGTTGCTCTTAATGACAGCTTTGCACATACATACAGAGAACAACTAGTTTCCCGGATGTTGTTGAGACACTTCATCCAGGGCTTGGGGGAGCTGAGGATAAGGCAGCCCCGAATGTGTCTAAGCCCAAACTCTGCTCTTTCCCTCCAAACCCATTCCTCCCCTAGTCCTCCCACCTCTATGGAAACTGCAGTTTCCCTGTTGCTTATGCTAAAGGACATTTGACTTTTTCATGCCCCTTTTCTTTGCTCAGACACTCTATCCAACCCACCATCAAATAATGTTGGCTTTACTTTTAAAACAGCCACTTTGCTTTATTGTCCTTGCAAGTCACTCTCATTTCTGACCTCTGTTTGCAATAGTCTCCTACTTGATTTTTAAAAATCTCTATTGAAATCAAATTCACATCCCATACAATTCACCCATTTAAAGCATAAAATTCAATGCTTTTTATATATTACATTATTGATGTATATTTGGTATAAAAACTATTACATCACTTTTTGAGCTGTGGTAAAATGTGTCCTATGTAAAATTTTCCATTTCAATCATTATTAATTATACAATTCAGTGGTATCACTTATATTCATAAGGGTTGTTACATAATCATTAGCACTACCTATTACTAAAATTATTTCATCACCAAAACAAACCCTCAATAAACTAGGAATAGAAAAGAACATTTTCAATATGATAAAGGACATCTGTGAAAAACCTACAGCTAGTTTCACACTCAATGCTGAAAAACTCAAAGCTTTTCCCCTAAGACCAGGAACAAGACAAGGAAGCCCATGTTTGCCACTACTGTGTAACACAGTACAGAATGTTCTAGTCAGAGAAATTAGGCAAGAAAAAGAAAAGGCATCCAAACCAGAAAGGAGAATGTAAAATTATCTCTGTTCTTAGATGACATGATCTTATATGCAGAAAACTTCAAAGAATGCACAAAAAATCCCTGTAAAATATAATAAATGGATTCAACAAAGTGACAAGATATAAAATTGACATGCAAAAATAAGTTATATTTCTATAATTTGAAATGAACAACCTAAGAAATTAAAATCAACTCCATTTACAATAACATAAAAAAAACCCACTTATGAATAAATTTAACCATGGAAGCAAAAGCATTATACACCCCAAACTATAAAACATTAATCAAAGAAATTAAAGGAGACCCAGATAAATGGAAAGACATCCCATGTTTATGGACTAGAAGAGATAATGTTGCGGTGACAATACTACTCAAAGCAATCTACAGATTCAACTTGATACCTATCAGAATCCCAATGGTATTTTTTACAGAAATGGAAAAACCCATCTAAATTCCTGGTTGGCTTTTGCACTTTCTGTTCCTCTTGCCTGGCCTGCTTGGGCACCAGATATCTCCTTTGCTCCTTGTCTCACCTCCTTCAGGTGAAGATGTCACCACCTTGGTCACATGTCACCTGTCATCCCCTTCCTCACCATCCTTGCATTCCCAAATGTCTCTCATTTGTCTTATTTTTTCTTTGTTGTTGTTAATGAAGCAACTGTATATTTTACTTATTTATTTGTTGACTTCCCTTTTTGAATATAAAATTCACAAGTTCAGAGATTTTTGTGTTTTCACTGCTATATTCCCAACACCTGCAGCATGTAGTCACATAGTTCATATCAAGCACCAAGATAGATACTTACTGAGTGCAAGAATGAATGTAAAACATGCAAGAAAAATAAATATCCTCATGTCTATTATTTTTTTTATGAAACAAGATCAACAAGTGTCTACTAATGGCATTTCTGTTTCACATTTTCCTTAACCGAACATAGTATAATGGTGAAACTTGCTAGTACAAGAACAATACAGCTTCATTATACACCCAAAGAAGTGGTGGGTTCATATATTTCTTCCTATTTGAAAACCACATTCCCTTTGGTCTGTTTTCAAGTCATCAATACTCTTTCCAAGATACTGCTCCCCAAAGCCCAGTATATTTGAAATCACTTCCCAGTCTGAAAGGTTAATCCATCTTAACCTTCAGTGGCAAAGGACCTGAGTGAGTAGAGATTTAGTTATAACTTTATGCAGGGTGCCAAGAACTTGAATTTGGCTAGGTGAGAGAAAGTCTTGATACTAAAGAAGCAAGCGAACAGCTGGTAGGAAAATAACAGGTCTGCATACAAGTGAGTAAAAGGCAAGAGTAGTAATGGGAGACTCCCACGAGTGGGAGGCTTAGTACTGTAGATACAACTATATGCCAAACAGATTTACGACTTTGCATACTTATGATATTCACTTTGATGATGATGCACGAACAAGAAGGAGAAAAGCTGTCTATTAAAGATGACTCATCTATGTCTTATTTTAAATAGACCTTGGGAGCATTCTCCCAAATTACATCACTGACCTCATGAATCCATGAAATCTCTGGAAAAATAGCACAAAGCCACACTTCATGTAGAGGGTCAACACATCATGATGGCCCCTCTTCAAGACTCAATTCCTGCATTTCTTCTCTCAGGGGGCAGCTCCTGCCCTTAGGAGGAGGAACATGCTACCTCCCTGAGATCTGAAATGAACACTGCCTGCCTGAGATACAAGGGGTTGATGTACCTGAGGTGAACAATGTGACCCCATCCAGAAGAATGACATCACTGCAGTCCTCATGAAACAAAACCAATGAAAATAAAACAAAAATGGTTTTGAATTTTTCTTTCAAATACATCCTTTTGGTAGAGTACAGATGCGTACCTTCCAACTTTGTATTTATTTATTTAGTCAACATATCTTCAATATGATCTATATATACTCTGTTGAGAAAATGAAGGAACAAGAAAGCTATGCCTTCAGGAAATGGCACAAAGAAGGGGGAACTTGGAAACAGAGCTGTAAGTGCTTATCCAGTTCTGTCAGCCACTGACTACTTACACGAACTTGGGCCAAGGGACCAACTTGACACCAGACAATGCCCACAGTGGTGACACTCCAAGGGATGGCAGAGCATCTTTGGTTGCACCAGAATTTAGTTGTAGCACATAATTCTACCAAACCAGAGGCCCAGAAACTCAAACCAGGACATCCTATTTATGTGAAATAATAAAGACCCCTGTAATCGTAGCTCCTGTCATAGCATCTGAGTTACAGACCTTGGCATTGTGGCAAATCTCAAAGGACTTTGCATAAAATCTGCTTCCCACTGTGCTCCATAGAGAACAGCATGGCCATTTCAGGGCACAGTTGAGGGTGTATCATGAGTAAAGGCAGGAATGTTCGGACTAGATCCCAGAAATTCTGGCCCTGTTTTTATTATCCTGTCCATTCAAGAATTAATCATTTAATTTTCTCAAATGGACCAGGGATCACTTGAAATGGGGTCTTGCTTGATTCCACTTTACCTCCAATTCATCCTGTTGCTTCTGCACCTGCAAATTTCATTATGTGATGGGATCAGGTCTTGGGGCAATGGAGACACTCAACCTGCAGATTCACAAAGAAGCCAGCTCCAGATCCAGGCCCTTGCTTGTTGCCTGCCGCCTGGAGAGGTGAGTGTCTGTCTTGTGATTCCAGCTCAGGCTCGGCCCCACACCAAAACCAGCCTCCAAGTGTACAACTTGGATGTTGGTACCCGGGTTTCAAATTCACATCACTTTCCCATCTCCAAGGGACTCGGATTTGGCTCTTTCTAAAATGGGACTGGGGAATTCTTATTTTGGGTTTAGATTTCCATGCCTCAGTGTTTTAGAATGATCTCATCCCTGCCTCTTCCCATCTGCAGTATAAACCTCTCAATATGCTGTCACTGCCTGGTAGTCGAATGAGAATCATAGGTAGATTTTCCTGATCCACACAGAGGTAGAAATCATGCTGTTTCTTAGGAGAGGGTTTCTTCCTTATGCCTACATGCTCATTTCATTTGACAGAGTGATGGAGAAATAGGAGAGATGGCAATGAGAGGGAGAGACAGAGACAGAGAGAGAGGGTGGAAGAGAGAGGGAGACACACACACACAAAGAGACATAGAGAAACAACAAAGAGACACAGAAAGACAAACACACACACACACACACACACACACACACACACACACACACATAGACTTTACTTGTTAAAGAACTTGCAGTGCGTTTACAGTCCTATAAACACCATTAGCATTCTGTGTGATTCCTTTTATATCTCAGAAAATAGCCTCTTCTGCCCTCCAGAGCACCATGTTTTTAATTCCAGACTTGAGACAAATTGGAATCATATCAGACTGATAACCCCACCCGCACCCAGGTCCCACCAATTGTTAATTAATCTAAACTGAGAAACTCCACATTATATATTCTATTTTTAAGCCTAGGAACTATCAGTTTTCCAAACATTACCATGTAACTGAAAAAACAATCTGCACAATTCCACCCTCATCCTTGGTAGCTAATTGTCATCTGCATAAAGGGCACTCATTATTCTAGCCGCTCCTTAGCTTCCTTCTTGAAGCTCAGTCTCCTGAGGGTGGGACTCCGTGGTAACCATTAACACTTGTCTGCTGCACACCTTTCCTCACAGCTGTAGACGTTGCACAGGGAGGAAGAACTTGGCACGTGGCTACAGCTGGGACCTCCTACCCACCTTATACCTTTTCCACTCCCTTTGAATTTCATGCCAGTGGGGGGTGACACTGTTATGTGATTTTCTTGGGGCACCACCAAGATTGCTATGTGGCTTTGATACGTTTAAAGTTGCTCCCTGTTCAACTGAAGTGTGTGGTGGCCAGAACCCTCACCTCCAGCTGGAATGCCTGGGATTATATTTTATTGGATCGGCGTTTCACAGCTGGGAAGAGTCTCTCTAGGGTCTCCAACAATGAGTAGGTTCTTCACATCATCCTTGGCAGGCTGATCCCAATCTGAAGTCATGCTCTAAGGACTGACAAGAAGTCTCATCAATTATTGCCACAAGTTCTTTAAATGTTGAGGAGCTAAATTGTCACTTAGCAGCCAGGTGCTGTATTTCATAGTTGGGTGCATTGTATTTGAGAGAGGGGACACATGGAAGGAGATAAATACACACATGTTGAAGGTTGGAGATTTAAAAATTAAATGTATTTAATGTTTTTTGGAAAATTTGTTTAACCTCCATAAAAGCCTCAAGAAGTCAGGCCGAATTCAACATCCTTTTCAGGAAGGTTAACCAGAAGTGTAGTTAACAAAATAAAGCTGCATTACTCTCTCTTCCGAGCCTTCCAAAACCTCCTCCCTCCAGCAAACATGAAACAAAATTATCCATGTGGCTCAGATGCTAGGAGCTGAGAACTGGAGACAGCCGGACCTGGATTTGAGTCCTTGGTCTGCTGGGCAGCATTGGGCAAGTAAGGTACCCTCTCTGAACCTCATAAAGATAACAGTGGTACACATGTCATGGGGGTCACATATGATGTGCTCAGGCAGTGGACCCATGCATGTTCAGTACATGCTCATGACGTTGTTATTGTTAACATTCCCTTTTCTGGGTGGGAATAAGATCATGGAGAAGGTGCTGTGTTAACAAATCCTTTGATCCCAGGTCTCAGCCTGGTGCTTTAGAAAGACTGCAAGAAAGGCCTGAATTCATGCTTATCCATCGCCCGTAGCCTTTCTCCACCAGAGTGAAGGCTCTAGAACAACAGAGCATAGGAGCATGAGGAATTACAAAAGAGCCCTGTGCAGGAGACCACCCTTCCTGGTTGGCCAGGATGGTCCTGCCTTGCTGCTGTGCCTCACCCCTTCCCACCCTTGGAAATACTCTGCTTAGGAGAACAGGTGATATGTTCACTATCCATGAGTTACTTCCAGTAGCTTCTAGAACGGCACCATCCAATATCCTAGCTACCAGCAATATGCAGCTAGTGAATGTCTGAAATGTGGCTGGTCCAAACTGAGATGTATTCCAAGTGTAAAATACACACCAGATCTCAGAGACTTATGGAAAAATATAAATGATCACATCAATAATTTGTATATGGGATACATGTTGAAATGATAATATTTGGTTATACTGGCTAAGTCAAAATATAAGTGAAATTGATCTTACGTGTTTCTTTTTAGTTACTCGATTATGGCTACTAGAAAATTAAATATGAAAATTTAAATTTAATATGTGAGCTTTTGTTGTATTCTACTGGACAGCGTTATTCTGGAATTTGAGCCCTGTGGGCAGTTCTGGAACACCTGTGTGCTGGGTAAATGCTGTGGTCTGTCACTACAGTTTGCTCTTGGGCTTTGGGGGCAAATGGCCTCCTCACAGAACTGCACTCTAATTCCCTTGGTTGGTTGGGTCTCCACTCCTAAATACTTACCTCTAAGCCTGACTTCCCTCCAGGACACAGACTTTCCATCACACCTTGAATACATGACATCACAGGGATGTTCAACTGGGACCCAAATCCAACAAGTCATGTCCCCCTTCCTCATTCCACTCTTGGTCTTCCTGCAGGGCTTCTTGCCCTGGATAACTACTCTTTCTGTCACCAGACTCCAGACCTTCACATCACTTCTCACTGGCCCTCCCGGGAGTAAATCAACCGCCAATCCCCTGGGTCGCTTCTCTGTCACACCTCTTCTCTGCTCTTGCCGCCATCACTCTGTGCAGGCACTTTTATTCTTTCATACTTACTGTTTCAGCACCCTCTTGCCTCTCTGCACCACTGCCCAAATATTCTCCGAGCAGTATAGGCAAGGTCTTAATACAATCCAGAACTATTTTGTGGCCCAGACTGAAAAATGGTGCTGACTCTCAGTGTATCCAAGCTCTTTATACTGGCATTCAAAGCCCTTTAGAATCCAGTCCCTTTTATGGATCCAGCTTTATCCCATATTAATTTCACTACCCCCACCAACCTCCCCTATGACCATGCTGTTGTACATGAACATGCCCTACACCCTCTCACCTCTTAGCTTTTGATCAGTATTGCTTCTTTCTACCAATGCTTTTTCACTTCCTCATCTATCTGGGGGAGTTCTATGTAACCGAAGGCCAGTCAAACTCCACATTGTCCAAAGGTTTTCCCATGCCCTCCCCAAGCCAAAATGAATCTATCCTTCTGTATCCAGTGACGCTCTCACTATGGAGCATCGCTTAGCACACTCAAGGTGGCTCTGTGTTAACGTCATGCATGTGAGCAGTTCCCTTCCCACCTAGAGGTGGACTTCCTTAATATTTGGTGGTTACTTATTCATCTTCTGACCTTCCCTCCCCTATAACAACTAGCTCTAATTTTTTATTGATTCCCAGCAATCATTTGAAAGGTGCTTATATGTGAGGGCAAGTTGAGTCAGTGACAAATGTGAGTTAGGCATGTTTTTTGGAAGGACCATTGCCCAAGCCTGTCTCAGCTTTGCACTGGGAGAATTCCTTGGGGAATGATGAGAAGGGGATCAGACCAAAGTGGCATTTATGAAGAAAAAGGGAAACACCAGGTTGTGCACATCTCTGTAAGGAGGCTTTCTAATTATGCGACATCAAAATATTTGTTGAATGTGCACTTCAAGAATATTTAATATCAAGATCAAACCTCAGTAGTGGTGATCCCAAGATGTGCTTCAAACATGATTTACTCTGACACTTATACCCTTTTTACCTCCATGACAGATATGACAGGTGTCTAGAGGTGGAGTCAGCTCTTTAACCACACTGATTATAGACTGATCAGTAGAAGCCTTGAATAAGGAAGGCTTCTGGAGAAAGATGAAATTACACTTACATTAGGACATCAAACAGGAGCTTGCATGAAGAGAGCTACTTATCCAAAGGAGGGAAATAAAATAGTAAGTAAAAAAAAAAAACCACACATGAAAAACAAAAAACAACTTGAGGCCCCTGAGTATAATGGAGAGAGACCAGTGCTTGGCTTTCAGGATCGCTGGTCGTGTGTGTGTTGAATTACAGGCAATTATCGGTGGTCTCCCTGTTGGCCCTGAAGAATTTAGATCCTCGTCAAAGGGAATCTGATCTGTCAGAAGGGAAATCCTGCTGCATCTTTTAACCCTGTGCCGACGCTGCTGGTTTGAACCTTTCCATAACACATTTTATTCTCTAGATGAAAGTCGATGTAGGATAAATTTCTCTCCCAGGTCACATGTTTTGAAGGGCACACACTGAGGCTGTAGAAATGTTGGGTGATTTTGGAGAGTGAAATACACCCCACTCAATGTCTTTTCTGCCATCTAGCTGTCTATCCACAAGAGAAGCAACAGTTTTGCATGAACTAACTGCCTATTATTTGATGATAACATGATGACCTTGAGGTGCAAGACCATAGAGTTTGGTCTGACTCTTCAAAGACAAAAACGACACTCTGGTCAATGCAATTTTAGTATTAATTATACGTCACCATATTCCTGGGATCTGACACATTTACATAGAGCATACCAGACACTGAACACGCACCAGTGAAAAATAAATGAGAGCAAGACTGTCCACATGCCCTGCTGGGTCAGGCCAGCTGGCGAGCAAGGGACACTCTCCTGTTTAGTGCAGCCTGAGCTGGCTGGTCACAGGTGGCTCTGCTCATCCCTGTTCCCAGCCTGCACTGATAGCAGAAACACTCTATGCTTGTGATTTAGACGAAATCAAGGTTATTTAGTAGAAAAATGGAAGTCAAGTGCTTCAAGGGTGATTCTTTTTAGACACTTATTTTCCAGTTGAACTAAACTAACAAAAGTAGAGTGTGACCACATAGCTTAACATTTTTGTGCTTCGGTTTCCAATGAAAATATGAGCATATGCCACTTCCAAGCTGAAGAATTCTATCACTTTATGCTGAAACAATGTTAGACAGACCACAACCTTGTATAAGCACTCTAGATGAAAGTGTATCCTGAGTACTTACCCGGAGTTGTATGGAGAGATGGTGTCAAGAAAGAGGTCCTATGATAGACTTGTTCATGGAAATCATTTGAATGGGTGGTAGCCTGGATATTTTTTAGTGATACTAAGTTAGATTTTGTTTAATCTCTGGCTTCAGGGTATATGAAAACTACATTGCTTGTTCTGATTTCAGAGTTTTCCCCCATTAGACTAATGATAAGGTATTATTGCTCTATAAACTTTAAGAAAATTATTTTTTTTAAATACCCAATACCATGGATTTGGGGGTACTGAGAACCACTGCTGAGAATTTAATCTGTTCATTGATCTCTTCATCAGGGTTTCCATCTCAGTGTTTACGTAAACAGAGTCCCAAAACACCAATTCATATACTTGGTACATGCGACATGTCTGCATCTCACATAAAGGAGTGTTTATGAGAATGTCTTTTGTTTATGAGAATGTCTTTATCTGATTGTGTCTTGGATTTCTTTCTATTCCTAGTCTCCAGAATACTTCTTGGTAGAGAGTATTGGTCAATAAATTTTGTTGAATGAACCAATGGATAAAGGAATGTTGGAGCTACTTCACCTTCTCAGGCCTTGTCCCTATCTCTGCCCACAGCATGGGTGACCAGTTGACCTGGTGACTTTCCTGCTGAGAATCCTTCTCCACCCCCAGCTCCGAGGCTCTGACACAGCCCGCATTGACTCATGAGTCATCACTTGGGATAAAATCTGTCTACACTAAACATTGCTTCTTACGGGCAAAGAATATGTTCATGTGTTGGGATAAGGTAGATCCCTCAGTGGGTTGAATCAGAACAGAGGAACCCAAAACAGCTTAGCATTGGTCAAAGGAAGCAAAGGAAGAGGTGATAAACCTGTGCCAACCAAAAAGCCAGAGGAGGCTTTAGTGCCCTTGAGAGTTACTGCCTTGGGAAAAGTCCTCTCTGCTGATCATCAAATGGGATCTATCATACACAAGTGTCTTCATTTCAACAGTGGATGGAAGGAGAGGAGCATTACCGTGAAACAGAAGAGAATTATTGCTAACACCCTTGCCATTTTGTTTTAAAGTATAGTAAAATTTGGGGCACTCTTTCTCCCCCAACTAGCTTCTTTCCTTGGCTTTTATGTGGGCAGGATTGTTGTAATTTCTCTGTTCAAATAAAGTCTTTAGAAAGCCACAAAAGGAGATCTGGACCCTAAAGCTTAACGGATTCTGGAAAGCAGCTGGCTTGTAACATGAGTCATTCCAGCCAAGGCTTTCTCTTTTGTATGTTTTTCTCTGACCTAAACGGTGGGTTATTGGATGTCTTCTGGCAGGTGCTATGGGATTAAGGAGGTAGCTGGTCAGAAACAAACTTTGAATTAGGGTTTTTTTTTAATAGTTTACTGAAGTAAATATGATCGTTAGCTTAATCCCCCATATCCAACATGAGGTTCAAATTTAATAGCAAAGTTTAAAAAAATTGATGGCATGTGCATTTAGTATTTCTGTATAGGTCTCTGTGCTTCACTCTGAGAACTGTATTTTAGCAGTAATGAAGAAATTTCTATTTCTCACAACATAAGCATTCCAAAAGCTCAAACATCCCCATTATTTTTCCTTTACTGTTATTATGAGAGAAAACCAAGAGGAATATTAATAAACTTAACAGTGGGAATTATTCTTCTTAAAGTTACTTTTAAGGGATGTTACAAGGTCTGTGGGGATTCAGTTTCATATACCTGTAATTCTGAAGCACAATAAATTAGTATATTTTCATACGATGACTCTCAGGAATTTCTGAAGATGTTTCAGGCTCTGAATCATTGAAGATACTTAACTGGATCTAAATCACTTTCAGTGATGTCAAACAATTCATAACTGGAATGAGAGGCAAAAGCTACTACCCTCACCCCCAAACTGGAGATGGGTTATAACCAAAACAGAATAAGGCAAAGTGAAGCTAGTGGTCAGTGATAGCAAGAGCTTGGGGAAAACAACCCCCTTCACGCACTGCATAATGGAATGTAAATTGGTAAAGCCTTTCCAGAGGACAATATGTGAGTATCAAAACTTAAAAATGCTTGTAGCCTCTGAACCATTTCTAAAAATCATCCTAAGGCAATAATCAGAAATGCACCCTAAGATTACATTCAGAGATGTTCAGGGCAGCATTAGTCATTATAGTGAAATACTGGAAACAATCTAAATCACCGAAGATTTCAGATTGGTTAAGTAAATTATTGTGTTATGAAAAAAATCTATGCAACGACTAAACTTTAGAAGAGTTTATAATTCCATGTAAATGTTTTTAAGAGGTAAAGATTGTTTGCAAAACAATACGTGAAATATGATGTCAACAAAAAATACATTTTAAAGGCATGGAGAAAAGACAACAAGATGTTAACAAGGAACTGGGATAATTATTAGCATTATGGATGGAAACTTGTTTTTTATACTTTTCTGATTTTTCAAAATTTCTCCTATGAACTTTTGAAATAAGGAAGAAAAAAGTAAATGCTATTTAAAACCCATATCCTGATTACCCAGAGTTAGCTGAACTTTAATCAACTGGGTTATTTTTTTTTAAGGAAAACAGACAATTTCATCAGGTATCCAAGTGTACAGTTTTCACCTTGAGTGCCATACAAGAGCAGTCTAGTATTTTAATGTCCTGCAGTTACTGAATTATACAGCAATCAACCCTGCTCAGGAGATGAAACTGTTTAGGTGCAGTGGTATGAGGCAAATGGACTTGATTAGGAATTAGTCAGCCTTCCTTCTGGTCCGGCAAATATGCTTATCAGCTCTGTAGCTTTGGGCACATTTTGTAACTCACTGAGTCAGTTTCCACACCTATGAAAAGGAGTTAATCACCTTTGCTCAGTTTACCTTCAAAGAGTTGCTGGGAAAGCCAAACACGAATTGAATGCGAACATGAAAAAAGACACGAAATTTAAAAAATATCATTGTATTTTATAATTATTTAGGCAGGAAATAAATGTAAAGATAGAAAGATAGTGAAAAACAAGACAGAAACAAAAGAATTTTTCTTGCCAACTTCGAGTCGGCCATATGATCCAATTTGCTAGATTCTTCTTTTCCTGAATTTTCTATTTAAGGGAGGTATTTTTGTGCTGAGGAAAACGGGAAACCAGAATTCTGTCCTAGGAACTTGAGTTAAATTGTCCTCAAATCCATCTGCAATGGTAAAAATGTTAAATGCAATCTCCTGGCCAGATTCCAGCCCAGGCAATCACAACCTGCCTAAAATTTCACCACAGAGAAGTTTTTAAGACTTGGTGGGAGGGTCAAAGAGAGATCCTCAAAGCTGATGGAGCTGCCTCAGTCACTAGGATGGAGGGAAGGAGCCGCAAATGGTGGGTCAGTCCCGCCCACCGGTCTCCCACCAGGCGTGGGGGTGTCGTGTCTCTGGGGCTCCCCCTCCTGCCTGCTCCATGGTTCCTGACAGACTTCTCGTCCTGCACCTCGGAATCCTGACAACTAGTCAGGCTCAGTCCTCACAGTGGTACTGAAAATCCCAGGACATTGAAGTATTAAGGCTGGAGAACCGGTAGAAACCACTTGCCCAGTATTTTCTAAGATCCATACTTTTGCTAACAGCAGGCATGGCGAGCACATCCCTGAAGCTCTGCCTTGTGAGCAGGGATTGGCCCAAGCCCTCCCTACAGAGGTAGGGAAAGGTCTGAATTAGCTTTGCACGTGCCTCTGGGCTCCTCAGCTGCAGACCCTAGGATCCAGAACCCCTTTGTATTTGGGGTTCCTCCCCTGTAAGGTAGAGATCATGTCTACATGACTCGAAAGGTGTCTTTGGGGATTCATGAGTCATATATGGGAAGAGCTCAGGACAGGTACCTCATGGGTTCCTTACTGTAGTTGTCAGAGGAATGTCTCAAAAGAGGATACTTAGGCAGATTTTTTTTGGTTTTGGGGTTGTTTTTGTTTTTAGCATGAGAGGCTCTTGAGTATATTTATGAGCTGAGAGGGAGGGAATGACTGATGGACAGTTTCTACGTGCAGGTGGGAGGGCTTGGGTCACATGAGGAGGTGCAGTAAGGGCGTGGAGGGCCAAGAATGCAGGTGAGGAAGACAGGCCTGGCTGCCCAGTGAGAAGGGCAGGTGGCTGAGGGGGGCGAGGAGCCGCTGGAGAGCTGTGTGGGGTGAAGGGGCTGCCTCAAGGTCAAGCAGTATGAGCTTGGAACCTGTGACTGCCAGTTGGGTGACTCAGTGCTCTCCAGGCTTAGGGACTGAAAGCGGTGAAGGGCACTGGTGGTGTGAGCCTCTGGCTGGAAGCACAGATGCTCACGGGGATGCAGGGAGACCAGTGGGGAACAAGAGTGCTAAGGGATCCACTGGACACGCAGGACGACCTCCTAGACCTCAGCCAGCGGAGGGCCAAGAGTGGCTTGGAGGAGTGCCAGGAGGCCAGGCGTGGGAGGGCGCACGGGAGCTAGATCCCAGCAGCACGTGGAACGTGGGACTAGGTCTGCATCCTGTAGGCGACCAAGACAAGCAGACCAGCTTCCCACGTTCCCATCCGCACAGCGTGGCAGATGGTTAAAATGCAGGAAACACAAAAAACATCTATTCCAGGAGAACATCTGTCTCTTCCCTGACTTCTGTGTGAGGTAAAATACAGACCTCAAAAACCAAACCTCAGTCAAGAACCTCAGTCTGACCTTATCCCTCCTGGGCGACCTTACGCTTCATCTGTTTCACTCTGGACTGCTGTCCTAATTAGGTCAGCCTCTCATTTTCCTTCATGTCCCTCCTGCTTCCTTCTTCAGTGGATTCTGCAACCGTCTGACTGATAGGATGAGCTCATACATGCTGGGACACACGGGCATCCAGGTGGATTTCCCTGCGGGGGATCCTGGGGGAGGCAGTTTCAGCGGGAGGCTCCGTGGGGCTCCCAGCCTTGCTGCTGCCATGCAGACCATCTGAGAGACTCCTGGTCTTTCTTCAGAGGCAGCCTGCATGTTATGTAAGACATCAACAGTATTCGTCAGCAGTATCTCCCAGTTTTCTTTAACTCATTTTATTATCCATTCTCAGATCTCAATGAATTGTGATCCCTTTTAAAAGCCAATCACCTTTCGAAGGAAGTTTTCTTCCCCACCTCTCTTCCCATAAGCACCTCTGGAATTGTTCTCTGGAAAAGGCCACTTTGGTGAAGTCCCCTCACCTCACAGAGGAGACACGATCCCAAGAAGGTAAGGTGACTTAGACAAAGCTAGTTAGTTGTAGATCCAACATTTAATGCAAAACCCCTGTGAGGTGTGTGCTTCCTTTTGCCATAAAGACTTCCTCACTAGAAGGAATGTGTACATTTTCAGAGGGACCACTTTGAACAAGTAAATATCCCCAGGTATGTGTAGGCTTGTCCCAAGCTGCCCATTTATCTGGGCTGCAAGTGATTTCTTGATTGGGCATGGAGAAGGCCGTGGGACACTGGGATGTGGCTTTCTTTGAGTGGCCTGAGAAGTCTGACCCAGGGCAGATATCAGGACACTTGGAAGGCAGTGAAAAGGGGGACAGCTAGTGACAGAAGTACAGGAAAAAGAAAGAGGGAGCGGTAAACCTTCTTTGCAATGTGCTTGTGTTCAAGAAAGGGTGTGGCTGCTACTCCTTCCCCGTCCAGCACATGGGTCCTTTATCTTAGGATCCAGATCTTCAATTACCTCTGCAGTTGGCACACGATGGGGGCTGTCCCATAAACCTAATTCCCACATATAACCTTATTTTAATAGAAAACTTTATTTAAGCTCCAAACAACTGACTCATCAGTGTTCTTCAGGAGAGAAGCTGTTTACAAGAAGCCTGTACATTTTGCAACATTTGCTCCAGATCAGCCACTGCACCTCATGGTTGGACTCACCCGAGCAAAGCACGGAGGCTGCGGGAGACGATGCCACAATGGGCTGCAGATGCAGTGACGGGGAGTGAGTTAACTCTACTCAAGGCCCATCCTGGGCAAAACCGCAGCACAGAATTGACCCAGGAGGCCCAGGGTTCCAGTTTCGCTCCTCCCCACTGAGCGCTCTTTGTAGGTTTCTGAAGCTGCGATTAGGTCCCCAGGCTACTTGAGCAGTTCTGCAGCCTGGACCACTGTGCACAGAGTATACTACTGTAATCAAGTAACACTCACAACACATTTAACCTAATACGCCTGTAGTGATTTCTGTACTTGCTATTGGGCCAAACAGTGTGGAGTAAAACAGCTTATGTGTTGGAGTCATAAAGACAAAGGCTTAACTCTCTGTTGTGTTACTAAATAGCTTTTGACCTTGGGCTCTCTGCCCACCTCTCTGAACCTTGGTTTTGGCACCTCTAAAATGGGGATGGTACCCACACTGTTGTGTCCTTATGAGTTGAGTGGGAGATGATGCAAATAAAACACTTCTGTCATCCAGGCTTGGAATACAGTAGGTGCTCAGTAGTTGCTCCTCTGCATCCTCCTTCCTCATTAGGCACACCTGGGAGGTAGTTGACTTTCATCCAGTTAAACCCTGCAATTCATTTTCTAGCACTTGTTATGAGTGCCAATGTTTGAGGTTCCTACCAGGGCCCAAGCCAACTCTGCCACCACCATCTCTGTATCTCACTATAGGTCAGAAGGGCAAGTTGCTTCTACGAGGGGACATGGACAGTCTCAGTAAAGCAGGCCTATCCTTCTTGGTCTATGGACCAAGGGCCAGTGGTGTCATTTCAGAACCCCATTTTGGGGGCCATGGTGGTCCAGGCATTACGGGGGCAAGACAGGAGCCCTTGGGGGTCTCCCAGTGCTTGTTCCAGGCACCCGTGCCTCCAGACCTCTTTTGCGTCATCTAGAGAGGCTCTAAGTCAGCAGCCCGTGGAGTCTGTTGCACCACAATCTCTGGGCCTTACAGCATGTATGTCTGGGGGGCTGATACTGGATCACTTTGGCCTTGGGATGGAGAGGGAGACAGTGAAGCTCAGAAAGGGCTGAGTGATGGTCAGGAGAGCAGGTGATGGGATGGGACAGGGAATTCAAGTGGAGAAGAGGTGGCCTAGCTCAGAACTAAGCTGGGCCCATTTGTGGTTTGGGAGGCACGAGGTGGGTGGGGGTCCATGTCAACCTTCCTTTCCCCAGACCATCCCTGTTTGCTTAGGATGAGAAATGCCTTTGGTAAAGGTAAAGCCTTTCATTCCACAGTGAAATAGAGACTTCATATGCAAAATCTAAGGTCCTTTGACACACTCTCACACTTGCATTTCATCTTGAGTGTTTCCCAGAACCTGCCTGGATTGTCAGGAATGAATAATGTAAAGGCCCAGTTGTGAAAAGGTATACGAATACTGCATTAGAAGTGAAGAGATGCTGGAAGACTAGTTTCCATGCTGTCCTGTGTGGCTTTGGATAACTTACTTAACCTCTCTGGGTCAGAAGGTGCTGATGTATAAAAGAGGCAGGGAATGAGGGGGTTCCTGAAGTCTTCTGTGACTCGCTTTGGATCCATGTTTTGAAGGATGACCCAGGCACTGGGAAGTCTATGTTTTCAGTCTTATAGTTCTGAATTCTTCAATTCACTTTTACCATAGCTGGCTTTCAGGAAAGGATCTTCGAGCCTTCCCACTGGGTACCAATGACCAGTGGCCCTTCCAGAGAATTAGTCTTTAGCTAAGCAATGGAAGTTTCATGGCAGAACTGTCCACTTGACCTGGGAAGTCTGGTAGCTTTGGGGCAGCAAGGACCCACCTGGGCTCTGAGGTCACACCCTGGCAACTGGTTTCGCCTTCACACAAAGATTAAGACACAGAGCCTGTCTTTCAGAGCTCACACAGGTAGGAGGCCCAGATCCTGCATCTCTGCTCGCCTATAATGCTGTTTCCCTTTAAAGGAGGCCTCAGGAGAGGACTAGGGGCTGGGGTGACTGCCAGATGTGAAAAAGTTATATTAAATCAAATGAATAAAATGGATAGTATTGCATTTTATTATGGGCTGAATTGTGTCCCTACCCCCTAAAATCATAAGCTGAAGTCTCAACTCCAAGTACCTCATAATGTGACCTGATTTGATGGCAGGGTCTTTGCAGAGGTGATTGAATTAACATGAAGTCACTAGGGTGCGTTTTAATCCCATATGACTGGCATCCTTACAAAGTGGGGCAATCTGGACAGACACACACAGCAGAAAGGCAATGGGAAGACACGGAGAAGATAGTGTCTATGCACCAAGGAGAGGACAGAGCTGGGACACAACCACCCTCACAGGCCTCAGAAGGAACCAATCCTACCAGCAACTTGATTTTGGACTTCTGGCCTCCAGAGCTGTGAGACAATAGATTTCTCTCATTTGAGCCTCCCAGTCTATGGTGCTTTGTCGTGCAGATCCCAGCAAACTGAGACATGTGTCATACAAACCTTCCATGAAATAAGTTTCCCCCTGCAGGCTTGATGAGTGATTGGATTATTAAGGTGATCTGGTATCGTCCTAATTACTACTCAATTTTGGGACTAGATGAAGGCACTCTAGACATAATGGAGGTCAATGGCACATGGCTTGGTGAATGGAAGGCCCATTTCTTTCAGAAAGGCACCTCCTACTTTGAGCAGTCATGCCCCATGCTGTGACTATTGATTTGGTAAGTGGAGCCCAGGCTGGATTTCAGCCTCCACTGTCCCTTCAATTGGTTGCCTTTGTGCAGTGCCCAACCTGCTCAACTGGCTGCAGTGAACCTATATGAGACCAGGATGGGGACTTGTCTTAATATTTTGGGGGTCTCTAGGACTTAGTCTAGGACTGGCTCTCCAAGGACCTTAACCAATTTTGTTGTTTTAATAAAAGCAGTTTGATTTGCTTTAGGATTTGAAGGGGAGCAGGAAGTAATTTTACCAAGACACCCCCAACCCAGAGTCTCCATAGGTCTCTACTGCCTTGGGGATGAAGTCCAACCACCTGGCTTAGCCTGGCCTGTACTAACTTAGACTGATCTACAGAATCCATCATTACTTCCTAGCACCACATTTTCCTTGTAGTCAAAGTGGTCAAGTCATCATATTTAGCTACGCACTCAAGTAATTCCTGCCTTGTATATGCTGTTCCCCTTTCTTGGATTACTTTTCCTTGCTGTCCTAACTTTGCTCAAGGCCTCTGCAGTGGCTGTGGCCTCCTTGTGACCTGCCAGTCCTTTGAGCTGCCACAGCATTACTGTGTGTACTGCTCAATCCCACTGTAGTTTCAGGGCACTACACAGTTATTCCACATGCATATGTCATTTGTCCCCAGTGATACTGTGACTGATGGGGACACAAGCTTCTAAGTCCTTTTTTGTATCTATAAGAGACCCAGTATAATATTGTCAATGTACAGAGCAAGTTAACAACAAATAGACGTAAAATAGTAATGTTTAGGATATCAGATGATTCAGCATGTTTTTAAAAGTCCTAAAGTCTTTTAGGAAAATATCAAGATTGTTTACATTTGGGAGAAACATTCTGGAATCACAGTAAGTAAATGCAGTGAAGTTCCTCGAGGGCCCCAGGGCCTTTGGAGGCCCTGGAAAGATGAGTAAGGTCTTATTCTCAGAATTTGTCCAGGGAAGGGAAATGGGTAACCCACAGACAATCTCTCCCCTGGTTAATCATAAATCTAAATTTGTACAGGCCAAGACCATCATCACCAGAACAAAGGGACAGTTAATACTGCCCTTTGCACATGTGAGGCACTGGGAAACCCATTTGCTGATTTGCTGGCACACAGCACCAACTTTCTCTCACATCCAGAATATTCTAAGCAGAGAGCTGCTCATCAGGAAGATGTCAGTTTCATGACAAAGTATGGAAGTGTAAGCAGATAATGCCAGTTGCACAGTTGCAGGCATACTGGGGCTTATCAAGGACCCTAAGGCTAGGCTTCCCAGTTAAAAAATTTTCAAACATGGAAACTATCAAAACAAGTCACGCTCTCTCCCTAAATGATTCAACCCTGTATATATATCAAAGAAAGAACTGAAAAAGCATTATTCTCTCAATCCTTCAAAGTTATAAATGGTTTTAAAATAGAAATCACATACATTTGCCTCTGCTTATAGAAAGTTTTTGTCATTTCCTCCTGGTCCTTGCTCTCTAGAAAGCCTGGAAACTTCATGTGTGCATGATCCATGAACACATCTCTTGTGCACGGATCATCACAGAGTCATGCATTCAATAGAACAGTGATGAATTCTGGGCTGCAGTTCTACCTGGATAGATGATACAGTGGTCGGTGTTTGGACCTGGGTTGTTCTCATTTAGAAAGTGACCCCTAAAGAAACATGGGGTGAATCCTGATTTCTGAGGGATGCTCCTGAGGTGATTTATCAAGAAGGCAAAGCAAGCAGAGAGACCGTGGAGTTCGTTTCAGAAGGAAGGATGAAGAGAAAAAAGTTAAGACATAAAAAAAATTAGACATTTTGGTTGTGCAACAGAACTTCCACATTCCCAGAGAAAGTGCAGATCCTCGGCCGTGGTGGATTCCTTGGTCTGTCTTGAGGATGCAGAAGAGGAAGCTGCAAGTGCCAACTACTCCTGCCCCAGCTTCTTCCTCTTACCCCACGATCTGTCTCTTTTAGAATTAAGTTGGGAGCGATTCTCTGTGGGCTAGGCTGAGGTGGAGATGGAGTCATTTACAAAATTAAGTGACTCAAGTCATTGAGTCTGTGGATCCCTTAAAGAATGCTCTTAAAATAGGGACTCATTTTACAGAAATATAATTTATCTACACTTTAAAAAGAACACTTTGCTTCTATGGAATCTCACAGAAGGTTCTAGGCAGGTCTCTGTCAGCAGACTTTGAGCTGCTGGGAAGGCCACTCATTCCCCCTCCATCATTCACACCCCCCCAGAGTGGGGGTACATCAGAAAGCTCCAGTAGATCTGGATAGGTGGGGAGTGAGGTCCCAGGGGAATTCAAGGCCCCATATTATTCTTGACTGACCTTCAAGCTGGCAACAGAGACATCTGGGAAGTGAATGTATGGGAGTTTGCAACATATGCAACTTCAGTCTTTCAGGAAAGAAAATCGCATGCCTGGTAGAGTCCACTAGCCAGCTTGTCCCTGGGTTTTGGGCTATGCTTAGGTAAGGTAGAACTGAATCCCAGAGCCAGATGGTCTGAGTTGGAACTCGAGATCTTGGGCAAATCTGTGCCTCAGTTTCCCCTGTAAAAGGGGGCTAATAATAGTATCTACCATGTAAAGACTGCTTGGAGGACTACATGAATTATTGTTTGCAAAATACTTAGAACCATGTCTGGCACGTAGCAAGGGCTATGTAAGTGTTCGTGAACTACATAATCAGTAAGTGAGATGGTCTTCACTTTCCAGGTACTGAGTATTTTTTTCCCTATTGGGGAAATTTCATTTGTTTGCTATTTGTGGAGTACTCTAAAAGTAGCAACTCAAATAGGGCACTGTGGATGTTGCGCATGTTTGTGCGTGTATACAACATGGAAATACAGTGACACAAATGGAACCTCCCTCCCCACTACAAACCCTGAAGCAGATGAGGAATAGACCCTAGAACCAAAGGAGACATAAGGTATCTGCATTTTGCTGATAGAGTGGCTGGAGAACATGGCTTAGCTCTGAGGCCAGAAGAGTCCAACTGGGGCCTGCCCTGCTGTGCTCTGGCTGAGCCCTGACATCGGGGGAGCTGGGGAAGGAGCAAAGGCTCTGGAAGGCAGGAGACAGGGGCAGAGAGAGATGTGCCATCTCAAGTCAGCTTGGCCCCAGGAGTGTGTAGACTAATCTCTCCAGTTGAATATGGCTCTCCTCCCACAGGGTGGAGGGGACAAAGGTAAAAGGAAACTTAATGACATTTTCTCAGTATTTCCAAGGAAGGAGAGTTCCATTTAGAGGCTGGTGAGAGCTCTAGGAGCAGACAAAAATGGCCCCCAAGGCACATATCAAAGGGAAATGCCTGTTTTTATTTTACAACACCATCAACCTTAGTCTCCAAAGCAGTTTGCTGGGGGATCATCGCCTACTCCAGACTGGGCACAGGTTAACGGGAAGCTGAGAGGGAACAGAGATAACAGTGACTTTCCTTGCGGGAGCTTCTTGGTGGCTTGGTGGCTTACCAGCAGCATAAAGGAAAGGGATGTGGCTTGCCTTTCAATAGGACAGAGTTGCAGAGTCTGTATTAGCCGTGCACAGTGGGAGTAAGAGAGAGGTGTGGGGGTGAAAGAGGCTCCTTCACAGCCTTACTTTTGAGGGACCCTGTCGGCCCTCCTGTCAGCCCCACCCAAGGTGGCCTGGGACTCATCTGATGTCAAAGGACAGGCACCGGGACAGAGCCTGCAGCTCCTTCCCAGCCCGAAACCACCAGGTGTTTGGATAAGTTTAAGGAGCAGTTCTCCGGGGTGAAAGAGCTTGAGGTTCCTCCTTTGCAGATTCCACCATTCACTACTGACCAGGAGCATCCCGACCACAGTAGTGCTTAGGGATACATAAATGCTCTATGATACAGGGCTTCACCATTCAGAGACAACAGGTGTAAATAACCTCAAGAGCACAGACCATTGTAAAGCACTGGAAGGTAAATAGGCAAGGATGAGTTTCTAGGTTTATTACCCTTGTCATAAATAATTTGAACTACAAATTTATATATTCCATTTTGAATGATGGCTGTGTTGAACGACCAGCTTGAAAAATTCCTGAAAGTTAACTATGGACTCTTGTGAGATGATGCAAGTGTGAAATGCTTGAAACCTGTATATCTTTGCTGTAGGAGGAGGAGCCCAACTTCACCCACAAAGGGGTTTCCTTCTCCTTCTCTAATTCCTTCTCCCAGTTTGGTGAGCAGAAGCAGCCAAGCAGAGTGGGCTGCCAATGACTGCCTCCCATTCCCACAGAGAGACCACGTGCTCTCACGTGGTTCTAGTTGCCTGGAGGGCACGTGAGCCTGGGCACGGCTCCCCGGCACATTGTGTCCCTGCTGAGCAGCCTGCCCTCTCTCCTGGCTGCCCCCATGTGCAAGTGCATCTGGATATAACTGAGACAGGAGCCTTAGTGTGAGGACGAGGTCGGGGGGCTGCTTGGGAATCAGGGCAGCACAGCTGGGCCCACGGTAGGTGCTGGGGAGTGCACACAGCTGAGGATGGATGGAGGGCGAACGGGTGCGCCTCTGCTGGGCCAGAGGTTCCTGTTTGTCACACGTGATTCTTTTGGACATAGAGATAATATATACAAAATCTAAAACATAAATGTTAATTATATATTTATATATTAGACACTATATATATTATAGTCTATGACATATATTAACATATTGATAATCATAATAGATTAACATAACATGGCAACAATTTGTCTAGTTATGCTAATAAATATACTATTTTATATATTGATATACTAATACTTATATATTAAATATTTGATTATATATTATAGTATTTATATCATATATAATATGTAAAATATCTGTATTTTACATATTATATATATTTATATTAGATATACATAGATATAAATAAACAAATACATATGTTTATCTTGACACATGGTTGCACAGTGGAAAACTACATTTCCTAGCTTCCCTCATAGCTAGGTATCCCTATGTGTTTGCTTTGGTTATGGTCAAAGGATTGTGAGCAGGAGGGTTCTGGACATATTTCAGGAAAGAAAGCAGATCTTCCCCTTCCATATTCTCCCTTCCAGATGGCAGGCATGTGGATGTGATGTTGGGGGCTGGAGCAGCTATTTTGAGCCATGAGGTAAGAGCCAGGCATTGCACAGTGCAGTGCCTTAGGGTAGAAGAGGTCTGGTTCCTTGTAATTATGAAGCTGCCATACCAACCTACCTAGACTTCTACAAGAGAGAGGAGCACCCTTCTATTTTGCTTAAGTCCCAATAATTGGGAATCTCTCCATTATAGCAGCCAAACCAATACTCTAATATAACACAATATATTTATCTGCCTGCTATTAATACATGTCTGGGGTAAAAACTGATTTTTAGCATTCCCCCAAAAACTTCACAAAATTTTAATTCACTGACTGCATTTTATTCTTTTAACTTTTAAAATAGTGAGGATCAGTAATATGGTTAAGTTCCTACCCAGTGCCATTGACCTAAAGGTAGGGTAGTACATTATTAGTAGTGCATCTGGCTGGCTGTAGTTTGGCTTTTGTTTTCTTTTTAACCAGGTGTGGCTGCAAGTTGAAGTTGACTTTTTAAACCCTATATAGGATGTTGTCGGCTGATAATACTTTCAACCTTGATACTTTGCAACTTTATACTAGAGTCTACTGATGCTGAAATTCTAAGCTTCCAATCAGAATTTCTTTTTCCAAAGAGCATTCATTGGGTGGAATTCATTATTCATTGTTCTCTGGAATAACAACATCTGGACCCTCAGCAATAGATCTGATTTTTAGAAACAGAGCCATTTAAGACGGAGAGTGGTAATGCCTTGTAATACTTATTTTGGTTAAAAATGATCTGTAAGTCAGAAGAAAGCTGTTTCACTTGTTTAACCAACAAACTGACCCTGAAAATCATTTCCTAAGAGCAGCTTCTAAAATGCTTCAGATAACAATGGAGCTGTTGGAAGCATGGTGGATTTTTCCTGGGAACTATTTTGAAGGATATTACAACTACAGATGTGTAAATTCCAGAATATTTAGTTAAAATCAGATTATTATTTTCTATTTACAATTCTTTTATTAATTTATTTATGATAATGTTTAAATGAGGAAGAAGTTCATTTAGGACATTTCAGTGAGGTCTGCAAGTAAATAACGAAAATAGTCATTTTGGGCAACTGCCTGCTGCAGAAAGTTCCTTCTTAAATATGTTCAAAGCTCTCCATGGCCTTGCTCTCCACAACCTGGGCAGCAGCATAGCCCCCCCACCCCATGCTTCCCATGCCCTTTGTCAACCTTATGGGACAGCCATGCACCCCAGTAGACTGCGCCCTTTACACCCATGCCTGGCTCATGCTAGCCCTGCCTCATCCCTACCTCCTTCCAAGTGATTAACCATCACTTGACTTGAGTTCTCACTCCTTTATTTCATCACTCCTTTATTCCATTCAGTTTTTCATAAAGTTGAGTTATTCAGTATTAGAGTCTATGCCTGGATCAGCCAAATGAATGGGGTCCTGTATTTGGATCAAGCAAAGGAGCTTCAACCAGGAGGACATGGCAATGCAGCCCAAGGCCATCATGAGATTCAAGAATAAAGGGCAGGGAAGAAATGGGAGGTGTGAGGAGTGTTTTCACATGAGGAACCGCTCAACAGGAGAGTCGGCAAATGCGAAGGTTCTAGAGGAGAAAATGGGAAAATGATATGCTCTGGGGAAATCTTTAAATATGGGGTAGATTCTTATTCACCCAGGGTAGTACATCAAGAACAGGGATGATTAAGGAATGCACGTGGTCTGTTTCTACCCTATGTTTTTGGACAAAAAAGAACAGAAGCAAAGTTGAAACTTTAGGAAGAGAACCTTAGTGTGGGTAGCTAGAGAGGCCCTAGCAGTGTAGCTAGAGAGGCCCTAGCAGTGATCGGGACCCTTTGATGCATAGTGGCCTCTTCCTGCTCTACTGACTCAACACCTAGGAGGCATTTTTGTTGCTATTGTCGTGTGGTTCACTTTATGCTCAGAGAAGTCCACAGTCCGCATCACTTATTTGAGAACACGGAGTTTGTAGCTCATGCAAAACTATTTTCAGGTTAATGCTCACTTACACCCTTTCCCTTGGAGGGTCAAGTCGTTTGGTTTCCAGAGAACACTGTGGTTGTACCTGTGGTTACCCACCGACTTCTCATCTGCTTTGCTTATCTGATAACAGGCAAATGGGGAAAGAGCTTTTAATATCCCCCAAAAGGGGAAGATTGGTAATTAGTTATTCACCGCATGGAATCAGGCCAGGTTAACTTATTCTGAGAAAGAAAACAATCTGGATAGTGGACTTTAGGGTTTCTTTTACAGAAGATTTTGGAATTAACGGGTCTTAACTGAATTGTTTTTTTCTCTTTCCTTCCTTCTCATTTTCTTTTTCTTTCTTTCCTTCTTTCCTTCGCTAAGTCAAAGCATTACAAACTGCAGAAGAGAGCAACTTCAGCTTCTCAACTGCGTCATTTTCAGGACAGCTCGTAAATTTCGGTCCCATATCTGCGCGTATCCGCCCAGGGAGTCCTCTGTCCAATTCTTCTCGCCCAGCGAGAGGGAATCCTTCCGAAAAAACAATGGGTGAAGTAACTGAAAGGGGGACGCACAAAGCAACAGCCAGAAACGGCGGGGACGTGAGCGGCCGAGACAGGAAAGGAGGCGGTGGCGCGGCCCCTGGTGCGCGGCGCGCTGCAGCGACGGAACTTCTGCAAAAGCTGCCTGCCCACGTTATCAGCCGCGCGCAGGCCTGTGGTTTTCTCGCTCTCGCAACCCTGCTTTAACTGCCGGTTTATTTTTCGACAAACAGGATGCCTCCATCTGAGGCTGTCAGCATCCCAGGCTCTTAGAGAGAAAAGAGGTAGCGCGGCCCCACCCAGGAGGCAAGGTGGGGGGCTGTTTCAAGAGGCTTCCCAGAGAAGCGACAGCAGGTGCAGCCCTTGGGAAAGCATCAAGAAGGGCCAGGAGGCAGGAGGGAGTGAAACTCGGTCCCCCACCCTACCCCGCCCCCTGCAACTGACTCCCCACCGCTTCTCTGCAAGAGTCCCAATACAGAGAGGTCCAAATCATGGGGGACAGGTGGGAGATTTAGGACAATGCTCCTCACACTTCAGTGCTCCACACATCACCTGGGGCTCTTACAAAAAGCAGTTTGCTTCCACAGGTCTGAACTAAGGCCTGAGACACTGCCCTTCTACGAAGTTCCCAGTTGATGCTGATGCAGTCGGTCCAAAGACCACACTTTGAGTGGCAAGGCTTTGGGAGACTCCTGGGCCATCACGCTCCATAGATTTCTTGTTGTAAGTCTCTGTATAGGCTGCAGCCACGTGCTGAGGGTTTCACCATGGCGTGAATCCTGACGGACAGCTTACAGGTATTTCCAAGCAGCTGTACTTATTCCCATGACTCTGTTTTAACACCAGCCACCTTGCTAATGGAAAAGGAAATTCCTTTATACTCCAGAGGGAAGAAAAGTTTGAAAGAGTTAAGCGATTTTAAAAATCCCAATTGGGAGTCCCTTCAGGGATTCAGGGGAGTCTAGATTAGGTTGTGAGCCCAGAGACGGTGCGGGAGGGGTGAGATGTGATCAAGAAATAAAAAGACACACACACACAAAACTCAGCCCAATGAGGGTCTTTCCTATTGCTGAAAACATTTGAAACTCACAGTCGGAATTCATGTCTGTCCACATTTTTCAAGATTTGTGTAGTTCTGGGTAGTGGTACAGAATTTGGAGGCCATATTTAAGTATTCTAGACACAACTTGATCTCAGACAGCCTTGAAAATCTTGTGGCATACACTTTAAAATATATATTTTTGAGTCACATTTAATAAGAAGCAAGGATGATTTGGGATCTGAGAGACTAGACTGAGCAAATCCACAGTATGTGAGTAAAATCACAGGAGAGGGCCCACCCCCTAGAAAATAGGGGACCTGCCAGATAAGGTGCTGTCAGAGGGAGAAATGAGTTCTGCTCCATTTTGCTAAGCCCTGAAATTTCATGAAGATTCCATTCTGACTTGGTCAAAACGGTCAAAGGCTTCTTGTTACTGGGTGTTTTACAGCAAGTACAACTAAGATTACAGAGCTACCCAAATATAGATTCTTGGGCTCTTAGGTCTCTTAACGTCTCTCAGGGGCATCTCCAGGAATCTGCATTTTATCAAACACTCCAGGAGATTCTTCTGTACCACTAAGTTTCGGGCTCCCTGGTCTGCAAGCTCAACTGTAGCCCTTTTGCTGTGTGGCAGTATTCAGAGATCTGGCTTCGGTTTTGCTCTTCACCAGTGAGCTGACGTGTCTTCTCCATTGCCCATGAGCATCCTCTGAACCAGCCTAATGTCTTCCTCTCCCAGCCCTTCTCAGATCAGCAGCTATTTTCCTGGTCTGTAATGGCTAATTTGTCTGTGCGGTTCTCTTCAGTTATCATTTTGTTCGCTATTTCTTCTGCTTGGGCTTTGCCTCCCCTACTTGATAGTAAGCTCCTTGAGGGCCATTTGAAGCCATAAAATCTTTGTATTCCAGGCAATTTCCTCACACAAGTTCATGCACACCTCACCATTCAATGAAATCACCGACGGTTCATCATTAACATGTTTTACAGAGTGGGATTCACAAGGCCCACTAGGGCTTTCCAATCAGGAGAAGCAGGGGCAGGAAATGGGAGTGGTGGTAACAGGGCTGAGAATCTGGCTATATGGTCATGAAAGATACAGAGCAAGTGGGAAAAAAGGTGCGTGGACCTGCAGTTCCTCTGACTGCTATATGAATCAGCGAGGGAATTTCTTTTGTTAAATATAGTTTCCATTCTGGTTCAAGTCCCAATTATGAAATCTACGAACCAAAGGATGGATGTTTGCTTTTCATGCTCACCCCCCAGTGATGGTTGCCTCTCACCTGTCTCCCCTGCTCCAGCGGCCTCCCTCCTTCCTTTCTGCCTAATCAGTAGTCAGCTCAAAAGCCCACTCCAGGCTCAAGTTAGAGGAAATTTCATCTATTACCTATAGCTATGCAGATTAACAGAATGATGGTACAGTACTGATTTAGTGGAAAGCAATAAAGCATACCTCAGTTTTAATCCTGACTCAGCTAGAATTATTGGCCATGCAACCTTGGTTTTCTTTCTTAACCTTTCTAAACCTCAAAATTCTTGGGTTTTTTTTACCTAAACTCTGAGCTTCTACGTTTTCACTTTCAAAGTCAGCATGACAACATTAGCACATAAGGCATTGGGTGGGGAAGTGGGGAAGTGGAGAACACCTGAGAGGCTGGCACACAGTAGGTGCTACTACCCATGCTCCCTCCCCCTTCGCTCAGGTGTCCTTCCTGCAGGAATGCTTCCTGGTGTCCCAGGCTCTTCCTTGCTTCGGGCACCCTTTCTACAGTCCCAGCCACATGTCCACTGCTCTATTTGACACCCCCCCTCCCGGGACCCTCCAACCTTTAGCTTCTCTCTTAAGGGAATCTTTTGGCCTCTGTAGAAATCGTTCCTTCTGGGGCTTCAGACATATCCCTGTTGGCAGTTTGGTCACCTTCCTCACCAGCTCCGTGCTGTCCCCTGACTCTGCTCTTCTCCTTGTCTTCTTTCTCTGGCCTGCGATCTGGTGTCTCTAGATGCTGCCTCTAGACTTGACTCTTTATGCCGGACTCTCTTATCTTTTATCTGTCTTCTTCCTTTTCCTTTGATATTCAGTCCTTATGATAGTCTTCAGACCATCTGTTCAAGGTGATAGCCGCTGCTTCTACAGAATATACAGAGATTATGATCTTCTTTTGTAATATGAAGGTGCCTACAACAGATACTGAACCCTGAGAGGCCTTGGAGATCCCTAAGTGACCACTGCCACCATAATTTCTAAGACCTTGCAGGTCTCCATCTACCCTTGACAGGGGCTTGTTCTCTGAAGCCATGAACAATCGTTTCCCTGATTTTGGAGTTGCATTCTCCAGAAAGTAAAATATCAAGAGGGAATGAAGGGCAGAAATCCATCTCTCTAACTGCAACCCTGTTGATAAACAAAGTTGGCCTTTTCAACTTGGTCAGTATTCACATTTTGGGCCTGATAACTTTTGCTGTAGCAGCTGCCCTGTGTATTGCAGGGTGCCCAGTAGCATCTATTGCATCTATCCTCTAGATGCCAGTCCACCTCTCCTACCACTCCCCCCACACCCCTGCCAGTAGTGACAACTAAAAATGTCTCTCGACGTTGCCAAATGTGCCCTAGGGGCAAAATTATCCCTCACCTCTCAGCCTTCCCCTCTAGTTAAGAACCACTGACTTAAGGAGAAGAAAAGGAGAGGATGGGCAAGGTAATGAGAAGAGACTGCTCTGGCAAGAAGTTCCCAGCGTATGACCTAAGTAAGTGAATAAAGAGGCTGAACAAGAAAATCCATTGGAAAGGAACCAGAAGACCAAATCTTAAGGAAAAATATGAAAATTACAAAGATAGGAAGGCATTTATTTGTACCAAAGACCCACTAGGCAATATTCCTGAGTGGAAAAAAGAATGAGACCCAACCTTGACCTTCTTAGTTGCAGATGTGGCCCTGGGCAAAGGTGGGTACTTCTAGATGACAGAGGGATTTAGGTGCAGAGGGGCTTCTGGAAAATGGCGAGGGTGGTTAGGAGCACAGTTACTGTAATTACTTAACAGATGCTGATGGTCTTGGAATGGAACGGGGAACACACATATATAACATCACCTGCCCAATATTCCATGGAAGAAAATCTCCCCCTAAACAGAGAGATGTGGAGAAAGGTTGCTGAGCACAATGGACCAGTGCCCATGAGGATGGTGCATGTCCATTCAGCCCCCTGTGACTTCAGTGAGTTGGGCAAGACTGAGAACTTAATGATGCATCTACTGTAAGATATTTACCAAACCTCTTCTGGTTTTCCACTCATTCTTTATTGAATAAGAAAAAAATGGCTAGGTCTTTCCATAAAAAAGGTCTCTTTCAGCAGTTAACAGAAGAATAGAGGGCATCCTTTCTGTTCTTCATTGTTTCTTGTCTTAGAGTCATTTCCCATGAGAAATGGACTGGACCTCATCATCGTCCTGGGATTATAAACTTTCTTGGCCACAGTCATTCATCTTTCCACATAGGTGTTCATTTTTTTTTAAAGCATAAACTAACCACCTTGGGAACAGAAAGAAGCCCCTTGACCCCTTGAAGTTTCTCACATGCTTCTCCCTGCACACTTACTGCCGTGGTGGGGGGCGTGTCCACAGGACTTTGAGCCTGACACCCTTTGAACAAAGATGGAACCAGCCTCATGCTATCTGCTCCTCCTCACCCTGATATCCACACATACTCCTTCTTATTCTTAGTTAATCACAGAAGTTAAGGGGGGAACCAAGTCTGGGTGGAGGTCCTAATTTCTTGCCCCCTTCTATGGTGGAGAGACTACTGTGACCTCTTCTGCTCATTCCCATTGGGATTCCAACACCTTATCAGTAAGGAGATTCATCAGTTTATCTGTTCACCTGTCCATCTGTCTATTCATCCAAACATCCATCCACCAACCATCCATCCAACATTTTTCTAGGGCCCATACCCTGCCAGTTGCTATGAATAAAGAGAAAAAGGAGAAATGAATTTGTTTCTCAAAGAGTTCAGAGTCTCTGGAAGAATGCGTTTATAAACAGAAAACCTTGAATTACATAGTGTTACGTGCTGCAACACTTATGAATAGACATATGAACTGAATAAACCACATTCAGCACAAGACTGTGGTCTTTTACATGAGCTCCCAGTGGACATCCTAGAAGACCTGGTCACCAGCGCATTGCTGCAGGGGCCCCACTGCTTCAGGGAGCAAATACAGATTGTGCCCATCCTTGTCTACAAGGGGGATGTGTGTGTGAGGGGGCTCCTCTCTGTTCCCCCAAGATTCTTCATGGACACATGTCCCAGCACTTATAATATGCACAGTGACTTTCTTACACTGAACAACATCCCTGTTGGGTGGCTTTAATGAACCTACTACCAGAAATTATGGGAGCAATGGAAATTGTGTAAAGGAGCAGAAAGGATTATCCTCCTAGAGAGGATCTGAAAATAGCATGTACAAGAGCAAAATTAAATTAGCTTTGGGATTTCTGAAGCTTTTGACTAAATCTTCAATGATCTATAGGGCCTTAAAATTATTATTATGCAGTCTTTTTATTACCTCCATTCTAGATATCAAGAGTTTTCATCAAAGACTTCCAAAGCTGACAATCCATTATGAAAAGGGGAGGAAAGTGAGTTATTCAAAATCAGGAAATGCAGGGATTCAGAATTATGGTACTATATGCTTCAGATACATTTTTAAAAGAGTTAAATGCTCTTTCATCATCAAATCATGGTCCTATTTCCTTTGATACCTGTAATTAGAGGCTAAGATCATTCATTTTGAATTTATTCCAAAGGACCTGAGTACCCAGGTCACACCCTCTCTACAAGATGACTTCTTAAATATGCATACTTTAGTGGTTAAGCACCCAGGCTCCAAAATGAGACTAGGGTTGAATACAACCATGCCATTTCCCAGCTGTGGGACCTTGGATAATAAGTCTCTTGGTCACTAAGCAACCCAGTCCCTGTATATGAAATGAGGAGACTTATTGTCTCCATTGAATATGTGACAATGATGACATGAGCTACTATTTGTAAGGCACTTAAAACAAGGCCTGGCCCATGGTAAATGCTACGTAATAATGCTTGCTCAGTAAAACCTGACATCCCCCATAATGCTTTCCCTTTACTTCCTATGGAATGACTTCTTTTTTTCTGAGTTTTAATCATTGTGCACATCACCCAAAGCAACCTGGAGACGTTATTCCAGAAATACCTAATTTTCCTTCCTTGCCCTGGAAAAACTATTAAAGATCAGTTTAACAGGTCTGACTTCCTCTAGAAAGTAATCCCAGTGTATCAGTTCTTTCTTGCTTGTCCTCAGCAGAATGGAATCATGGATTGCTTTTATTTGCAGCTCTTAACAATGGGGAATATGTCTGACTGCCCCTAATTTCAAGGACCCTGTTCACGGACTATCAGTTTTTATGGACAGCTTGAATCAGCCTTAAGGAACAGTGACAGGAGGGGGTGGTCAGACTAGGTGTGGGAGATGCACACATGTTGGACAAGGTCAAAATCATTGATTTCTATTTCCTTGGCCCACAAATGAATAGCAAGCAACAAGAGTGCATTTGTAGGTGAGATTTCTCTGGAGCACTGGTTCTCAAACAGGGGTGACTTTATCCTCAGGGGACCTTTGGCCATGAATGGAGACCTTTTTGGTTGTCACATCTTGGGGAGGTGGTGCCACTGGCAACTAGTAGGTGTACAGTAGGGAAGCTGCTACACATGCTGTAATACACAGGACAGCTCCTCTAGCAGAGAAGGATCTGGTCCCCCAAGTCAACTGCAGCAAGGTCAAGAACCTTGCATAGAGTTAACAGAGAGCAACTTCTCAGCCTGCACCAAGCCTTTCACTTAGGACACCAGAGCTGAAGAATCTCAAGCATCTGCCCTTTTCTTTAACAGGCGGAGTGTGGAGGGAAGGGTCGCAGTGTACAGGCACACACAGCCAGAGCTGAGAACCTGGCCCGCCTGGGCTCCTCCGCTATACTCTGTGCCTTAGCCCATACATCTGCCACTTGCTGTCCACAGTGCAAGACCCAGTCCACAGAGATACATTAGATGCCCATGTGGGATTACCTGAATGACAGAATTGGGGTTCACTTTTTGGATTTGCCGAGGATACAAAGGAAAATGGGAAAATCAAGCAGGAGAGTAGCTGATGAAAAAGGCAGATTGGGTGGGAAGGAAAAGCCCATTATAGGAGGCAAGGTCAACCAGAGGCTTACATGTGTCAGGCAGCACTGCGGTATTCCTACAGTCCTCACCAGGGCCCGTGAGGGGAGTGTCATCACTGCACTGTACGGAGGGGAAGGGGAGGCCCAGAGAGCCTGAGCAGTCCACCAAGGTGATTCAGCGGGAAGGGCAGAGCTGGCATTCGCACACAGGCACCCTGGCCCCACGGGCTGTGTCCCTCACCACCCCTCCCACCCTGGCCGAGGATGGGAGTGGGTAACCAGAGAGAATCTGGAGACCTGCGGTCTCTGCGTCTCACAAGCTGCGTGGCCCAGGCTGCTTGCTCCATCCATCTTTGCTTCGAACTGCTTTTCCATTTTTATCAATGGAGACTAAGAGCTGTATCTACTTCATAAGGTTTTTGATTAAAAGAGGTGATGAAGGTGACATTCCTGACATACTATGGGCACTTGGTCTATGATAGTTGCTCTTCTCATGATTGATACGCAACACAACACTTAATTATTACCTCACTTTAACATTCAAATCAGAATCCTTACTGAAAACAATGCAAAGGACACTTGGCATTACTGAGCCTGGCAATGGGGGCCCTCTCAGTCTCGGGTGTGGACTTCCGGCCAAGAACCTGGCCTGGGGCCCAGGCAGCAGTTGTCCAGCTCACCCACTGCGCGGGGAGTCAAGGGTCCTTCTCTGCTTTCTTCTCCTTCAGGCCAAGGGTCTTTTTTAAAAGCACAGTAGAGCTGTGGCTGTTTGAAATAAGCCCAGCTGCTTCTGTGTAAGTAATGTGTTTCATCCTAACCTGATGTGGCTGAGGTGAAACCAGTTACATAAAATGAGGGGAGCCTGGGCTTCAGACAGAGGCTGCTGCGGGGGTGCTGGCAGGGCCGGGGCTTCCCAGAAAGAACCGGAGCCTACTGAAGGTCAAGTCGAGATCACTGAGGGAAGTGGGGCTGGGCCGAGCCAGGCCCTGGTGTATGAGCAGAGGTCACTAAGTAAACACGAAAAGGGCATTTTCTGAGTCACAGAGATTTTCAAAATATAATCTCCAGTTTATACCATGGAGTTTTTATTTCCCTGACAATTGCATGCTCTGTATAAGGAAAGCAACTCTTTTGAGTAACACAGAATCAACTTTGCAAAGGAGCTACATTAGTTTATTATTATTATTTATTGTGAAGGATAATTAGCTTGAGCTCCTTTTAATTTGTTCCCATTAAGATGTTTGCAAAGCAACAATTAGAGGCTGGCGGGGCTCCCTCTGTTCTCAGCAAGCAGGGACTCTCATTGCTGTGGGCTGGCTTTGAGGGAAATGTAATTAATTATTGCGTCTTTTGCCATATGGAGCCCGAGGAGTAAAGGAAGGAACTTTCTGCGACTCTGTGGTAACTGGTTGTAGAAGAATCAGATGACAAATGCCTTTCATACAAATAAGGTTAAAAAGAAAAAAAAAATAAAACCTCAAACCCACCTACTTGAAAAAAGGATTTGGAGTGATGTCAGAGGACTGGTGACGTGGACTTCTGAAATTACATGTTTCTGCAGAAGGATGGACAGAGCGTGTTCAAAGGCTCAGCAGGGCCTGGGTCCCACCTTGCAACTGTACCTAGTACAGCAAGAGTCCTGCTTGCAGGACAGGATGAGGCCACTTCCTGCTGGCACAAGTGAATCCATTGCGCTGGTAGAATTTTAAATTCAGTCACAGGGATAACTGGATGTGAGCTTTTGCTGCGAGGCTCACTGATAACCCTGGCCAGGGGCAGGGTCATGACAGTGCTGGCTCCAGGGAACCCCTTGGGTTCCAGAAGGATGAGCTCAAGTGGGAGGCCCCCTAATTATTGGGCAGATCATTCTGTATGTGGGTCCCAGGACACAGATGAAGACAAGGCAAGAGAACACCTAGGACACAAAATTTAAGGAGGTGCTGTCTCTCAAGGTCATATGAGCACAAGGTCAAGGGCAGCCTTACATGACCCTGAGAGAGTAAGTGCCTCCTTGAATTCCTTTTTCAGGCAGTGCCTTACTGTCTCGTCTAGTCTCACCCTGGATGGAACCCAGATGGGTAAATTGAGGCAACTGGCTGTTTGTGAAGAAAAACTTAGCAGTGATTTCTCCCTGCAAGCCAGGATCTCACTATCATTTTAGAAACGTGTTTCTGGGCACCACTGGCTGAGAGATGTGCCCCTTGTGGGCCACCCTGGAGCCACCTAAACAGACCTTTGGGGGGCAGTTCTGATAAAAGGGTCTGGAGGTATGCAACCCACCTAGGACAGTGGACGGCATCCTAACTTGAAGCTGACTGAGGTTCAGGCCTTCCCCCTGCACAGCGTCACCTCCCGTCCAGGGACCCCAGCGAGTCTCTGATCCCATTAGGCTCGGCTCTCCTGTGTGTCCATCCTAGGGAACGGTAAGGCCCACTGTCCTCCCTACAGGCAGGTGATGGCCTCTGCCACAGGAGCGCCTCCATTTAGACCTGGCTCCCTTGTTTACTAGCCGCCTAACTTTGAGCAGGCTACCTAACCTCTGCACGCCACACTTCTCTCAGTAAGATATGATTAGTAATGAGTGCCTACTCACAGGCTTGGGCAAAGGATTTAATGAGGTAACACAATAAAATGTTTGGCACGACTCCAATGCTGGCACAGAGTTTACACTCAATAAATACCAGCTCTTAATATGATCAGTTTTAATATTTGTGAGCTCAACTTTCTGCCAAGGAGCCCCAAGATTGTTTCTTCCCTGCTACATGTGAGAGGAGTAGATCCGATTTTTCATCTTAATCCACACCTGGTTCTTGGCAGGGCCATAGGACCAAGTTGTGGGCTTAGCAAAGGTTATTTCCTTGCCCCAGCCTCTACTCCATATGTCTTCACTGGCACTTTCAGGGTTACCTTTTACTTAGTGGCTTCCTCTGTATGTCCATTGCTTTGTATATTATCTCAAATCCTCTTGACAAACCTCTGAAGTTCGGATCTTTGCCCCAACTTTACAGATTAGAAACCTGGGCTCTGCAAGTTTGGGGAAATGGCTCAAGTTCACAGGGGTGGGAAATGCTGGCACTGGCATAGTGACCAACCACCTGACCCTCAAACCCTGGACTGCCTGCTCCACCCCCACCCCCTCCCGTCTCTGGTCAGGCCTGTCCTTTTCCTGGTCTACCGGGAAAAGACAGCTCATTGCAAAGAACCTGGTGGTCAAGAACACACAATTCCTTCTGGAGTGGAAGGAATTTATACCTGAACATTGATTAAAGCTTTCAGGTAAAGACATATAGGTTTATTGGCAGAAGCTGAGACAATTAGCAAGACAAAACATTTGTTAAGTGTTTGGGACTTTTTGAGTCAAATTGAATTATTCACAGAGGGAAAGGGAAAAACATCAGAGCTTGCATTTTCAGTGTTTGTCTTATTTTAATTTCTCTTTTTGGCATGTGTATTAGAATGCACATACTGTAATTATATCAGCACAGTAGTACAGGCATGCAATCTATAAATAACTATGCAGAGCTTTGGGGGCATGCTAAGTAAGTGTTATTTATCTATGACATGATCAGAAGATTTTGGAAACGGCTCCTGACTCTCAGCAGTTCCTGCTCCACCTAGAAAAAGCTTTGTCAAATTCAGTACATCCTGGGAAGAAGTCTCAATGGATTCTCTAAGGTATGTGAATTTTGAATGCTAGATTTTGTGTGTATGTGTGAAAGAGAGAGAGAGAAAGAGAGGGAAAGGAAGAGGGAGAGGGAGGAAAAGAGAGACTCAGAGAGGGAGAGAGACAGAGGGAAAGAGAATTGCCTTTATTTCTCATGACAGAGTAAGTTACTTCTAAGTGCACAAGCTTTGAATCAGGAGTGCTGTGAGGACACACGCCCTGATGGGAATTGTAGCCTGGGTTCAAATCTTGTATGAAGACAGCATCCTCCTATTTTCCAAGGTTCCTTTGGGAGCTGGAAGCTGGCAACCTTGGCCAAGACCAATTCTGCACCCCTGTGCACAGACATGCTCATTTGCTGTTCTGTTTGTTCAGATTTCACTAGACTCACATCAAAACCAACCTGGTTTACTGTAAAATTGCTTAAGGGGGCAGTGGGCACATGGTGGGTACTTAGCTCAGGCAGTGCTTGATTTATGGATGGGTAAGAGAGAAAAACCACATGGCAGCCGGGCAGCAGAGGCTTCTCTGCAGCCAATCTCATCCCTAACATGCCTAAGGGAGTTCTTAAGGGCTGTGGACTCCACATAAATTGCTCAACTTAGTGTTTCCACACAGTGAAAGGAATTCAGCCCATAAAGGGCTATGGTGTCTGACCAATGCAAGAGTAATTAAGGAGGATTAGGAGGAGTGTCTGCTAATTATGTAGATTCCCAAGTGGAAACGGCCACCAAAGTCCAGTGTCTATAGAACTCCAGTGGATAGAAGCTGAGCAGACCCAGGTCCTGGCTCTGACTCAGGTGCTGACCAGCTGTGGGATGTTGGAAAAGTGTATGTTTCTGGTACCCTAAGGCAGAGAGATACCTAAGATCACGCCAGCCAAAAAAACATCTATATAAGATATAAGTCATTTAAACTCTACATATTATATATATATATATTTGTATATATAGAGTCATACAGTTACATAGTTTTGAATGCCAACCGAAACTATATAAAACTACACCTATGATTATATGCCCATCTGCACACACACATACATACATACACACATGTATAACTTAGAAAGCATCATACAGGACAATGTCTCAGTTCATTTGTTATTTAAACAGATACACCCACCTCTACGATACAATTATCTTTTTGTTTTGAACGTGACTGAGAGGGAGGCATATGGGAAGCAGAGCTTTCTTTTTTTTTAACATGAAGTAATGATGTAGGATGATTGGCGGTTAAACAGAATTTCCACTGTTGCCATTTTGCTTCTTTACATGACCTCACAGCCTTGACAGTCCTAATATTTGTTCAAGGTTGCTTAATAATTGTTCCTCTCTTCTAGAACTTTGGGAGCAGTAGCCATTCTGATCTTTATGCATAGTAGATTCAATAATAATAAAATAGCAGCTTGAGATTTCATTTTCACCCATTCCCACGATGGTACATATACACCAGCCTGAAAAAGGCAGAGACAAGAGAGAAAACTTGAAGGATACAACTATTTTTCCCTTCCTCAAAGTTCCTCCACATGCTTACATGGGTTTTACACATATATGCAGTTTCAGATTTTATAAATTATATGCTTTCAAAGTGGGTTAATGTCAAGTTCAGCTGTGACTGTTAGTGAGGGGGATGAAGCTGCACAGATGCAGTCTGCAGATGGTATAGGAAGAGGACTCAGTGCATGGAGTTCAAAGTGCAAACAGAAGCTGTGTAAGAAAGAGCAGCAAAGTGTGGCTGGTATTACAACTGCTCCTGGAAAGAAAGGACACCTGAACCAATGTATTTCAGTTAATCTATGTTCTCTTTTGCACATTTTGAGGCTATACAAAAAAAAAACAACATTGAAGGCTATATACACTCTAAACATTTTTTTAGAGAAAAAGGAAACTGCTCCTACACTGAGCAATGAGAGAGCAGCCGTGACATGTTTAGCCTCCCTTAGACCTCACGCAAGGATGGCATGAGGCCATGGCATATCATGTGGGGTGTGCGTGACTTCTGTTTGTTCTTTCAAACATACCCCTATCTGGCAAGCTAACTACAGAAATATTTTCTAGGTATTTCTTTGGGGTCTACTAATAATGAAAAATAAAATCTGAAATCCTGCAGATTTTCAGAAGAATGTTTAAGTGCTGATCAGGACCGTTTAGCACTCAGGAGGCGGTAGAGACAGAGGTTTGTTTCTGATGTTCTCAAGCTATACTGGCTTACTGCTCATATCTGGTAACTTCAGTCTCCATCAGAGTTCAGAGGGTTCTTTTTTAGGAGTCACAGTCTTCACAGAGGAAATCCCAAACAGTTGGCAAGGAAGGGAAAGTAGAAGCTTTGGAAAATGTCAGAGCCTCATGTTTCTCTCTCCAGATGAACATGTTTTCAAGATGTGACAAGTTGAGTCCTTGACTTAGAATCAATTTAAGACAGGCTGCAAGTTTACACAAAGAAGCATCAGTCTTGCAATCAGCAGAGCTGTTGAACAAATCCAACTAGCCAGCTAAGATTTGTATTTTTGATGGCCTTTTACATTTGGGGCCCCTGAAATATCTGGAGGAGCTCATTGTTAAAAAAAAAAAAAGTCCACCTGAAAATAGACATACGGACTATGGGCCATGAGGAAAGTGTCTCAGAGAAAAGCAATGATTCTTTACATGAACATTGATCTTGCAACAAACAAAACGAAATGAAATTTTTACATGATTTCTTATTTCAGGGAAAAACTGAATAAAGACTTTTTTTAAAAAACAAGGCACTGACTTGCAGGGAGAGAGATATCCATCCAAGTTCATGAAATACACAGGGCCAGCAATTATGAAGCAAAAGTCATCTGTAAAAATTGTGGAAATGCAAGATATGAGTGACTCTTCTATGTCCTAGATAGAGGGTTATTTCCTGATTGGCATATTTCCACCAAAGATACAAACATCTGTAGGTACATTTAAAGAGGACAACTTAAAGTTTCCCTCAAGAAATTCTACAGGAGAGAGTTCTCTTTGAAAAAATGTTTTAGGGTGTTGGGCCAAAGGTTTCAAAAGAGTGAGGAAGAGAGAAAGGGAAACTATTTCCAGTTACTGACAGATACGTCAGCCCCACAGCCAGGTGTGGTGGCTCTTCAAGAAGCACTGCTCCTGTTGACAGCAGGCTCTAACACCATGAGAGTCAAGTGTAATTCTGGGCTTTGACACTGAAAATAGGTGTGACCTTGACTCCCACTTAACCAGCGCCCTGCCCTGTCCCATCTACTGCTTGTTTTGCTTTCAGTAAATTAAAGATAAATATCACTGTCCCACACCCCAGCATCCATCCACAGATTCTGAGAGAGACTGAAGGAAGAGCTTGGGGTTTCTTTACGTGTGTTTTCAAAGTGCCGCTGACATGGAAAGCAAGAGAGAGGAGCCAGCACTGGGAGAGCACAGTCCGCCTGGGAACCTGTCTTTGCTGTCACAGCAGGTGCTGAGCTGGGTTCACTTGACACGCAGTCTCAACCACCTTCCCCTCTGCTTTCTTCCACTCCACTCCTGGAAAGCAACAACTGCTAGGTCCTAGGCACCTTCCTGCCAGAGGCCTTGTGACAGGGTTCTGGCCTATGAGCTATGTAAAGGGATGTTTACAGAAAGGGCTTCCTTTCTTGAATAAAAAGACTGAGTCCTACAAGGAGAAGGGTCTGAGGCCTCCCATCTCCTTCCTGTCTGGACAGATCTGGGATGCGGCCATCTCACCACAGGTGCAACACAGTGGGATCAGAACACTGGAGCATCCTGGTCCCCCGTCCAGCCCTGGGTTGCTCACTCCTGAAGCGCCTGTCACACAAAACAGACCCATGTGACCGCCTAAGCCACTGGGGTATGATTTTCCTTATGTGGAAACACAATCGTAAGTCAGACATAATTCTCACTGATAAGCCCTAGCAAGCTTTTTATCACTGTAACAAAATGCATCATTTCAATCATCTTTTGGATACGTGGCCTATTTCTCTGTCTTAGCTTATTTGTTCCATCTCTGCATCTTTTGGTGCTATTAGGAGGATAGAGGGGACGGGGAAAGGAGATTCAGAAAGCTGTGAGAGCGTGTCTCTCCCACACAGAGGGAAGTCTGCAGTCCAGAGGCATGTCCAGGGCCTGCTTTTCCAGTGTGTCAGAGTTACATGAGGTCTTGAATTCTGTTTTGTGTTCAGGAACCATCCTTAGTTCTCTGAAAGAACTTAGTTCTTACTCTCTGATTATGTTCATGAACTGCAGAGTTCTTAAAGGAAATGCTCCATCTCCACCAATCCAGGACATCATAGTTATTATATTTTTAGGGGGAAAATAGGCCAAGAAAGACACACCGATTGAGGCTTGGTTTGCCCAGTGAAACAGCTAAAGCCAGGGATCAGTCGCACCAAGGAGAAGGAATGAGGAGACGCAAGGAACGGGAGTTGCAGGGCAGTGTTTTGCAGTTTAATATCTGTTCAGGTACCAGAGAATTGTCTGGAGAGTTCCCCAAAGAATCAGAATTGGGGAAAAAAAATTTATTTGAGATAATGTGGGACAATGCTTTGCATGTGTGAAATGTTAGGATAGCTATTTCCTGTCAGAAAAAAATAATAATTAAAAAGATGGTTGCTTCACACTGTTACACTAAGACAATTCATGAAGTGCTTTATGGTACGTGAGGGACCATACGTTGAAAGATTTCAAACAGGAACTCAGAAATCGGAGGCAAGCTTGTCTAGAACATTATTAGCCCCTTTTACAGAACTCAAATGAGACACCAAGACATTTAATGACTCATCTAGGTCAGTAGGAAGTTACCTGAGAAACTGAAAATTTGCTTGAGTTTCCTGTGCTGGCCTCTGCTCCACCCCCAACGAGACAAGGAGCCGAGGCAGCCTTCATCTCTGGGTGTTGTCAAAGCGCCTGATCAGAAATGTCACTGAGAAGCACAATCTCTCAGAGTCCCAGAGAATCTGCACATGGTTCATGGGGCAAAATGGCTTTTTCATGAAAAAGGGCCTTCACGAAAATCAAGCTACACCCGGACGCTCAAGGAGGAGAAACATCTGTCAAGATTTATGTTACAACATGCCCCAATTAGCCTTGATATTTAAAAGCTTAACTTGTTAAGTTGAATTATGTAAAGGGCCCTTGCTCTTTCTCTGTCCCTTTATGGGTACTTACAAGTAGAAAAAGGTTGACATGATGTTGAAAGAGCCATTAGCTGGACTGATTTACTTACTACCTCCCACGTCTCACTGGGCTCACTGCCCTGCAGCCCTGCAGCTCTGTCTTTGTCCAGACTATTCCCCTCTGCCTGGACCTCCCTTCCCTCTCCTCTTGAGGCCCACCTTCCATTCCACACCTTCCCCTCCCCCAACCTCTGTGTCACTTTCTCCAGGAAGCCTTCCCTGGTGTCTTCCAGAGCACTGAAGCCTCTCCCTTCCTAGAGTGGACATCTTTGGACCAAGTGTCATCTGAGATGACTGAACATCAATAACCATGGTTAACATTTACTGTCCATCTTGAATGACTATGCAAAGCACTTCACACAGGTTATTTAATGTAGTCTACACAGCTACTTTAACCACAGGTACTACTACTACTACCATTAATTTATGGATGAGGAAACCAATGCTTTCTGCTATTTGGCAAAAACTAGAAAAATAGAAATGAAAGAGAAGACCCACCCTGTGCTGTGCTCCAGTCGTCCTGCCCTGCCTGTCTCGGGTAGTGGCTTCTCTTAGCAGCTCCTGGGCTCCCTCCTCCAGACTGACTCCCAGCCAACTCCTGGCTTTCCCAGCAAAGTCTCTGGGAGGCAGTGGTCTTGGAGATGCCTCTGCACCAGCACCAGACCTGCCTTGCTTTCTCTGTAAAGGGGCAGAACTTTTCTGAGCACACTTTTTAGATCTATTTCAAAAGAACAGAGAAATCTCCTGGCTACTAATTTGTTTCCTGAAGCTCGCAAAGACTTCTTGTTGTTGATATGATGGATCACCTGCCATTTCTGAAGATTCTCCAGCCACTGGCTGCTCATTGTGCCCACACTTGGTGTGTGAGGAGGTCCGGGGCCTCCTGGGGCCCGCTTTCCTGCTTCCGTTGGTAAAGTGTGTCTGGAAGATTCTGAAATACAGGGACCATCCTAGTGGCAGAAGGGTGGCTTCCTTGCGGGACTGCTTTTTGCTCTTTTGAAATTTAAACATTTTGACATTGCTTTGTCATTTTCAATGACTTCTTAGCATGCAAAGGTACTAAATGGCAAAGGGTATGATTATGAGTTTAGATAGATTTTTAACACCTTTTTTTCTTTCTCACTTTCAAAATGTGTGGGTAGCTTCAGAATACAAAGCTCCATCTCACGCAGGAGGAACTAGGGTCTGATTCTTCAAGACCCAAGAGGGTACCTGGGAAAAGTACAGTTTCCCTGTGGGCAGGGAGAGTCAGATTTGTGGAGACACAATTCTTAATTAGGGACTGAATCATGGCCCTCTCAATATGTTGAAGCCCTAACTCTTAGCATTTCAGAATGTGACTGTATTTGGAGATTGGGTCTTTACAGAGGTAATTATAATTACACAAGACCATTAGGGCAGGCCCTCATGCAGTATGACTGGTGTCCTTATAAGAAGGGGACATTAGGACACAGACACACAGAGGGAAGACTGTGTGAGGACCCAGGGAGTGGCTGGCCATCTAGAAGCCAAGGAGAGAGGCCTCAGAAGAAATCAGCTCTTCTGATACCTTGAAGCCTTTGAAAAAGTAAAGCCACTCTCAATGAGACTTTTGGCCTCTAAAACCATGAGACAATAAGTTTCCATAGTTTAAGCCACCCAGACTGTGACGCTTTGTTATGGCCACCCTAGAAAAATAATACAACCTTCCCACTGTGCCCAGTGCCCCGTTTCATCTATGGCTTTCTGTGATCTTGAATCTCCAATCAAACCAGAAAGGGTGACTTTGTATATATTTTTCTGAAAATAGTGGCAAAATGATGCCAACGGAGAAGTGCACTTCATTCTTTCAGCCTTGCACTCTGCATACCCCTTTGAAAGATGCCTTCTGAGAAGGCAGCAGCAAGTCAGCCTCGCTGAGATTTTTACCTGTGGTTCTAGGAACTCAGAGGCATATTAGCTCTCAAGCTTTGCATAGACCACTAAGCCACTTCTAAGAACAAGGCTACCTGAGGCATTTTGCAAAAACACGTATGTGCTGCCTCTTTTCCTCTCCACACCTACTGCAGCTCTTGGGGCCGGCATGTTGCACCTTGAGACGGGGGACACGGGTCTCATTCTGCCAGAATTTCACCTGGGAACCATGATAATTCCAGGGAATCGCAGTCACATCTTATCTTCTCACCTAAGCAAATTAAGTGAGAAGCTGGTGCGGTGTGGGAGAAAAAGAGCGGTGCTCTCTGTGGTAGACCACACTCCGTTTGCATGCCAGCCTTCCAGACTCTCGCTTGCCTCTCACCGAGGCAGCAACCGTGGTTGGCTTGGCCCCACACCTCTCCTTCCCCCCAGTTTCCTCACGAGTATCTTGCTAAAAATGAATTCTGGATTTCCTTCTGTGAGAATCGCCTGTACTGATAAAGGACCATCCCAGGAAGAAAGCAGCATTGCCGTTTCCCCCTGTCGCTCGTAGCTACACCCGCTCTATATTAGAGGCAGCAAGAAATGACCATGGTGTTGAGCACTGCCGGTGGTCAGCCTGGGAAACCTGGGCAGGGACTCTGAGAGAGACTGTTCTTCAGAGAGGATGGCGATTCTGATTGTCATGTTCTAAGGTGATGCCCAAATGGTACCAAAAGCAAGGACACTTGACCTCCTCTCCAGCTGAGTGGTGTGGCCCACCGCACCAGTCCAGACAACATAAAATTATCTGGGAAATTGCCAAGATTTCACTCAGTTCTCTGAAATGAAGCCTCAGTATTGGATTATTGAGTTGGGAATCATCAAAGGTGCTGAGTTGCTTTTACCGGGAGGAAGGAGTGAAAATAATTTTTCCTACTAGCCCTTCTGAGGCTCTGTTCCATTCCTAGGGCTCTCTCCACACCCCCTTGTGCCTGCCCTGGGGTGGGTGGGTGACTGTGCCCTGGACACAGGAGCTGTGGGGCTGTGTTAGGGTCTGGGCTCCTTCTGGACTTTGCTGTCTGAGGTCACCAAGTCCCTTTACAACATTTACCGTCTGGCCAGTAAGGACAGCCCGGCACACGCACACACTGCAGTCCAACCTACTGCCCAGTGGGATGCTTTAAAATTTCCTGGATCTGCCTTCCTGAGTTGACAGGGTAGGAAACAATAATCGTTTGGAGGATTATTGAAAGCAGAGGAAAACAGGAAGATCTTTTTTCTGTCATTCTACAAATATTGCTTCCTTTGCTTGTCAGCGGCCCAGAGGAAATGCAGCGAGGGGGCCGTTTGCAGCTTCTGAGCAGCAGCCTGCGTTGCTGCCGCAGCAGCCCCAGCCACAAAGACGTGTGACTCATACACGTCGCATGATTCAACTTCACTAAAATTTCCTCAGCTGCCAGTAAAGAAGCCCTTGAAAACCCTTTAATTTGAAGCTTTGAATCAATTAATGACTTGCTTTCTTTGCCTTCTCCTGAAATCCTCCCCCCACCACACACACATCTTTGTTAAGATTTTAAGTTTCAGGGGCCGGGAAACATAGAGGTTCTGTGGCACTCACAATAGTGTTTGTTGAGACAAACTGGCTGGCAGCCCTCTGCATTCCCCTGCTCACTTGGCTGTATGAATAAATAATGAGTCACAGATACTATTTGGGTACGCGCGAGTTTGTAGCCAGAAAATTAATTATTCCCCTGTGCCATCCCACTCCGTAGCAGCTCTGCCAAACCATCCAGCCACGTTCTGCAGACATTGGTCGAAGTGCGTGCCCTGATGCACAGCAATGCCTTCGTGACATTTTTATGTTATTATTTCTGTTTGTTTAAGCACGGCCCTCTTTTCCCACTAAAGATACACAAACTGCACATGCTCTCACACACACAGAGTGCAGCCACAGCTTTGCACATTTCAAGAAGCTGGTTGCAAAACTGCAGACAGGTTCTCTACACTAGCTGTTCCTACCAGGACGCGGGCAATTTAATAACTTCAGCGGCAAGAAGACTCTATTTAGGAAAGTTCTTCACTGCTCTGCTAGAGAGACCTCTGTCTGCAACAAGTTGCTTTTTTTCTCTCTTGAAACATGGCAGCAGCCTCTTTGCGCTGAGGGATAATGTAACGTCGCCTCATCCTGGCGATTTTACCCTAGACAAAGCTGCCTGGCTCTTGTGCTTGTGCTCTCTGCCTTTTGGAGACCACGGAGTTGCTGCTTTGCCCCTGACATCCCGGTGGTTTAACGCCTGTCTGTGAGCCTCCCTCCGCCTCCGCCCTGCGGGGCACCAGCCCTCAGCGCCTGCTGAGCCCGGGCAGGCTGGAGTGAGGGCCACACAGCGTGCTGAGTTCAGGATAACTCAGCCACCATCACTCCAGGCAAGGAACAGCAAAAGAAAACCCAGAGAGCTTTATGCAAAATTGATAATCTCTAGGACTTTAATCAGGAGCAGCCCAGCGTCCTTGCGCTTGACAAAAGTTCTCACACATTGGCTGAACGCTTCGGCAGCTTAACTATTTATTAAAACATCTCTGAAGGGCTGCCACCTGATGAATAAGTAATCCAATAGCCTTGTAATCATGCGCCCGAGTTTGAATTCCTTCCACGAAACAGACGGAACCGGCAGGGGCAAACTGCCCCGAGTTCCACCAGGCTGCCATTTCATTATCTGCAGAGCTGAGCAAAAGTAGGTATGAAAAGACCAGCGTGTACTCACCTCTCATGAAGCACTGTGGGTATGAAGGAAATGACTCAAATATGCTGTCTGAAGCCATCGCTTCCTCCTGCAAATGCACCCTCTTCTGAAGGCGGGGGATTCAATGATTCCTTTTACCTTAGGAGCGAAAAGCAAGAAAGGTCACTGTTGTACTCACCCCCTACCATGGCTCCCTACACCTCTCTCTCTCTTTTTTTTTTTTTTGCCCTCGACACCCCTGGGGCTCCCCGAGCCCAGTGAAAAATGTACCTTTGTGAAAACAAATATTCAAATTGTTAAAAGATTAAAAAAAAAAAAAAAGCGGCGTCTTGGCTGTGGGTTGGTGATGCTCACCGCTCTGCGAAACCCTGTGGTTTGCAGTCAGTGTGATTCGTCCTGCCTGCTGACCACTATGCCGGGCTCAGACTTCTGACACTGCCAGGCTACCCAACTTGTGGTTCTGTGGTTGTTTATGAGGCCCAAAGAAGTTTTCACACAACCCAAATTACAAATTTAACTGTTCCCCTTTCCATAGTCTATCTTAATTGGTTCTTGCTAATCATGTGACTTAAGTGATGTCAATTTTTTTTTTTTTTTTTTACTTTCTGAGCAAGGCCCTTCCTTCCCTCCACCTGCCCTCCCCCCAGTCTGTGCAAGAAAATAGCTGGGGGAGACTTTGCAAGAGAGAGACTGTAGAAAAGGGTGACTCAGTCTCTTAGTATATCAATGGTCTCTGCTGATTTGGTACAACTTGGGTCCTATTGTTGTTATTTGTGGTTTTTGGAACTACTGATTATTTTTAATAAGAGTTCATTGCTGCTTATTCAATAGTAATTCAATCCTGGCATCAGGCTGCTGGTCAAATAATGTGGATCTCATCATTCAGGAGACTGGGTATCAGCTCAGGAGAATTCAGCCCTCAGTAGAAGCTATAGCAACACAGGTGAAATTTTGAAAGGAGAAAATAAAAATAAAAGAAAATGTTTGGTTGAGAGTCTGAGCCCTAAAAGGGTGTAGCACATTGCTGGTCTTTTAAAGCCTGAAAGAAAAAAATGGAAGCGTTTTAATTCAGTGATGACCATTTTAATAAAACCAAAATTATGTGGTTTTATTCCTCCTAAATCATAGTCCACACACACACACACACACACACACACACACACACACACACACACACACACACACACACACACACAAATTGGAAGCTAAAGGGAAGCAAATCTAAGACAGGTTCTATAGTTTGGGCCAAAACAGTGGCTGCCCTCCACCTGTTTATTGCTTATTTCACCTGTGCAAGTTCACTGTCCTGCTTTTCCCTAGTTGGGTAATCAATAGGCTAATTCACCCCTGTAGGTAAAATCCAGCCCAGCACTATTGTTACTACACTTTAGGTGCGCGAGGAAGACTTGACGATAGATAGCGGAACCAGAAGAGGTGGTTCACCAGAGCTGAGCCCCCCCTCAGGGGAAGGCCTCAAGTATGTGTATAACTTAGACTTTTTCTTAGGAAGACATGCCTATTTGGAGGTGCTAAACATAGGATAATTCTGCTTGTGGGCAAGCCATTTGGGCACACACGTTTCTTTCTTTTTCCTGGCTGTTGGTTTTACCTGCTAACAAATAAAATATGGCTCTTTGTGAAGTTTCAAGATAGAGACTTTCCTAATTAATTCCTTTATTTGTTCTGCTCTGCTCCACATACATCCTCATGGCAATCTGTACACACGAAGTTTGAACACACACATTCAAGAGAAATGGGACAGTGAGTTCTAAACTGCTGACCCTGGGTTCCAAGGTGGTCTGCCATAACCAGCAAAGACTCTTTGGAGAGCCTGTACTATTAGAATAACCCCTTGGTTTTATCCTCATGCACTCCAGTTTGCCCACATCCCTAGTTCAAGGGCAAATGCCGTAGGTCTTAACAAAGATATAGATATGATTTCTACTTACTCCTCTTTTGCCTAGTGCAAGAATTGAAACTCAAGAAAGAGACTGCTTTCTTCCAGACCTTGTGCAAAGTTAGCTTGCCAAATACTGACACCTTATTAATATTTAAAAGAATAATAATGTGTATATTAATATCCAAATGTAAGGCATGTTTAATGTTGTGTTTCAGTACAAATCCCTTGCTAAGATAATTAAATTATGTTCTGAGCTCCCTAATAAAGTCAAGACTGGGTTCAGCCCCGCAAAAGGTTCTTTTCTCTCTTCTGTATGTATATTCCCTGGAAGGGTCCTAAGAGTTGAATGCTGTACCATGCAGCTGCTGCTTTAGTGTCAGCTCCGAGTTAACAATGACTTAGAAATTCAAGTGGTGGAGCAGATAAATCCTTTCAATATTTCCTTTTAGGAACTCCCCAGATACTTTCAGCCTTAGGTGTCCAGATGCTTGAGAGGAGGTTTTGGATGTGTCAGCTAACTGCCCAGATTCTTGGCTTTTCCCAGAGGGCTTAGCTAGAGCCAGACATGTATCTTTCCCAGTGGGTTCTTTGTAGGCAGGTCAAGTTTAAAGACAGCTGTAAGCTGGGGTTTGCTGAGGCCTCACCTTACACTGAAATCATTTGTAATGGGCAGAGCTGGGGTTTCGGTGGGGCACCAGGGGGCAGAGTCTGAAGGCCAGCATGCCAGCCCTGTGCTGCCTTCCTCTGGGTTATCTGCCCCAGCAGCCGCCGGAGAACTTCACAGCTCGGTGAGGCAACAGTTGGGACTTTATTGGGCACCCTCCAAGTCATGACAATGAGGAAAGACTCAGCCAGCCACTGCTGTACTTGGCCTTACCACTTTCTAGGGAGTCCAAGACAAAAAGACATGTATGTCATCCATGAACGGCCTAGAGGAATACTCAAGCCTATCTTAGCTGGACCTATTTAGGATTCTTTAAGTTTGTGCATTGACCCACACCCTCTGAGCTACTTCCTGCAAGTGACTCAGACACTGGGCTGCTGGCTTGGGAACTGTACCCTAGCAGCTGCAGCTGTGTGTGACTTTGCCAAGTAATTGGATGGCAGTTTTCAACCTCACTCTGATTGGCTACAGCTTCTACATGCCACTGTTGGGGGGAAATATGCTCAGGTGTCCTTTTTTAATGGTTCTATAAAAATACCAGCAAAGGCAGAAAGATGCATAGTTGCATAACCCTGTAATTAAGGTATAGACTTCTGTGTGCAGTCCAATCCAATTAAAACATTCTCTGGTTTTTTTCATTACATGATTACTGCACACTGTCTCTGAACATGTTTATTATAAAGCAGATCCTCTGGCCAGAAAATGGAGGCAAAGAAGAATCCTAAAAAACTGGATGTCGTCTGTAATCCCAGGAGGACAATGCTGTAAATTCTCTCTCTCTGTGAGCATCCATTTCCCTTTTTTCCTAAATCTTTGTGTTCCAACAGAGGCGTTATCCAGAAAATTCCATGCCATGCTGACAGTGACCTCAGTGATTATTTTTAAACTGGTTCATGGATGTCAGAGCTTTATGGAGTGAATATCACCTGTTTTTTGGCAAATCCAATGGTTTGAAATAACTGGAGAGTCCTGAAGGTCCAACTATTGAAGATCTTCCTTCCTGGACCCTCATGATGGTGCCACAGAGGGCACATCAGTCTTTTCACACAAGTCTCATTCTTTTGGGTAAAAGTAAAATTCAAACTTAAGTCCCACGAGACTTTATTTCATAGCCAGACAAGAGTTTTGGTATTTATTTCTTAACCTTCTGTGGATGAAGCCCTACTGCTCTATGGGGAAATGGGATTTTAAAAAAGAGGCAGATATTGAAATCAACCCATCCAATGGAAGCTGCCTAATAATATGAAAAGCTGTTTAGTGATCATTTTTCAAATATAAAAGTTTCAACTGCTTCACTACTCAGAGGGTGGCCTGTGGGTCAGCAACATTGACATAACATGGGGGAACTAGTTGGGAATCAAAATCTTGGGCTCTACCCTAGACTTACTGAATTAGAACCTGTGTTTTCCAAGCTCCTCCAGTGACTCCTACACTCATCAAGGTTTGAGAAGCACTGACTTTGAGCAATGCCTGACACATGTAGGAATTTGGTAAAGAATATGATATGATAATTTTCTACATTCTTTGAGATCTCTTTTTCCCTCAAGGTTCTCTGGAAGGTCTAACTCTCCCACCTTGTTGCTTTGGCATAGTTTTGTAAGCCCTGGATGTTTCTAGACAGCAGAAATCCTCAAAAGGCATGGCTTATGTCCTCCAAGACCGAGCTGTATTGATTGTCACTTGGACCTCTCATCTCAAGTGCTGAGTTTGGGTCAAGTTTACAGTTTGAGGTTTGACACACAACATAGGGAGGCTCCCATGTGCTCCGTCTACCAAGCTGGTGGCCACATGTATATAAACAGAAGGCATTTTTCCTCCAGGACCATCAGCCTCTCAGTTTTCACCTAGTTTGCAGTTTGGAAACACATTCATCCTGTGAGTCCTTCCAGACGCCCACCACGTGTTCATCCAGCAGCGCTGCAGGTGGCTCCAGGAGTCCCGCCACGAGCTGTCCTCCCTGAGGGTTTACCTGCCTCTGTTCTACCGCCAAGGCCTGGCAGATGTCATGCTCTGTGCTTTGCTCCAGAAGAAAGGACCCAGCCTTACATCGTCCCCATTTGCAACAGCCAAGCCTCCTGGAGTCCAGAGGTCCCATTTACACAGACATCCAGGAGTTTGGCTGCTTCTTTGAGATGCATCTGGATCCTTTCAGGTCCGCCTTGGGCCAGAAATCTTGTTTGGAATAGTTTCTCCTTACAGAATTTTGGCTCTTCTGCTTCTGGAGCCATTTGAAACCAGGAGGGTAAGACTGGAAAACTTAAACAAACCCTCTTTGAATGTTAGAAATGTTCAGCATTCGAGGTTTGGTCAAATGATGGAAAACATTCTGCATTGGTACTGAACTTTTCAGCCAGTTCCTCCAACCTTGAGGCTAATTTTAGCATGAGATCCAGGCTGGAAAAGCTAAGGCAAATGAGGAAAGTAAAATTACTCTGAGTTGGAAAAGCCAGAATTCATAGGTTAGATAGTGTGGGAGTCAATAATTCAGTTTATGTGGCAAATAATGAGTGTCCCCTGTCTGATCAAAGCACCTGGCTTCAGGAACTTTGGACTTTTATTGTAATTGCTCCCCATTTGCCTGGTGGTAAGCAAATTAACAGATTTCCACATGACTCTTACAAACCGAAGTATAATGCTACCTTTCTCACAGAGGTGCAGTGAGGATCAGTAATTTTTGGACTATGCAAAGTGGCTTTGAATGGAATAAAAAAAGAGACCTGTGGTTGATGTTTCAATATGGAAACCTGTAATATGTGAATTTTAATACTTGCACTTGCTAGATATCCTAAACACACGGCATCAGGGCCCTAAATTAGAGGTCTGGGTAAGCACAAGTTGAAAATATTCTCTGCCTCAATGCTAGAGAAATCTTTGATGTTCATTGCTTAATTTTTGAATTAAATGTCCTTTGGGAAGCATATCATTCAGCCCTACTGATGCTGGCTGCAAATTCTTACAGAACCTCAAAATGTCAACATTGAACAACATCAACTCTGCTGAGAAAACAAAATATCACACTTAAAAGTCTGCAGTGTGTATTTTAATTTCCTTCTCTTTAAATTCCCTTCCCCTTCCGTTGCCAGTTCAGAAACTGGCGAGGTTTCTGGAAGGAGAGTGGGAAGGAAGGCCTTGCCCATGTTCTGGGTCTGATCTCATCTTCTCAAGTTTTTAGTTTATTCAAAGCAGAGAGAAGAAACTGAGATGTTTCATGCCACCTATGCTACAACCAAGTATCAGAACATGACCTCTCAGCCGCTGAGGCTGCTTGTAAATGGCCAGACATACAGTAACATCATAGGACTTGGAATTTTTGGAGAGATATATACATAAATGCATTTAGTTGAAGATACTGTTTCCCACACAGGACTTATATCTGAGGTGATAGTTCTCTGAGGATAAGGAAATTTGGAGAGATGGCTATCTTTAGTGGAACTAAAGCATTTCTGGGAGGTAGAATGGAAGACAGCTCTTTCAGTTCTCCATCATGAGAGGGCAATGACCTTTGCTGACAGGACACATCAGTTTGGCCTCTGACTATTATGGAGGTATTATTTTTAATTTGCTTTCCTATGCTTTTTCATATTTTACCATTGCTCACTGAAATTCATATTGAAGTTCATATTGAAATGACATCCACTTAGTCTACCTGGACTGCATGGTGTGACTGGTACTGGAGACCTTTCTCAAACTTAGGGTAGTTGTTTAATAGATGTTAGAGGGTTTCAGAAACTCAGCCTAATAAATGCTAAAAGGCCTGAAATTGTACCCAAATCATCTGGGATGCTTAAAAAAATTTCTGAGCCCCTTGAAAATATAGTTTCTTATGTCCACATTAATGTCATTGTCAATGAAAAGATGTTCAGGGAACATGCACTTGCCCAGATTTTACAGGTGATCTTTAACCTTTTCCTGCCACGTCTTTGTCTTTAAATAGGAGCCTATCATTTGACAGGTCTCGCTTGTCAATTCTCTCCTTTTAAAATCACAGCATTTCTACAGTCAGTGGGTCTCCTTTCCCCGTACTCCTTTGTCCTGGCTGTGGCCGTAGCCATTCCTGTATGTGTGTGCACTCAGCTTTACCCTTGTGGAATCACGCAAGTCCAAGAGCCCTCTCCTTCCACCCCCCCACCCTTGAGTGCACATCTTGTTCTCTCCTACTCCTGTGTTGGGCCCATGAGTTTTATTCTCTCCACCTCTAGTGTGCAGCAATGCCTCTCAAGGATGCTCTACAACATAGCAGCGTTGCCTTCCTTGAATTCTGCTGTTATCATGACATGAGTTTGCTTGTCTTAATCTTTAGCAGAATTATTCAATTCCCGCCCCCACTTACCCCTATATTTTTGGTCTCTTCTGATCTTTCCCCTAGGATTTACCAAATATCAGGAATGCCTCAGTTTCCCTGCAATTGTACTTTAATGAGTACTTGCTGAGTACTTACTGAGTACTCAATTATTTCACTGAGTATTTATTTCCTAATCTTGGGCTAGACAGACGCAGTCCTGCTCAGAAGAAGATTTATGGTCTTATGAATCATTTGTGTAAGAAATGAGTAGCAGATACCAAAATAACAGGTATGGCCAAGTTGGGACTTGGGAGAGGTCAGTGAGGCTCCGTGGATGCAAAATTTAAGGAAGCACAGACTCTCAGTGCCAACCCTGAACCTTAAGAGTGAGTGCTTCCCTAAAACTTGCACCCTAGGTGCCTCCCTTGCCTCACCCTAGTCCTGACCCTGGGCCCTGTGAATGGCTCACAAAACTGAACAGAGACTGCGGGCTGCAGAGGGGTGGTGTCTGCAGCAGGGAGAAACTGTGTGGCTGGAAAGCTTATAGCTATGGTATATAGGAGTCCTGAGCTGGACCCTGGCAGATATGTGAATTTCATATTGTTGGCATAGACATGAACACTTTTCGATAGATAGAAGGATGGAGAGAGCAGTGAGGCCATGGGGCAAAGCTCTGAGGCCAAAGGCAGATGAGAAATAAGCTCAGCCTGCTTGGGAGCCAGTGAGGAGCCCAGCCAGCAGGGAGGGAGGAGCTGATGAGGGAGACAAGAGAAGTCCCATTCAGGGAGGGAGAGCTCGGACCAAGCCAAGGAGGACCTCAAAGGCCAGGATGAGTTTGTTTTCATTCTGCGTACAGTGGGAGCCTTTAAATGCTTTGGACCAAGACAGCGATGGGATGAAACTGGAGCTTTTGGTTGACTGATGTGGCAACAGCACCAATGATTATTTGGTTAACTTGGTGCCTCTTGAGAGCAGGGTTCTTGACTATTTTTGGTCATTATTGTACTTTCAGCATCCATCACTTTGCTTGGTATGTGCACATTCTTTCAGGGAAAGAATTAATAGATGGATGGACGGATAGATGGAAGGATGGATGGATTGATGCTTTATTAAGGTATGTGGCTGAGGAACCAGGGGCTGCAATATTCAGCTCCGTGGTAGCCAGCAGCTTGACTAAGGATAGGAGTCGTGTGAATCAGGTGCCGTGGACTGTGATAACAGCCTCAGTTTTTCATAACTTCTCTAGTCATACCTTCAGCCCTATAACTGTGGCCCTCTCCACTCTGACCCTGAGCTCAGCCTTAGGGCTTCCTTTGGCCAATGGGACAGTAACAAATGTGATGGGAACAGAAGCTTGAAAAAGTGCTTGCTTATTTAAATGTGGCTGGGCTGCTGAACTGCAAGGCGGGACACGGGAAATAGCCAGCCATCCTGAATCAGGTACTGAACTGACACTTAGGGGAGCCCCAGCCTAACTCAGAAGAACTGCCTTCCCGGGGGTGTGAGCAGTAAGAAATGGTGGTTGTTTTAAGTCACAGAGTTTTTGTGTGGGGGTTGTAACATTGCATTATTGTGGAGGTAGTTTTTTGGGGGGAAGATACAGAGGTACAGAAAATGCCAACACTGAGCTACAGGCTAAGGCAATGAGACAGAATCAGTTGATTTTCAAAGTGAAAGAAAGTAGAAAGCTGAAGATGGGGACTGCCTAGAAGAGGGGATGGGAGTTGCCAGGAGTTAGGGGAGGGTGGCCAGAGAAATAAGATAGAGAGACAGGGAACATGGTACCAGCCAAAGGATGAAGAAATGTCAAGGGATGGAGGAGAAACGGTGTTAGTTGCTGAAAAAAGAAACAAGCAAAACAAAGACTATGGAAAAGTCAACAGATTGGACATGCAAGAAGCATTTGAGATCTGTTTCTTCATGTCACCAGCTCAGACTAAACAGAAGAGTGACACCCAGTTTTGCCGATATGCAGACAAGCAGTATCTCCTTTGCTTGGATAGGAAGTTAATACGAAATTGATTATCATACGTATATGTTTATCTAAGTTGGTTGTGTGCTTTTTCTAGTTCAATTCAATTCAAAATATATTTACAGAGCATTTACTGTGATAGGATGGAGAGAAATTAATCTAAGAAAGGAAGATTTGAGTGGTCTTTGTTGCTCCAGTCCACAAAGCAGCTGGATTCTGAGGGTGTGTTTGAGATAGGCTGATGTGGGGTGAAAGGAAGTGACTCTTCAAAGAGATGGAAAGCCTTCCATCTCTTCCAAAACCCTGCCAAGGTGTTGAGCCTTAGTGGACGCTACAGTGGCCACTGGTGCCACCAAGACATAAAGGATTGGGGGTGAGACAGGCGCCAGGCAGAAACTTCCAAATAGGTGTTCAAGAGCCAGCCGATCCTCAGTGAAGTTACAAAGGGTCGAGTGAGTACTGAGGAGGAGGCGTGTAGGAGAGAGAGTCTGAAGCGTGGGCAGCCTCACTCCTCTCCCGCAAGACCTGTGGCGGAGGCATAGGGAAGAGTGTGTCACTCGCGTCAAATGAAGCCGACTATGCCGAGAGCATGTATCACTCAACATGGGGCTTTACCAGCTCTTGGACAGCAGGTGGCCTCTTGTAAGGTCGGATGGGGTTTGCTTTCAGAATCTACAGTACCGCCCCCCACTCCCTCCATGGTCGTGGTGCTCAGATACTGAGTCCCCAAGTAGGATGTTGGCTTGGCATTGTTTTAAAAGGATTCTGCCCACTAGGAAGGATTTTTCCCAAGCAAGGAGATTTTAGCCCAAAGAAGCTGTGGTGTAGACCACTGAGAGCAGGAGTTGCGACGGGACTGGGGGCTAAAAGCCTAGAGGGGGGCATAGTCCCTGTGTGGGGTGCTACCTCAGAAGGGGCCTGATGAGAGAGCCTGTGCAGAATTCTGGAAGAATTCACAGAAGAGAAACAGTCTGCACTAAACACCTATGAGGCCAGACAGTCAAAACACTGAGAACAACGACTGGTAAGTAAGCTCCTCCTAATCCCTCCCCAAGCCATCTCTAGCATAACCACGTGAGGAGCGCCCTTAGCAAGGCGAGGTAGGCCGGGCGGAAAGGAGCCAGGCCGTGGTCCGCACAGCCACCCAAACACCAGCGCCGCAGACTCCAGCTGCAGTGACGGGCATCAAACCACGTCTGCAGTTCTGATTATTTGAAGCTATGATTTAGTGACTCTATGACTTTCCTTATCTAAGCGAGGGTCTGGAGAAGGATCATTCATAACAGATAGATTTAAAAAGGCAGAAGACAAAACTCAAGTGGCATTTCAAAAGGCGGAAACAACCCATACTATGTATCAGGGGGTGAGTGTATACACAAAATGCTGTGCAGCCACAGAGTGGGGTATTAGTCTGCTATAAAAAGGAACATTATGCACTGTATTACAACAGGAGGGACCTTGAAAGCAATAGGCCAGGCTCAGAAAGACGAAGTGTGTGATTCTAATTCCATGAGGTATCTAGAATAGAAAATTCATGCACAGAAAGGTGAAATAGAGGTTACCAGGGACTGGAAGCAGGGAGGAATGGGGAGTCGTTGTTTAATGTGCAAAGTTTCAGTTTGGGAGGATACAAAACTCTGGAGAGGGATAGTGGTGATGGCTGTACAGCATTATGAATGGATTTTTAATGCCATTGAATTGTACACTTACAAATGATTAAAATGAAAACTATGTATACTTTACCACCATAAAAAATATTGTGACTTTTATGATTAGATCCCATGAATTCTTTGTGTTGAGAATTTCTGATTGTATCCATGGTGGGACTCTTTTGTGTATTGGTTCCCGGGTGCCAGGGTGACAGCAGCAGGATTTAATTATTTATTATTGTTTACCCACCTTAGCAAGCCTGGGTTGGCCAGTTTAAAATGCACACCAAGATCTGGTACCTGCTTTAGGTAATTGGGTCAGTGTAGTCTACCTTATGGCTTGAGACTCTTGAAAAGGTTTGTTTCATTGAGTGTGTGACACTGTTAATAAAGTACTTATTACTGATAGGCTTTTACTAAATCTTTATCATTTTTATGTTAACTGGAAAAAATCAGAAGGCTGGCCAGAAGAATGATTCTTTAGAAATTTCTGACCATGGCTGCACCTTGAAGGGCTGTCTATACCTTTGGCTCTGGAGTTGAATGTTAGTAGGTTGAGAAAAATGAAACAGCAAGATAATTTTTTTCCAGTAGATAAATTAACTTGCATTGAATTTCACTCCAAAAACTATATAGACCCATACACTCAGATGTTCATGCACACATAGGCACACACTTGAATCCAGGATATTGATTTCACTTTATGCTCAGCCTTCACTTGGCACCAGTGAACAAGCAAGCTGAAACATACTATCTTTCTGGGTTGCCTTTCCTGTAGTTAGTCAACCACACAAAGGGCAGGCCTAGAGGAGATAATTGATTTCATGATAAGTCAAATGATTAATCCTTTTTCTGTAGCATCTTAATATACAGAGATGATCTCGTTTGATGCCCGAGCTATAAATATGCTGCCACTCATATTTGATCCTGCACAAAACCTATCTTTTCTTGGAATCTACTCAAGTGTTCACCGGAGGCCTTTAGGATTCTAGCTCCCAGGTCAGTCACAGGAAATCATGGAGTTACGCTGTTGGAATTATTTTACCCCTTTTAGAATGGCATGCCTCCCAGGGCATCTGTTTCAGAGATTCCAAGAGAAATTCAAAATAATAAGAGACGGGGATATGATTCTGTGTTGACAGTTATGTCCCCTGTGCTGTGCTCTTTCCATGACAGTGTTCTCTGGACTACCGAAGACCTAGTTGCTAGGTAAGGCAATAAGAAGTAGGTGATGAGGTCTTTTAGGTTCAGAACGCTTCATCTATTAACGCCAATCTTTTAACTCCAAGATTTCCATTGTTGTACACATCAGTCACTCAATGCATAATGATTTAGCTCATTCTCTCTTTTAGAGTAGACTAAAGACATTGGGACAATCAGATTTTTCACTGGACTTCATTTCACCTGAATGAATTAACCTATTTTTGGTTGATGGCTTATTCTCAGGTGCAAGTTTATATCTACCAAGATTATGTTTCTGTGATGCAGTGAGGGTAAGGATGCCAGACTTAGCAAAACTCAATAAAAAAGGATGCACCATTAACTTTGAAATATAGAGAAAAGTAAATAAGTTTTTAGTATATCTCAAATATTGCATGTAAAGAATTAGTCACTGTTTAAATGAAATTCAAATTTATCCAAGCGCCCTGTATTTTATCTAGCATCTTCACTGATGGCCAGAATATGAGATATGTATATGTGCACGTATCGCCTAAGAAGCAGGAAGCTTTGGGGCAAATCTAAGTACACAAGATTATATAACAGAGTATGTCAGCAGACTTCAACCACTGCAGACTGCAGTGGCTTTCTTTTCTTCCCCGCTTGTCTTTTGCAATCCTTTTAGGGCTCTGGAGGAGTGTTTAATGCTCGGCTCACCTTGCTAGTGGTTTGTCCAACAGTAAGAAACAATGGCGAAAGGGATCATTTACCTTGCTTTTCCCATGGACTCACCTGCTTTCCTGGACAGGAGGACTTGCTGTGGTATTGTTCTTCTGTGCTCCTTTTCCAAAGGAGAACCCGGACGTGCTAATTGCTGGGTGGCAGCCGCGCTGAGTGGAAGCGGGTCGACAGCTGGGAGCAGGCTCATTCTGCAAAGAGATGGGTGGGTTTCCCTTGCTGGCAGCTCCCTAATCTTGCTCCCATCCATCTGCATTCACTTTGTTTTAGGTCTCAAGCCATTGGCTAGAGATGCAAACACAAACACCTCCATGCGCTTGCCCTTATCATTTCCTTTTCATGTTGGGTTACGAATTACACCTGAGAACCCAAAGGCACACAATGAACCCAGCAATTACCAGCAACCGCGGGCACAGGCTGCGACCACTGCCGAGAACAAATCACTGGGCGTGGGGCGGCTGCCGGCCTTGACCTTCCCTCAGGCGCTGGGGGCCCCTTTCAGTGCCCAGAATACAGATCTGAGTCGAGGACACCCTCCCACTTCTGTCCTGGGCCAGCCGATTTCTGTACTGCCAAAAGATGGGGAACCTTGGAAGTTTCTCTCCTGATTTATTTGGGTTAAACCAGTGGTACAAGTCATGCACAGTGCTGGGAAAACTATAATGAAGGGGAAGAGAGGCCGGACTTACCTAGTTTGTTTGTCATCTGTGAGACATTTTATTGCAAAATTATTAAGAGAAAAAGTGGATCTATTTTTTTCTCTCCCACGTATGGTTTTGCTGGAAAAATCCCCAAGGGACATTCAAGAGTGGAGGCTTAGGAGTAGGGGTAGAGAAAGACATTTGAAAACACCACCATTTCATACCTTAGAGGCTGAACATTCTTTCTATCAGACACCATTTTAGTGAGCAGAGCTGACAAAAATTCCTGTCCCATTTAACTTCTGGGGTAAGTCAGTCTAGAATAGAAGGCATGAACATGAACTTTGGGGCCACACTACCTGAGCTGGAATGTCAGCTCAGCCACGTACTAGCTTTGTGTCCTCAGGATAAGATAATAACTTACCTGTGACATGGTTTCCTCCCCTGAGAAAGGGGGATAATATTACTATTCCCTGCATGGGGTTGCTATGAAATGGCATAATAATATTCCTTACCTCATAGGCTTGCTGTAAGGATTGAATTGGATGATGCCCATGAAGCAATTAGACTCTTGGCGCATACCAAGGACTAAATGCAGATAAGCTCTTACTTGGCGGTGACGTGGTTTTGCTCTTTAACACTCATGCACGTGCAATCTGTAGGCCCTTTTGCATAAATGATGGAGAAAGGGAAAAAACATTACCTCTTGAACCTATTAGTGGAAAACTGGGCAGATGTACTTGTAGGTTCATGCTTCTCCCCACAGACAGTAAATGACTTAAGAAACTGTTTTTATTTGCCACCTTCTAGTTTGTTCCCCAAATGTCAAAAACATTTCTTCCTTTAAGCAACTGTTTAAAAATTGTCAGGGCATCAATAATAATCTGAGCCATCTGTTGAAACATGTAGAAAGCATGCTTATTATTACTGAACTAGAAAAATCAGAATGATCTTATGCGATGGTTGGACTGAATTATTGGCCAGAATATTCTTTGTGTTCCCCTGTGCCTCACCATCCCATGTCCCATGCCTTCACTTTTTCTTCTCTCCTGTGACTGGCAATGTCTCGGTTAAGGCTACGCATTCGGCAGACAAAGAGCAGAGTCACAGACAATGTGTAGCTGGCAGGCAGTACAAGGAAGAAATCAATCTCTGTGGTTGTAAACCATTGAGATTTGGGTAGTTTGTGGCCATAATCTAGCCCATCCTGATTGACACATTGGCCAGACACCAGGGAGGTGACAGATTGACACCAATATCTGCCTAGCCATTGTCCTCTCTCTTTCTCTGATGCCAACTATTGTTTTTTTGTTAGTTGGGTAATTATTATAGAAAGAATATATGTACATGAAACAACCCTCGTTTCTGTATTAAATTATTATGGATCCACAATCCATGCATTTATCTAAATTCACCATTCTTTGACTTGTTCACTTTACAGACCTTTAAAGTGCCTAAACTATGTTTCTCTCTGGGTTGTGTGCTGTGGGAAGCAGGTGGGGTGTTCAGATGTGCATAAAACAGGGTTCCTATCCTCTGGGTGCCTTATCAAAGGAATGGAAAATTTGCTTTAAGACAGAGGTCTAGGTATTTACCAAATGCAGTGCAAAGTAATATTGTGTTCTGTGTCTACCACCCACTTCCACCTTCAAGAGCTGGCCTCCAGTTATTTTTTATGAGTTGGTATTGACTTAGTGCTATCCTAATTTATAATCTCTATGAGGGTTAAAACTTAAATCATATCCCTGGCTTTCCAGGCCCAACTTATGCCTTTAATAAAATTAATCTCTCACCAAATGTCCCCTTGTTTCCTTAATAATATTAGGTACCTCTTATTAGCTATTTACACCTTAGTAGTTTTTCCCTTTGGGGCAGATACCTAAACAATCAAACTCTCTCTGGATTTGACACCCCATTACTTTGTTGGAGAGGAAGATAATATTTTTGCTGTTCTTTCCTTCCAAAAAATATCTAGGTGATAAACACTGCAAATGTATTTCTGATTTACATTAGTGTCTGGCCAGAACTTTCTAGAAAATAGGTTCTACCTCTTTTACCTTGTCATCCACTTTTACTTAGGATTTTCTATACATTGAGGTCCAGGAGTAGGGGAGTAAAATTCCTAAAACATGAGCATGTTATCACTTTTTCCAGGATCTTGGGTACATCACAAATCTTATTAAATGCCAAGTGACTCCATTTTAATAAGTTTTAAAGTTGTGTAATTTCTCTAAACTCTAAAACAAATAAACACAATATTTCATGTAGACACATACAGAGGTGTGAATATCAACCAAAGTAATACAGTGCCTACAAAGCCTACGATGATATAAAATAATCATCATAATAAGAAATATTTCTTCTTGCTTTGTTGATATTTTCAATTGAAAAGATGTTTCTTGATATGAACAAAAAAGGAAAGAATGATTCTATTTGTTTTACTTTTCAAATTAATTATCTTTGGCACTTTAAAAATACTCCCCCTTTTAAAAGAAAATTAAAAATAATGAAGAAATGATAGGAAAACACTTAATGTTAGCTTCTTTAATGGAATTCATTGGAAGTTTATGAATTATACTGGTAACTGTCATTGGTGATCCCCAACCAGTGCCTTAGACTCATTTAACTTTCACAAATCCATATTTATTCCCACTTTCCAGATGAGAAAACTGAGGCATAAAGAAACTAAGTAATTTCCAAGGCTGCACAGGTAGAAAGTGCAGGAGCCAGCATTTCAAGCCTGGGAAGACTGGCTTCCAATTCTGCATAGGCCATCACTACATAATAGGGCCTGGACTATTCCACATCTTTAACTTTACTTTTTGCTTTTATTCTTAACCCAAGAATCAGCTAAGCTGGAAAAGAAGAGATTTGTTTCAACAGCAAGTCAAGCTTCACATGCTTTGTAGATTAGCACTGGGATCAGTTGTTTGAGGTGAGTAGGAATATTTTCACAAACATTCAAAGGGTCCATTGGAGGCAGTATCCAATTTTTTTGTCTTGTTTCCACAATATGCACTGTTTATAAGGTGTTCAATTATACCACAAAGGGGTCATATGCTCCTTTTGGAGACTTAAATAGCATTTTGAGGGTTATACAAATTGACTATGTCTGGGCCTACATTTGTCCATGTCTCTATAAAATGTAGGATGCATTTAGGTTATTGTAGGTCTTACTCAACAAGGGGAAGGATGATTTAGCAGTTAAGGAGTACCTCTGTGTATGTAATTCAAAATGACCATTAAATCTGTCCTTCCTCCAAAAACTCTGGGCAATTTTAACCACCTATGCATGGAAGAGTTGTGTACTATCCCAGATTACAACTATCAATGCTTACTCCTTATCTTTTCTGTAAAATCTGAAGTGCAAAGGGCATGTCTCATTCATTGCTATGGTACCTTGAGAACTTAGAAAGTGGACCCCCCACCTTTTTGTTGATTGGTACACCAGTTATCTATTACCATAATCAGGCTGAATTAAAACATCCCAAATCTTCTGTCAGCTGCAAGTTGGGTGGGCACTCTGCTGATCTTGGCTGTGCTCTCTCACATGCTGGGGTTGGCTAGTCTAGGATAACCTCAGCTGGGACAGCGTGCTCTTTTCCACATGGTCTCTCATCCTCCAGGAGGCCAGCCCAGGCAGGTTTTTATGAAGGTGGAGGTGACAGAAGAAGCAGCAGAAACCCATATGGCCTTTTGAGGGCCAACCTTAAAGCTACTGCATTTTATTGGCCAAAGCAAGTCACGTGGCCAGCCCTGATTCAAGGGGCAGGAAAATGGGCTGCATCTTTGATGGGAACAGCTGCAAAGTCATATTATAAAGGATATCCAAGGAAGGGTGAGAATTGAAGCCGATCTGCTACAAGTAGAATACATAAATAAAGATGAATTAGAAGGGATGTTATCAGGAGGGAAGAGAGGGAAGGGTAGAGCGGCTGGTTGAGGGGGTCCCTACCTTTCCCCAGCTACTTGACCACAAACGAGTCATGTCATGCTCTTAATCATAGGTTTTCATCTTCCCAAGATGGTTGAGAAAATCTGATGGGATAATACACACTGAATTACTTTGTTAATCATAAATCTCAATACATGTGTGTACTGGTGTTGTTATTTCATTCAAGATTTGGAGACCTTTCCTGCAGTTCCAGTTATTGACAGAGTCTGAACTGTACTCACAGAGAATGTAAAAATCCCTATAAACAACATTTTTCTCACTTTACTCCAAGTCTGGATTTTATTTGATGCATCCTGAGAACCAGAGAAAGTCTTACAGGGTATATAAAACATCACAGGGGCCGACTTGAAATGCAGAGCAGTTTAAACACACTACTGTAACCCTCACACTCTGGAAGAACAGACATTGGTTCCTGCTGTGGGTGGCTCCCACACCAAAAGAGGGTGACCCGCAGACCATCTGACAATGCATTTGTTTCTGCTTGAAAGATTAACAAGCTCTTATAATAAATAAAATTACACATTTTCCTCCTGCAGATTTTGTGATGTCACAGCATGATGGGGCCTTCCTACTTTACTGCTGCCTGGATGGTTTCATGGCCCTTGCTGAAGTGAGGCATCATCTCTGAGGATATTGGTAGCAGTGTACCCTTGGGTATTTGAATGGATGGGCTTTCCCATCTTGTGGTTCTCCATGTGATTAAAATGGAGATGTGTTTTGCTTAAATGACTTGCAAGAAGTCTCTAATATACCCTAGTGGTCTGGCTCTGTTTACGAGTCAAATGTGAATGCACATATTTAACACATTGCAAGAAATGACATTTAAGAAGAGGACCAAAACTGATTTAATATGTGGAGGGGACAGCCCACATTGTTTTCCCACACTTGAAGAACTCTTAGTTAGCCACTGAGGCCTTTGAAGCAATCCATGGGCATTTATACTGTCTGACAGCAAATGGGATCCCAAATGAAAGATCTAGCCAGGATGAGAGAGGTTAGAGAGAATTTCTTGTTTCACATTCTAGTATGCAAACAATTTATCACTGCATGTATACATTTAAACCCCAAATTACCTTAGATGGCATTATACATCGTATGTACACCAATAGACCATGCAAACCAGCAACGTAGGATTCCTCCTCCTGACCCTGCTCCCCACTTCTTGGCATTGACATAACCCACACGGTGTATAAAGCTCAAGCTGTCATTCATTTAAAACCAAACCCGAAGCAAGGGCTGCACTAATCTGCTCCTTTGAAATGGTGAGGCTTCATTCACTTGTGTTGCCTTAAGCCAGATGGAAAAAATGGCTGGCTTCTGCCTTCCTAATGCACAAGCCATTTACCTTTTCTGGACTTCATGTCCCTCTTCTGTCCTGGGAGAGAGCCAGAGATTAGCTTTGCAAGGTAGGTCCTTCCTCCTGACTCATTCTGAGCACCACCGTGCTGTCAGGGATAAATGTCTGCAGGCAAGATGGCAGGGGTCTGGGGCCATCCGAGTGAAGGACTATCTGGCCAACAGCGGCAGCAGTGTAGTGGAGGAGAGACAGCACTGTCCTTTCTTCATTAAGTGTATTTATAAACATACTGAACATGAAACATTTTTCCTTTCTTCACAGTGATGGATGATTATATGTCTATGAAATGTTTTCATTTATTTGGCGCCAGAGTAATCAAAATCAGTTGAAACTGTCCCACTGAAGAGAAAGAAAACAAGTAGGCGTGGGACAGCCTGTGCTCCTTCCCCCGAGCTTTCCAAGGGTAGTAGCTGCCAGACGGGCTCGCTTCGCAGAGGAACACGCTCTTCAGCTGGTAATCACTCCCAGTCCTGCCCATGGCTGCCATCCACGGAGGCTGCAATTCTGCAGAGCTTTCCAAGCAGTCGCCTTCATTCTGGAAGCAGTGTGGGAGCGTCGGGGCCGGCCTGTGCGTGACTCTGTTTAGGCTGAGAAAGAGCTGGTCCCAGAAAACCTTTGTGAATGAAAAGCTCGGACTTTCAAGTCTGCCCTGGCCCGGGTTCTGGGTCAGGCATCGTGATCTCCAACATCCTGTTTAAACTGGGGTTTTCCACTACACACAGACAAAACGGTTTCTATTATAAGCTCCTAGTGATTGTGCGAAGACAGGCCATACAGATTAGGTAGGGGAGTGAGGCTGACCTGCCCGTGAGAAAAATACAGAAAGCAGATGACTGATTCCTTCTGTAGATGGGCGTCTTTGGACAGCTACAGAACTCAGGTGTTTTGCTTTACAATTCCAACATTAATTTGGAAAGTTTATCGGGCCTAAACCGCAGGAGGGTTTTACTCACTTCTGGTTATCTCTCTGCCTTATGGTTTGTAATACAGACCTGTTCACAGTCATGAGGATTTAAGACCCTCAGTGGGTTAAAAAAAAAAGATTTCCTTCTTTGCTAATCATCACCTTTCAAGGAATTAATGTGAATACTGGAGCAGGAAGGGACTTTTACTTCTCCAATAGATGTAAGAATTTTAAAAAGTGAATTAATAGAATATTTTATAGCTGGTTCCTTATTTAAACAGGCAGGGTTGTAATTGATTTTTTCAAAGCAGGCTCTGAAGGGAAAGAGTCTTACTTCCTGGACCCACATAACAAGGTGTAGAAGAGCTTGAAGGAGAGAAGCTTTTCAGAATACACCTATATCCACTTTTAAGAAAATTAAAATCATAGTTGTAGTATAGAAGCCACTGTGCTAGATATACATGCTCTTTATTTTATAGTTGTTAGCTATAGAAAATTCTTGGTCTCTTCTAGAGTTGTTAAAATTCTGACCTCAGAGTTACTGAACTCTTCATATTAAGGGGAATAATTGCTTCACCTACAAGGGACTAAAGATTTTACCTTTGCACAGTCCAGGGCATGAAATGAGCATTCATAAGCATGGAATATGAATAAAAATTAAAACACTGAATGTTTCTGTGATATAGACATAGACACAGATATCTTTTCTGGAGGGAGCAAGGGACAAAGGTGACCAATGTGTATCCAATAGACTTCCCTGGTATTTTTATAAATTCCCATTTTTAACTGTGAAATTTGGAGATGTCCAGTTTCTAAAAGTAAGCAGGGTGTACATCTCAAATATCAGAGCACATTTTTTAAGGTATCTAAAATTCCTTTGGAAGGTTGGGACAGTTTGCAAAAGACAAATACAGGTGTGGCAGTTTTCCACATTTTGTATTATCTTTCTGTAATTAAAAATTAACCACTATGATTGAAAAAATATGTTGTTAATACTTATGAAAGGTCTGAGAAGGGGTGTCTTTGGCCCCAAAGAGATGATTTGAGTAATGCTTGTGGTGATCCTGATTTCAAAAGTTTAGCTCTTCAATTACTTGATGTGAAATCTGTTACTTTACTAAGTGGGGAACTGATTAATTCAGAAACTCTTAGCAACAAACTTCCTCCCAGTGAGAAAGATGATGTCACCTCGAAGGTCCAAGAGAGTATGCTAAATGCAATTTAAAAAGAGCCAATCATGTTGCTGGGATGAAGTGGCCACAGCCAACCACCAGCACCCAGCCTCCATCATTGAGCCTCCTTATCTCAGCCTTTAGAAGTCAGGGTGAGTGAAGCTGGGGGCAGCCAGCCAAGTCTTATAAAAATCTCTGAGATCTCCAGGTAAATAGATCATGTTAAGGATTCCTGTGGCAGAAATGGATCCTATAGGATGCACGACTTCGATATCTTTATAGCTAATATTTTTTCCTTTGTAGACAGAGCCAACTGATTTATTTTAGAATGAGCATTTTCTATTTTTATAGGCATGTCTTCCATTTTACTTAGAATCTTACCTAAAGTGTGAACAAACTTTCAAATGTTAATATGAACCGAGAGGAGAAAGTCCACTAATCAGAGTTCAATTAACTGGCTGCTTTGATTGCCAGCAGGTTACATATTTCAAACAGGAAACTAGCTGTCATTCTTGCTTGGTTAGTTCCCAATAGGTTTTGATTCTTTCATTTCTGTCTGTAGCTCTGTTCACACTCAGCCAAAGATAAACACTTCCTCTCATCCATCATCTATCCTTACTGTAGAATCTTCAATTTCTTTAAATATGCATAAGGCCTCACACACTTGTACATGCACATAGTCACCTATATTCAGGATAGGCTATATAATCTGCCAGGCCCAGTATAAAGTAAAAATGTGGGTCCTTTGTTCAAAACTCATTGAGAATTTCAAGATGGGACAATAGAGCATTAACCCTAGTGTGAAGCCCTCCTGAGTTCAGGGACCTGTCAGAGCACATAAGTCATATGCTCATGAAGCCAGCCTTGACTGTGTTAATAGTCATGCTAACACACATGCATCTCAAGTACACAGCAAAAACTATGCATTGAGCAGTTGCTCTTTTATTCTGTGCTAGAACTTTCCTACCAGCCCAACACCAACGCCAATTATCCATAATTCAGTCATAATATGTTAGCAAAAAAAGCACTGCTTTCTTAAATTAAGATTTCCATAGCTTGCAAAACACTTTTATATGTATTTTTCTCCTTTGAGCTTAAGAAGTTCTTATGACCCCCAGTTTGCCAAAAACAAATAGGCAAAGTCACTTATCCAAGGTTACACCAATTTTGTTTTTTCTAATTACAAGTTTACTATATAGAAAATTTGAAAATATGGGGAAAAAGAAAATATTTATTACTCATAAAATACCACCAATTAAAGATAACTATTATTAAATGATATGTATAATAAATTATTAAATGTGTTAAATGGTATGTTGGTATGTATTCTTCAGTCTACTTTTCTATACATTTTTTTTGATATGCCAAGAAACCTTTTATTTAAATTAATTGCATTTATATTTTTAACATGCTTTCATTTTCTTGTGCATTCAGTTTCTCTGTCTCAAATACAATTCACATCATCACTTTTTGAGCAACTACTGTTTGTTACTGTGCTAAGTGCTATAAGGGTATTAAAAAAAGGAACTCACTTTGTCCTTAACATCATGGAATTTACTAGCAGGGAATATAAGGTAAATATAGTACTACATACTGCTATCACTTTTTTTTTTTTTTTTGAGAGGGCATCTCTCATATTTATTGATCAAATGGTTGTTAACAACAATAAAATTCAGTATAGGGGGGTCCATGCTCAATGTACAATCATTAATCCATCTCAAGCCTAATTCTCATCAGTCTCCAATCTTCTGAAGCATAACGAACAAGTTCTTACATGGTGAACGAATTCTTACATAGTGAATAAATTCTTACATGGTGAACAGTACAAGGGCATTCATCACAGAAACTTTCGGTTTTGATCACATATTATGACCTATAAACAATCAGGTCAAATATGAATATTCATTTGATTTTTGTACTTGATTTATATGTTGATCCCACATTTCTCCCTCTATTATTATTATTATTATTATTTTTAATAAAATGCTGAAGTGGTAGGTAGATGCAAGATAAAGGTAGAAAACATAGTTTAGTGCTGTAAGAGGGCAAATGTAGATGATCAGATGATCAGGTGTGTGCCTATGGACTAAGTATTAATCCAGGCTAGACAAGGGCAGCAAGACATCCACGGATGCAGAAGATTTCTCTCAAAGCAGGGGGGGTGAGGTTCTGATCCCCAAATTCTCACCTGATGGCCCCCCTGTGACTGTGCCTGTCTTAGGTTGTTCCTCCCTTGAGGAATCTTACCCGTCTCTGGCTAAACAGTCATCTCCGGGGCCATACAGGGAAATGTAAAGTTGGTAAGTGAGAGAGAAGCCATATTGTTTGAAAAGGTTAGCTTTTTACTTCTTTGCAGATTTATGCCCTGTGGCTTCTATGCCCAGCACTTGTCTCGAGGTATCTTTACCACCTGGAGGAATTATGATACTCGGTAAATTCGATATGAGGCACGAATTCTATTTAAGGGTTGTAATTAGGAAGGAAGAAGAAAAGCTATACATGTAGCATATGGAAGGAAACATGGGAGGATTGATTATTTCTTTGACATATCTTCTTGTAGAGTACCTTAAGTATGTATAGGTTTTAAACTAATAACTAATTTGCACACACATATTAACATAATAGGAATATGGTGACATAAACAAAGCAAATCTATAATTACCATCCATCTCCAGTGAAGCCAAGAAAACCATTTAGGCACCCTAGGCATTTGTGAAAATTTATCTATGATATGATGGATATTGTCCAACTGTACTTGAACCATCAGACAAATTAAAGCAGCCCATTTCTGGGATCTGTTCACATCCCATATGTTCTTTTAACCGTAGATAGTCTATAGTCATGAGATTTTGGAGTGCTACAACTTGCACCCCTCCCAACTCCTGGTTGAGTTCCAACAGTACAGATCCGGTCAAATTCGTTGTCTCACTGTATGCACCTGCCAGCCTAGACATCTCCCTCCTCATTCCTATGGCAAGTCCAGGAGACGGTGGGGTGGACACAGCCACAACCACAGTATCATCCGGATCCCTGTGGAGGCTTTTTGATGATCATCCCCCGGCACAAGTCCTCCAGAGAGTGCTGATGCCGGAAGCTCCTCCTCATATCGTATCTAGAAACAAACAGACCCTTTGCCCACACTTTGACATGCCCTCTATACCACTATGCAGAACTCATTGGAGGTCAGCACATATTAACTGCTTTTTTTTTTTTTTATTAAGAGAAAGGAATATTATCAGAAAAGAGTACCTCCATAGCTGATTATCTGACACCCTTTAAGTGATCAACATTAAGGATATTTAAAGCATGCGTTGATCTTTGATTTACCAATAGTTTTATCCTGTTAAGGAGTAATCCCCCTTTTCTTTCTTTCTTTCTTTTTTTTTTTAATTTTTAATCTACACTTACATGAAGAATACTATGTTTACTATGCTCTCCCCTATATCAGGTCCCCCCTAACAACCACATTACGGTTACTGTCCATCAGCTTAGCAAAATGTTGTAGAGTCACTACTTGTCCTCTCTGTGTTGTGCAGCCCACCCTCCCCTTTCTCCCTCCCCCCCATGCATGCTAATCTTAATACCCCCTTCTTCTTCCCCCCTCTTATCCCTCCATGCCCACCCATCCTCCCAGTTCCTTTCCCTTTGTTACCTGTTAGTCCATTTTTGGGTTCTGTAATTCCGCTGCTGTTTTGTTCCTTCAGTTTTTCCTTTGTTCCTATACTCCTCAGATGAGTGAAATCATTTGGTATTTCTCTTTCTCTGCTTGGCTTATTTCACTGAGCATAATACTCTCCAGCTCCATCCATGTTGCTGCAAATGGTTGGATTCTTCCACTTCTTATGGCTGAGTAGTATTCCATTGTGTATATGTACCACATCTTCTTTATCCATTCATCTACCGATGGACATTTAGGTTGCTTCCAATTCTTGGCTATTGTAAATAGTGCTGCAATAAACATAGGGGTGCATCTGTCTCTCTCAAACTTGATTGCTGCATTCTTAGGGTAAATTCCTAGGAGTGGAATTCCTGGGTCAAATGGTAGGTCTGTTTTGAGCATTTTGATGAACCTCCATACTGCTTTCCACAATGGTTGAACTAATTTACATTCCCACCAGCAGTGTAGGAGGGTTCCCCTTTCTCCACAGCCTCGCCAACATTTGTTGTTGTTTGTCTTTTGGATGGCAGCTATCCTTACTGGTGTGAGGTGATACCTCATTGTAGTTTTAATTTGCATTTCTCTGATAATTAGCGATGTGGAGCATCTTTTCATGTGTCTGTTGGCCATCTGTATTTCTTTTTTAGAGAACTGTCTGTTCAGTTCCTCTGCCCATTTTTTAATTGGGTTATTTGTTTTTTGTTTGTTGAGGTGTGTGAGCTCTTTATATATTCTGGACGTCAAGCCTTTATAGGATCTCTCATTTTCAAATATATTCTCCCATACTGTAGGGTTCCTTTTTGTTCTATTGATGGTGTCTTTCGCTGTACAGAAGCTTTTCAGCTTAATGTAGTCCCACTTGCTCATTTTTGCTGTTGTTTTCCTTGCGTGGGGAGATATGTTCAAGAAGAGGTCACTCATGTTTATGTCTAAGAGGTTTTTGCCTATGTTTTTTTCCAAGAGTTTAATGGTTTCATGACTTACATTCAGGTCTTTGATTCATTTTGAGTTTACCTTTGTATATGGGGTTAGACAATGGTCCAGTTTCATTCTCCTCCATGTAGCTGTCCAGTTTTGCCAGCACCATCTGTTGAAGAGACTGTCATTTTGCCATTGTATGTCCATGGCTCCTTTATCAAATATTAATTGACCATATATGTTTGGGTTAATTTCTGGAGTCTCTAATCTGTTCCACTGGTCTGTGGCTCTGTTCTTGTGCCAGTACCAAATTGTCTTGATTACTATGGCTTTGTAGTAGAGCTTGAAGTTGGGGAGTGAGATCCCCCCTACTTTATTCTTCTTTTTCAGGATTGCTTTGGCTATTCGGGGTCTTTGGTGTTTCCATATGAATTTTTGAATTATTTGTTCCAATTCATTGAAGAATGTTGCTGGTAATTTGAGAGGGATTGCATCAAATCTGTATATTGCTTTGGGCAGGATGGCCATTTTGACGATATTAATTCTTCCTAGCCATGAGCATGGGATGAGTTTCCATTTATTAGTGTCCCCTTTAATTTCTCTTAAGAGTGACTTGTAGTTTTCAGAGTATAAGTTTTTCACTTCTTTGGTTAGGTTTATTCCTAGGTATTTTATTCTTTTTGATGCAATGGTGAATGGAATTGTTTTCCTGATTTCTCTTTCTATTGATTCATTGTTAGTGTATAGGAAAGCTACAGATTTCTGTGTGTTAATTTTGTATCCTGCAACTTTGCTGTATTCCAATATCAGTTCTAGTAGTTTTGGAGTGGAGTCTTTAGGGTTTTTTATGTACAGTATCATATCATCTGCAAATAGTGACAGTTTAACTTCTTCTTTACCAATCTGGATTCCTTGTATTTCTTTGCTTTGTCTGATTGCCGTGGCTAGGACCTCCAGTACTATGTTAAATAACAGTGGGGAGAGTGGGCATCCCTGTCTGGTTCCCGATCTCAGAGGAAAAGCTTTCAGCTTCTCACTGTTCAGTATAATGCTGGCTGTGGGTTTATCATATATGGCCTTTATTATGTTGAGGTACGTGCCCTCTATTCCTATTTTGCTGAGAGTTTTTATCATGAATGGATGTTGAATTTTGTCAAATGCTTTTTCAGCATCTATGGAGATGATCATGTGGTTTTTGTCTTTCTTTTTGTTGATGTGGTGGATGATGTTGATGGATTTTTGAATGTTGTACCATCCTTGCATCCCTGGGATGAATCCCACTTGGTCATGGTGTATGATCCTTTTGATATACTGTTGAATTCTGTTTGCTAATATTTTATTGAGTATTTTTGCATCTACATTCATCAGGGATATTGGTCTGTAATTTTCTTTTTTGGTAGGGTCTTTGCCTGGTTTTGGTATTAGGGTGATGTTGGCTTCATAGAATGAGTTTGGGAGTATTCCCTCTTCTTCTATTTTTTGGAACACTTTAAGGAGAATGGGTATTATGTCTTCTCTGTGTGTCTGATAAAATTCCGAGGTAAATCCGTCCGGCCCCGGGGTTTTGTTCTTGGGTAGTTTTTTGATTACCGTTTCAATTTCTTTGCTCGTAATTGGTTTGTTTAACTTTTGTGTTTCTTCCTTGGTCAGTCTTGGGAGGTTGTATTTTTCTAGGAAGTTGTCCATTTCTTCTAGGTTTTCCAGCTTGTTGGCATATAGGTTTTCATAGTAGTCTTTAATAATTCTTTGTATTTCTGTGGAGTCTGTCATGATTTTTCCATTCTCATTTCTGATTATGTTGATTTGTGTTGATTCTCTTTTTCTCTTAATAAGTTTGGCTAGAGGCTTATCTATTTTGTTTATTTTCTCGAAGAACCAGCTCTTGGTTTCGTTGATTTTTGCTATTGTTTTATTCTTCTCAATTTTGTTTATTTCTTCTCTGATCTTTATTATGTCCCTCCTTCTGCTGACTTTAGGCCTCATTTGTTCTTCTTTTTCCAGTTTTGATAATTGTGATGTTAGACTATTCATTTGGGATTGTTCTTCCTTCTTCAAGTGTGCCTGGATTGCTATATACTTTCCTCTTAAGACTGCTTTCGCTGCGTCCCACAGAAGTTGGGGCTTAGTGTTGTTGTTGTCATTTGTTTCTATATATTCCTTGATCTCTATTTTGATTTGTTCATTGATCCATTGATTATTTAGTAGCATGTTGTTAAGCCTCCATGTGTTTGTGAGCCTTTTTGTTTTCTTTGTAGAATTTATTTCTACTTTTATACCTTTGTGGTCTGAAAAATTGGTTGGTAGAATTTCAATATTTTGGAATTTACTGAGGCTCTTTTTGTGAGCTAGTATGTGGTCTATTCTGGAGAATGTTCCATGTGCACTTGAGAAGAATGTATATCCTGTTGCTTTTGGATGTAGAGTTCTATAGATGTCTATTAGGTCCATCTGTTCTAGTGTGTTGTTCAGTGCCTGTGTGTCCTTACTTATTTTCTGCCCAGTGGATCTATCCTTTGGGGTGAGTGGTGTGTTGAAGTCTCCTACAATGAATGCATTGCAGTCTATTTCCCTCTTTAGTTCTGTTAGTATTTGCTTCACATATGCTGGTGCTCCTTTATTGGGTGCATATATATTTAGAATGGTTATATCCTCTTGTTGGACTGGAGCCCTTTATCATTATGTAGTATCCTTCTTTATGTCTTGTTACTTTCTTTGTTTTGAAGTCTATTTTGTCTGATATTAGTACTGCAACCCCTGCTTTCTTCTCACTGTTGTTTGCCTGAAATATGTTTTTCCATCCCTTGACTTTTAGTCTATGCTTATCTTTGGGTTTAAGGTGAGTTTCTTGTAAGCAGCATATAGATGGGTCTTGTTTTTTTATCCATTCTATTACTCTATGTCTTTTGATTGGTGCACTAAGTCCATTTACATTTAGGGTGACTATTGAGAGATATGTACTTATTGCCATTGCAGGCTTTAGATTCGTGGTTACCAAAGGTTCAAGGTTAGCTTCTTTAGTATCTTACTGCCTAACTTAGCTCGCTTATTGAGCTGTTATATACACTGTCTGGAGATTCTTTTCTTCTCTCCCTTCTTATTCCTCCTCCTCCATTCTTCATATGTTGGGTGTTTTGTTCTGTGCTCTTTCTAGGAGTGTTCCCATCTAGAGCAGTCCCTGTAGGATGCCCTGTAGAGGTGGTTTGTGGGAAGCAAATTCCTTCAGCTTTTGCTTGTCTGGGAATTGTTTAATCCCGCCATCATATTTAAATGATAGTCGTGCTGGATACAGTATCCTTGGTTCAAGGCCCTTCTGTTTCATTGCATTAAATATATCATGCCATTCTCTTCTGGCCTGTAGGGTTGCTGTTGAGAAGTCTGATGTTAGCCTGATGGGTTTTCCTTTATAGGTGACCTTTTTCTCTCTAGCTGCCTTTAAAACTCTTTCCTTGTCCTTGATCCTTGCCATTTTAATTAGTATGTGTCTTGGTGTTGTCCTCCTTGGATCCTTTCTGTTGGGGGTTCTGTGTAATTCCATGGTCTGTTCGATTATTTCCTCCCCCAGTTTGGGGAAATTTTCAGCAATTATTTCTTCAAAGAGACTTTCTATCCCTTTTCCTCTTTCTTCTTCTTCTTCTGGTATCCCTATAATACGAATATTATTCCTTTTGGATTGGTCACATATTTCTCTTAGTGTTGTTTCATTCCTGGAGATCCTTTTATCTCTCTCTATGTCAGCTTCTATACGTTCCTGTTCTCTGGCTTCTGTTCCTTCAATGGCCTCTTGCATCTTATCCATTCTGCTTATAAATCCTTCCAGGGATTGTTTCACTTCTGTGATCTCCTTCCTGACATCTGTGATCTCCTTCTGGACTTCATCCCCCTGCTCTTGCATTTTTCTCTGCATCTCATCCCATTGCTCTTGCATTTTTCTCTGCATCTCTGTCAGCATGTTCATGATTTTTATTTTGAATTCTTTTTCAGGAGGACTGGTTAGGTCTGTCTCCTTCTCAGGTGTTGTCTCTGTGATCTTTGTCTGCCTGTAGTTTTGCCTTTTCATGGTGATAGAGATAGTTTGCAGAGCTGGTACAAGTGACCACTGGAAGAGCTTCCCTTCTTGTTGGTTTGTGGCCTTCCTCTCCTGGGAGAATAGCGACCTCTAGTGGCTTGTGCTGGGCAGCTGTGTGCAGACAGGGCTTCTGCTTCCTGCCCGGTTGCTATGGGGTTTATCTCCCCTTTTGCTGTGGGCGTGGCCTGGCTGGGGCTGCTCCTCCAAAATGGTGGAGCCCCTTTGGAGGGGGAGCGGCCAGGAGGCTATTTATCTCCGTAAGGGGCCTCTGTGCTCCCTGCTGCCCAGGGGGTTAGAGTGCCCAGAGATCCCCAGATTCCCTGCCTCTGGTCTAAGTGACCTGTTCTGCCCCTTTAAGACTTCCAAAAAGCACTCTCCAAACTGAAACAACAACAGCAACAATGAGAGAGGGAACAGAAAAAAAAAAAAAAAAAGGAAAAAACACGCGATTTTTTTTTTTTCCTCAGGTGCCTGTCCCAGGCACCCGCTCACTGGTCCTGCTGCCCTGACTCCCTATCACCAGGGTCCCTGTCCCTTCAAGGCTTCCAAAAAACACCCGCCCACCGGTCCCGCAGGGAAAAATGCACGATATTCTTTGTCCTCAGGCGCTGGTCCCAGGCACCCGCTCACCAGTCCCGCCGCCCTGCCTCCCTAGCACCGGGGTCCCTGTCCCTTTAAGGCTTCCAAAAAGCACTCGCCAAAAAGAGAAAAAAAAAAGGGGGAAAAACGCGCGATTTCCTCCGTCCTCAGGTGCCGGTCTCAGGCACCCGCCCACCAGTCCTGCTGCTCTGCCTCCTTAGCACACCAGGGTCCCTGTCCCTTTAAGGCTTCCAAAAAGCACTTGCCAAAAAGAGAAAAAAAAAAAAAAAGGGTGGAAAAACGCGCGATTTCCTCCGTCCTCAGGTGCTGGTCTCAGGCACCTGCCCACCAGTCCCGCAGGGAAAAATGCGGGATATTCTTTGTCCTCAGGCACTGGTCCCAGGCACCCGCTCACTGGTCCCGCCACCCTGCCTCCCTAGCAATGGGGGCCCTGTCCCTTTAAGGCTTCCAAAAAGCACTCGCCAAAAAAAAAACCGCTCCAGTTTCTTTCTGCCCGCTGGGAGCTGGGGGGAGGGGCGCTCGGGTCCTCCCGGGCCAGGGCTTGTATCTTACCCCCTTCACAAGGCGCTGGGTTCTTGCAGGTGTGGATGTGGTCTGGATGTTGTCCTGTGTCCTGTGGTCTCTATTTTAGGAAGATTTTTCTTTGTTATATTTTCATAGCTCTATGTGTTTTGGGGAGGAGATTTCCACTGCTCTACTCACGCCGCCATCCTGGCTCCGCCCCCTCTATACATTTTTATATAAGTATTTGTATATATTCTTGTATATCTTCTTACCTAAGTTGGGATCCTATTACACTGCTCAGTAGTGTCTTTCACTTGGTAATATGACACAGGCCTTTCCACCTTATTAACACTCTTAGGAAACATTATTTTTAGTAGCTGCATTTGTGTTCCATCATGGTTGATAATCCACTCTGGAATGAATGAAACAGTAAACAGAGAAAAGATGACATAATTAGTGATAATTCCTTTTCATATTATGATTCTCTTATTCCTCACAACTGCCTTATAAACTAGTTGTTATCATCTCCATTTCACAGATCAAGAAACTAAGAGTCCAGGTGTTTAAATAACTTGCTGCAAGTCACACACTGACTAAACAAAGCTGCAGTTTGTACCCAGGGCTTCATGAAGGCAAAGCTTATACTCAAACAAGTGCAATGCCAGTGACACAGAATTTATTATTTTATCCTAAAGGAAGGCCTCATTTAGAGTCTTGGAGATTTTTGAGGTGTAGCAGTTCCTCTGTTATTGGGAAAAGCAGCTGGGAGAGTCCATGGAATGCTGAGAGTGGCCCAGAGACCCCGACAAATAGAGATGACAAGTAACGGTCAGGACTGACCTCTGCACCAGAGGAATGTGCTCCATAACGCATCGCTTAGCTCATGGCATTCTGGTCACAGGTAGTCAGATTTACATATTAGGAAGATCTAGCAAAGATGGTTGTATGCTTATGAAAAGCAAATGTAGGAAAGGGAAATGGGTTGGTTTCCATCTTTAAGAAAACAATATTTGAAATGAATTCTTAAGCCATGTATCTCATGGACCATGTGTTTACTCTTTAAGTGAGAATTCAGGACAATTTCTGGAAAAAAAATGCCATTCTTTAAAGTTCTCAGGAGAGATCACTTGAAAATAATTTCTGTGGTCCATTATTGTTCATCCTCTTTACTCAGCCCCTGCTGGTTTAGTCAGCTAGTTTCTTACTGACATTTTGAGTTCCAGGAACTTAGTCATAGAGGGGAATGGGAAAGATTCCTGTCATACACATTAGATGAGAATTTCATGATGAGTAATAATAGCCCTACTACCTCATATCTTGATCACCAAAGGATCCCCTAGAAGAGAAGGTAATCAGTGTATTAGTTTCCTGTAGCTGCTGTAACATGTTAACACTAAACTGGATGCCTTCAAGCAATAGAAATTTATTCTCCTCATAGTTGTGGAGGCCAGAAAAACAAAATCAGGATGTTAGCAGAGTCACCCTCCCTCCGAAGCCTCTATGGAAGGATCCTTTCTTGTCTCTTCCAGTTTCTGGTGGCTTCTGGTGTCCTCTGGCTTGTGGCTGTGTCCCTCCAGTCTCTGTCTCTGTCTTCAAGTGGCCTTCTCCTGTCTGTGTCTTCTCCACTTTTGTTTTTTATAAGGACACATCATTGAATTTAGGGGCCAGGACAATCCAGGATGAGGCTTATCTGGAGATCGTAAGTACATCTGCAAAGATCCTTATTCCAAATAAGGCCACACTCACAGGTTCTGGGGATCAGCTCACAGATGTATATTTTGGGGGAGATCACCATTCAACCCTCTGCAGGGAGAGAAGCTTAGGTGCTGATGTGTCCCTGAGAAAGAGCTGCTGAGCCCTCTTGGGTTTAGACTTGGGGTAAGGCCTTCTTCCCTAGATAACCTCTGGGAAGAAATGAAGAACTCAGAGCTCAAGGGCTCAGAGCCAAAGAGCTGTTTGAGTCCCTGAGGCAGAGGGGTCTCCAGCTGTCTGTGAGTTCCCGAGTTCTAGAGTTGGCGAAATAGTGCCTATGGGCCCCAGAGGAGCATGGGGACAGTTGAGGGACAGGAAACCATGCTGGAAGGAACCAGCCTAATTGGGTGGCAAAGGAGACAGGGCCAGAAGCAGTGATGGCCACCTCGGCAGATCCAGGCCCGGACACACAAGATCACCTAAGACCCAAATCCTGCTTTCTCTCCCTATGTCTTGGCCTAGCTTAGCCCCAAGCTTTGACTGTGGCCAAGAGGGCACTACTGAATGGGGGAGTGTGACCTTTCTCTCCCACTGAGTGGACAGAGTCAAAACAAATTGAAGATGGGATTTTCTTACTCATTAGGGTTCTCTACAAAAACAGAACCATTAGGAGAGAGAGATTTATTTTAAGGAATTGGCTCATGTGATTATAGGCCTGGCATGTCTGAAACCTGGAGGGCAGGCCAGCAAGCTGGAGATCCAGGTAAAAGGTGATGTTAGTCTAAATTGTGCAGATGAATGGGCTGAAAGCTCAGGCAGAGCTTCCATGCTGCAGTTTTAAGGAGAATTACTCTTCAGGGAAACTCAGTCTTTGCTCTTAAGGCCTAGAACTGATTAAATGACATCCACCCACATTATGGATGATAATCTACTTTATTCAAGTCTACTCTTTGAAGTGTTAATTACATCTAAAAATTACCTTCACAGTAACATCTAACTTGGTGTTTGACCAAACAACTATGCTAAGCTAAGCTATAGCTAAGCTAAGTTGACACATAAAATTAACTATCACATTAACACACTGGAGTGCATGGACTTGAAATTCAGACTTGTTTCTCAAACATGTGAGCACCTAAAATATGCCAGGCATTATGCTATGTGCTGGAGATATGAGAGTGGACAAGACAGCTGTAGCCAATGCTATCATGGAGTTTACAGTCAATCTAGACCATTGATTGAGACCAAATTCAACCTATCAAGCTAGATCAAACCAACGCGGCAGCTACAATGTCTAGAGGTGTGTAGAAGCAGTCAAGAGAACACACTAAGGGGCCTTGACTGGTGGCTGGTGAGGAAAATAAGTGTGAACCAGAGGAAATAAAGAATGCAGAGGATGGAGAAGCATCCCAGGCAGAGAGAAACTTAAGAGTAAAAGAAAAACAGAGGTAGTTTGAGAAACTGAAATAAGTTCATTATGACTAGAAAATAGAACATGAGTCTTATGGTCATGGACAGATGAGACCAGAGAGGGGATGACCATTCCACACCTCCTCTGAGATGCTGTCAGAGTCACACCTTAGGTTAAGAGCCCTGGGGAGCCACTGAAGGGTGTTGAGCTGAGGAGTAGCATGGTCTGACTTACCTTTTGAGAAGAGAGCTCTGGCTGTTGGGTGTAGGTGAACTGGAGGTTGGGGGGGGGCGTCAAACCTGGGTAGTTGAAGGATCCCTGAGAGATGTGGGAATTGCCAAAGCTAGGGTAGTGACAGGGAATGGACAGCACAAAGGGTTTGCAAGAGTGCCAAATGCTTAGGAGTCACCCAAGATGACGTCTATTCCATTGCCAGGTGGCTGTTGGGGCTGAGGTGGGTCATCAGGCCGAAACACATTTTCAAATGTGTTATCTTATGCAGGGCAGGATCCGACAGCCTTACATGTAGTTTAGTATCTCTGATATCTTTCTGCCAGTCTTCCGTCTCTTCTCCTCATCCTTGATTCATGTGATTAGAATTAGATAGTGAACTTCCTTTCTCAAATGTTTGATGTCTAGTTCAAATTAAAGTGGTTCTTTTTTTCTTAAGTATATCTTGTGAATTAACTTATCTCCAAAGGGGAAAAGAGGTAGATAATCATGTCAATATGAAATGTGCTACATCCTCAAATGTTTGCAGGGCTATTCACACTCTCAGAAAACCCCTTCCCACCTCCACCCCTCCCCAGATGCTGACATCTTCCCAGTTCACCCCTCTTCGCCAGCCCCTTGCCTTTCCTGAGAAGATGGAAATTGGAGTGAGTAGTAATTGAATGTCATTCAAGCTTTCCATATTAAAATGAACCTAAGATCAAATTTTCAGTTTCCCTAAACTTTATGTCATTTTGTGTTAGATTACTTTCCTCATGCCAGGACATAAAGTTCATGTGAACCCAAAGTGGAAGGAATCTTCAAATTTTGCCAAGTCTATGATGAGAAGAAAAAAATCTAAGTGAGGTGCATTTGAACATGAGTGAAACCCCAGCTCTCCCTTGGCAACAGGATGAAATGAACTCAGCCCACACTTGGCATTTGGGTGGCTAACGTCCTGAACTACACCTCCCAAGCCGTCCAAATTCTACCCAAATAGAAACGTGTTTTGCCAGATGCTCCCCCGCCCCCCGCTCATTTCAATACGTGTGCTTTGTGTGGAATGGAATCCATATGTTTCTTATCCATTTACACTTAAGTCATCAAGACGTTACTCAGTGATGCCTCTGTGATTTACAGATCTTTTCAGTCTTTTTTTTTTAATTAGGAAAAGGGAAATCATATTTTGCAAAGTGTAGACTTGAAACCACAAATTTGTACAATGAAAAAAAATGTGTGTCTCTGCCAAAATAAAGATGGATGCAAATTCTTCTGAACCTTCCCCATTAAGAGCTGGGCCTATCCTCTTGAATACAATGTGGCGTGTGGCTACTCTGATCAATGCAGTTTGGTGGAAATGACACTAGGCTAGTTCTGAACCTGCCTTTAGGAGTATTGGCACCTTCTGCTTTGGCCTCTAGAACCTAATTGCTATGCTGATTCCAAGTGTAGACCCACCCACCAGCTCCAGCTATGTTCCCAGATGACAGTTAGCAGCAGCTGCCAGCCCTGAGGGTGTGCCCGCTCAAGCCTTCAGATATCAAGATTGCATTAGCATTTTATCACCTCCTTTGGAGTCAAAGAATTGCTTTTCTGAAAATCTTCTGTTAACATTAGTGGCCAGAAGTATTTGCTTACACCATGGGGTCTTAAGATGAATCTTTATAAGTTTCATGCCATCACTGGCATGTATAAATGATGTATATCTTTTCCAGGTGGTGAAACTTTTTGTTTTAATTATTCCATGTCCAAGTAAAATTATTGCCTCCCCAGAAGCCCTTCTCCTTTGCATCAAGATGACGCTATGCAAGAGAGCTTTGCCAGTACCTTTGAGTATGACCCTTACATGTAATATCTAGCTACTATCTATCTACCACCCATGCATCACAAATTTCAAATTTCAAGTCTGTTTCATACATATTTAATACACACATACACACATTAACACCTCATATTTTAATTTCATAGTGTCCTTGAATGGATTAGTGGGTTATTTTAGCTTTTGATTTATTTTTCAGGAAACTAGATTTGCTTTATTCTCCAGATTCATTTTATTTGGCTTTGATATAAAACTGGTGGGAATATATGAATGAGTTCTGAAATATTGATATCCCTCACCTCTATTGCTTTTATTCAATATCTCTTTCTTTGCACTAGTTTTTGAGGGGTAATAATAATTATAGCCGCCATTTTTTATTATAAGTATATGCGAGAAACTCTGCTAATGAGATGACATGTTACTTAACTACCATAACAACCCCTAGAGTTTAGTATTATTTTTGTCAGGTTACTGTTTGGGAAACAGAGACTTAGAGAAATTCAGATACTTGCTCAGGGTCATTCATATAGTGAAAGAACAAGAATTTGAATCCATACTTTTCTTATTCCACATCTATAAGATCATAGTATCCTGCCTTCCTGTCTTGTTATATACACTAGTTTGTACAAAGGGGTTAATTTTGCCATTCATCCAGTCATCTCAAAAGTTCTTCAGACATCTTTGGTAATAGAAGTAAATAGGACATTCTTCATGTTCATAGGAAGCTTTCTGGGCAAGACTTGGAGTCCTATTTGATTTTTTAAGTGGAATGGGCCTATAGATATTTCTTACCTTTCTTAATGTATCAATCAGCGTAGGCTGGGTTATAATGCAGTAACAAACAATCCCAGGTCTCAGTGGTTTAAAACAAAGTTAATTTCTGGCCCATGCTATTCATCCCCTGTGGCTCAGGTGGGGGCTCTGTTTCATATTGTCATCATTTTCACTCTGAGGCTCAGCACCATCTGGAACATTTATGGTCACTGTGGCAGAAGACAAAGAGAGCTCTGGAGGGTCTCAGTGGGGCAAGGAAATGCTCCAGCCAGAGTGACAAACTTTACTTATATTCATAACACATTGGCTGGAGCTGGTCAATCCCTACCACAGGGAAGCCAGGACTAGCAATCCTCCAAAAAGGGGAGGTACCCAGGAGGGTGAAGAATTAGAGCTTTTGGAAAACAGTACTAATGACTACCACATTTACAGTAATTTAAGAATTCTTAGCTTAATATGTGGAAGGACATTAAGAACAACACATTTTGTGTCTGACATGTGTCAGTGCTACATTAGTGTTATAGAATCCTGTTGAGAAATTTGGTAATTTAAAGACTTTTCTCTAAATCCCTTCTTCCAGGAGCTCCTAAAAGGAAGGGGGAAAAAGATGTTTCATGGGAAAGTTACTCTGAGTTGCTTATTTTTTGATCTTTCAATCTTGAGGATAGGTCTTCAGCTAACAGCTCTGAAGGACAAGCTTGAGACAGACCAATCCTGTTGTCCAGAACAAAGAAAAACTGACTAGAGTGTGCCCATGCTTGCATCTGTGAATATCTATAATATTCTGACATTCTATGCTGATTTTCTCTTAAGGTGCTTGCTTGCCTACTCATATCCTGGGAAAACAAGGCAGGCTGAACTCTGTGGCAAAGAGAAAGAGATCTGAGAAGAGCTATGGCTCGTGTCATGGGCCTGGGAGATTAAAAACTGATGTGCAGCCCCACTAAGGCAATCAGGACTTACAGGGCCAAAATTCCCAAGGAAAGATAAGCTCAGAGAAGTGAGACCTGTACTCCAAACTGCTTTTCTTCTAAAGGTTTTTGCTGATACTTACAGCAAAGTTTTTCTGTAAGAGATAAGGCTAAGAGATAGAGAAGATGAATGGAAGTTGGTTGCTAAGAGGCTAAAAACTCCTTGCAGAGCTATTGGATATGCCATGATATATTGGAGAAGTTCAAGCCCTGCCAAAGGAGAAAAGCCTAGTTAGCACTACAGTGGGACCCCTAAGCACTATATTTTAGGAGGAAGGGCAAGCCAGAAATTAGATAAAACCTTGTAAAAACTAAAACCCAATTTCAAACTAGCTCAATCCCTGATTAGATTAATGGGACTTGCTTCTATGTTAGCCATCTTCAAGGAGGCAAAGAAAATTCTTTTTGAAATAAGATAAGATCATCCAGACACTTTATATTTTTTTCATGAACAATGTTTAGGATTCAATAAAATTCCAGGCATACCAAAAAATAGGATCAAGAGAGAGGAAAAGAAATAGAATAAACAATATTGCGATATTTTAGAAAGCTATGATTAATATGTGAAATAGAATAGGTAACAAAAATGAAGACATTTACCATAGAACCGGAATATATAAACTCACTAGAAATGGAATTAAACAGAAAATCAGAATAGTAAAAAATATAATAACTGAAATTAATTTTGAAATGGATGTAACCATTAGCAGATTACACAGCTGAAGGGCAGATTGGTTATCTGGAATACTTGTCAGTAGAAAATATCTAAATTAAGGCAGAGAGAAAAGACTACAGGCTACAAAATGTTTTTGTGAGAAATTAAAATGGAGATAAGTAAATGAAAATAGAATAAAACAATTGATAATTTTCATGAATTAGAAGACTCAATATTACAAAAAATGATAGTTACCCCCAAATTGAACTTTTAAGTCATTATTATTAAATGAAATCACAAGTTTGTATTTATGTGTGTGGAAATTGACAGGCTGATACCAAGATGTATGCAGAAATGCCCAAGGCCAAGAACTGCTGAGTCTGTCTTCAAGAAAAACAAACTGGGAAGACTTACATGACTAGATTTAAAGATTTATTATAAAGCTGCAGTAATTGACATGATGTGGTATCAGTGCAAAGGCATATAGTCTAAATTAGTACAACAATTTAGAATAACAAATGAATGAGAAAAAAAAAAAGAAAACAGAAGCAAACACATCCAAAGCAAAAGGATGGTCTTTCAAATACTATAAGGATATCCACACTGAAAAAAATGCATTTCAGCCCCTACCTTACTCCATACACACAAATTAACTGCAGACAAATTCTAGATCTAAATGTGAAAGATTAAATTGTAAAGTTTCTGGAGGATTACATAAGATAATATCTTTATTACATTTACGACCTAGGCAAAAATTTCTAAAGTAGGACATAAAAAACATTAACCATTAAGAAAATTACTGACAAATAGGATAGCATTAACATTCAGAACTTCTGTTCCTCACAGGACCCTATTAAGTAGAGAAAGTACATGCCAAATAGTAGAAGATATTTGTAAAGACGTGTGTTTGACAAGGGAAACATTGACAAATCAATTTTTTAAAAAAAGGCAACCAAATAGAAAAATGGGCAGCAGATTTGAATAAACACTTCATAAAAGCCTCTCTCTATTGCCCAATAAGCCTATGCAAAGATTCTTAACCCTAGTCTAGTTGGGCAAATGCAAATTAGGACAAAGGTGGGAAAGCACTACTCATCCACCAGTTTGACTAAAATGAAGCAAAAAAACAAAACTGAGAATATGAAGTGTTATTGATGAAGAGTTATTGGAATCCCATTTTCCCACACTGCTAGTGGGAGTGTGAATCAGTACTATGACTTTGAGAAAATATTTGGGAGTAATTTCTAAAGTTAAGTGTATACATACCTTTTGAGTAGACATCACACTCTTAGTTTACATGTACCTGAATTACAGAAAAAAGTGCAGTAAATGCCGTGTATAAGAATATTCATACTGATAGTGTCAAATGTCTATCAACAGTGAAATAAATTGTATGTTTATATACATAGTAATGAAAATGAATATGTGAATCACTACTATGCACACACACACACACATTTGTGAATATCACAAACTGAATATTGAAAGAAAAGCATAGAAACAATAAAAAAACACAAACTCTGATTCCATTTATATAAAGTTGAACAAAAGGCAAACTTAATTCATCCTGAGGGTAGTCAGGTAGTTGTCATTGGGAAGTAGCAGGAGGTGGCTGGGGAGGGCACAGGGGAAGTTTTGGGGGTGCTAATACTGTTCCATTTCCTGGTTAATGCAGAGGTAACATGGGTTTAACCATTTTGTGAAAATGCATCAAGATTTGCAGTTATCATCTGAATGTGTGTTATATGTCAGTAAAATATGTTTATTTAAAAACACTAAGAACCCTCTAGGACAAATGCATCTGGTTATTGAAAAGAGTCATTCTTGTCAAAGAATCCTTACAATGCTGGGTATTGAGTGTAGTTTCAATTTTAATATCTTATAATTTGGTCCTTCTGCAAAGTAGAAAAGTACTGGATGCTTATTTGAATGTCTTCCGTGATGCAGCTAACAATAACATACAAAATTAACATAGTCAGCTGTAAAGTGACAAAAAATGCTTGTGGTTCTTTCACATTTTTATTTTTATTTGGCTCTTTGTAGGGTATAAACACAGAAGCTAGAGAAGACATGTTTTCTACCTTTGGTTTTGGGGCTTTAAAGGAAAACTTTTATTTGAACAATAGAATCAATTTATTAAAATATTTTTTCATTGTGTATTTGTACTTTGTAGAATAATAATAATTATTCTTTAACACTTTAACACTTAAAGCACATAGTCTCAGTTTATTTTGCCCCACTTTATTGAAAAAAATGAGGCAATTCAGTGTTGATTCATCTTCACAGAAACTCTGTAAAGTAGGATGGGAAAGAATGACTCTACTTCCTCTTAGAGATGAGAAAACCGTGACACTGCCAAGGTTAACCTACTTGTCCAGGATCACACCTCTAGTCAAGCACAGACCCAGCACAGACCAAGAGACCAGATGTAAGTGCTATGACATTGATGGATGCCAATGTTTTTCCACCAAATTCACATTTTCCTCCTCTCTGCCTTGATTTAGGTTAAGAAAGCTGAGTTATCACCAGATCCAGGTCAGGCCTGGGAGAGATGGAACAGTGATAAAAGGGAAAGTTGTGTACTAGGTCATAATTGAGCTGAGATAGCTGGAGAGCAAGACTGGACCCCAGTTTCCATACCAAACTGTAAGTCAAGAAATAGAAAAGTGGCGATCACTGTACCACAGTTTTTATTGTTTTTTTAAAAACCTAGAATAGGGAAGATATGTAGAACAAGATACTGAAATTGCAGTCTCTAGACAACGCATCTGCTTCTTAAAAAGTTTGACAGTTTTACAAAGCAAAAACATAATCTTCTAAAACCTCCCTACCTCCCTTCTAGGCCTATTCTTCTGGGAATTACTTGCAGAGCTGCATTGTGAAACTTCTGTGTTTCCTGGGGAGCAGGAGCAGATCACGTGAGGTCAACTCGGCATTGAAGTCCAAGAGAGCCAGCAAAGATCTCTCAGACCTTCAACTGCCTGACCCCAATGGCTCTTCTCAAAGGACCTTGACTCACTATCTCACACAGATCTGAATGCCCAACCTCCTTCTTCCCATCTCTGCCTACCCCGTAAACCGGAGAGGAAATGACATGGCTTTCAATCCCATTATCTCCCTTGCATCCATGGACTTGCTGACCCCAAGATGAACTGGTCTGCATACTTTGCATTTATTTTTGAGATATTTTGAATTCGTTCTCCATGGATGCGGAAAATACTTTGACCAGTCGGGCCTCTCTTCTCCTCTCCCTACCCAGTAGGTTCTTCTTCTGTCTATTCTTTGGTTCTCAGCATCACTCATTTACCCCAGGGACTAGAACTGACTTTCTGTCCTATCTCTGACACCTTCCATGTCCACACTTGTTCCCATCTCAGAAATGGGAATCCTCCCCTGGAGCCCAGTAGGGTGTTTCCTTCCTCCATATTCTTACACGCTCCTGTCCTATCTCCACCTCTCTGATGACCCTTGGGAGTCGGGGCTGCAGGCACAGCCATGCAGGCTGTTAGGTTTTGACTCTGAGACCTCACACTGGAATATTCTTTTGCCAGAGTCACACAGCCTGTATTAGCTATGATGGCAAGGAACGGAAGAAATTGATGGTGGTTCAAGCAATATAGCCATTTGATTATTGTCCATTATGTTTGGAGGTAGATGGTTCCACCTTTGGTTTTGTCCTCAAGGACAGAGGATCTTTCTACTCTTCCTTCTCAGGCATCTTTGGCCAGTTGGCTTTTTATCTTCAGACTGATGCCTCATGGTCATAAGATGGCTGATGTAGCTTCAGATGATACACTCTCATTCCAGCTACCCACACAGGAAGGAAGGGAATGGTATTAAAGCATTCTCCACAAAAAAGTTGTCTTTTGATTCATAATGTGAAGGTACTCAACATGCTTCCCTTTATGTCTCACGGTGGAAAATTAAGACACCTCCCCATCTCTAACTGATTGCTGGTAAAGGGGATTGGGATTTCTATGGCTGCCTCATGCCAGTCAGGATTCATTCTAAATTCAGGATGGAGCTCCCTTCCTAGGGTTGAAGGCACCTCTGTTGAACATTTTGAAACAAAATTGGGAGGGAACAACTATGGGATAAACATGGAAACATGAGCACCCAGTCTGAGGGTGGCTTTGCACCCAGGCGCTCGACTCCTGGAGGATGGCTTCAGCTCTCAGTCTTCTCCTTTGCCCTGACTACTGCCCAAGGTCAGTGCAAAATAAACATGTGTCACGCATAGATGAATGAACACATGAATGAGTACATGAATGAGTGAGTGCATACATGCCTTTCTCCCTTATGCATGACAGACTTACCAGAACCTTCCTCTTCATCCTGGTATTTGCCTCTAAAAGTGGTGACTTTGAGTTCCGTTGTCACAACTCATCATGTAAGTTATCATTCTGCCTTCTCTATTTATAGTTCTAAACTCTCCAGCTTCCAGGAAGCTGGTCTCTATCATGCTCCTTCTTCTTTCACAGGCTTCCCCTTATCAAATCCTTTCCCTCTCTCCACCACTCTTGCCCCTCGGCAGTGTTCTACCAGCTGGCTTCCCTGCCACAAGTCAAATGTCTCTTATTTTTTTAAAGTCACGTCTATTGAGGTATATTTTAACTATACTAAAATTCACCATTTTTAGGGGTGAATGAGTTTTTTTGCAAAGTAACTGTGAAATCCCTATCACCAACTAGGTATAGAACATCTTCATGAGACTCAAAGTCTCCTTTCCGCCCAGTCTGCTTCTTTGGAGTCAGTCCTCTCTGGATGTCTCCAGCCCTTGGAAGGCACTGATACGATCTCTGTTCCCATAGTTTTGTCTTTTCTATAATGTTATATAAGGGAAATAATATAGCAAGTAGCCTTTTGATTTTAGCTTTTCATGCTAACACTTGTGAGATTTATCCACGTTGTTGTGTGTATCAGTAGGTATTTCCTTTCATTATTGAGTTAATATCCCATTTTATGGATGTATCATGATTTGTTTACCCATTCACCAGCTGATGGACATTTGCACTGCTTCCAGTTTGGGGTTGTTGTGAATAATTTGGCTGCTGTGTATGAATTATATGAATAATCTGGCTGCTATGAACATTCACGAGCAAGGATTTGTGTTGCCATATGTTTTCATTTCTCTTGGATACATAACCAGTAGTGGAATTGCTGGGTCATATGGTAAGGTTATATTTGCCTTTTCAAGAAAATGACAAAATGTTTGCAAACTGGATATTTCACTTTACATTCCCACTAATAATTATGAGGATTTGGGTTTCTCCACATCTTTGCCAACACTTGTTTTTTATTCCCGTCCTAGTGGATGTGGCAGGTATTTCACTGCGGCTTTATTTTGCATTTCTCTAATGATCTTGAGCATCTTTTTATGTCTTTGTTAGCCATTTGCACACCCTCTTTGGTGGAATGTCCATTCAAATCTCTTGCCCATTTATAAGTTGAATCATTTGTCTTCTTAGTATGAGTTTCAAAGCTTCCTTATATATTTTACATACACATCTTTTATCAGATATGTGATTTACAAATATATTCTCCCAATCTGCTATGGCATGATTACTGTTTTCATCTTCTTAAGCAAAATAATTTTTAATTTTGATTGGAGGGAGGGCTCCAGTTAGAAAATGCAGTATGTTTCTCTCTCCACTCCGGGGGTAATTCCAGCAGGGACTCCAGCCCCTGGCTCTGGTAGCTCCACTGCTTCCCTGTCTCCCTCCAACCCTAGGAGTGGGAGTGACTTCTTTTTGCTCATCTTTGGGGGGCCTGGTCATCCCCTTGGATATTCACTTCACCTAACACCTCTGTAATTAAGTTCCCATATTAAAACACCTGACTATGGGCCCTGTTTTTCTCATTATATTATTACTAAACAACATTGTTACCAGACATAATACCTTAAAACACTCTTTTGGTGCCTTGATAGAATAGCATTGCTCTTTTCATATTGTCTAAATTCTTTTGTTAGACTCCAAAGGCTTTCAATAATCTGACTCTAGAAAAACTGATGTATTGCTATTTGTACACCCTCTCCTACTATGAATACTCTCACATTTAGTGCAATGTGTATCCCACGGTTATTTAATGGCACACTCTCTTCTAGACTGTGAGCATGCACCATGTGCCATTCATAGTTTTTATCTACAGATAGCAACTCCATGCCCAGTATATGCCATTTTAATCACGCAACAGGAGACTACTGCTCACCAGAGAGAATGTTTTGCGATGACAGTGTAAGAAATGTCCAGGTATGCCTAAGTGGAGAAAGGCCATTTTTAGACTAGGCCTCAGCCAGCCAATGGCCCTTCTAAGATGAGGTGGTTAGAATGGTCCTGGACCAGCAGAGCTCAGGGAATCCTGATGTTGGCAGAAACATCACCCAGAGCTCCAAAGCTCAGAGTTTGGTGTGCAGTGTGATGCAATGTGAAACTTTATATTCTTGCTTTATTTACCGTCCTGTCCCATTTTCCCCCTCATACCTCTGCTGTACACGCACACACACACACACACACACACACACACACACACACACACACACACTTTCTCATTCTCCTCTCTGCCTAGAAAATGCCATTTACTCCTGAAAGTTCAGCTTTTAGGTTTTTCCTCCTGAGAAGCCTTCTGTAGCCCAATCCAACTGAACAGCTGAATTAATGGTTCCTTCTTCTGGGCTCCTGTAAGAATGTGGGCACATTCCTCATAAGCACTAGCACACTGAATGCAAGTACTGTTTGTGTGTCTGTCTCCCTCACTGGACAGACGGTCAGTTTTGTTAGGGATGGGACTCAGTCATTCCCTTTGTCGTCCTCAGAACTGACCCACAGCCTGGCATAGAGAACTCTCAGCATACACTCACTGAGTCAAACACAATCCCCCTCAGTTTGATTAAGAGATGTTATGGTGGAAAAAAGAAATAAATGCTTAGAACGTCTGTGCTGATTTTTATCTAGTTTCTGCAGAAGTGTGAGGTGAACCAGGTCACAGTAGCCCATTTCAGCTCACCTTCTGGACTGGGGACAGCAGCTTGTCCTGTTGTTATGATTACAGCCTTCCAAATTTTCTGTTGAGGAATTTTTTTTTTTCTAGAGCTTTGTATTGTCGTCTAAAAATGCTTTCATTTAGAAATTCTATATTCCAGGAAACTTCCCCCATGCTTATGATAAAAAACAATTCTGAATAGTGTTATCTGATGACTCTTTCTTACTTTATTTACCATCTCTCTTAACTGTTTCCTTTGGTTCTCCATTACCTATTGCAACACCCATCAAAGTTCTTGAGGTTCAACTAGACCTTCAAACTCACAAGTTATAGGATACATTTGACACCATGTACTCGGAGGATATGGAGCAGGAGTCACAGCCTGCCAGCAAAGCAGTGTCTAGCCTTCCCCTCAGGAGGTCCTATTGCTGCTGTGCACGTGGCAGGGAGCTGAATCCACGTGGGGCACAAACAGCCTCTGCCCCGGCTTCAGAGCCTCATGCCCCCAAAGTGCACCAGTAGTATATCTTATAACAACTACAAAGATAGAGCTTCCTTCCAGGGTCCCTTTAAAGGCCATGGCTAATTATAGGTGTTAACACACCCAGGGAAGACCCAAAACAGGACACCCCAGCTAGGGTCATTGATCATTTCTACCAGTCCAAATATCAGCTGCCTATCAGGGTTGTTTTTATCCTAACGAGTGTTGCCTAAGAAATAGTTGACATTTTATCAGGTGTCAGGAGAAGAGAGCTAATCAAAGGTTGAATTCTTACATAGAAAGTGAGAAGGTTTGGTTGATGAACGCTTTGTCCACACTCAGATGACATAAAAGCCAAATTCCGTAGTACAGCATTCTAGGGCATTCGCAGCCACTGGAGGAGGCCTCCTAGGTTCACTTACCCTCCCCCTGATCCCATCTTAAGCATCATTCCTCATAAGCACTTAAGCCTTTTTCACCATTAAAATTGTTCAGAAATTTTGAGAAAGTCACATCTGATGTCTTACCATTCTCTGGAAACACACTGTCGTTTCATATTGTCCATATTTCTTACCCCAAAGGTTTTCCCACTTATAAACCCTCCTCCGATATCCATTTTTACCTTCTCTTTTTTCCAATTCATAATTCACTGTGAAGGTCAAGAGCAAATGTGACCCCATCCATTAAACGTTTCCCTGATGGGACTCCCCAGGCAGAGTTAGTCATTTTGGTCTCTCTATCCACACCACTGTTTAAAATGAAAATAGACAGAAAGAAAGGGATAGATGTTGTTCCCCTGAATTTCAGTGACTCCCCTTTGTGCTTTAAGCAAGACTGACCCCCCACAGCGCAGAGCAGTCTTCATCTTTGAGTCCCTGGACCTAGCAGAGTGCAGGCATATTGTGGGCACCCCACAGATATTACAGAGAATTTAGTGAAGTGACATTGATTCTAATTATTGATCTCTTAGAAGATTTCTGAACAATTTTAAAGGTGACAAGGTTTGGTAAAGGTTTATAATAATCACAAACATTTCTTGAGTGCTTAATTTATGACCACAGGTTACATCGCTTCAGTTAATCCTTAGCACAGCTGCACCAGGTAAATGTTGTTAGTGTCTCTATTTAACTGATAAGGACACTCAGGTTTAGAGGTGGTAAATGACTTGCCTATGTTCAAACAGCCATCAGGAGGTAGCGCCGGGATTCAGACCCAGGGAGGCTGGCTGCAGAGCAGACTCACAGTTAGTTCCTTGCTATACCACCTGTCTACCTACTTGGAGGAGGCTGTTGGGCAAGTTGAGCGCCAAGAGGATCTTTTCTGATTTTCTGAAAAAGTCGACAGTGTGGGCTGCTCACTCCGCTCCTCTCCTCCCTAGAGTCCAAAGAAAGCAATCCCAAGGTAATGTCTAAATTTCAAGGTGTGTAGTCTACAGGAACAACTGCCAAATTGAGTAAAGTAAACTATATACTGTTTTATTCAGATGCTCTGTAGATACTATTTTTATAGCATTAGTAAAATACACTGTAACATTGTGACTTTTGGCCTCAAAGACCATTTTGGCAATTGGAGTCACTGTGATAGGAGTTTGATATTCTTCCTCCCCTCCACCCACATTCATAATTTATTGTCCAAATTGAGTATTCCATGATGAGTTAACATTAGCCTCTCCAGGCATGGGGACTTAACAGAGGAGGTACAATGTAGAATCCACTGATGCTGCCTTCATGGCTGGAGGTTTTTAGACCTTAACTTGAAGTATAAGACCAACAAAGCTATCCCTCTATATGCAGCCAGTACACAGTTCAACCTGTGAGAGTTAAGAGTTGAAAGGTAGGACTCTGAAATATTCTCCTCTCTTGCCACTTACAAACCCAACAATACCTGATTCCAGTCCAAAAATATCAACTCTGGAGTTATAAAGACTTAATGCCCGTGGTGGGACTGCCTATTGCCAGAGAGTTAGGTCTAGGAAGAAAGGCAATGGGAGTTGATAATTTCTGGAGATAGACAGCAAATGGAAACTCTTCTGGGTGACTCGACATGTTTTTGGCTAAGGGCTGGACCTCTGGGGAGTTTTAAGCTATATTCATTTGTCTGCCCATAGCCTCTATCTATCTATCATCTATCTATCTATCTATCTATCTATCTATCTATCTATCTATCTATCTATCTATCTATCTATCACCTATCTATCATCTATCTATCTATCTATCTATCTATCTATCTATCTATCTATCTATCATCTATCTATCTTTATCTGTACTATCTATCTCATTTGAGGTAATCCCTCAAATTGGTAATGGATTTAGCCAAGGCAGAGTAAATCTTCTGATGCTTTTAAAATGGAGTCCTCAGGATGACTTTTTGTCTTTGAGGACTGTGGTTTATGCTGGGATCTTGGCTTATACAGTGTCCATGTGGCCATGGAGAGAGGGAGAGAGGGCGGTTATATACACCGTCTCTTTTTGATATTTCATCTTGCTTCTCATAGCTAGTCACTGGCAGGGTCCTATTGACTCAAACTGATCTTTTACAGATAACATGCATTTTTGCTTGCTAAAGGTAAAACTTTAAAATATGAAGGGTTAAAAAGAAATTAGATTTCCACTGGGGTATTTTTTCATTAGACACATTGCTCTGCAAATAAACCTCCCCTACAGGAATGTAAACATTGAACTCAGTAACAGGATACAAAGAAAAAATTTAGCCAATATGCTTGGGTTAAATTAAATTAAAAAGTGTATTCATTATAATTTTCCTATTTTTTAATGGTATTGTATTAAATAGTCCAATGTCACAAATAATACCTTATTTGTATAGCCTTCTTTCTCCAGAAGCTTGATTCCAGGGATTAAATCATTTGCCTCTGCGGGATGCACGTGACAAAAATGTTTATTTAGGCCTTTTAATACCTACAGGTCACAAAGCATAAGACCAATGATGACATAGACCAGCTCCACCTTTCTCCCAAATGTAGCCTGTTCTGAAACAGCATCAACCATGTGCAGACTGTGCAGAGCATAAGAAAGAATTATACACAGATCCCTGAGAGGTCGACAGTTTATGTAAGAGCTTATAGGAAATGTTTGTTGACTCCTTTGTACTTCAGTGTGCATGGGGTGGAGTTTTACATAGACTTTTGGAGTTGAAGTGGAACTAAGTGGTCGCTCAGCGCCTTAGCTTCGCTAACCAAGAGAAAGATGCTTGTGACTGTCTCAGTTCGAGTGTAATGAGGTCGCCTCCCATCACAGCCATTTCATCTCAGTGTTGACTCATAGATCCTTCCAGTTAAGTCTAATGCTCAGATCCTCCGCACAAATTCCGTTAAGCCGCAGCTGCCCCTCTTGCTTTACACTCCCTCAGAGCTGTACTCTCGCCACTCCTACTCTTCGCGTCCTGAATCTTCCAGTCCTTCGGTTCCTCCATTATCTTTCAGTCCATCAAGACCCACTTGGCTTTACTTCCCTCCTTCGACTAGCCCAGGCTCCTTGGTTTTCAGAACATTGCTGGTTTTCACTGGCAATCGATCCCCTGCGTCTTCTTGTCATCCAGAGCCGGCCAGATGCCGACTGTGAGTCCCTCACTGGCCTTCTCCATCCTCAGGCCTGGGTGACTGAGCATGGCTGGAGACGATCTCTGAGATTCTTCAACCAATCACAGCAGAAACTCACACAGCTCTTCCAGACCCCCACCTCTCCTTCATGCCTCTGCCCCACTACCTCCCTGCCTCCCAGCAGAGGGCCTGGCCTCTGAGGACAACCATCACTGGATGTCCTGCCCGAAATGCCCAAAGGAACGCATTGTGCCCAGACTTATCTGTAATTACGGTCTTTGTTTCAGCTGTCAGCAGCCAGTCCCACCAGCTGTGCTCTGGATTGTATTTTTCTCCCTCTTTTTTGAGACCTTGCTCCTCAACCATCTCCTTCTTCTGCTGTACCCCCACTTCTCCCTCTCTTCTAGTTCCCTCCCTTTAGCACAGAAGCAGGGTTAGGTTGTTTCCCAGCACAAGAGCAAATAAACACAGCAATTATTTTTATAAGTATTTCCATTCAACACTCTTCTCTTGACATCCTCAATTCCATTGATTCCCACCTTTCCCCACTCCAGACTCACACTTCCAGGGCCACACCCTAGACCTTGAGATAACCTGGAACTCTTCCTGCTGTGAAAGCTTACACCCAGGGTTCCCTTTCTCTGCCCACAATATAGCATAAGTCTTGCTCTCACGATTCCCATACCTAGTATACTTTTTCTTTTATCTCCTGGAGGATTTGTTTGCTCTTAATCCCTTGCTATTCTCCCTTCTAGTATGAAGTAGCCTAGATCTCATGACCCACCACTTCAATTTCTATCTTGCCTCAGTCTTCCATCCCGAGTCATTCTTATTTTTCCGCTGCACTTGCCTAGTAAACCCCATCCTTGTGTCAATATAAGCAACCCTTCCCTGCATCCAGACTACTGGTGAAGCTCAGGTACTGTGTAAATGGTGCCCTACACAGCCATAGCCTTCAGCTTGAGCTGGGAACTCAACACTACCCAGCTCTCCCACAATCCCAGGATAGCTCTTTCCCATTCCCCTAAAGAGTTGCTTCTCTACAGTCTTCAAATCCCCCTTGAGACTATCTCCCTTCTCCCTTTTACGAGGTGCCATATCTTCTTAATTCTCTCAGAAACAAAGACCACGTGAACTAACAGCTTCATATTCTGCCCTAAGCACTCACTAGAGTGCATCTGTCTTCAGAGCACTGGCATTTCCAGGGAGAAGCACACATCCATTCTTCACAGTCAATGTCCTCGCCTGGCTTTCAACTCCTGTCCCTATCTGCTTCCTGCAGGGTCTTTCCGTATCAATTACCTCCTCACTATCTTTAATTTCCAGCAGCTTTTCTTCTACCCTTTCTTTCCTCTATGCATATAGCTATGTTGCAGTATACTCCCATGCACACACAAATAAAAATTAAAAATAAGAAAAAGGCGCACAATTCGTTCTTGATCTTATAGCTTCCTACAGTGTCCACCTTCCCTTTTCCTCCCATCACAGGCAAACATGTGGCAATAATGGCCTCTTCTAGTTCACAGACCTTCCAGGGACTTTGTTTTTGTGCCAATAACACCACCAAAAACATCCTTACCTCACTAGGACCTTCCTCTCTGCATGCATGACCGTTCATGTCAACCAACCTTGGCAGGGACTTTGCTGTTGGAGACTCTCTCCTCCCCAGATTGCCGTGATCATTGTCTCCCAGCTCTCCTCCTTCTCTGAACATTTCTTCTCAGTCTCCTTGGCAGGCCCCTCTTGCTCTGCTTCTCCTAAAGCATTAGGTTTTCCCAATCCACAGTCCCTTTCAGCATCCTTTACAACCTACCTCTACATTCTTTTTCTTGGTGAAGCATTTCCCAACTGAAGGTCCCAACAGATTGAACTCTCTTCTCAAGATGCATAGCACTGTGGAAATGTACCAGCCCCTGACGCATGATTTAGTTATTCATGCACTTTCTTTATCTGTCCTGTGAGTTCCTCCTGAGCCAGGTCATGGTCCCATGCCTCATAGTAGCTTACAGAAAAGACAGTCAGCAAATACTTGTTTATTTGACTATGTCGAGTTGTTATATTTCCTTTCTGTTGTGTGCTCATATGATATGCCACCTGCCCTTTACTGAAGATCTATCCTGTCCTTATTCTTTTTCTTGAATATCATTTTAGACCTTGGCAAATTTTTCAAACCTCCTCAAAGCACAAGGCTTCCTGACACTATATTTTACTCTTGTTTATATTCATCTTCCTTTATTTTGTGTGTGTGTACAAGTGTTGTTACATCTGACTTTACCAGAGAATTTCCTGTTGGTTACTTCTGTAGATACTTCCCCATTTTTCTTCCCAGTTGGGATTAAGCTATTAATAATGACTCGATTCCTCCAGAGGCAACCTGCTGTATTACTCAAGTCTTAGAATTGCCCTGGTCTTTGCTCTAAACCTTCAGAACTCTGCCTTCTCAAAACTAGGCCATCCATCTGGCAATACCAGGCTCACCCATCCTTGCTGTCACAGACTCTGGAGCGACCTGCTGTTCCCTCCCAGGCCCCTGACACTTCCTTGTTGGTTAGAATAGATCCAGAGAAGCAGTTCTCCATCGCTTCCTCTTTTGGCTGAAGTTAATTTCCAACAGATGCCCCTCAGTCTCCCCCCCACCGCAGCGCCTCCCCTCCGCCATCACCCAGCCCCTTCGCCACGTCCGTGCCTGCTGTTTGATCCAGGCCTGGAATACATCACCACTTCCTCTGTCTGGGTGGGTGGTCTCCAGCACATTCCCACTCTGCCTTTTTCCCTTCATCTTCAACCAAACTCTCTCCTGCACAATCCTATTATCGTAGTCACGTATTTTATTCAGGTCTACATGGCTTTGACAGGCTTAGCTATTGAACCTGGTTCTCTTAAACAAAACATTTCCTTGACTTTGGCATCAAAGGCCCAGTCAAGAACCTGTTTCTTTAAATCCTGGTGATGGCAAATCACAGTGCTTAATCTTTTCGGGTTTAAATCTAACATTTTCTTATTTTATTTTCTACCTATACACATTTTTATTGAAGTATTATTGATATACAATCTTATATTGGTTTCAAGTATATAACGCAGTGGTTCAATAGTTACCCATATTGTTAAATCCTCACTCTCGCTAGTGCAGTTACTATCAACAAAGAAAGACATTCCAGAATCACTGACTATATTCTCCATGCTGTACTGCTATCCCTGTGACCAACCTACATTATCACTGAGAATTTTTGTGCCTCTTTATCCCCCTCAGCCTCCCCCCCACCCACCCGAACCCCTCCTCCATGGTAACCACCAGTCACTTCTCAGGGTCTATGAGTCTGCTGCTATTTTATTCATTTTGTTTTGTTTTTATATTTCACAAATAAGTGAAATCATATGGTATTTGTTTTTCTCTATCTGGCTTATTTCACTTAACTCAATGTCCTCTAGGTCCATCCATGTTGTTGCAAACAGCAGGATTTTTTTATGGGTGAATAATATTCCATTGTGTATATGTATCACATCTTGTTTATCCACTCATTTACTAATGGACACTTGCTAACTATTTTTTATGCCTACCAATTTAGTACATGGATATACCACTAATTATAGGCTTATTGAAAGTTATTCTTGACTATAATTACTTTGGCATGACCTGGTAATATTATTTTCTCTGTCCTCCACATAAATTTTCCAAGTATTTATTTGATGTTACACTTTCTGCAGCAGAAAAAAGCCTTGGTTATTTTTCTTCCTTATTTTTCACATTTTAATGTTTAAATGTTTTGTCTTTTTTTTTTGCAGAACAGAGTTATTTATTATTATTAGAAATTTTTTGCTTATCTTCATGAGATGTAATTTCTAGCTGAGAATCCATATTTCAACATAATCATGATACAGAAAACCTCATTCTGTTCTGACAGTAATGGTGGTTGTAGTGGTTCTAATAACAGTAGGAGTTGTCATAGAAGTAGAGGTCATCTTTTATTCAACAAATATTTATTAAGCATCTACTATATGCTTAATATGCAGCATGCTATATGCTGGGGAGAACACTGTAAGACATTCTCCTACTGGCCTGGCCCCAGGGAGCCTTGCTGTCTAGTGAGGGATATAAATATTAATCAAATATTCACATAAACCAAAATAAAAATTAGCTCTGTGACAGCGGTATGATGGAGACTGTGGCCACTCAGCACCCTCCAACCCCTCTCTTGGCCTTTGGTGGTAGAGCTTGTGAATCAGCTGGACTCATGGCTGTTCATCCAGACACACAGAAACCACATTCTCCTCCTAATAGAAAGGGAGCCTTGATTTAATAAGCATTTAGATAGCACTCTGAGTGTTAGCCCCTCTTCTGACTCCCTCCCACATACTAGCTCATTTTATCCAATCTAAATCCCTTTGAGGTACATACTATTAGCATCCTCCTTTTACAGATGAAGAAACCAGGGAGCAAAGGGGTTGGATATTTAGTTTAAGGTCACACACCTCTTAAGAGAAGAAGTTGAGATACAAGTCCAGGCAGAGCAGCTTCAGGGTTAATGCTCTTAACCAAACCGTGGCACCGGGTTTCCTACATGTATATTTTCTCATATTATACCTCTGTGTGTACAGATCTGTGTGTGTGTGTGTGTGTGTGTGTGTGTGTGTGTGCGTATGAAGTTCTGTTATCTCACTTAGATCAACATCAGTCTTTTAATTTAATACTGTAAATCTAATCCTGCCTTATCCTATGGGTTCCTCTCAATGGACATCTGTATTTATTGACTATGGGCACCATTTGATCAAAAGCATAGATGATTCTGGGAAAACTAGTCTTGTCCATGGGAAGGAGGAATTACTGAAATTATACATGATCCTAGTATTCAAGACATTCAGTTATTCCTATCTCCAACTGCTCTTGCAGACAAGGACCTAATGCTATTTCAGACACCTGACAACACTCAAAATCTAAGTACAAATGTAACTGTGATCATTTTAGAAAGGTGTTTTTTCTTACTCCTGTTAAGTCACACACACAATTCTGCTAAGAATAAACATAGGGGAGAAAGTCTTCTGCTCCACGACCTGATCTTCATCTGGTGGTCAGCTGTGCTGGACCGGACTTCGCTGCAGACTTCAGTGGAGTGACTGCTGGAAGGTAAGTGGGGGCACATGGTGTGCGCAAGATAAGGCTCCAGCAGCCTTAAATAAATGTGAGCAATGATGCTCTTCTAAGTGGTCTTCTGAGAAAAGCTCTGTTATTATCAGCATTGTTCACACTTCTTACAACTTTCCTTGGATAAGGGTTTTCAACATGTTTGTTCTTTTAACCCTTAAGTATCTGCCAGAGAAGAAACTCTTCCCAAGATCAACCTCCAACAGTTGTTGTGTGGGTTGTGGCACTGAAAGCAGTTTCCAGCTGCTGTCAGCACAGCAGGAAGGAGCCTGCGCTCAGATAGCCACTTCCTGGAGCCAGCCCAGCCCTGCCCAGGAGGCCAAGCAGGTGCCATGAGCCAAGGCTTTTGGAGAAGGCTATGGCAACCTTTTCCAGAGATGTGTTAGATCTAGCAGGATGCTGCTGCGGGGAAATTAAGCAGGTATAGACCATGTGTTTTGCTACTTCTTCATTTTCTGCCTACTCCCTTTAAAGCATCAATATATAAGTGGCCCTTCCACTGCTCAGAAAGGGCCTACAAGTTCCGTGGGATATTCCAATTCTAGTCTATTGGTCTCTTACTTTGAATCACATTGAATATTCCACTGCATAGCTTAGGCTCTGGAAAGACAGGTCCCATCATAATTTCTCTGTGGTCTCCAAGTTGCCAACATGCCCAAGATAGTCAGTTGTGTTTTTTTTAAAGCATTAACCTGAATGGAAGATCTATATGCCACCACATCCTGTCATCCACTGACATATATTTGAAAGTCTTCTTACAGTGATCCTATAGATGTCCCGGAGATGCCCTTCTGAGAGACTAAATACAACTTTTGAGAATGGAGAAAGATGAAAGGTTTGAGATAAATTTTCTATTTTGTTAATCACAAGAAAGTATGGAAAAGTTTTATGTCTTGTTTTCCATCTGTGGACCAAGTTCTCTTACTTTTATTTGTTTTATTCACTTATTCATTAAGTTGCAGCCTTTGGAGTCAGATAGGCCAGGACTGGATTCATCCTTTCATGCCCTTGATGTGCGCTGTTGGGCAAGTCTCTCTGGTGTTGTTCAGCCTCAATATCCTATCAAATGTGACACTATTCATTCAGTCAAAAGATGTGTTTGAGTCCCTTCTGGGTTCCAGGCATAGCAGAGAGCAAAGAAGAAACACAGTGCTCCTACTTTCCCAGAGCAGCTGAACATAAAACCAGCAAATTAGAATATACATTTGGAGAAAGATGGAATGCTGCACAAAAAGACAAGATGGAACACATGAAAGGGCAATTAAGACTGAGAAGGACCAGTCAAAATTTCAAAGAGAGACTTGAGAGAGAAGAAATGCTTGAAGATACAAAGGCTAGTGATTTTTCAGACATTCTGAAAGGCAGACTCTTTGGATTCAGAGAGCAAACTACATCTATGGTGAAACTTTTTTTAAATGAAAATTAGTGCCCATACATATTATAGGATTTCCAAAATGAAATTCTGATGAAAACAACTTAAAAGTTGCCATAGAGGAAAGGAAAATATATAAGAGACTGGTAATCAGATGACAGCAGAATTCTCAGCAATAATGGATGCCCAAAGACAGAGAAAGAAAAGTGCTAAGAGAAAATAACTTTACCTAGCTAAACTATCTTTCAAGAAGTGGGGGTAAACACATTTTCATATAATAAGATGTAAGGAATTGTCCCTCTGGGAAATCCTCAGATAGGGAACTTCCAAAGCATATACTTCAGAGAGAAAGAACAAAATAAACATAGAAGGAATACTTCTAATTTCTGGAATGTGAGCAAAGAAATTGGTTAAACTGAACATACTTTGACTGTATATACCAGCAGTAGTAATAGTGATGAATTTTAACATAGAGAACATTGTGGAAAATGATAATATGAAAGACAGGAAGTAGAGTGATAAGAATTAGAATATTCTTGATTTTTTTTCTTTATTTTTCAGGAGAATAGGGGAAATATTATTATGAAATTTATATTTTTCAAAATGAAAAATATAAATACATTTCATTCAATTAAAAATTTTAGTTAATTTGAAATTTCAAATTATAAATTTGAAATAAAATCTTCCAAATACATAGCAGGAAAAAAAGGGACTGAACACAATGCTGTGATATGAAGAGTTCTTTTCAAAGGAAATCCATGATGAAATGGAAATTGAATTGGATGGGCCAGGAAACTGGATGTAGGAGATTATTAATGAGATAATTGAGAGGAAGGTGGCCTGGGCAACAGGACAGATGGAGAGAAAAGGAGATGGGAAACCATTTCAAATGAAGCAGTAAATGGGATTGGAAGCAAAGTAAAGTGGAATGAGGATTCGAGGATGCTTAGAGATCCTTCTTGGGTCCAGTCAACCTCTCAGGAGCTCAGTCTCTATATCTGCATAGTGAATGGATTGGACTAAATGATATTTTTTTTTCTGCTCTATCAAGTGTTCAATACATGCCAGTTGTCACTACTTCACCAATACTGAGTGAGTGTTTTGTTTATTCTCCACAAGCAAGACAAAGATGACCAGAGCATATTCTGCACTGAAGCTTAAAATGCAGTGAGGGAAATAAATACACTAATAATGCTTCAAGCGAGAGTGTGATTCACAGGCTAAGGGGGCAGACAAACATGATTTTTGGAAAAACAAATGAAGAAGAGATGATCTTGCAGTGAAATAGAAAGAAGGTTTCCAGAAGAGGTCAAACTGGACCATAAAGAATCTTTAAGATTTCAAAAATATAGTTATTTTTGTAATGGTAATGTATACTTGTAGGAAAACTGGGAGATGCAGAACAGTATAAAAAGGGAGAATAAAATTACCCAAACACTACCATTTAGAAATAGTCACAGACAACAAACTTTTATGAATCTTTTTAGTCTTTCAATGTCATTTTTGTTTCATCCAAAAATCTAAATGGTGAACATTGTGTATAATGTCATAAAATGGTATGCTTTTATAACATGTTTAAAACTCTACAGGTTCCATTGTATAGATGTGTTCTATTGTAAATGGAGTTACTCCCTGATGACTGGACATCCAGATTGTTCCCAGTTATGGTGGTGCTGACTTGTATTTTGTATATTTCTCTGCTGTTTAATTGGTAGCTGACAATCTACTGAGATTATGATAGGACTTTCCAGGTTTAGAAATTAAGAGAAAGAGAGGTATGTTCAAAAACAGGATCCATTCCAGTTTCACCAAAGCATAAGGCTGTGTACAAAACAGTGCAGGAACTAGATAGGAGAACAGTAGATGAGGTTGGATCATAACATGATAGGCCGTGAATACCATGGTATGGAATTTAGACCATATTGGGAAGGCAATTGGGAAATTTGTGATCAAATCTGTAGTTGAGTAACAGCAATGTGAACATTAGATTTAATGGGAAAGTTATAACAGGTAGTATATCAGTTAAGGACGCTTTCATATATACATACATATATATGAGTAACAACAATGTGAACAATAGATTTAACAAATATATGGTATAGGGTCTTAAGTAAAAAAAAAAAGGCATAAAATATGAGCAATTTTGCAGAGATCTTGGAAACTATAATTATGAGCACAAGAGGATCCATGAGCAAGGATAAGAGCAAACTTGAATCTGGGAAACAAGAGACTCTGTGATCTTGACATTGAATGAATAAGTAGAAGGTGATCTGAAAAAGATGGGAAATACCCGAGCTATAGAGACACAGGGATCGATGAAACTATAGTTTTATTTCTTTATAATTTGTAAACCTCATCTCTAGCCCAACACACTCACTCATCTACTGATCAAACCCAAAGTAGAAAGCATATTTCCAGCCTCTACAAATCCCTGGCAAGAACAGCTCTCTGGGGAAATACCCAGTTCATGCCATAAAGACTAGAAGACTTCCAGAGAACATAGTTGCTTCTGTTTGGAGGATGAACATCAAGAGTGCTTGAGAAATGATGGTGGGAATGCTCCATTCCAGTCTTGCCTAGATTTAGACATAATGTTTTAACCACTCCTGTGGTCCTATCTTCTTCTACCTAAGTTGCTGGTGTAGAGACATACACACTGGATTTTTCTGTTAGTTGCTGACTTGCTAAACCTCCAACTGGAAGAAGTAATGGACAGTGTTGAAAGTTGAGGTTATCCCTTTGATTCTGGTAACCTGGTTGGAGATTGTGCATCCTTGGACTCCAGTACATTCATTTCAAGAAAGACAAGGTTGGTAAATTACTACCTAACCCATTTCACTCTGAAATCCTCATCAAGTAACAGCTTATATGAAGCTCAAGAAAAAATTTCCCAAGCCTCCTCATTTAAAACATACTATAGCAGCATTGAGAAATAGTTTGTCTTAATTTTCCTCACATTTTTTGACTTCTGATTTTTGCTCCCCATTTTTTAACCACACTAAACTTTCTACAAAGTTTCCCTTGAGACTGGGCCTGCAGGAAATGATGCATAATGATCCTCATAATTTTACTGGCCCTGTTTATGTCAGGAATTCTCTAGTTGTCAGAACTCTAGGTAGTCTTATCTCCTCCCTTAATAGGAGATAAAGGAATACAGAACGAATTTTCCCCATTTTTTTGGATAAAAATACTGAGAGCTAAAGGAATCAGAAGACTTGACTGGGTTGCCCAAGAGCTGGTATCCAGGCCCAGGCTGGGGGAAAAACTATTGATCCTTCCACCACTAATATTAAGGACACAGCCACATAGCCTTCGGCTTTCCTGTAGTGAGGACAGGCATTGAAGAAGATTATTCAAAATGTTAAATGGTTTAAAATGCACATATATTGAATTGAAATAAGTCACATGAAAGTGCTGATGCTATATCTGCTATGTAGAACACAATTTATGAAATTTAACTTCCTCCTGTCTCAATATTGATTTGAGTGTGGATTTTTTTATTAATATTTAGACATGGTATTTTCCTACACTAGAGTTTAAACACAATAATATGACTGTATGGTTTTCTAACTTGAGCCAGATATGATTTTCTCTTTCCAGGTGAGGTGCTATGAAACTTTCTTTTACTTTGTCTGAGGGCTGGTAATCTTCATGAGAGGAAGGGTGTGAGCTCAGCCCTCTCATCTGCACTCATTGTGTTTGCAACCTGTGTTTAGAAATTGTGTATACTTGAGTGCAGGAGGAGCTGAGTTAACAATTCATTTCATCATCTGAAAGGTTGATTTACATTCTACTGCTTTCCTCAGGGTCCGTGGTAGAGCATGTGATCCCCTGAACCCTCTCCTTAGTGATTAAAGGTTATTATCATGGAGGAACTCTTGTTTCCCTTTCAGCTACAGAGATTGTTATGGGCTGAATTATGTCCACGTAAAATTCATATGTTCAAGTCCTAATCTCTAGTTCCTTAGAATAAGGAGATAGGGTCTTTGCAGAGGTGATCAAGATAAATGAGACCATGAGGGTGAGTCCTAATCCAATATGATTTATGTGTTTACATAATCATATTTTTTTAAAAAAGAGGACATTTACACAGAGACATACATGAAGGGAAAGACCATGCAAAGACACAGGGAGAAAATGGCCATCTACAAGCCAAGGAGAGAGGCCTCTGAATGAACCAACCTGGCTGATAGCTTGACCTCAGACTCTCCAGCCTCCAGTAGTGGGAGAGAATAAATAGCTGGTGTCTCAGCCACCCAGTTTGTGGTTCTGTTACAGAAGCCCTAACAAACTAATATAGAGTTCTATGATTCGACTGTTTAATTATGTCATAACAAATTTAATACTAATGAAAAACATTTTCGTAAATGTTTATGTATATGTGATTGTGGGTAAAATTGTAATACTTCCAGAATACCTCACCTGGCTTTAGTATATCTGCGTATCAACAGGTGCTCAAGGGTGGAGAGAAGTATGGCTTTAGTGTATTTGCATCATTCCTCAGGGGTGGAGAGAAGTCATCTCCATATCAATGGGTAATTACCTGGGCAATGGAGGGCTTATCTGTACCTGAGAGGTGAGGGGAGGGCAGGTTTTGCTTCTGCTGGAGCAGGAAAGCGAGAAGTCCCCAGACTATAGTTTGTAAGCAATAAACAGATTTTAAACTTTATTTCTCTTTTTGACTGATTTTGGTTTTTAGAGGTATTTTACCCTAGGATTTCCTTTCCCTGGACTTACAGTGATCTTACTGAATTCCAGCATTAATAGTGCAAAGCAGGAATCATTTTCCTAATTTCATAGAGGTTAGGTACTCTACTCCAACTTAAAAGATGAAGAAAGACAAGCTCATATGTACCTTGACCAGTAACCCCCTGTTGGGGGCAGATCTGTGACTGGCTTCCAAGATTTCCTACCTTTTACTTTATGCCCTCTTGTGATGGATCCTAAGAGCTCATATGTATGCTTAAAAAAATAGAGATGGCAAAAATTAAGGTAGTTCTCCTGGAAACTTAACATAAACACTCTATCTAAACAAAAAACGTTAGGGCTGACTCCATGGTCACCATACATGCATGGAGAAAATACCAGGGGAAAGCTTTCCCTATCCGTGTACCTCATTCGCTTGCTTCTTTAGCTCAGTCTGACTGAAAAGATGGTCATTGCTGCCAAATCTGCAAGATGAGGAAGACACAGATCCCTCAGAAAAACAAATTCTGAGTAAAATACCTCTAATTGGTTCCAACATGTTAAATGCACAGCTGTGGGGAGCACCCTTTAATGCATGGAGACAAGAGCTTACTGCCCACACAGTGGTGGGAGGGGGGCTGTAACTCCAGGGGGAAAATTCCGGGGCAAAATACCTCTAAAACCGAAATCAGTTAAAGGGAGAAATAAAGTTAAGAAACCCATTTATTTCTTACAAGCAGGCGGTCTCCCTTGACCAGGCTGCAGCAGAGAGAGCGCCACCCAACCTCCCACGCCCTTGTAATTACCTATTGATATGTAAATGTACTCTCCACCCCTTGGGAACACCTTGATACGCAGATGAATTAAAGACAGGCGAGAGATTCTGGAAATATTGGAATTTAATCCACAAGGGCATATGTTGCTGGAGGGCTTCTGATTGGTAGAACCCTCTAGAGGTCGATCTGGCAGAATGTCTCCAAAGTCTCCGCAGTCTGTGATGCTGTAATTCTGTTTCTAGGAGTTTATCTTTCTGAAACAGTGCAATCAAAAGTGGGGAGACGTGTGCATAAGAGTGTTCTCAGCAGCTCAGGTATCTGCCTCGGGGGACAGCAGAGGGACTGGATCGGGAGGAGAGCTGGGTGTTGGAGACCTGGGAGCTACCACTGAGGGCCCCAGGCCTGGGACTGATTGTCATGGGAACATGGTGACAGTGGGTATGGTATATGTATATCTAATGACATGGAAAGATGTACATGACATATATTACTGACAAATAGAAAACATAAATACAAAATATATAGTATGACCCCATATGTATACATGTTTATATGTATGTATATGTATAGTATGTATGCATACATATATATACACACATATACATACACATGTATACATGCACACACAAATGAGACATGGCAGGACTTGAATGACATACACTAAATAGTTAACTTTGGGTCATGGGATCATAGAATAATAAGCATTAGAATAATAAGCATTTTTAATAAAGATTTAGTAGGTCTTAAGACCTGTGATATTATCGTAATCATTATCTTTATTTTAATTTGGCATCTAGTTCTCCTGAGTTATTTGATTATTAAATATAGCACCAATATTTGCTAAAAGCACCAAGAACTCTCTTATTTCATCTGTTTTTGCCCTTTCTTTCTTTGATGCAGTTTGCCTTAACCCAAGCTCAGAGGACATGCAAAGCTGTTCATCTTAGGTTCTTGGAAGCTTGGGTATTATATCACATGCTACCGTGTCCAGAGAGAGTGAATGATTACAGCTTGATTGAACTGTAGCTTCACTTCTCATGCACTATTCCATGGCAGCATTGGTGCTGTGCCCCTTATCTGTATCAGGCAGGGTTCTCCAGAGAAACAGAACCTCTATTCCAAGGATTTGGGTCATGTGGTTACGGAGGCTGAGAAGTCTCAAGGGCTGCACTCAGCAAGCTGGAGACCTCCAGGGACCTGGGGCTCGAGTTCCCATCCAAAAGCTGGCAGGCTTGAGAGCCAAGAAGAGCCAGTTTTTCAGTTTGAGTCTGAAGACAGGATAAGACCAAAGACCTTGCTCAGCAGTAAGGCGGGACAGAGTTCCTCTTATCAGCCCTGTTGTTCTATTCCGGTCTTCTCTTAGGTTGATTGTGTCTTAATCCATTCAAGCTTCTGTAACAGAATATCATGGACTGGGCAGCTTCAACAATAAACATCTATTTCTCCCTGTTCTCAGGCTGGGAATGTAAGGTCAAGGCCTGCAGTTATGCTGAGGACCCGCTTCCTGTCTGTCTCATAGATACTCATCTTCTTGCTGAGTCCTCACACCGTGCAAGGGGCAAATGCATTACTCTGCGTCTCTTAGGTAAGACCCTGATCCTGTTCACCAGGGCTCCACTCGCATGACCTAATCACCTCCAGAAGACCCCACTTCCTAATATCATCACATTGAGGGTTAGGATTTCAGCATATGAGTTCTGGGGTGGACACCCTGGCAATTTTGGCACCAAGAAAACAATGCCAAGGTGTGGGGTTGATTGTTCCTGAATCAAAGATTCTCTGTTAGCTCAAGACCTAAGTTTGAAGGATGGTGGCTCTCCCAAGGCAAAACTGTGACCAGGGGTGACATCTGCACTCAAGGTTTGGGAGAAGGGACTTGGCTCTGGAACAAGACTCCAGAGATGCCAGTCAACAGGGTGGACCCAGTGTTTAGGAGTCCAGCAATCTCATCAACTCTGGAAGCGCTAAGCCCTGGTTTTTCAATCTGAGGGTAGATTGCTGATATAGGTGTCAAATGGGGCTCAGGATGGGAGTGTGAGACTGTGGTCACCAGGGACACCTGTTCATGGGAAGTTAGGTCCAGCATGGAGGGTGAAGCAGACAGAGGCTGGGCACTGGGCTGGGGAAGTGCTCAGCAGTCAAGATGGCAGGGATTAAGATCAAAATCCAGCCCAGTGGTTCTCCACTGTGGACTACTTCACAATGTCCTCTTTCCAGATTTCTCCCCACTTCCAGATTCCGGGAGCTGAGAGAGCAGGGGTCAGTTGCACATATTTGCAGGGGGCAGTGCAAAGAGAGGGCTGTGGCTGGGGTGTTTCAGGGGCAAAGCTGCCCCAAAGTAACATGGAGGGCATGTTATTTTTTCTCCAGGAATATAAAAGCACTGTGCTGAAATTGCTTAGCTCAGACATCCAAAGTCCAGTCTGCCTTCCCATACCACCTTTAGGAACTGGTCACAAAAATGTGGTGCTTCCAGAACATTCCCAAAAGTGCAAGCCAGGCAGGGATTTACAAGACAGAGGGCGTGAACGGCATCGACACAGTATAAGGATACCACGTACAGATCAGGACAGCTTATCCAAATACTCAACAGAGCACACTTCTGCACCCAAAATATGGCATCGCCACTAACTCCTATACCCAGGCTATCAAACAATAAAGAGAAAACACACTGAGATTTGTTTTTAAAAGGTCTTCTAAAGGATGAACATGCACAGGGAAGGCGTCTGTTACATGCAGAGAGGTATTTACACATTTCACCAACTGCCAAAATAAGAAAAAAACTTGTTTTTCCTTACAGACTTTTTTCTTCCCCTCACAAGCTTTTCTGCTGTGATTCTGCTGCTTATAAAGAGACGAGGCAAATTTGGCTGAACCAGGTGGCTCTTGATCTTGGGTGATGACTTCGCTGCTGATTCTGGCTTGGTTCATACTGGTCACCTAGAAAGTGGATGTGGCCTTAGGGAATTAAATGAGTTAAATGTGTAAGTTAAATATATCATATATAGTTTAAGAGAACTGTAAGTAAGTTCTTATTCCCATTGTGATTTGAATAATGCTCAGGACACCAAGGAACACTGGGGCTTTGCTGACAGGTGGGAGCTCTGGACAGGTGAAGCCCATCTCTCATCCCTGCAGCCTTGGGAAGGAAGTTTTCAATTGGAAGGATTTTAGGCTATAACTAATGTGGATGAGTAAAGTCAGAAAAAGCAACACGTCACTGAGCTGGTTTTTCCTTTGTGATTTACATCCCAGTGTCTGTAGGAGCTGGAGTCAGCCTTCCGCACTCACATGGCCTGTTTTACGTTTTACGGGGGAGTTGAGAGCCACTGAAATTTATATTCTTGTTCGAGCCTCCACAACCAATTAGCGTCAGAGGCAAGCCTTGATCGGGCAATTGCTGGTTCTTACTCCTGGGATCTTCCCCCCACACTGGGTGGGTCGCTTCCCGCAGAGACATCTGCTCAGAAGCATTTGAGCGTGAAGAGTGACATGACGTTTTCAGCATCAAGTACTCTAAAAACTGGAATCCATTGTCATCCTTCACTTTGCACCAGCGAGTCTTCATTTCCGACTTCGCTTTAACTCAAACCTCGTGTAATGCTTCCATGTGCCCGCCTCAATCCATCCTTCAACACCTCCGACCCCAAATGGGAGATTTCATTTCCCACTCTGCTTTTGGGGCAAAGGGCAGAAACAAAGGCTCAGGTTCTTCTCCAGGGCCCATGTTTACAGCTAGAGATGAAGGTAGGGCTCACAAAGCTCACCTTCTTTGAGACCGTTGTTCCTAGTCCCAGCTTTGCTGTCCATTGTCTTTACAAGTAGTGGTAAGAACACACCATTGTGGCTTTTTCGGGATTAGTCAGTCATTTCTACTTTTCAATGCTCACTGTGAGCGTGGACATGGCACTCATCTTGCCCTCAGTCAGCTGATGAGAAAGATAAAAAATATACTGGCACTTCTGAAAAGGCTTAAGAACAAGGAAAATGATGTTTTAATGGAAGGTCGTGTGTGCACTTATTTTTAGAAAATTTCCAGTGCTTGTTCACAGACGATTTTGAATTTTCAGGCTATGGAGAAGAGTCCATTTAATATTTTGGTCTGCTCCCATTTAAATGAACAATGTTGCATACCTGAAACCAATCTATTGTAAAGCAACTATATTTCAGAAAGATATTTTTTAAAAACAAAATAAATGAACTACTGTTTCTTGAGCACATTCCGTGCCATCTCCTGTCTTCCCAGTAGCTGCCTATCACCATGTGAGTGCCTGTCATCCATGAGTGACGTCTCTCTGTTGCCAGCCTGTAACGTAGTCAGGACTTTTGTGCTTTTGATCATATAGGAAATGTTTCAAGATTCCTACTTTGGAAAGATCCTGGATCCACCCCAATAGTCATCTGTTTCTCTATTCAGAATAGATCATGAATGTTGTCTACAGCTTTTCCTTTTGTTTTTTTGTTTCTGCTGCTTCTCTGAACATTTTAATGATCAGTGGCAACCAAGAATCAATTACTGTATCACAATTCCTTCCCCTGGGCATACCATCTGAATGGATGTGGTCAGGTGCCTCTGTAGCATCCATACCATGTGTATTTTCTTTCTTAATTTCCTTTCTGAACACTTTCCCAAATCTTTATGGAGAGATGTGTGAATGTACTTGATGCCCTTTAACTATACACTTTAATGTGGTTAAAATGGTCAATTTTACATTATGTTTATTTTACTACAATATAAAAGAATACATTATTTCAGATAGGAAGTGATTTTTTTGTTTGTTTAACAAGCAGAATTTCAGCAGTAGCTTAACGGTAAGTGTGAGATGAAAGATATTTCAGCCAAAACTGTGGTGGGTCTAAGATTCTAAGCCCTCAAAAGGTGTTTTACCTCCTAAACCAACCCTGGGAGGTCTTAAAAATTCTTTCTCTTTGTCCCTCAGGTATATAAGTCATCTTCTACTGAGGTATTTCACTAGACTGAGGAGGTACCCTGCTGGAACCTGAGGCTGACGGCCAAGGAATTCAATTGCTTCATTGCCACTTGTTGCTATTTATGTGTGAAAATGACACAGATTTATCCTGCCATCCAGAATTTTAAACAAAAACAAATAACTTTCATTAAAAAAGCCTCATTTTCTGTCTGGTTTTCCCTTGGGAGCTAAACATTGCTTTTCTTAAGTGGGATGAATTTTGCACTTCATTAAACGCCTTGATCTTTTCATCACATTAGCCTTTAATGCAATAACATAATCTTAGATCATCTAGATTAATGATTACAATAAAACCAAGGGTATAAATCTTAAGAGGGCTGTGAAAATGAACAGCTGCAGATGCCAAAGTCTGATTTCTAAAATTTCAGAATGATTTATCGCTATCGATGCTTATCCTATGTTTCTTTGTCTAATTAAACGAAATTTAATCTTTTGGTATGTTTTTTTCCTAGAGACTTATCAAACTTTTAGTCCAGGAGTTGAACGGGCCTTTGGGGGGTAATTCACCCCCTGGCCTAATGTTCAACTCAAGTCCTTCTGCTGTGATTTATGTTCAGCCTTGGCGTTTTCATGGGAATCCTGACAGCACAAGTAAGGAGTTGTGTTTACACACGATAGAGCATTCTCCAAGATTCCTTGCAGCACAGAACGGGGCCCTGACTTTAGCAGAGAATGATCAAGACAATTCCAAATGCTCGAAGCTGCTCAGTTCACCACCGTGATAGGTACTGATCGAGGCAGGAACCTATCTCCCTGGCTTAAACACACTAGCCGAGTGAGGGACTCAGACCCTCAGCTTCCCAAGGAAAACAGACTGTGCACTGCTGGGAAGCCACTTCCATATGCCTGCTGGCTAAGGATTTCCAGACGCTTCTAGAAACTTCAGATCAAGACATCAGTTAGGGTTCCTTAACAAGGGGAGAAAAGAGAGAGATTTGGAAGATGCTGGAGTTATTTTGGTTCTGGAGCATAGGGCAGCAGCCCATGTTTCTATCAGGAGTCCTAGTAAGATTGTTCTGGAATATCCTGTGGTGGCACAGATGTGAGACACAGAATGTATTACTATTCCACCCTCTTCTTTGAGGTAGGGCTTTCAGATGCTTATGTAAAAGAACCCAGAAACAACTTGTGCTTTGTGGATACCAGTGTCTTCATCCTCAGGACTCTGAACACCTGGTGGTCCACTTGATAACATTCAAATGACTGTCTGACTTTTCTGTTTTTTATCCTCTTGCGTTGGAGCCTCAGCATAATTCTAGCGATTATGTTGTGGTTGCCTGGTTAGGAAGGAGGTGGAGGGCAAAGCCCATGCACAAAGGACAGTCCACTGAGGCGAATCCCTTGGAAGAGCTCTTGCATGTCCAGTAAGCCTCCCTGGAGGGCATGCAGTTGTCGGCTGCTCTGGCCCAGATCAGAAGTCTGACTCAAGGAGGAGTTGGGATAAGCAGTAGGTCAGTCTACAAAGGGATGTTGGCCTTCCTCCCAGGGGAAGCACATGAGCCATACATGGGTCACCTACATCTGCCTTAGGCAGTAATCTTTACAGGCCCTTTTCCAAATGCAGCAGCCTAAGGTAAGCCAATTGCCAAACACCTGCCACAGAGGAAATAAATATCCAAAAATATGTTATCCAGAAACTGAGCAGAAGTTAGTAAGAATAAAAGGAAATGACAATTTCCTTAGTAAAAAATTATACCAGCAACCACCCAGTTAGATGCTAAACTGAGAATCTCCTTTTAATATCCCATTGGCTTGCCTGGAGGCTGGAGATGGGAAAGCTCCTGATTAGTTCTGCCATGTCCATGTCGATTCAAAGGGCTGCTGGTATCCATAAAATATTCTAAAGTATCTGAGGTAAGTTTGCAGTATTCAAGATGGTATTACTAAAATTGGTGAGGCCGGACCAGGGAAGTGAGCAGAGAACACTGCAAGCGAAGGAAATGTGACAGAAGGTGGGGCACGCTGCAGGCGCAGTGCCTTTGAGGGGAGCCAGAACTCCAGCTTCCTGGTGTTTGTCCAACTGGCTGGTGGTCTTCCTGCTGTCTTTATGCTGCAACACAGTGGAGGGAGTTACCCCCTACGGGCTGTCATACCAACAAGGAGCCACCGCACCACCTCCTGCCTCCTGGAGACCTGCCTTGGGTCTGTTTCCAAGTCAACCCTCAGGGACTGAACTAAAAAATGGTCTTTCTTCCCAGAGGAAGCTCTGCCTCCTATTCACGGCGATGCAGGCTTACCTTTGCAAACAGTGAGAAAATCATCATTCTATACAACAATCTGTAAGCCCATGCAAGCGATATGGGCCAGAGACGCAGGCTAACCGATTTATTTACTTCACAGAGACATCTTAATTCTCTTATTTTGCTCATTGCTTTTAAATTCTCCCTCAGTGAATACTGTTTTCTCCTTCTGGAATTCCAGTTATTTGTGTGAGGTCTTCCACTCCTTCATGTAGGAAGGGGAGGTCTGGAAGCCTTCCCAGATAGAGGCGGTGGGCGGCGAGAGAAGGAGCACAGTGGCCAGGGGGCATCTGCACAGCAGGACCTGCAGCTCGTAGTTACAGACGGAGTTGGTTGACCAGCCCTCCCGGTTTGCCCAAGACTGATGGGTTCTCAGGCCCTGGGTTATCCTTGATGGGATCTCTGCTGGACAGGGAGCTGGGCCTCCCCTCCACACAGGGGGGCGTGCCTCTCCAAACCCCTCCCCTCCCCCACCCCCATCTGTCCAGGGCATGGGCAGAAGCTGTCTCCAGCTTTGATTCCTTACAGTGGCTTGGATGTTTTTTCCTTTCTGTTTTAACCTTGTGCTGACAATTTTTTTCTTCTGATTTTTAAAGTGGTTTGGCCTTTGCTTCAAATCGCATATCAGGCTGCACGCTCTCTGCGGGCAGCGGTGATCCTTATGTCCCTAAGAGTACCTAGTCTAACCGCCTCCCAGGCCCAGACACCCACCTCAAAGGATTTGCCACGGGGGCCGGCCGTGGGAGGATGGAGGGCCAGGCCAGGCCCCATGGCAGCGCCCTGAAGAGGCAGACAAGGAGGCATCGTGCTCCACAGAAAGACAGGGTGAAGCCCACCAGCCTCCCGCTTAGACACGACTCTCTGGTCCCTGGGTCCCACCTCTGTCTTCTCAGTCTCCCCTTCATCACTGTCGGGAGGGCTTCCTGTGCTTTCTGGACTTGTTCATTTCTCCTGCGAATGACTCAGAGCCTTCACCAGGTCCAGTCTGGGCTTTCTCTCCTCCTCCTCCACCTCGTGATGCCCGAGTACCCTACAGAGGCTCAGGAGTGCCGAAGGCCAAACCTGTCAGTGGCGTGTATGTGTGTGTTGGGGTGGGGATGGGGGGCGAGTGTGCGGAGTGGCTTACGGCAGGATTCCGTGAACATTCTTGCCCTCTTGATAGTAACATGAGTATTATAAATAATATGTGCTTTGTTAAATATTTATTGCATTGGATTATTTCCCTATAATGTGGTTGGGTGGCTCTGGGAAAGATTTAATTGTGGGTCAGATGCATTTTTCAGTGATGGCCCCCAGGCCAAGAGAGGGACCTCCTGCCCCCCAGGAGGGCTTAGAGTGAACCAGGGAGTGGAAATCAGAACTGCTGCCTGAGCAGTAGAGGTGAAAGCTCCTAGAGGAGACACTGGGGAAGGGTGCCGTGTGGGGCATGTGGCCGTGCATCTGTGAGTGTGTTGTCATGAGCAGGCACCAGTCTTGGTCAATAAGGGGCTGATACAGTTCGCGTGAGGAGGGTGGGTTTGGGTGTGGAAGCCTGCATTTTACACTGGCCCTGAGGCATTGAGCAAGTTCTCTACCTTGTTTCAGTGCTGCAGTCTTCTCATCTGCCCTTCACAGAGTTCTTGGGAGCACTAAATAGCCCAACACACATAAAACACTTAGCACAGTGCCTGGCATACAGTAAGCACTCAATGAACATCAGCCATTACTATTATTAGGGCTAACCCTAACAACAGATGTGAAGCTTCTAAGGCCTTGATAAATCCTCATGAGGGAGAGGACGGGGAGCTGAGGGGGTGCTGGGTTCCATTTTTGGAACTGTCTAGATATATTTGAAATTTATACTGAAATCCAGTGTGCTGAGGTCCCCTGATAAAAACAGAAAAAAATAAAAAGTGGAAGCATATGGTGGTCTGAGTCTTAAAGAAGAATGACTTTGATTATAGAAACAGGCTGTTGGAGAAATACGCCTTTTCAGCCCCATCAGTCACAAACCTTTTCCAAATGTTGACATTACGCATGATATTAATATACTATAAAGGATCTGTGTAAAGCTGGACAAGCACAAGCACACCATGCAAAACCCGAGTCATGCAAATGCCCCTCATGGATTAGAAGCAAAAATTCACAGCTGGCTTTGAGTATTAGGGTTTGCAGTGCCTTGTGGCAGGAGGCATATAATAACTAGTCACCACCTCACCGTGAGGCCAAACCTGGATTTGTCTAAATTAAAGGAAGCATTTTCTCATCCAAGGTCTTATTAAGGTTTTATTTTTTTTTACTCATTATTAAGGACTTTATGCCTTTTGGATCCCTTATAGATTTTAGGGAGAGGGGGGAAATTCCCATGTAGAATAGAGGCCCATATTTTTTTTTTTTTATCTCCAGAGCTCAAGGAGTTATTCAGGCAGAGAACAACCTTTGAAGTTAAGAGGAACTATGCTATCAAACCAGAATACGAAATAAAATCAAAAAGGGGCCTCTAATGCATTATGGAATACAATGCAGGATGTGGCTGAAGGTGATGCTAATTTCTGCTCTTGTCAATGAGAAACAGACGTCAGGATGACCTGCTCTGTATTCATCTGAATCCCCAGGACTTTGAGTTGCCACACTGCAGTCTGGGAAAGCCAGCAGGCCTGGTGGGCGAGGGGGAAGCTGAGGGATCAGGCCAGAGCTGACTCCTTTATTTTCTTTGGCATGGCTTATGGAAAAGTCAGAGAAAATGACTTTCAAATGATGGGTCAAAGCTCAAGATTTGAAACACATTTCTTCCATTCTGTAGGTCTCATGCATCCATGGAAATGATTTTGATAACATCCATGGAAATGATTTTGATAACTTTAACTCCATTTCCAGTTGCTGGTATGTTGTTCATAGAGTTCTACTAAAAATATATATTGTCATTTCAGTCATTTACCATGCAGTGGATCTTTTTAAGTCCTGTAAAGTCATGAAAAAAGTTCAACTTGACTGTCAACAATTATACTAATTAACTGTTTTCTTTCCATATCTTTTCTCTTTTGCCTTCTAAAATTGTCCCTTTTGCCTGTGGCATATTTTGCATCAAAAAGATGGTACATTAGGTAACACCTGGAACAGGGCTGTCACTCAGGCAATGTTTTTACTCACTCTGTCATTTTTGTCTACACGTAAAAATATTTCAAATGCTCAATGCATGTTTGCGTGCTAAAGAAAAATGTGGGAATAACGTATACTGTTTGGTGGTAAATGTAAGTGAAGACAAATTCTGATGCACTAAGACCCCCACCCCTTAAGATCCAATCACCACCGACCAGATGGTCGCCCACCCCTTAAGACCCAATCACCAATGCAGAACATACCCTACCCCCTACTTCTTAAAAATGCACTTCCTCACCCATGAGCTGCTGCTCCTATCTCTGGGGGAAGCCATTTCTCTTTCAGATAATAAAATCTCTTGCATGGGCCCGTATCTCCTGAGTCGTTCTGGGTAAGGAAGGTCACAGCGAGATACCCTTTCATTGGTGCCATGACTCGGATGAGGCTCTCCCATTGACTTCGCTCTTCCTCAGGGAACCTGAGCTGCTCTGGGAACACTCACTGCCAGATCCTCCTCCATGGGCTCACCACCCATTTCCCCGGTCACTCATGTTCTCGCTCAACACCGGTCTTCAATTTGGTGAGTCTCCCCTTCATGGTCGACTTAAATGTCCCTTTGGGACCTGGGAAGTGACCGTTGAGTGTCCAGCACCCCCAAGGGCTTCTCCGGGACAGAGGTACCCCCAGCCACGACTTTCAGAGTCACGACTGATCCCCATAGTTGACCCTTCTCTGCCTCCCCATGGTGAGAATCCTCATCCAGTGAGGCCCGGTCTCCCTTTATCTACTCATAAACTCCTGGTACCAGGTACCCAGCCTCCTTGGTGTTTTTGCCTTGACCGCTCAGTTAGTGGTGGTGACGACCCCCTAACTGTGTCTGGTCTTCTCCACGACCTTCTCAATCACCCTGGGACGCCTCAGTGACTTGTGAATGGTCTCATTCTCACCATGGGATCTGGCCCCTCCATTCCCACAGATTCACCACTAGGGTGCTTACTCAATAATCTAAAGTCCCTCCTCCTCACTCCAGACCTCAAACCTTTTAAGTTTATTCACTACTGTAATGAGATCTAGCCACAATATTCCTTGGAAAATCAGTCTAAATGGCCTCCCAGTGGCTCTTTAGATCTTAAAATTCTCTACGACATATACAACTTCTGTGAACGCACGGGCAAATGGAAAGAGATCCCATATATCCAGGCTTTCTCCTACCTCTGAACCAAGCCCGCTGTCTGTCTCCCTTGCAATCCTAAACATCTTCTTCTTACTCTAAAAAACTTCATTCTACCACCCACCAATTCCCACCACGTCCTCTGACTTTGACCCTGCTGATGAACCTCCTCCCTACCGATCTCAAACCCCTACAGTTCCTCCTCAACCACCAGTTCCTCTCCCACCTCAACCTCCTTCTCTGCAAGATCAAAATCCCAACCCTCCCAGCTCCCCTAGTGCCATTGCAGGAGCCACAGTACCTCCTCCTGCTCCACAACAAGTCCCTCTTCCCTCACCCAGTCCCGCGCCAAGCCCTCCAGTCACTTGTTCTCAGATCCAGATCCTAGCCCCACTACAGGAAGTAGTCGGTACAGAGGGCATCATCTGGGTCCATGTCCCTTTCTCTCTCTCCGACCTATCTCAAATTGAGAAAAGATTAGGCTCTTTCACCTCCAACCCAGCTACTTACATAAAAAAGAGTTCCAGTACCTAACTCAGTCACATGATCTTACCTTTCATGATATTCACATGATCCTATCCAACACACTTTTGCCCGAAGAGCGTAGGCGAGTCTGGAAACAGGCTAGAACTCATGCCGATGAGGTTCACCAAACTACTCCAGCTCATCCAATTGGTGCTGAGGTGGTTCCTGACTGAGACCCTTACTGGGACTATAATACGACAGGGGAGTCACCAGTCGAGATCAATTCATCACCTGCCTCATGGCGGGTCTCAGGAAGTCAGCCAATAAAGCCATTAACTATGAAAAACTCCAAGAGGTTATTCAGGATAAAAATGAGAATCCCTCTATGTTCCTAGACTGCCTCACCAAAGCTCTTTTACAATATACAAACCTAGACCCTGAGACCCCAGATGGGAGACAATTATTAATGACCTACTTCTTCATCCAGAGTTTCCCCAACATTAAGGCTAAACTTAGATATCTAGAGAAATGACCCTTAACTCCTCAGGCAGAAGTCCTGGCAGTGGCCTTCAAAGTATATAATGGAAGAGATTAAAAGGCCTGTAAACAAAAATATCAAATGCTGGCTAAGGCCTTTCAACCTACCCCAACCACTGGTGCTCGGGTATCCTCACTTCCTAAGCAGCAGCCAGGAGGACCTCCTGGTCCATACTTCAAATGTGGTCAAACGGGTCATTGGGCTAGAGCCTGCCCAAATGCCCAGAAGCCCCCTGGTCCGTGCCCTAAGCGCCATCAGGAGGGACACTGGACTATTGACTGTCCTTGCACACCAAGAGGTGCCAGGCCATCCAGCTCTAATGCTCCACACATAGACCTTCTGGGTCTGGCAACTCATGATTGAGGGGGCCCGGGACTCCTCCACCCGACCACTACCATCACTGTACAGGAGCCCAGGGTAACCATTGTGGTAGTGGGTAGACCCATCTCTTTCCTTTTGGACACTGGGGCCACCTAATCAGTCCTGAAGGAGTTTTGGGGACCCACTTCCCTCTCACAGTCCCATAGTCGGGGTAGAGAGCACAGCTTATCAACCTTTACAAATTCCCATGCTTCACTGCATCTTTAGAGGCATTGCTCTCTCTCATTCCTTTTTGGTGATTCCCCATTGTCCGGGTCCCCTTATGGGAAGAGACAACATGGATGGAGCTGGAGGACATTATGCTCAATGAAAGGGGTTCTTATCTCCTTTACCTTGGGCCCATGCCTCAGCCTGGACTCGCCTTCAATCCCTTTTCTACTTGCTCTCCAAACCATTCCAGACCCACCTCCCTCCCCTTTTCCTCTGCCACCCCACCTGGTCAACCCTGTAGTCTGGGACACCCTCACCCCCTCTATTGCCACCTGCCCCCCAGTAATTATCAGACTTAAAGACCCTGACTCTTTTCCCTCTCAACCTCTGTACCCACTGCCCCTCAAGAGTTTACTGGGCCTGCAGCCAATTATCCAGGAACTTTTATACAAATGGCTACTATGACCAGCCAATTTCCCTTACAACACCCTGATACTGGCTATCAAAAAACCTAATGGCTCTTATAGGCTAGTTCAAGATTTAAGAATTATCAGTGCAGCTGTTACTCCAGTCCACCCAGTAGTCCCTAACCCCTATACTTTATTATCCACTATCCCCACCTCTGCTACTTACTTCTCCATCCTTGACCTCAAAAATGTATTTTTCATGATTCTCCTCCATCCCAGTGGGACCACTTACACCTTCAACTCCACAGACCACAAATCCTCCAGGAATCTACTCTACAACCCAAACAGGACCTCCTCACAGCTGTATAAGGCGGCATATGTGCCCTACTTCAAGAACAATGCTGCTTCTACACCAACAAATCTGGTCTTGTCCAGGATGGTGCAAAATACCTCTGTGAACAAGCCTCCAAACTTCTAGAAAACTCCCCTAACAATCTGTTCCCTTACCCCTTCAATTGGCTCCTGCCCCTCCTAGCCCCTATTTCCTTTATTATTATTATTATTCTCCTTTTCCTTACCTGCTTCATTAACCTATTCTAAAAATTAATTCAAAATCAAATTTTGAAAATTTCTAACCATACTGTGAACCAGTTACTCCTCCAGGGCTATCAAGGCCTTCTCACGAAGAATAACAAAACCAGCTAGATGACATCACGAATCATCTCAGGATGCCTGCCCCTCCCCAACTCTACAGCAATGGCCTCACTAACCCCAGAATCTGTGCCCTCTTCCAGCAGGAAGTAGCTAGAGAATGAGATTCTATGCCCAGTTCCCCAGAGGCCCAAGTAAGAAAAGAAAAAGATAGGAATGAAGGCAAATTCTGGTGCACTAAGACCCCCACCCCTTAAGATCCAATCACCAATGCAGAACACACCCTACCCCTACTCCTTAAAACGCACTTCCTCACGCACGAGCTGCTGCTCTCTCTCTCTGGGGGCAGCCATTTTCTCTTTCAGATAATAAAATCTCTTGCATGGGCCAGTGTCTCCTGAGTCATTCAGAGGTAAGGAGGGTCGTGGCGAGTTACCCTTTCAGTAAGAAATTAGATAAATGTGTGAATACCCGTATGTGCAGAAGAGAGCCACCTGCATTGTAGAGACATGCTGCCCTTTCAGAAAAGCACAGAGGCTACTGCTACACCCTAAAGGCAGGGTACCATTGCCTTCAGGAGGTGCACTCCTGTTACTCTCTCTGATAGACTTGGTTATGGAAGGCAGCTTCTGAGGAGGGTCACATGCATTGTATTTTGGCATAAAAACGAAATCATAAGGAAGAGGGAGACATCCCTCCTGCCCACCCCCAGCCCTCACTGTCTTGAGTTGTGGGATGCCTCGTCCTCCAGGCACAGGGATAGTTGCAGAGAATAGCAGGATCTGACCTTGGCTTTGGGGTGACTTTCTGCATGGGGCTGCCTTCTTCTCATACTCAGTGGCTCAAGTCCCACTGTCCCATGTCTTGGCCTTTTTTACCCCTCCCAGGCCCAGCCCCATCTCATTCCTAAACACAGCACGCCTGGTGAGCACAGCAAGTGGGCATCAGAAGGACCCAGCTGCCCAAAGACCCCCACCGGGGAGAAGGCTCAGAGCAGGCTTTGCTCCAGGCACACAATGGGGTCTGAGGGTGGGGTGGGGTGGCCTGGTCTCTTCCCATCCTGAGGGGCTACGTGGAGGTGAGCTTGGTCCCAGAGTTGGGGATGCAGAGACGGTCCCCCAGGGTGAGGTTTTATAGAAAGATAGAAGTCTGTGTCTAGGTCAGAGTGCTGTAAAGAATTCAAAGTTCCTTTTTAAATTCAAAAACACCCAAAGAGAGGTCTGGTCTTTGCCCTTGGTTTCTGGGATAGAATCACTAAGTCCTTGGAAGGTTATGCTGATAGGAGAGTCTTTGTCTCAGGGCCTTGGAGCAGCCTGATAGCAGCGGTGTAATTCAGGGTGGGGACTGAGCCACGCCAGCGGGCTTTAGGGTGGGGGCCTGGGGTCCTATGGTATCAGCTCTGCCTCTTGAAAGGCTGGAAAGTGGGATCGGTCCCTCAACTCTGTCTATGCGATGGAGCCCCCGGAAAGACTCTGGACCTCAAGTCTCCAAGGATTCCACATTTTCATTTAGCTCAAACATGTGTTGGGCACTTGCAGTATTTTTACAGTGTAGACAAAGATTTGATAGAGTGAGCAAAAAGTTGCCTGAGCAATTAGCGTTGTTACATCTTCGGCTGCAATGCTCCATGCGTCCCGTCCTACGTGGCTGCTGGGAGGGAAACACTGTCCTGACTGCAAGGGGGCAAGCCTGCTACAAGCTCGGCATCCAGTACCCTCCTTACTCCGCCAGGCTTCTCTTCCCTTGGCTGATTTTCCTCTGTAGCCCTTCTCTGCAATAAAGCTGGAAGTGAATAGTTCTCGGTGAGTCCTGCCTATCCTTGCAGTGAATTATCAAAACTGGTGGTGGTGCCTTCAGAACTCCTGACCTTGCAACTGGTGTCAGAAGTGAAGGTGACCTTACAGACACCATCCCCTAACTTCAGAAGTTAGGGGGTCTTCTTCCTGAAGCAAGGCCTAACTCATTGTCTTGAGGGAGAATTCGAAGATTTGCGCAGTAACCCTTTTCTTTCTCATTTCTCCACTTCCTAACAGAGCCACCTGTTCTTCTTCGCACCTCTCAGCTGCACCTTATCCACTTACTTTATTTTCATTTGAATCACTTAATATTCAAACTAGCAATTACTATTTATGTTCAGCTGATAAAGTTCTTTTTAATGATCCTTATTAAGTCTTACATACACAGGTGAATGGAAAATTTCTAACTTTGAAGAATTTGTAAGCCTGTTTCCTACCCTGCAAACTTGATGCATAATATATGAATCTCCGGGGATGGTGAAAATTACATGAAATAGCACAAAAAGCTCTCAATAAATGTTAGTTCCCATCCATATGAGTTTCCTGGGCTGCCTTAATAAAGTACTGCAAATGGGATGGCTTAAAAATAATAAAAATTCATTGCCTTACAGTTACGGAGGTTAGAGATCTGAAATCAAAGTGCCAGCAGGGCCACACTCACTGCATCCTGTAGGGGGGTGTCCTTCTTTGCCTCTCCCCTAGCGCCTGTGGTTTGCTGACAATCTTTGGTGTTCCTTGACTTTAACTGCATCACTCCAAGCCTCCTTCTTCATGTGGTTTCTCCCTGTGTCTGTCTGTCCCTTCACTTGGAGTTCTTTTTATAGGGACGCCAGTCCTATTGGATTAGGGGCCCATCCTGCTTCGTGCTGACCTGACCTTAGGCATACATCTGCACCAACCCTATCTCCAAAGGTCACATTCTAAAGTACCTGTGGTTAGGACAGGTGAGGGGACACAGTTCAATCCATAACCCCATCCATTTCCCCTTTCTGAAAGCTAAAGCTAGGTATGAGTGTTCCTAAGCGTCAGTTTCTTCATCTGCAAAATGGGAAGAATTGCATCACTACCTCCCAGTCAAGGAAGGGATGGAGAGATGAAAGTATGTATGTGCCCAGCACACACACACATAGATGTGTTTGATCGCTGATACACATGAGAAACGACAGCTCTTTGTCTCTGTGAGATATGTTCTAAGGCATTTACATTCATTAACATCTGAGGTGTGCAACTGCTCCTCCTTCACCTGTTCTTTCTCATCTTGCAGCCAGCTGCCACCAGAAGCCTGGGGAGCAAGGAGGAGGACAGGCCAAGGGCACATTGTTTCCTAAGGAGCCCTCATTCATCAACTCCTTTGGAACAGCATGCTGAGACAGTCATTTGCTACACCTTGCCTTCTTCTGTGTCTTGACTTAGAGCTTATCTGAGAACCTTTTGTTCAGGCTCATAATTATTCAGTGACTCAGTAGCCCACAAGCATTACCCGTGGAACCAGACAAGACCAGCAAGCTCCGAGGACCACCTGTTCCAAGTCATTTCCTGTGTGGGCGGCAACTTCACAAGGCTGAAAATATGAGTTACGGTAAAAATGGCTTCAGCCCTGGCACTCTTGAGTTGTTGAAACTAGATGGCATCTCGCTTGATTCTGTTCCGGCCAGGCACATTTCATTATCATTCTTTGCATATATATTAAAAACGCTTACCCCTTTATAAACAAATGTTCCCAAGGGGAAGACAACGCACTCTTGCTCTGAGAGAGAAAACACAGCAGTGTTTTACCTTCTAGGTGAATTCCGTGAGCAAAGAACACACTTGGGAGGGACAGTAATTAGGTGGTGTGCTTGTTCCTCTGGGTACCATTACAGATGGGGGTTCAAGAATGTTAGCAGTAAATTTTAAGCCACACATTGCACTAAATTGGAGTTTTGCAAACAGCCTAAAGGAATCAAATATTCTGTTCACAGTATACTTAAATTGACAATGGAAAAAAAAAAAACAGCCCAAACAGTTATTTATGTCATGTAGACAAAACCTGGGGTTGGTTGACTGATTATTTCCACTCTATAGTGAACCACCGTTGGCATTTTCACTCTGAATGTAACTGCCACATTTTTCCATGAATGTAACTGCTCCTAATGAGGAGATTCATTTTTAACCTTCCTGCCCCTCATTCTCTGTCTTTCTGATCTTGTAGATCGTCAAGTTCTTGGATCACGATTAAACTTCAGAAGTAAGTTCTTTCCTTTTTTTTCTGATTATAAAAACTGCTTACTATAGAAATCTTCAAACTGTGGATGTGAATGAAGAAAAATAAACCACAGGCCCACCATCCAGGAAAAAACAATTATGAACTTTATTGAGCAATCCTTTTCATTGAGCATTTAGATGGTTTTAATATGTAATTAATATTAAACAATACTATATTAGTATTCGATATAAATAATACAATGATGACCTTCGTGCAGGATTAATTTTAACATTAACATATATTTTAATAATTCTGTTGTTTTATGTTAGTTTTCAAACTTTCACTGCTTCTCCCTTTAGCTAATGCAAATTCGTTAGGCATGAAAATAAACCCATAACAGACTACAGTGGAATCACAATAGGATGCAGGACAAGGTGTAGACTAGAAATTCTTGCCCCTACCATGACTGTTCAACCTTTGAAAATAAAACAAGTCATTTTTAAGCATTAAGCCAGTTATGTCCCATTAAACTGACTTCTGCATTTTTCCCTGAAAATCAACCCCCAAGACTAGTGAGGACGAGTGAGCTGCTTCTAGTTGTGCTCTAATTATGTATGTGAGGTGAGGCTGGAAGCCCAGGTCTTCCAGGCTTGCTCTTAATTTTTTTTTTTTTTTTTTTGGTATAAGTCTGTTCTAACTATTGCTCATATTGAAATTTTATCTGTTGTTTATCTGAAATTCAGAGTTACTTTGAGGTTCTGTGTTTTACCTGGGAACCCTATAGAGGGAAGTGGCAGTTTTCCTCCACAACTGGTATTGTGACTGCAGTCTGGGCTGTGCCACAGGAGCTGTTAAATATTTTGACCATGACTCCCCTGCAAACACGGGACCACTTTGTCTTTTGAGAAGTCTACTTATCTATGACCAAGAGAAACAGTCCAGAAAAAAATAAGCTTAAGTTCATATAGCAGGAAGGTGGTGTGATATTGCAGAAAGAAAGAACAGGGATTTAGGAACCTTATGACTTGATTAAAGTTTTACTGTGTGATTTTGTAGTAGTTGCTTAACCTCTCTGAGTATTTATTGATATTCAAAATGGGGTTAATAATACCTGCTTCCCAGGTTTCAGTGACGATGAATGGGATAATGTGTATTATTCCATGGTAGGTTCTCAGTGTGGAACCCTTATGCATTTATTGCTTGGTCAAAACAAATAAAAACGCCGAATATTCCAGCTCCTAGTCCTTACCTCCCACATGCTCCATACCTCACATATTCCCCAGTAACATGGGTATTAGAGCCAGCATCACACACATATTTTGTGGACAGTAAAGGGATAATGTGCCCAGGAAAAGAGGAAGTTCCCAGATTCAAGTACAAACCACCCCAGTCACTTGTAAAGTGATCCCGTTGGCCTTACTCAGCGATTAGCCTTGCCTTATGACTGGGAGCATTAACTCCCAGGTTCATGTATGCATTGATTCAAAGAATAGCTGAGGCTGACCCTGTAGCAGGTGCTGGGGACACGCAACCTGGGTCCTTCTACAGATCCAGGCCTGGTGGGGTAATCAGACATTAAGCAAATGCCCACGCAGGTAAGTATTTTAGTGCAAGTTGAAATCAGTGCTGTGAAAGCCGAGTATGGCCTGGCAAGAGAGTAAAACAAGAGAAGGTGGTTTAGAATAATGCTTTGCATCTGTGCTCCCAACCAGGTAAATGCACTGTTGATGCAACACTGAAAAACTTAATAGGTAAAAGGAGTCTGGGAATATAAAATGGGGGATAGAAGAGGTATTTCCTTTTGACTATTGTTGCTGCATGTTTAAAAAAGTCCTTTCAACATTTACACACTTTTAAAGTATAATATGAAATATAGTACTTTATACTTATACTTTATACTTTCATCTATGTTGTTCATAAGCCCCATACACGTTACTTCGCCTGTTTCCAGAACACTCCCAAAAAAGGAGGAAAGAGAAATTCTTGCCCCATTTCATAGATGAAGAGACTGAGACAGGAGGAGGTGAGAATGGTCTTGGATTAAGGGCCAGGGGTCTGAGTCCCATCTCTGGCTTTGCCACTCAATAGCTGTGTGACTTTGTGTGCCTCCCTCAGTTGTTTTAAGGGGGTGGAATAACTGATCCCCAATGTCCCGTATAGTTCAGTGATCTGTGGTGGTGTCAAGGAAGCTGCACAAGTGTCAGGGCTAATTCCCAGGATGTAATTCAAGTCTTCACTGATAACCTCAGCCTCACAATAACATTTCTGCAAGAAGACCATCCAGAAAGACTATTGAAATAGCTGAATGCTACATTAGGAGGGCCCTGCTAAGTGTGTCCCGAAATGCCTACAAACGGGAATTGTTGAGATGCTTCTTAATGACACAGATTCTTGCCCCCAGACTTACTGTATTCAAATTCCCAGGCCAGAGGCCTGGTAACCAATTGAAAAAATCATCAGGGAAGCCTGGAAAACACAATATCCATCCAGATCAATGATCTCAAGCTTGGAGGGAACTTGGAGTCACCTTAGAAAAAGGGGGGATGCCTGAGTCCCACTGTAGAGATTTTGATTTAAATGGGTAGGATGTGTCCTGAGTGGCCACAGGTTTAATATCTCCACAGGTGACTACAAAGGGCAGCCAAGGTTGAAAACTGCCCATTGATCTAGAGCAAGCTTTGACATCGTGTAGAAGAAATGAAAGATGCTTGAGGAAGCCGACCTCACACGTGTGAAAACCGTGTCCAAAGCTGCCCGCTGACTCGGGGCAATACAGGTCTGGACCCCAGGCTTCTGACTCTACCCCTTGCTCTGTCCACCACATTATCTTGATGTTTATAGTGCCTGAATGTAAAAGGTTTCTTTTAAATATGCAGGAAAAGGTTTTAATTACATTAGCTCAAGAAAAAAATATATTTTCAAATTAAAGATTTGGGATTTAATAAAACATCTGATTATTTAGAAATCAAAATTTTCTGTATGGCCCCCATCACTACCAACAACAATATGAAGATAGTTAAAAAACACGTAAGCTTTGAAAAATACTTACAACATAAATGACAAAGGGGTGTAGGAAGAATAGTTAGAAATCAGCAAGATGAATAATCCAATAGAAGAATGATCAAAACTTATGAATAGAAAATTAACACAGAAAGAACTTCAAATGAACAATAAAAATGTAGAAGTATATTTGACCTCCTTAATTAAAGAAATATACATTAAAATATGAGTGAATTATTGATACTCACTCATCAAATTATGAATGATTAAATGATTGATAATATAATATCCATTACTGGGGAGGATGTGATGGCTAGTGATAAGGTAAATTGACATAAACTTTCTCAGAGCAATTTGGCAATGTATACCAAAAGCCTTAATATAGGTGTATGCTCTTTGGCCTGATAATTCTACTTTAAATAAATTGTCCCAGCAGATAAGTGCATTAAGATGTATGTGCAAAGATCTTTTTCATCATAGGATTGTTTATTATATCAAACATTTGGAAATAATACAAACAGCCATCAATGGATGAAATCAGAGAGTTGGTGAAATAAATTTTGGTAGAACCGTGTAATGTAATAATGGGCAGCTATTAAAAGTCACATTGCAGAATTGCATCTATTGATGGAGAAATATGCCCCCTGTTTAGATAAATATAGTGAATAAAATTACCAAACTGCATCTTACAGGCGCTCATGTGTTAACATGAACAAATGAGCATGTAGACAATGATCACACAGTGTCAGGTTTGGAGGCCAGTCCTGTTTTTGCCTCAGGCCCAGGTTTTCAGGGAGCTAAGGGGTTTCCCAGGATGTGGGACTTTCCATTTTAAACCTGGAATAACTCTGAGCAAACCAGGATGATTGATGTTCTGGTCTGTATAACTTTGGAAGTGGTTTTTTTCATCTTTGTGTTACATATTCCTTTCTTAAAATAATGGATGTGAAGTAGCAATGGCTGGAAAACTTGTACTTCCTTGTATATTAACCACGTTTCTATTTGGGTGGTGAGAGTAGAGGCATTTTAAAATTTCTTCGATATTTCTTTAGAGTGCATATCCATAATTTTCATAATATAAAAAACAATAAAGTTGTTTATTTTAACAATAATCTCATGTATCAGTTGGGATCTACCTTCAGTACAGAGAGAATGGAAAATGATTGCAAAGAAGTGCTCCATAGAATGTCAATCACAGTCATTTACTACAGAACACGAGCTGAAAACTACAGATTCAGTAACAAAGGGAGACACAGACAGTTGCTCCATAACCACATCTTCTTAGACCAGAAATGATACATGAATAAACAAAAATTTACCCCCTGTTTTATGAGAATAGCAATAATCCTCTGTTATGGATTCAATGTGTATTAGATTTGGATTGATTTAGGATGATTTAATTATTTTGTTACCTAAATAAGGACATAGCTTATGAACAATTTCCAAAGCAAGTACATTTTGTATGAAAACATTCACATCAAAAGTTTCAATGTTAATAATTTTTACATTGCTTTGTAAGGCCAAATAGTGATGCCTTTCAAAGAGCCTTACGTTGATGGTATTAGTTTGCCAAAAGAAAAACTCAACTGACCAGTGAAGCAGTCAGTCTAGAAATCCCTTAGGAGGAAGTTTCCAGAAAAAGCTTCAGTTGGGCCAAGTCTAAAATTTGTTTGGTTTGCTTAGTGACGGTGATGGGCAAGGAGAAGCTGTCACATGCCCCATGGCATAAGCAAAGGCTTGGCAGGCAGGTAGAAATGAAACACACCCTTAGAAATGTCAGAATGATACATTTTGGAGTGCATGAAATGGAAGGCTAATTCTGGTGCCTTCAACACTTGAAAAGTCCTGACTTCCTCTAGAGCAAGTGTCTCTGCTAATTTGTCACCTGTCTTTCCTCAGTTGCAGAAGTTGGCAGAGTCTGGAGAACCCAAGAGAATCTACAGGATGTGCCCTGCAAAGACCTGGTTACCATTTCCTAACAGAATCCTGGCCCATGCCCCTAAACCAACCCCTGAATACTAGATGCAGTTTTTAATGCTATAACTTTTGAAAATTCTTTCCCAACTTCTTACTCTTTGTTTCTGCTCTTCATTTCAGGAAATAGGGAAAACGTAGTGTCGAAGTCACGGACCATTCGGCCTTTGAAAACTCTTTGCTTCCTTCTGGTGTCTGGAAGCTACACCTGGATTCCAAAACATCCTTCACTGCTTTTGATGAGGAAGTCTGATGAGGGTGCCTGGTTTGATTCACAGGCCAGGATTCCAGACAGGTTTCTGCTGACTATTCCTCCTGCAGTTTTACTAATCGTTATGTGGGGAGGGTGATAAGTTTAGCAAATACTATTATCAATATATTCCTCCTTATCTAAATGTATTTATCCAAGTTTATTTTAACTAAGCAGAAACGATTTGCAAAATTTCCCTCTATATATTTACAATCCCCTCCTCCCTGGAGTTGGGGATGGGTGCTAAACTGCGGCTGCTGCAAATTCCAGGCTGGGCTGCCGGAAAAGCAACTCTCCCAGGTTAATGCGCAGTTTGAGTCTTCCTAGCTAAGATATACTTTTCACCCAGAAAGATGAAAACACAAACTGCATTTCTGAATAGGGACAAGTTAAAGGCACTGCGTGTATTTTCTCTGGATGCTCTGGAAAATGACTTACTCTTCCAAATGTCATTCCCTTAAGCATTACTGTGGAATAATAATCGTTTGGGAATAGAGTACTGAACAGAATGCTTGGGTCTATACTGGAAGCTTTCGACTAATTTTACTGTCTTACCAACTTAGTTTGTCAAAATATAGCTATATCAAAAAATTACAGAAATGAACCAACCCTCCAGCCCCTTCTCAACCAAATATTTTAATTATCAGACTCAATTAAACCCTCATCTCAATCATGGTCTTAAGTCTGCCACGAAGTGGCTAACAGTGGACAGTGGATGTCAGGGTGTCACTTTTCTAAAACCTCATGTGTTTGTGGGTGACTTGATTTCTTTCTTTTGCTTCTTGCTTATTCTTTTCTTACCATTCTTCCTTCCTTTTGTTTTTGTAGACAATTTTATTAGTCTGCATGGGTAACAAAATACCACAGACTTGGCAGCTTACATTTATTTCTCACAGTTCTAAAGGCTGGAAGTTCAAGGCCAGGGTGCCAGCTGATTTGGCTCCTGGTGACACTCACCTGGCTTGCAGGAACCACCTCTCACTGTATCCTCACATGGCAGAGAGATATTGAGAGAGAGAGAGAGAGACATGGGGAACTCTGGTGTCTCCTAAAAGGATGCTAATTTTGTGGGATCAGGACCCCACCCTTGTGACCTCACAACCTGAATTACCTCCTTATCGGACCATCACCGAATTATAGTCACACTGGGAGTTAGAGCTTCAACATATGATTGGTGTGGTGGCAAAATTTAGTCCATAGCAACAACTGCTTGAGTAAATGTTAATTCTTTATTTGGGTTGCAAGAGCTGGCAGAATCTGAACGTCACTTGCTTTTAGGATGGAAATGTGTTTTCATATAATAATTGAAAAGCATTTCTGGTGTGAAAGACCATCACAGAGTGAGTAAAGGACAGCCCCTCTCTGCTGTGTCTCCTTCTGGCCATGTGACCCTGAACTTGGTATAAGATTGCTTAACCTGTTTCTCTGTGGGAATAATTGTATTTATCTCAGATAATTGTTGACAAATTTAACTGGGAATTTGCACATAAAATGCTTGGTGAGGGACCAAATGCTGGCACAGAATAAGCACTCACTTTTAGCCACTATTAATGTCATCATTGTCATTATCAATCCCAGGCTAGGTATAGGAGGGTGAAAGCATTATGACTTGAAAATAGTCCTATCACTCTCCCAAGTGACATGTGTAATAAATGAGTCCAAAAGCACAATTTTGAACCATTTTTTGCCCAAAGCAGATCTTGAGGAATCTGATTCATTGGTTGTTGCACATGTTTCACTCAGCAGAGGAGAGCTGTCCAGACTCCCAACCATCACCTCGGATCCCCATGAAGATCATTGTCCGCTGAGCAGAGCCTGCCTTGAACAGCTTGCTTTTTTTCCCATTAAATTGTGACTTTGCAGTGGTGGGCAGGGACTTGAACCCAGAACCACCCTGAGTAGTGCCTCCAAGATGAATCAAAACTCACTGTAGAACAGCAGGAGGAAAACTGTCACTTGAATGAATTTTCAGTTCCACACAGTGAGTTTTTGTCAAAATATTCAACATTTGTAATGCATGAAAACACTTTCTCCAAAACCACTTCCAACCCACAACTCATAATGTTTTTATGATTAACCTTACAGAGAGGGAAATTATAACCAGAACTATGTCACATTCCCATAACCAAACTTCTGGACATTTCCCCTTTGGGATGGGGAAAGATGGGTGGGGCTGGATGGTGCAGGGGTTGGAGAGAGAAGGCCCTTTGTCTGGAGTTTTTCATTGCTGAGGGGTTTTACCGAAGAAGTAATTCCTTTCACACACCATGTCTCACCTTGAATTCTTATCCACTAATGATGTAATTCTACAGTTATTTAAGGATAGTGATTCTTTTATTCTCACAAAAGGTTTGCAGAAAATTAAGAAGCCTGAAGTCATTTATTTTAATCTCTCAAGATTGTTTATTGTTTCTACAAGTCAGGACAGCCCCTTCTTTGGAAGGCATAGTCTAAGAGAAATGCCGATAAAATGATCGCATTGTTAGACGGGTGGGGTTTTTGCAGAATAGACTCATTGTTGATGGTCTTCTAAGGCAACGCTTTATATTTTACCCTGTGGTCTTTCTGAAATCGATGGGTGGTCATTTGGTGTAAATAACAGCAATATTGATTTACCTTTAGAGACTTTGCCACCATTGAGAAGTCAGGAAACATCTACAAGTTATAAACTTCAATTAACATATTCTTGAAAATGTTCATTTTCCATTCAACATCCTTCCCAGGCACTGCCATGAAGCTCTTTGGCCTCTGTGCCATATGTAACAAGGAGTGACATGAACTTAATATGGTTGCTTTGAATATTATAAGGTTCCCCCTCCCAATATAATTAATCATTTTTCTCTGTGGAATGGAAATTGCAAAATGATTTTTTTCCCTTGGGTTATAAAAATATCCCTACGTTGTTAGCTTTTGGTTTTCAAGCTCTTTGATCTACTTTGAATGTGAAGGGTACAGGACCCCCAAGTCTGGGTGGGTGGCCTCTACCTTAGGTGTGAGGAAAAAACTGAATCTCCTCCCTTATTTTTTTATACCCATGAGATTTTTATTTAGAGGAAAATTTAACACACAATTGGTACCTTTACAGTTAACTCACCCAAATATTATTTAAAAGGTATTGAATGCCCAGTGTACCCTGTGTGTTTGCTTTTTATGATTATTATTATTAAGGCTTGTTTAAGCTCTTTTCCTAAAAAATTGATGTTGCTTTTGCCAAGGGCACATTATCTAGCATTTTTAGTCTATTAACTGCAACTTGAAGTTTCCACATCTTAAAGTTTCTCGGTTCTCCAAACTGTAAATTGGTAGTTAGGAAGATCTCCCCTCCTAGCAGCTGACTCTCCGAGTTCAGGGAAGTGAACACAGTCTCCGTCATTGGATGAAGGAAAACACCAAGCACAGACGGGAGAATGGCAAGCTCTCTGGGCTGCGCGTGTTTACCTGAGCACCTTCCAACTCCCAAATGTGCTCCAAGCCACTGTAATGTTCACCAGGTTCAAAACCAGAGAGAAACACCTTACAAGGTAAATCTCCTGTGAGCCAAAATTTAAAAAATCCAGTGATGATGAAAAACCATCAGAGGAAAAGGACTACCTTTAAAAAGCACTAAGTGGACAGCAGTTCACCTGTCATATAGATGCAAATACATCTGAGTTAATTATCCAAATAAAAGATCCAACCTTGTTATCTGCACTGACTGAAACCACAGTCGCAGCCTCAGAATGTAATGCAGCTCTGAAGATGCCTATTCAGGTGGCTTGGGAAAGAAAGTGCCCAAGACATTAAAAATTTTAAAACCCTGGCTGTTGTTCCTTAGGTTACAGTTGCTTTGTTATAATTTCTATGCCAAAAAGAGAGTTTCCTACTCCCCCAAACAACACAATTCCACCGGGATGTTTGGTTGAGGAAGATAGTCATGTAAGACACTGTGTGATGATGTCTTTTTTTCTCTTGTCCCTAAATTCTACCCATTCCAGGTGCCTCTCCACTTGACACTAGCTAATCAGCACTCAGGTGGAACTTACAAGGGTCTTCTCCTGGGCTTCATACAAGGAAAATCAGAAGCAGACAGACGGAAGTTAAGGCTCCCCTGATCTACACTGGATGGCCCTGTGATGTCACTTGAGAAAACATGGTTACAGAGATATGTTAGGCCTCTTTTTATCCAGTAGTTTTTTTTTTCAAAGATTCTTCAAGAGTATTTATGGGATTGTACAAACCCAAGATTGTTCATGTCTGTTTTGGGACTTCATAAAATATTCTTGCCCCCTCCAGAAACATTATCTGCTACTACAAAAAGCTGTTGAATACTTACTGAGTTCACTCAAAACTTGATGACCTTTAGGCAAACCCCCAAAGATGAGAGAAGATGAAGAAAACTAGGAAATGTTACTTGTAGATACAGTCAATGCATTCATTTCTTGTTTTTGAAGTTATCAACTCTTGAGCTAAGAGTTTAGAAATTCTATTCAGATTTAGACATTCTTTCAACAGGAAGTATGTGAATGATTTCTGAATTATCCACTCTACAACTCTTACTAAGTAGAATAATGCAGTCATTGCTCCAGGCAAAATCAAGCATTTGATTTTCATATAACGATCTTCTGGTTAAATAATCTGTCAATTTTGATTATCGACCACGGCTCTCAGCTGACCTATTGTTCTAAACTAGTCAGGAAGAAAGAAGAAGGGGCCTTAGGGAAAACAAAGTCTATTGTAAGTTTCTGAACCAAAGTGTCAAAAAATCTGTCAATTTGATTTATAATTTTGGACAGTTTCTTGTCTTTTCTATATCTTAGGTTCTCATTCTGTTAAAAAAAAAAGACATAGAAAAATGACATCTTCCAAGGATGTAGTAGAAAAGATGTTAGGTTGAATAAAAATGATAAAAATGCTATTACTGGATAGACACTTCAAAGGCATTATACTTCGTAAAAAAAGTAAACCTCAAAAAGTTACACACTCTTTGATTCCATTTATGCAACATATTGAAAGGGCAAAATTATAGAGATTGAGAACAGTTTGGTGGTTGCCAGGGACAAGGACGGTGGGTATGGATGTAAAAGAGAAGCGTGAGGATGTGATCCAGCTGTTCTGTTTCTTGATTGTGTTGGTAGGTACATGACCTATACACTAGGTAAAGTTACATAGAATTACACCCACACGTGATTGCGTGTTTAAAAATGGTGCAAACTGAACATGTTAACAGGCTATTTTATAGTATTGTAGTGATGTCAACTTCTGAGTCTTGATATTGCATTTGGCTATGGAGATGTCATCATTGGGAAGAGGTGGATGAAGGGTATACTCTGTGTATTAACTTTGTAACTTCCTGTGAATCTACTTATTTCAAAATAAAACATGTATAAAAATGTCATTACATGCCTGTCCCAACCAATCCCATGTTCCCTGCGTGTACGATTGCAAAGAAAATAAAAGTAGAAATAATTTTCTAAAAAGTGGTGAAAGAATGAAGATTGTTACATGAAATGGGATGAGTCATGACAAAGCCATCAAACAGAGCTCTTCTCTTTGCATAAACGTGAATACAATGGTTCCTTGTTTAACACCACTTTGAACTTAAAAGCAAAGTTCTTAGGGACAGTCTTTTGAAATCTAAGCGTTTTGTAAATTGAGCTGCCATGGAACATTTGTTCCATGGGCTGTTTCATGAAAACAAAGGAATCTGTAGTAAAATAAATTTGGCAATATTGAAATTAAACCCTTTTTTCCCTGGATCTCTTTTCATAATGATACATTTTTAACAAACAAGATTTTGAAAAAAAAAATAGACTCTAGACTTCTACTTCCTGAAATAATGGACTACATGATACCCATGGTTTGGACCAACTTCTAGCTAAAGACAAGTAGCAAGTTGGATAAAATACACACATAGACACACACACACATACACAGAGTAAGAAATCTGTCATTAATTTAATTTATAGTTTTGAACAGTTTCTTGTCTTCTCTGTATCTTATATTCTCATTCTGTTAAAAAAAAAAAAGAAGAAGAAAGAGAAAAATGACATCTTCCAAGGATGTAGTAGAAAAGATGTTAGGTTGAATAAAAATGTTATTCACCTGGTATTGTTATTCACTGGAATAACAATAACAATGTTATGTACACACACATATCGCCTGTGTGGCATCGGAGAACTGTGGATACAGTGAAGAATTACGAGGCCAAGATTCAGAAGAAGAGAGAAACACAAATAAATCGTCCCAGCATTGGGGGTCTTTTTTTTTTACCATAAATGTGATTAGGATTCTGGAAGAGGAAGCTAAGAACTTAAAAAGATATTTGAAGCTTTTGACAACTTCACAAGGTAAGTGGGAAAAGTATAGGAGTTCATGTCCCACCAAGAAGCTGGTCCTGGTAAACCTCCTGTGCTTTGGGTTGAGATGACTGAGTCCTATTGTTGCTGGGTAGCTACAGCCAGGGGGGTCTCTCCCTGTGCACTAGGTGAGACCTCAACCTGGACAGGGAGGGTCCTTGAGTCTGATCGGTAAAGAATTCTCTATCAGGTAGGACAAGTGCCAGCAAGGAAGCAATTCACTAAAGCAAAAGTAGAAGCTAATGTCAGCTGCCATGGAGACAGTAGAGAGTGAGGAAGAACAGAGGGAGGAAAGGGAAGTTCACTGAACTCTTGTTTGAAATAGGGCACATCCCCTGCCAACTCCTAAAGCCAGGGTGACCTGGTGTCCAGTGTCTTGTTGATCTGCACAGTATGGGAAGTATATCCCTAACACCCCAGAATTGGAGGGAGCTGTGGAGAACTGGATGGAGTTAGTTTATGCTGAGAACTTCCACTTCCCTACTGGTCTGAAATAAAATTGAGAGAGAGAAAAGGATTGTGTTAAGACTGGAAAGCTGAATGAAGTAGTAAAATGACAAAAGCATTTACAACTAGAGGTAGAGGTTGGAGAGTTTTTGTCTTTATCATGGAGAAGAGTTCAGACAAGTGCAAGGGGCTTATGCAATGAGAAAGTTTGTTTGATATAAGATAATACATACTTAGATGAGAGCGCAGGTGCCCTCAGAGAGTAGGAACACTTAAGGGCTCAGGGTTTGGGGTTTTATAGGGCCTTTTGGGTAAGGGTTGGCATAAGGCATTATGTGTACATGTGATTCATAATTCCTTTGTGGATTTGTCTTAAGAATAGGGTTATTTAGGTGACTGTGTTGATCCAGATCTTGGCATTCCTTACCCACATAGGTTCTTACACTCTAAAGGTCTGTCCCTCATCCTGGTTATAAAGTTACTTAATTGATTAACAGGCTGGAAGAAGAGGAAGAACAGTATATAGACTAAGTTAAATAGTAAGCTGGGCCTTTTTCGCAGGCTAACTAGATTTTACAATGTCATGACCCTTGACCCATTTCCCTGCTCTATCTCACTATATCCTAGGAATCAGGGCTGATGGAAAGAATAGCCCTATAGGAACTGAAGCCTGTTTTAGAATTATCCCAATCCTTGAAGCAAATCCTAGAATGCTGGTGCTTCTGGCTACCTACTGAAAACAAAAGTAAATCATCTTTCTAGGAAGATAAAATCTTAAATAAATTGTATAATTTGTTATGTACATGAGGAAGCCAATCAAATTTATCAAGACATAGATGGGAATAAGAAAAAAAACACCATAGACCCCAAAGGGCTCCAGATAATAGTTACCAACAATAGAATTTAAAGTAATGCTTAAATGGTCCAGGAGACACAAGGAAAGATGAAGAATTCTGGCGAGCATTGGGAACTATCAGGATAACCAAAGAGAAATTTTAGAACTGAAAAGTGTAATGACTGAAATTGGAAACAGTGGAAGGACTGAAGCATATTGAAGAATAAGAGAACATCAGCAGATCAAAAGACAAATTTGAAGAAAATATCCAGAAAGAAACAGAGAGAAAAAAGAATGAAGAAACACAGAAGAAAGAATGAGATAATAGAAATAGACTGAGAAGTTCTGTGATGCATGTAATGAGGTTCCTTCCAGAAGAATAAAAGGAAGAGAATGGAGCAGACACAGTATGTTCAGAGGCATTGTTGAGAACTTTCCAAACTGGTAGAGATTCAAGAAGCAGGATTAATCTAGAGAAAATCACATCAGAGAAAATGGCAGAAAACCAAAGACAAAGAGAAAATCTGGAAAGTGGCCAGAGAAAGACACATTCATTTAAAAAAAAGAATATTGGATAGACAGTTGCTACCTCAAAATAAAATTAAATTCAAATAAAAAAATAATGACATAAAATTTCAAAAAAATAGAGGAAGACAGAAAGTAATAAAAGGAAGTTTTTAAAATGCTGCAAGTTTCATTTTCAACCTAGAATTCTATGTTGTGTGAAAAATATCCATCAAGGATGGAGGCAAAGTAAAGACATTCTTACACAAAGAACAGAGAGACTTCGTCACCAGTAAACTTGTAGCAGAGGGAATAGTAAAGGCTTTATTCAGGAGGAAGGAAAAAAATCCCAGGTGGAGGCTTGGAGAGGCAAGAAGATTTGAAAAGCAAGAAAGGATGATTATGTCTGAAGATTGAAATGAATTTTGACTGTACAAATCTATCATAATAATCTGTGAATAAAATAAATAAGTACACAGTTAAAATAAATAACAATAATAAATAAGTTGGAAGGGAGGGAAAAGATGCTCCTGCACTGTCTGAATGAAGTTTAGATTTGGGTGAGTCTAGAAGGTGGGTGAGTAGCTGTGAAGGGCAGTGGCAGAGTGCTGGCCTCACACTCACACAGGGTAAGACTAGGACACATCGTGAACTCTCTCTCAAGCCAACATTGCCCAAGAGTGAAGGAAAAAGTAATATAGAAACAGGTAGGACAAATAGAAGCAAATAATAGGATGGTAAATTTTGCCTTGGATATTAGTGTTTATAATACCACAGTGATTGCAAACTGCTCTCGTGACTAACAATAAAAACAGTAGTTAAATTACTGAAGCCATACTATATGTTAAACTACTTAACATGAAGCAACTCATTTAATCCTCATGGACTCCATATGTAGTAAATACAATTATTTCCTCCCACTTTAAAAATGAGGAAACTTAGGCACAGAGAAGGTGAATAACTGGCCCAGGATCACCCAGCAGATAGGGGTAGAACTGGGGTTGGAAACCATGCATTTCACTCTAGGCCTGTGTGTTGACCACCATGCTATCTCGTGCTAGATGATTCTTCTTCTCACACGGTAGCACTGAGAAAGCTCTGAACTTATTGTCCGGCATGAAAGAAAAGAAATTATTTGAGACTACAGCTATTTCTCCTGAGTTAGATAATGAAGACACCAATATGTTAAAGCTTAAAATAAAAAACCACATTGAAAGCAGCTTGATTGCCATCTATATTAAGAGTCTTCAGAAACTTCATTCTTTGTTGCAGTGTTTTCACTTCTAGGAAACCATTCCAAAGACAAAGTAACTATAGGGAAAAATGGATGGGCAGAGATGCCCACAGGAGCCTTATCTGTGGTAGAGAAAAGAGGAAACAGTGTGAGTGCATCATTAACAATGACACATTTAATGAGTGAGGTAATAGATGGCCATTAAAAGGATATTGATAAACAAAAGCATTTTTATTAAATATATACACATTTTATGTATAATTACATAAAATACATGTAATACATAAAATTTGTATGTATTATATAAAAAGCTATTACAGAAAGTGACAGGGAAAGGAAACAAGATGGCGTATGGTAGAATCATCACAAATATATACAATTATAATCCCCCTTTCCCATTCTCCTTGACAAAAATCCTACAAGAAAAAAAGAACTGTGCAAAAGGTAACCTTGTCTTGAAGCAAATAAGCTAAAATATGAGGAGTATGTATATTTGGGTTGAAAGATTAGATATATATTTGTTCCTCTTTTAGTATTCTCTAGTTCTCCTTGGGGCATGCATAAGGATTAATATGTAAATTCATTAACATATAAGTTCATTAAATTCATTACTGTATCAACAAAATGCAGTATCCATAGGGGATATGTTCCAAGATCCCCAGTCGATGCCAGAAACTGCAGATAAGGGGGGGCTTGTGTATGGTTGTCAAAATGGTGACACCTTCTCTTACCTGATGGGGGTGCACCTGTGTTCTTCCTGAGCGCATTTAGATAAGGGTCTGTTAACCAAAGAAGGCAGAGTTCCTGACAGGATGTAACCTTGCTTTCTTCCATGGAAAGACCAACAGTGAATACCAAGTGGGTTGCACTTACTCATCTCACCCACCCCCTGTGCTTTGGCATGGAATGAACCGAATGTAAGGCCCCATAGCTTCTGGCTGATGATGCCCCGCAGTGCCCAGAGCGAGCTGCTCCAAGGAAAGATGATGCCTGATACCTGGTCATGCTTTACACACGGCATGGGAAGAGAAGGAAGAGGACATCGGAGAGAAACAAATAATAAAATAACCTGTGTGAATCCAGTGAGCTCTTGGCAATTTGAAGTGATACTTTTGTAGGATGATCAGTCCTTCTCTAGTCATTTATTCAGCAAGTAATTACTGCGTGTCTGCTCCATGGGAGCACTATGTGGGGGGCCCAGAGGGGTCAAAATCAGTTTGAGGAAGAGATCAGTTGTTGTCCCAAAGACCAATCATGGAAAGAGACTTCACTCTCTTTTATTTTAAAACCAAGTCCCACTTCAGTTTTTCTTGTCTGTGGCACACATGGTATCTTTTAGATGTCTGGTTGTCCCGAGAATCAAAGAGCCCATTGGCTATTTCCTATGTCCCTTTAAAGGTAGCTTCTTAAAGGGTATTCAGGAAGGAGTAGAAGGACAATAGTCTTTCTTCATCCTGAGGGTTCTTTTCTTGGGCTATATGGACCCTGAGGGATCTATGATTAGGATTCTTATGAATTTGGTTAGGACAGAACAAATCTTTATTTTTACTAACCTGTAACTCAAATGCCTCATTTTCTTCCATCATGAACACAGAGAACAAAAGGAGGCAGTATCAGTAGGACATATGACTTTCTCAACAACAGAAATCACATATTTTCAAGCCACATTATGGGGGTTGTATATGTACCCAAATATTGTGTATGCTCATTACTAGCTTGAAATTCCATTCATTCAGCTTGGCAATAGGTGTTGCTGTCTAATGAGTTAATAGAGAAGCATAACTCTTTCTACCAATAATTAAAAGGAGGTATTTTGATAACTATTTTAATCTTAATTAGGATTTTTCAGAGAAACATAACCAGTAGGATGTGTGTGTATATTTACATGCAAGTATGTATGTATATACACATATATATGAGGTTTATTATAGACAGCCAAAGGAATTGGCTCATATAATTGTGGAAGCTGATGAGTTCTGAGATCCGTGGTCAGCAAGCTGGAGGCCCAGGTGAAGTTGCTTCCCCCCTTGGTAGTCAGGATCAATCACCCCCACCAGGACAGTAATTCCCTTCTGTGCCTGCTCATTCAAAGGCATGAGGAACCCAGAGGGGCTGAATGGCAGTCTTAACTCCCAGTTCAATGAAATCATTGTAGTGTCTCCTAGGGCTTTCTGCCCTTTGGAACTAAAACCTCTAGGCCAGCAACGCATAAGGCCATAGGAACAGAATGCAAAAGTTTTGTCAGTGGGCCACTAGAGGTAATAATAGTGAGTGGTGCCACTGCATTTCCACCCCTTGATTGCTTGAGTCATGAGGCCTGGCTATGGGAGAAACAACTCTATGAATGCTGATTCAGAACATGTACAGCCTGTTGGGGAACCGCTCCCCAGCCCTAGAAGATACCGCCACCTAGTCAGTACCACCTGGTATTATAACGTCTCCAAAAGGCCACTCCACCATTCTATCAAGCCAGCTGCTTTAGGATGGTGGAGAGCATATTAGAAAATTCCAGTGAATTCCATAAGCATGGGCCTATTGCTGCAGCTCATTTGATGTGAAGTGAGATCTTGGATTGGAAGCAAGGCTGTGTGGCATAGCATGTTGGTGGATAAGGCTTTCTGCCTATCCATGGAAGGTCATTTTCCAGAAGCACTGCATACAGGGTAGGCAAAGCCATGTATATAGTGTCTATTCTAATAATAATGAAACATGAGGGAAGTGATCTAATGTGATCAACCTGCCACCAGGTAGACAGCTGATCATCCCAGTAATGGTTTTGTACCAGGGACCCACTGCTGGTTTCTGCTGCTAGAAGACAGGCACTTAGCAGCGGCCAGAGCCATGTTGGCCTTGGTGAGTAGCAGTCCACATTGCTGAGCCCACACATAACCTCCGTCCCTGCCACCATGGCCACTTTGTTCATGAGCTCACTGGGTGATGATGGGGGAGGCTGTGGAAAAACGTTGACTAGTATCCACAGAACAGGCCATCCTATCCACTGGATTATTAAAATACCTCTCTGCTGAGATAGCCTTTTGGTGAGCAGTCACATGGGACCCAATTACAGTCATATTTTTGGCCCATTCAGAGGGGTCTAGCCACATAATTTTTCCCCAGATTTCCTGTCATCATCAATTTTATAATCATGCTCTTTCCAAGCCCCTGACCATCCTGCCAATTGGCCACAACTCATGAAGCAATATAGAATCACACATCTGGCCATTTCTCCTTCTAAGCAAAGTGCACAAGGAGGTGCACCTCCCAAATTTCTACCCACTGGGAGGGATTTCCTACACCACTGTCCTTCAGAGATGTCCCTGGGAGGGGCTGCCATGCTGTGGCTGTGGCTATCACTTTCAGCTAGTGCTTATATAACCCTGCAGAACCAGGCACAAGTCCGCTTCCTCTGTCAGCTACCTGTAAGGAATTTCCCATGAGGCTGTCCATGCAGTCTTGGAGAGAGAAGATAGTGCAGCAGGAGTGGGGCTCATGGGCCTTTGGGGTGCTTCTTTGTGTAACTTACCTGTGCTTTCAGGCCCTGCTTAGACAAACCAGTCACATAGGTATCACTTCCATTTGATGACAGAGTTGCTGTATGTGTCCAACTTGATGGCTTGGTGGGTCAGAAAACACCTAGTTCACGGTGGGCAGCTCATGTCACATGAAAACTTCATGGTTCTCAGGTAATTGTTCAGTCCCTACTAAGGCCCAGTAACAGCTCAAGAGCTATTTCTCAAGAGGAGAGTAGTTATTTGTGTAGGATGGTAGGATTTTGCTCCCCAAATCCAAAGGGCCTGCACTGTGTACAACCCTAGGGACCTGCCAAAGGCTCAAAGTAGCTTCCTTGTCTGCCACTGACACATTAAGCACCACTGCTTCTGCTGGACCCTGCAGCCTAAGTGGCAGAGCAGTGTCACAGCAGCCCAGACCTGTTGCAGAGCCTTCCCTTCTTTGGGGTCCCTCTGAAAACTAGCAGCTTTTTGAGTCACTTGGTAAAGGGGCTCAAGCATCATAATCCAATAAGGAATAGGTTTCCTCCAAAATACAAAGATGCCCACTAGGCATTATGATCCCTTTTGGTTGTAGAAGGGCCCAGATTCAGCAATTTATTCCTTACCTTAGCAAGGGTGTCTGAACGTGCCCCATACAACTAGGCACCTAGAAGTTTCACTGAGTGGAAGGCCCCTGAAGTTTTCCAACCCACTGACAAGCAAGTGTCTTATCTTTAAGTCTAAAGTAGTTGCTATTTCTTGCTCACTAGGTCCAACCAGCATGTTACCAACATAATGGACCAGTACAATATCCTATCTAGGGAAACGCAGTCAAGATGGCCACCAAATAAATTATGACATAGGGCTGGACAGTTGATATACCCTTGAGGAAGGACAGTGAAGGTGTGTTGCTGACCTTGCCAGTTGAAAGGAACATATTTTTGGTTGTCTTTACTAATATACTTTGTGAAAAAGCATCTGCCAGGTCAATAGCAGCATACCGTGTATCAAAATATGTGTTAATCTGTTCAAGCAATGGAAACACATCTGGTATTGCAGCTGCAATTGGAGTCACCACCTGCTTAAGCATAGGATAACCCATTGTCATTCTCTAATGCCCATCTGCCTTCTTTACTGGCCAAACAGTGAAACTGAATGGCGGTGTGGTAGGAATCTCTGTCCCTGTGTCTCTTGAGTCCTCAATGGTAATATTAATCTCTGCAATTGCTCTAGGAATCCAGGGCTAGTTATCTTGACAATCAAAGGGCCCACTGTGCCTCTAATAGTAGATACTCAGAGGGTTGTTTATCCAGGAAAAAGTAGAGAGAAACTAGTCTTTTTGCATCTCAGGAGTTCTTCCATGGTTAGGATTTTTGTGGAATGGGTTAAGACAAAAATCTTTATTTTTACCAACTTGTATTCAAATGCCACATTTTCTTCAATCATGAATACAGACAACCCATTGCAGTAGCATTAGAAGTACTTACGACTTTTTCGCCTGCAGAAATCACAGATATATTCAAACCACATTATAGGTGTTGCAACTGTATCAAAATATTGTGCAGCTCATACTACCCTGAAATCATAGTCATTCATCTGGGTAATAAGTCTCATTATTTAATAAGTTAATAAGGCAGCATAACTATTACTATTCACAACTGTATTTTAAAAATGATTTTGATGATTATATTTCAATATTAGTGCATTTAACTCTGTCCAGATTTGGAGAAAAAGAGAAAAGAAAGAATCAAAGGTGCTTTTCAAATTTCTTGCTTAGGTGAGAGGTTTGGTGGTGGCATCCTTAATAGGGAAAAGGTCAAGTTAGAGGCAGAAATTAAAGGTCTTGGGGCTCAAGAGAGATATTGAGTCTGGGAAAATAAATGTATGAGTCATCCACATGGAAGTGATGGTTCAGGCTCTGGGAATACATGAGCTTCCCTAGGAGTGTCTAGACTTGAGATGTAAAGAGCTTTGAGGACAAAACCCCGGGGACCACTAACGTGTAAGAGTGGAGCCAGGAAAGATGAGTCAGAGAAGAATACTAAGGAGAAGGAGTCGGAGAATCCTCAAGAAGTGCCATATAAGGCAAACTCAGGGCAGGGGGTGCGTGGGGGGAATTTCAAAAAGAATTTCAAAAGTAGCCACAGGGACTGAAGCCAGAGATGACTATCCCCTAGGTGAAATGACATCGTTCACGTGAGGATAACATTGGGATCACATGAACGTGTGTGATCTATTTTCTAGTGGTCCTGTCAGTTGGTGCTCCTTGAGGCTGAGGGATGTCAGAGCCAGCGATGGGACATGTTGTCATGTCCCACTAAAACAGGATGGCAGTCCTGTTTTAGTCTGCTAGGGCTCAGAACAGAACAACAGCTCCTGGGAGGCTTGAACAGCACAACTGTATCTCGCTACTGTTCTAGAGGCTGACATCCAAGATCGAGGTGTCATCAGGTCTGGTTTCTCCGGAGGCCTCCCCCTGGCTTGCTGATGACCACCTTCTCATTCTGTCCTCATCTGGCTTTTCTCAGTGTCTCTTTCTCTTCTCATAAAAACATTGGTCCTGTTGGATTAGGCTCCCATCCTTATGACCTCCTTAAAGGTCTTAGCTCTTAATGCAGTCACCTTGGGGATTAGGACTTCCATATGTGACTTTGTGCAGTGCTGGAGGCAGGGAACAATTTAGCCCTTACCAGGAGCTGTGGTGGGAAATAATGACATGGAAAGGAGTGGAAAAGATCTAGTACTTCAGGGTTAGGGAGTGAACCAGCTTCTCTGGAAAGATACTTATAAGGGCTTATGTTTTGCTTGAGAGGAGTACATGGATGAGAAGACATGTCACTGACCTTCAGAAGCTGACACACTAGTGGGAAGAGCATCTTTCTTTCTTCCATGAAGGATTGGCAATGTAAGAAAAGAGGAGCCCTCCAAAATGAATGTTTTGTGATCTGTTTTCTAGTGGTCCTGCCAGTTGGTGCTCCTTGAGGCTGAGGGATATCAGAGCCAGAGATGGGACATGCTCCCAAGGTACAGTGTGTACACGCCCACTTGGCTATGTAGGAGCCCACCTAGCCTTATGCACATACCACTGAGCCCTCGGCCACCTAAGAAGCCATTTTTTCTAGATGTCTTTCAAGGTCTACTCTTGGCCCCTATACCTGCTGACCAAAGAACTTTGCAATTGGTGCCGGACAGCTGAGAAGGGTCATTTTATGCCATGGTCAGGTAGATACCTAGGGACCTGCTTGAAGATGGGGCTCTCTTCCTAAGCTAGATCTGTATAAACCCAAGCTGCTGGTCCTGTTCTCATCTCTTTCCTGAACCACTCTGTCCCTGCTGCCCAACAGCCAGTGTTCTCTTTGAAATGTAAATTAGATTTCAGAACTCCCCTGCTTAAACCGTCCAATGGGTTTCCATCGCACTCAAAATAAAACCCAAGGTCATTGTCGAGATCTATTCTTGCCATATGACCAATGGGAATGATCCCGTCCTCAGAGGACACTTGGCAATGTCTGGAAACATTTAGGGTTCTCACAACATATGGAAGTGCTGATGGCAGCTGGGGGGTAAAGGGTGCTGCTGGACGTTCCACTGTCAAGACTCTGGCCCACCACCTCCCTCCATAACAACAAAGAATTATCCATCTCATCATGTCCATAGTTCTGCGGTTGAGAGGCGCGGGTTTATAGAGCCTCATGCTCTGGCCTTGCCTGCTCTGCCCACCCTTCCGGGTATTCCCCTTGAGTCAGTCTTGATTTTCTCAGATACATCGTTGCTCTCCTGGTGAATCCCCTGAATGTGTGCAGGGCTTTCTCCTTTCTAAGGCTTTCTCTGATCCTGCCAACTGCCAACTAAAATATCTCCCTGTCTTGCACCACTCTCCTTGATTTTTTGTAGCACTTCTGATTATCTGCATTTACAGCACTTAATGACCTTTTTCATCTGTCTTATTTGCCAGGGGGTGACCTCCAGGATAGCACAGGCTGGGTCCCGTTCTTGCTGTGTATCCAATCCCCAAAGTGAGGCCCAGCACACAGTCAAAACTCAGTAAACAGCTGCCAGATAAGCTAAGGCGGGGTCAGCTTCTGCCCTGAGAGGTAAAGAAAGTTCCTGGGGTACACCGATGTGTGATCTCTTCCCTGTCTCAATACTCATCGAGTGAAAACTCTTCAATAAGTTTTGAAGCTGCCTGGCTCCACATGTGCCTAATGCCCACCTAACATACTGAGGGACCCACCAGGGATGGCCATCGAATCTGAAGGGTTAAAAGTCATAAACACAAGTGGCAGGCATCTTGGATGTGCCTGGTGTGGTGAAGTGGCTTCCATTTCATTCTCCTTCCCTTCTGGACTTCAGGCTTTTACAATAACAGGCCAGGTACCCTGGCCAGCAACCTCGAACATTAAATTCAAGTGCAGTTTCCACTGTTTGCATCACAATATGCAAACCCCGGATGTGTGCAAATGTTCACAGGCTTGTTATCATTTGGGGCACAGGTTCCCTTTTCATGGGCCAACCACAGTGTTGGTCAAATCATTTCTAGAAGAACATAAATACAACTAAAATCAAAGCAAGTCTCTGCCGATTGAGAGTCAGGGAAAGAGAACCAGCCAGATGCTCTTGAAAATGTTCTGTGATGACTTAGTGTTCCCAAACAGGGGAGGTTGGGGGTTCAATTCATTTACAGTGGAGACACTTGACAGCACTGTCTGAACTTTTCTTCTGCAAAATAATCTCAGAACCCACTCATATTCAAGACTCTTAGTTTCCTGTCAAACCAGTTTTATTTTGTTTTTTTCTTTCTTTTTCCTTTTTTTTTCCTTGTTTATTTGATGAGAGCTCTCCCTAGGGAAAAAGTAAAAACAGCTTTTCCTGGAAGAGTTCAGGCTGCCCTCATTTACCTTTTGCATAACAAAAGCCCAGACTATAATTCTGAATGGCTGTTTTGTATAGTTGAGCCAGGTGTCCTTCTTGGAGAGAACGAACATGAGAAGTCAGAAATGCCAATTCGCTGTTTCAAAACACTTTGTTTCAATCACTGCCAGAGCCTTGGGGCAAAATGCTATAATCTATTTCCAGTTCCAGCTTTTCAGTTGGCTCAGCCACATTTTTAAATTTTTAAAAATTTATCAACATGCCCAAGTGACAGTATCACTTATTAACCTTATTGATCTCAGAAGACTTTTATGAACTATAAAACATAATCATTATTCAGAGATGGTACTAGTTACTTCTTGGCAAGAAAACATCAAAGTCCTTAAAGATGAAAACAGTTCATAAATGAATAGAAAACATGCTGATTAAAATACACCACTGATAATATGTTTATGCATTAAATAATTAGACAACAGTAAGTTGAGAAAGGCATTACCACCCAATTTAAAGGATACTGATAGACCTGGTAAGTCAGAGGGTTAGAGAGATGTTCCATCCCTGGAATTATGTCACATCAGATGAATCCAGTCCCTTCTTCTCCTGGCAGGGCTATGCTGGCAAAGAAGGGTGTTGAAGAAAAGCAAGCATATGGATTGCTAGCTACCACATCCACCAAGCCCCCAGATGAATCCACGAGGCTCTTTCATCAAATATTTTCTGAGCATTTAGTATGGGCTAGGTATCATTTGGATTTGGAAAGCAAATGAATGTATGTTTGTGTTAACATAATATTAAGCACCTAGCCCTCCAGACTGAGATTTTCCCATGATCCGTCATCAATATCTGGACAAGTTTACATATCATAGATCTGTGGACTTTTCTCTCTAGAGGTGGGAGCTAAAGACTTGAAAAGGAAAGGATGGAAAGGAATGGGATTTACAGTCAAAAACACGGAGTCAAATTCTGACACTTGATCAACTGAGATGGGCAAATGATTCTAGGCCTTTCAGTCTGGGATCCTTCCTTGTGAAATAACCTGACCTCACCAGGTTAGCATCACGGGCAAAGCGAGATAGCAGGTGGGACTGTAAAATCTTGCAGATAACAGTTTGGCTGTCCCTTCAAAAGTTCAAATGACCACATGAGTCAGCAATTCCATGCCTACGTAGATATCAAAAGAATCGAAAATGGGTACTCAAGACAAATACATGCAAATGCATGTTCGGGGCAGTATTATTCACAAAAGCCAAAGGTGGAAACAGCCCAAATGTTCATCAGTGGCTGAAACCTGTCGTGTATACAGACAACAGAGCATTTTCCAGCCAAGAGGAACTGAACATGCACAATACGGACACACCCCAAAAGCAGCATGTTAAGTGAAAGCCAGACACCAAAGGTCTCTCACTGTATGATTCCAACTCTATAAATGCTCAGAAGAGGTAAATCCACAGAAACAGAAAGCAGATCAGTGTTTGCCAGAGGCTGGGATGAGAGGGAATGGGGAGTGGTGCTTAGTGGGCACAGAGTTTTCGTTGGGGGAATTCTACGTGTGTGAATTTTACCTCAGTAAGCAAACAGGAGACCTGTGTATACAAAAATACTCCATATATTGTTTCGGTGATGTACCCAGGTCACTGAGGTGGGTAAAAAGCTACATAGAGAGGTCAGAGCCAATCTGAAACTTCTAGTGACTCTTAGGAGAGAGAAAGACTTGTCTCTGAAGGGATCCCTCCTCCGACCTCCCTTCATGTCTCATTGGCCAGGACTTGGTGACATGCCTGTTCCATGGCAAGAGGAGGGGGCTCTCCTTCCACCAAGCAGGCCCACCTTGGACCTGGAGTTGGGTGAGCTGTCCTTGAGAGCGGTTCTCTAGGGCCAGATAGAGGCACAAGGACACCACTTACCACTTAGGCAACCCTTAGCAACTCCCGTGTGACAAGAGCTGGAGTCATGGTCAGTATGAATGATCTCATACCTGTGCCCGCACATGCGCCATAGGAAACGCTGAGCTTCCCTGCAGAGACTCAGAACTACTTTACAAATCTAAAGGGCTTAAACACCTGTGACATACAGTGACTGCTCGAAGAAGCCTTCGTATTTGGAGGCAGCTTTACAGGGGCCCCCAGAGTGGATGGCGATGTGGGGAGGTAGCGGTAGGGCGGTACAGGAGGCCTGTACAAAGAAAGACCCAGACACAGGCCGTGACTCACAGCCCCTCCCACGGAGGTTATCTAGTCAGGTCTGGATTCATCCTGGGTACACTGAAGCCTCTCTGAGCTTCAGGTGTATCATCTGTGAACCAAAGATTGCAATACCTTCAGCACAGAAATGTTGAAAGAATTGTACTCGAGGGTGAAAAACTGCTGCATAATTTATGGTGAATATAGAGAGCCTGGATTAAATTCTCTTGACTGTCAGGCCCCATGCACATAGATTCTCATTTTATAATTAATATTGCTGGGTAGTGTGTCTAATATATTAAAGGGCTTGCATTAATTCATTTATGTTGAATGAGTGAACAAAAAAAGCATTGAAATGCCTCAGTGCCTCTGCACCCTTTATTGGAAGCAGAGGTTCTGACTGGGCAGGAAACTCCTCAAATGGAGAAACCCCCATTGGTTTTCAGTTCACCCCTTCTCCCCCATCAGTACTCCACCTTCCGTAGAAATCTACAGCTCATGTACCTTAGTCCTGGCTTACAGCAACTCTTTAGGGTATTAATTTCTTGGTTCCTAATTGTCAGGACTGGATACATAATTTTCAGGCTCAGTACAAAATCAAGGCTTCTTGTTAAACAGTTAGTAAGACTCTCAAGACAGAGAGAGGAGAACATTAACCCAAGTATGGGGTCCTTCTAAGCAGAGGACCTTGTTTGACTGCCCAGGCCACGTGTTCGTGAACCCAGCCCTATTTATTACCTACCATGAGACATGCAAATTCCTTAGCACAGCATACAAGGTGCTTCAGTATGTGACCTTGTCATGTCCATCCTGGGTTCCCCAGGGTTCCCATCAGCATTTGTTCCATATCTTTTAAATCACATTTTTTTATACCTTGGTCTCTCTTCACAAAAAGGTGAGCTCTTTGAGTTCAGGGGATGTGTGTCTCATCTCCTTCTGTGCCTCGATGGCCTAGCCCAGTGTCTGGCACGTGGGTGGTGCAGAGTAACCACAGGCATAGCCACCTAGCTGGATCGCAGCTATCCTGAAGCATTCTTTCTCAGTTGTGACTCTGGCTGGGACCCCTGAATTCCTCTGAGTATCTGTTCAGATTCTGGCTTTGATTCCTGACCTTGCCCCTGGTTGGTATGTGGCTAAGTCTTTTCTTGGACTCTTGTACCTAAGTCCTCTCTCCCCCTTTCTTTGGTTTTAAGCCCCAGGGATGGTGCTGGCTCTCAGATGCCCAGTCCAGTCATTCCCATTCCCATTGCAGGGTGAGTTGAGTGAAGGTGTCTTCTAAAGCAGACTGCAAGACAAGGATTTGGGCCAAGTATTTTGTTGGCCCTGTGAGGGAGAGGGGACTTGAGAAAGTGGAGGATGGAAGCTAAGAGGGGATGCCTTCATTAGCAGGTTGCATGCTGACCAACCTGGGCTCAGGCTGCTGGAGACCTTCTGAAAAGTTGTGCTGAACACCAGCTGATCTAGCCGGGAGTGAAGAAGCTGGGCTATTTATTCACAACTGCTGTTATTCCTCAGTGGAAGGCTGCCCTGGGAACTCTCTGGCTCTCCTAACTTGTTCTGTCTGTGGATGTCTGTGCCCATGGTCAGAGAATGCTGTTGGTCAGGAGAGGTAGGAAGCCATCTGCATGGCTGCAGGTAGCCTCTGGGACAGGCAGAGGGGAAATGGGTGGACCGCTCATCTATTACACAGTCATGGTGATGAATGATCCTTGGCAGCAGCGTTCTGAGATGATCATGAACTCCACCTAGTGCATCAGGGGCAGAAACTATAGCAACTAGTACCTGAACTGCTGTAACCAAGTACCACGAGCTGAGTAATGTATCGTCTCCCAGCTCTGGGGGCCGTAAGTCCGGCGTCCAGGTGTCTGCCGATGCAAGCTCCCTCTGCAGTCTCCAGGGAAGGACCTGTTGCAGGCCTCTCAACTTGCTCCCTGGCTTGTAGATGGCCATCTGCTCCCTGTGCATTTCACATCATCTTTCCTCCGTGTGTGTGCTTGCCTGTGTCCAGATTTCCCCTTTTATAAGGACACCGGTTACCCTGGATTAGGGCCTACTGAACTCAATGGAGCCTGATTACCTCTGTAAATTACCTATCTCAAATCAGGTCATGTTCTGAGATACTGGGGGTCAGGACTTCAACATGTCTTTTTTAGGGGGTCAAAATTCAATCTGTAAGAAGACCAAATGAATGAAATATCACCCATCTCCCATTCAATCTCTTCAAGTGGGCAAAAACTGAACAGGGAGCCAAACCCTCGTCTTCCTAGGTGTTTTAGGACAGTTCCCCAAGCAAGAGCCTCTGCAATTTTTCTTTTCATGTGCTCACATGAAAGAAAAAAGTGGGACAAACTCTTTCAGTGGGAAGATGGACCATCACCGGAGTTACATGCATACATGAGTGTGAGATGCCATCCAATGTGGCTTCCAGAAACCGTGGGGTAACTCTATTCAAGGGGAAGATGAATTGGAAGCTCTTTTAGGCTAAGCCTTACTATTGAGGGAAGTATATAGCAAACTAGGAGAAAATATACAGGGGAATCTTGTAAAAATTAAAATAACTGAAGCCTTCAAAAATAAGACCTAGAGAAAAAGTTAAAAGGAATTTGATAATTTTGCCTACAGAAAAGCAGATTGAGGTGTGGCTTTCCTGTTCCCCGGCGTTTGAAAGTTGGCCAAAGGCACTCCTATTCCTGCTTAGAAGAGAGTGATGGGATAAGGGCTTCAACAGATGGGGGAGGGGCGGATTTGGGCAGGATAAACTGAAGAATGCTCCAAATTAGCATACATGCTGTTGGCACAGGATTGGTTAATGACAGAAAAGACTTACTTTCAGACAAATTTAATGATTTATGCAGACTTCCGTTATGCACATAATCCATTTGATTCACCCCACAGGGGACAGGGCAGATAACATTATATAAATTGTAAAGTGCTGTGCGTATGATTTACACTAGCATCCTATAAAATGCTTTATTTTTATTAATCCAGGGGTCTCAACCTCAGCACTAATGACATTTGAGGCCAGATGATTCTTTCCTGGGAGAGACTATCCTAAATCTTGTAAGATATTTAGCAGCATCTCTCTGGTCTTTGCCCAGTGTTCACATGGCAAACAGTCATGACACTCTATCATTGTCAAATGTCCCCTGGGGGCAAAGTCACCCCCAGTGGAGAACCACTGATTAGCCTAAATTCCCCAGCTTCAATTTAGGCAATTTCACTGTAACTTTTTCTTATTTCCCTGGGGAAATAAGTATTACTGTTTGATTTTTAAATATTGAGAAAGATGGAAAGACATAGCCACTGGCTTCTAGAACCTCACAGATCACTGGGAAATGGTACCTTTATTCTCATGGGAAGGTGAGTGTCTTGGGATGTATCTAAAGGGCAGAGGCCACAGGAGCCTTAAGTTTGCCCAGCATTGTCATGGAGGAAAAATTTCACAGAATAGCAAGGGCTGAACCTTCCTTTTTAAATTGCTAAAGGGTGAGTAGGGTTTATGTACAAATTGTCATCATTTGTGATATTATGTACAGCTTTTTATTCTAGATCTGGGGTCATCAGATATAGGTTATGGGTCAAATCAGGCCTGCAGTCTGTTTTTATAAAGAAAGTTTTGTTGGGCCCCACAGTCGTCATCATTCATTTAAGTACTGCTGATGGCTGCTAACGTGACACAACAACAGGGTTGAATAATTGCCAACAGAGTCCATATGGCTTATAAAGTTGAAAACACCATCTGGCTCTTGGAAAAAAATTTCCAACCCATGTCTAGGTCCTGGGATTAGGAAGGACAGGGACCCATATTGAACACATATTCTGCAGCGTCACTTCTCACTGCTTTAGATAAGATCATCTACTGTGTACTGAGCACTGTGTGTGTGTATGTTACCTAACTTCTTTGCGATGTCCTTAAAATATATACATACATGCATACATATATACATATATTTTTATGTTTATATTTATATTTGTATATAGTTGTCCCCAGGTCAAGAAATGGAAGTTCTGATAAAATAACTAACTTGTAAAATCATACTGTGAATAGGCAGGTGGGTGAGTTATTTAAGCCCCCATTTGCCAGCTTCAGTGTCATTACATCTATATGAACATCAGTTTGTCACCTATCAAAAGCAAATATAGATACCTACCTTTTCTCAATGTATAAGCTTTTTTATGAATTCAAAGTGATAGTAACACTTTTCATAACAAAATGATAATGTAGGTGAAACTATTCCAGAGGTGTAATTAGGTACTCTGCAGAGGTTGCCAACAGAGAGGTACTCTGTTCTGGTCGCACAGCTGTGTCACACAAGCAACCAGTGGGCTCCTTTACACCATGGAGCTCACTTCAGGAGGCGCTTCCTTCCTGATCACAAAGCTCAGTCGGCAAGTCCAGGGCAACAAATAAAAGTTGAGCTTGGAGTTAAAAGAGGCTTGAGAGCAGTGACTTGAATCAATCTGCTCTGTAAAGGGTTTTAAGATCGTGGAGGCCACATTAAAGACATTCCCAAAATCAACACAGGATGGGGCTGCCTGGGTGGTGGAGGGACTTGACATTCCCCCAGGAGCTGATGTGGCCTTCTCCACGCCCCAGCTTGCAGAGCGCCCTGGTGGGCAGCAGAGCTGGTGGGAATAGGGGGGCTTCACGCCAACTGGGCAAGTGACTCGTGTGCCCCCCTTTCCTTGCTTCTTTTCTTCACTGGGTGTCCAGTAACATGCTTTGCTGTTACATATAATGAGGCATATGTGAAGAACAAAATGATAAGTGTTATTGTTAATCATGGAACAATGAATCACTAACCAGTACTGAGCACAATACACACAGTGCTTTAAATTCCTCATCTCATTTGGTGTCCATAACATCCTTTGTGGTAAGTGCTAGGATTAGCCCCATTTTACAGATGAGGAAGGTGAGGCTCAAGCTACTGGCCTTGGGTCATATCGTACCATGACTGAAAAGCTGGTCTTTCCAACACCTGGTCATTTCACAGTCCTGCCTCTCATTGAAACACGGGCATACCAGTTGAAGGCATTTCCTGCCTAGGGAGCAGAGAGACCAGTGTGGTCCTGCCCGCTTCTGAGTCCAGGTCTCTGCCTTTCTAAACTTGCTCAGATTGATGGTGGGCATGTCAGATGCCTCAGATAGTACAGACCCCCACAGAATGGGCATATGCAACCAATCAGTATACAAACAGAGAAGGAAATGATTTGGTCCCCGCCCCCCACCATATGTACAACATGTGGAAGGTATCTGAGCAGTAGAAGAAAGAGTGGTGGACGCCCCCAGTGCCTTAGGCCAGAGGCAGCAGCTTGAGCCCACATGGGAGGACTTGCCTTCCAAAAAGATGGGCTGTGGAAGCCTCGGGCATGTGGTCCGTCCTGGGCCTGTGTGGGCAGACGTAGGCAGGGAGGACTCTCCCCCATCCAGCTCCCCACCGGCTGCAGCTGCCTTTCTGCTCTGACCTTCCTGCAGTTGTTGGGACCCCCAAGAGGCTGGCAATAGACTGTTCTCAGTGGGGGTCCCACCAGGGCAAGTATGGAGAGGTGAGTCCTGCAGAGCCACCCTCTAGGGGCAATACCAATTCTGGACACGCTTACTGGAACCTCCACAGTCATTGCTTTTTGCTGTAGGTTCAGTTGTGTCCTGCATAAAGACATGTTGAGGGCTTAAGCCCTGGTACCTGTGATTTTGATTTCATCTGGAAATATGCCCTGTGGTGTCCTAGAGTATGCAGACTCCTGAAAGGTCCTTCTAGATTCTTCACACTAACATGAAAGCATCTGGAATGATGCACTCAGAACTGCAAAGGAGTTCTTGGTGCTTGTCCCAGGCAGATGTGGCGATGCCCCTACTAGGTGTGGATGGCAGTAAATTTGCTGGGTATAATGGTCCCATCCCTCTTTGGAATATTCTTGGAGGGCTATTTTCTCCAGATACAAGAATGGTCTACTCAGCCTGGGACCAACCATAGGGGGCTCTGATTTGGGTGCTGGTTACTCTTGGGGTGCTCCCCTCCCACCCCATAGCTGTCCTCTGTGGGGCATGGCTGCCTTCCTCTCTAGCAGGAGATGCAGGAAGAGGGAAGAGAGAGGCCAGAGCACTTCTTGCTTCTTCCCACCTTTCCTGCCTTGCTGTAGTTCCACTAGGGAGTGGTTCGATGGCCTCTCTTCTGCAGAGCTCCAGCTCTTAATAGGCTCGACACCACACTTGCCCCTTGCTCTTTCAGATCCAGAGGTAATCCCTGGCTGCTTTACTATTCCTTATTAGTTTCTCTGGTGTACACACCTGTAAATAGTTACTTGCATTATATTCTCCCCAATTCCTACAATTTGGTGGTGGGCCATCTGTTTTCCTGCTACGAGTCTAATGGTTATGGTAAGCACCAAGAAATATTAACAATTGTTTTTATCATTGCTATGTTTTCCTCGGTCTATGGCTCTGGATTATCCAGGGAGGATTCAGAGCCTATCTTGACCTGTCAAGTGAGAACTGTAGGATCAGCCTTCTTTTGTGCACTACTACCATGGAACATGTACCTCCAAAGGTGCCTGAGAATTCTGAGAACACCTTACTTGGTGTTATGTCTTTTATTTTTCAAAATCTCCTACATCTGCTGAGGAAATACTCACAACTTCTTTTGAGGCAGCATCTCTGGTCTTTGCCCAATGAATAGGAGATGTTTTTAGTGCCCTCCCCCTTTCTCCTGTTTTTGCTCAAAGCCATCTCAATGGCGACTGCACAACTTGAACCATGACTATAGCTTCTCAGCCAGCTCTCTCCTTGCAGAGTTGGGAGTACTCCATTATAGATTTACTTTTCTTACTCTTACAACTTTTCTTTGGCACAGTCCTGAAAAAGAAAATCCAACAAAAACTCACTGATTACAATGGAATGTACCAGCTCATGTTGGAAAAGGTCACTCCACTGCCTGGCATCCTGTGACACACAAAATCAGCTTAGTCAGAAGCATGTGCCATATGACTAACGACTGGACCTGAATTGAGCATTGTGCAGTATAGTTTCAGCAGGTGCCTCTTCCACTCCACAATATCCCGTGTCTAATGAGCAATGCCCAGTGGTGCCAAGAGACCTCATGAATGAATACAGAAGTCCCCAGGGTCAGCCTGCTACGAGTGAGCACTATGCATGGTACACACTCAGTGCCCAATAACAAGACCAGGTCCAAAGGCAAATAGAACTTCAGTTGCAAAATGGAAGCTGTAAAAGCCAAACAGGAAGCACACAGTACCATTCTTAACTTCCTGAAATGTTCATGCAGCTTTGGAAGTCACAGAAAAATCGATGAACACTTGGTCAAAGAAAGGACAAATGGAGTTAGGTGTGACAAGAGAATTCTACACTCTAGTTACTGATAGATGACTTGTCTTCAAATGCCAACAGTGAAGTAAACACTGAATTAATTTTCAGGGAAAACATCATTCCATGTACAATTAAATTAAAAGGAAGACATGGTTGTTTCTGAGTTTGACTGGGATTGACAAGGAATGGGTGAGAGAACCATGTGGGGTGCCAGTCTTGTTCTTTACCCCTATCAGTGTTGTATTATACACCTGTATGCATTTGTCAAAACATTTAGAAAGGTACATATAAGATTTATGCATTTCACTGCAGGTAATAAACAAATATTTAGCTCTTGCTAATAACATACTACATGGAAATGTTTATGAAAGAGGTATACTAAGGTCTACAACTTGCTTCAAAATGCATCAAAATAATATGGACTGATGCATAGAGAGAACAATTAAATGGATATCTAGTAAAGCAAATATAGCAAACTATTGGTTGTAGAATCTAAGTGGTGGATATGGGTGTTTTCTGTACAGACCTTCCAAATCTTCATGTTTGAACATTTCATTTTAAAAATGTTGGAAAAAGAAACTGAAAAGAGAAATCCCAGGGTTTCTCACAGAGTTGAGGATATTTCAACACAAGGGCACAAGGCTGTCCAATAATCAAAATATTGCTTTTAGAAATGAAATATGCCCCATAGGATAAGACACTGGTTATGCAACATAAAATCAAATTGTTCCAAACTAAACCTTGTCTTAAAAACAGATCCCTAGGGAGATGAAAAGGGATTAGGTGGGAAGATGCATGAGGGTACAAGATTGTAAGAAGTACATGACTTTAAAGAGGGTATTTCTAAAAGAGCATATTAGGGCTGAAGAATGATTCAGTCCCTATTGCTGGCAAACCCACCTTCTACCCACTCTCTTTCCTAACATTTAAAACACTAACTTCACAGAGGTCACAGATGGTCTAGAAGTGTGACCTATTCATGGATTATGAGCAACTGCTGGGAATCTGCAGAGTAGACTGGAGAAATTTACACAGACACATATCTTCACTTTCTTCAGAACATGGTTAAACACCTGAGCCCTTCAGCTCTTCACTTTTGGTATAAAGTCTTCAGTTTCACAAGTGTCATCTTGACTATCTTTGGAGTGGATATCAACAGGATGAATCTGTCAACATCTGGCTTTAATGTGAAGGACTGTTGTAGAGAGTACCTTGCACAAAGTAGGCATTTAATAAATGTTGGCTAGGGAAAAAGGACTGCCAGAAGGAGATTGAAATTTATCAGAGATCTTTTAAAGAGAGGGAAGAGATATGATTCAATGAAACAGAAAGAAGATCTAATAGGGATCAAAATAATGCAAAGGAAGACATTAAAATGGATAAAATGATTAATTCACAAAGAGTTTGAAGGACATAACCATGTACTGTAATGACTTTGGAATCCTACAGCTGCTCTCTGTCTGCTGGTTGCATGACTTTCACACAATTGTGTGCCTTAGTTTCTTTATCTGTTCAAAACAATAACAATAATAACAATTACCTTTAGAATCATTGTGAGAATTACATATATTTAAAAAGATGTACAGTTTCTGACAAGTACTTACAGGAGACCCAGAGGAACCAAAGGAAGATGAATAAGAAAATCCACCTGCTGGCCCATCCTGTTAGACCAGCTTACAAATGAAAAGGAGAAAAATATCCCAGTTCCTGTTGGGATGGAGGGTCACAGTTGTTGGGGTCTCAGAAGGCAGCACGGGGACTACTGAGCGGGAAGGAGAAACTGGGTACAGTGTCTAGAAATTTCTTGGGAATAATCTTGTTAGGGAAAGATCTTTGAAGAGGGTCGACCCCAGTCCTGGGGAACATGGAGATGCACAAAACTGTGAGTTCGCAGTGATCACCATGAGTCAGATGGAATGCCAGCAATCCCAGAAACCCCGTAAGGAAATGCTCTTTCCAGGCAAGCCACTATTTGCCCCTGATTATTAAGCATTGGTTATTTAATGAATATTTTTATTCCCCTTGTTGTTAATTGCTTCTCATATCTAATTCTGACTAGAGGATGAAAGAGTAGAGATGAAGATTCTGAATATACGTAACTGTTAGGTCAAAGAACAACATTTCCAGAAAAACAGCAGCAGCGCTAACACATGCATTTGATGAAGTGTATGGAGACCGTCAAATCAGGCTGGAATTCTGGTGGAAACTGCACAGATTCTCCTAGAATAGTGGTTTTCAAGTTGAGCATGGAGAGTTGCTTCTAATAACAGATCAAACTCAGGCCCATTTTATTAACTTATTCCGTGCACAAAGGTGAGATCTTTTAATGGCAGTAATAGGGCAGTGTTGCAAGTTAAAGTGACTTCCTGAATAAGCTTTTTATTGCATATTAAACAGCATGTAATGTACAACAAAACCCTCTTTTAATGTCTTTCTAGGGCTTCATGAAGAAAAATGCTGCTAGTGGGGAATCTTGCTAAGAAAGAAATAGGACAGAAAACTCTTAAGAAAGTGAGCATTTGTTATCTAACCCCAGGGCTCTCAGCTATCAAAGGTGATAATCTGGGTGATTTAAATCAGTTCATAAAATGACAGCTTTCAGTTAAGCAGAAAATCTTGTAAAGGCAATTTCCCACTAAGATTTTGTATATTAACTAACATTGCACAGTAGAAATATTTCAGAATATACTTCTGTTGTCTCTGATGAATCAAGCAGAAGGGAATGTTGCTTTATCTTCCCCCAAATAAAAAAGCCCTTTGATGTTGTATTTAAGGATGCACGAGTCTTAAATAGTTTATTTCAATATTCCTCTGAGTCATGGTTTGCATTTTTCTCTACAGCACAGGGGCAGTTTTACCCTTGGTCAGCGACTATTTAGAAAGATGGAGAAATTTTATGGGGCTTCCAAACCTTGTAAAAGAGAACTGCTTTCTTCACTCCGACTGTTCCATCTGGGAGGCCAGCTTCCAATATTGGGTGGAAATTTTGTCTTGCTTGTCAGCCTTTTAGATCTATGGAAAATTTCTATATATTTTTTATTGAAGTGTTAAAAGGAAATTCTTGTCATGTAAGCCTAAAGGAAAATTCAGACTTTTTTGACTCTTAAAGAAACATTCGAGTAAGCATGTAAGATCACTTACACATGGATAAAGGAACGCTTTCAGTACAATTTGGAATCTGTGATTTTATATTTTCTTCATTGACCCCATGCCTTTCTCATCAGAAATCTCAAGGATTTTCTTTTTCTTCCTTCCTTCCTTCCTTCCTTCCTTCCTTCCTTCCTTCCTTCCTTCCTTCCTTCCTTCCTTCCTTCCTTCCTTCCTTCCTTCCTTCCTTCCTTCCTTCTTTCCTTCCTTCCTTCCTTCCTTTCTTCCTTCTCTCTTTCTCTTTCTCTACCCCTCCCTCCCGCCTTTCCTTTCTTTTCTTTCTCTTCTTTCCTTTTATATTTAGAAATGGGATAAGTGATGACCCTCACTTAAAGAATCTAGATTTATCAGAAAATCCTACAGAAGTAAGCTTTTCCGGTTAGGTCATTGCATGAATCAGATTTTGCAAGGCTCTGTTGTAATAATAAATGACCTCCCAAATCTGAGAGGCTTCTAAAAATGAAAGTTCATGTTTCACTCACATTCCATATTGCATGTCCCCTCCATTTCAGCATCTGAACTACAGAATCAGGCCTTTGCTGAGAGCCTCAGTCAAGAACTTCAGTGGATGCATATTTGGACCTATGCTGTTTCTACGACAACAAGCTAATTCTTGTCTCTCTCTCTCTGTCTCTTCTGTTTTTGCTGAAACTCTAACCTACACTTCTATTTTCTTGTCTTTTTCACTTCATTATTTAAGTATCATTTCAAAACCTCTTTTAAGTAGCCTTTTGATGGTGGATAGTATTTGTTTTCTTTCAGCTTTATTGAAGTATAATTGAAAAAAATGTGTATATTTAAAATGTACAGCTTGGCGTTTGCATATGCATATGTCTTGCCAAATGATCGCCACAATCAGGCTAATTCATAGGAGCAAGACCGTGTATCTGAGGCCACGAAGGGCAATAAGAATTCAGGAAGGTGCAGAAGTGGGTGCATCTCACATGTAGTGACCCATGCAAGAACGGATGCATGACAGGAGGGTGTAAATGTGAGAGCAGAGCTTTGACAGGGGCCATCCTCCTTGTACTTCAGTGACTTGGGACAGCCACATGTGTCATGTCTAATTCTAATATATTATAATGGATGTGCCAGCAATTAGAGTCAGGAAACTGAAGGGATCATCCTGGCCAGGATGACAGTGTTGTCAGCTTCTAATCACACGACACTCTAATGACCAAGAAGCTCAAAGAACCAGACTCTTTGCTGGGCAGCGTGACAGCAACAGCTACCACGTGAGGAATGTGCACCGGGTGCGAGGTGCGTCGCATGCCTCCTCTCCGTTTATCCCCTCCCATCAGCCGGCGAGGCGACTGCTCTCATGCTCATTTTTTTTACAGATGAGGATACCAAGGCTTAGGAAGATTAAGTAACTTGAAAAAAAAGATCGCACACTTAACAAGTGTAAAGCCTAGTTTTGCTCCAAGACAATCTGATTTCAGAATTCACCCTTTTAACCATTATACAGTCCAATCGTAACTGATGTTAATGATCTTGAACCCAGGATATTTCAAGAGTCAGAAGTGCCTTCGGAATCATAAGAGGTTAGATTACACTGTGGGAGGTTTTTTTTATGTTAAATGCATTGTGTTGTTGCCTAGGTCGGTGGTCAGCACATTTTTTTCTCCATAGAGCCAAGTAGTAAATATTTTAGACTCGGTGGGCTACAAGCAGCTTGTCGCATATTCCCTGTTATTTTTACAATGCCTTAAAAATGTAAAAACATCATTAGCTCAAAACAAGGTGTTTCCAGATTTGACCCACAGGTCATAGTTTGCGAATCCCTGGGAACTCATCAAAGCTTGATACAGTAGGTGTGAGATGTGTGTGATCTCTGTCAATTATGTGATTAACCAGAATATCCCCTTTACACATTCTGAGGCAGTGGGAATCTCCTCACACTTGAACATGAGTTTAGGTGTGTGCTGACTACCGTCCACAAACCTGTGCTCTTCCGTAGCCTCGGTGGGGAGCCAGGCTGACCTTGTGTGTCATTGTTCTTGACAACATCATTTAAACATACCAATGAGTTTTGTTGAAATTGAAAGACTATTTCCAAGCCTCCTTTTTTTTTTCCCCCAAAAGACGGAAAAACCACAACAGAAAATATTGGAGCCAAATCATGTACAGAACGACTATATGGCCACGGAGGATGCCCTGGATCTTCAGTGTCAATACTGTTGGAAATCAGGTCGTGGAAGATGAAGGCCAATGTTACTAATAACAGGCAGTGTTTGTATAGAAGCAGCTGTGCACTGGGCACAGTTTTGAGTCTTATGTGTAGTTTATTTAATCCTCACAGGATTAGAGAGGCAATAGTTTGCCCCCACTTTTCAGATGGGGAGACCAAGACACAGAGAACCATGCAATTCATGTGCGTTTACTCAGCAAGTAAGTGGTAGGTTTGAGATTTGGATGCAGGTAGCATGGCTTAGGAGCCTGCGGTCTTGGCCATGTTATTGCAGTGTCTCTCCATGAGGTAGAAAATGCTCAGACCTAAGGGGGGAAAGCTGTATGAGGCAGAGTACTTAATTCACGAATGAAGTGCATTAAATCAAGTGGTTCCAGTTATTTAAGGCAATTGGGTGGTACTGGGTTCTAATTCTGTGTCTCTTAATCATCTGATTGGTCACTGGGATGCTGAGAGCTATGCTGGCAATTTTATTGCATAAAAGAGGATTGTTATTCTTAAAAGGATCTTTTATGTCAATGTGTTAAAGGGTTTCTAACCACTTTAAGCCCCCTTCCTCCTTTGGGAGTCAGATGCACACAGCCTGGGATGTTCTCAGCACCAGGCCCTGTAACCTCAAGGGCAGTTCTATCTCTGGGCAACAGTCTCATTCATTTATTCCACAAATATTAATATAAAGCAACCATGTCGTGTCATCTACAAAATAAAAAGGTCAGGCTGTCAAACCTCTAAGGTATCTACCATCAGTAATATTTTTATTATTTAATGACTACAGTAGTATTTGCTCTTTGAGAGAAGTCTTTCCTTGCTGAAGAATGTCTTTATTTACTAATGGAAGTCTTCCACTAAACAAAGCTTTAAAAATCTCTCTTGACTGTGGCTGCCTGCAACATAAAATATTTTTTCACTAAGTACAGAATGAAAATGTCCTTAAAATTAGATCAGCATTAATAACTATCTAGTAAAATAATAACTGTGTAACCTCACTTCACAAGACAGACTCAGCCTTTCAGGAAGAAAAATGAATAAACTTAACTCATTCTATTTCAATGGCCAAGATAAAAATCTCAAGGTATCCTTTAGATGCTGTAATCGGCTTTGAACTTTGGTTCAAGTTATTTCCATGAACATCCTCCGTTTCCACTGGGGTAGACAGTATATAAGACAGGACCCTACAAATCACTTTGTTTAAAGTTACCAAAGAAAGTGGGGGAAGAAAAAAACAGCTCAGAGTCCGCTGCTAATTAAAACCAGCCGATGATGTACAGCGATTTGTCTGGGGCACTTCTGACTGGGCTGGTTCCTTGACAGCTGTACATTCTTTCCTGCCTGTATTGTTTGAACTGTGTCCAATGGTGCAATCGTTAAATCTTTGATAGCTGTTGCTTAAATATGAGAAAGGAGGGTGCTTTTTGTTTTAAGCAAGAAAGGGAGATGAGTCTTATATTACATTTAGAAAGTTAGAGCTTATTAGATCATTTTCAATGGCTTTTGACAGAATGTCTCTGGTCATTTTTGATTTGTCTATTGACACTTTTTTACTGCACACAAGTCAGAAGTCTCACTTCCTCCCTTCTTTCCTAAGGGATCTTGCTGTGGGGAGAGAGGAGAAGTATGAAACACCTGGTCTTACTCAAATGAGGTTGGGGATAGGTTCATTTTGCAGTTGAAAACTCCACAGGGTGGAATATATTTAAATGTTTGCTAATAGAGAAGGTGGCTTCAGGAAAATTGCTCACAAACACATAAAACGTTTCATCCTTGAATTTGACAGACACTTGATCATTAACCAAAAATAGCTAAGCTATTTATCTCCAAATACCAAAGCAACTTTAAAAGGAATCATTATTCACATTCTCTAAAGACAAACTGGCATTACAAATGTATTTTAAAAACCCTGCCTGTATATTTATCCATACCCTAAATTTTGGGGTATTAAATATTTTATAAACACAGTACCTTTCTTAACAGCCATTGGCTATATATTTGTAAATCTATGTATATAAGTATATACAGATATGTAGTTTAGATAGATAGGTAGATGATACATAGTTGAACAGATTCAGTGTTTCAATTTATATTTCAGGTCAGATTTCATTTTTGAAGATCTGTTTCAAGACTGTCTCATCTATTATCAGTAGGGGATGTATGTTTCAGATGAAGTGCATCCGTTCTGTGACCTGAGGAGGGTATGCAGAGAGAGGGAAAGAGCCTAGGTCTTTGATGACATCAATGAGCCACCAAAGTGACAGTGGACCCACCTACCTCTGAACATCTTACAATGTGTATTTAGCATGCACCTGAGGCTATCTTAACTGAGACAGAGAGGGTAGGATAAAAAGGTGACACCATGTTTTAATTCCCTTTATTTCAATGGAACTAATGCCCCTTAGCCTGCAAGCGTGACCCTGTCCTTTGAAGGACTTTCAGAATTAGACAGACTGTCTTTTTGCTGGGACTCTAGACTCCTGGGGCAAAGTTTTCCAAAGGCGTGAAAAATTATCCTTGCTTATTCAGAGATGAGTCACTGTGTCCTGACTGCTGTTGCTTATCTCAACGTGGTTAAGGGCAAATGACAGTCTGGTTCACATAAAGATGTTCTATGCTGAGTTTTCAGCATCACTGGAGATGCTTTCATTTCATTTGATTTGAGAGAGCCCAGCAACACTGCTGACATATTCATCTGTGTCACGTTAAACTTTTAACGGACACCCATGCACTGCTGAACAGCAGGAGGGTGAGCAAAGTGGTGACCTTACTTAGGATTACTCTCAAAGTCCAAGCACAGTACTAAAAGACAAACAGCAATGAAAATAAACTTTATTGTAGTAAAGGCAAATTTCTTAATGCCAGTTGGTTATGCCAAATATGAAAAATATTTGGCTTTGCTCTGACTCTGGGTACTTTTTTTTTCTTCAAAGTTTAGAAACAATTTTATTAATCATCCAAGATCCGTCTCTTCTCCTAAGGACTTGTAAAAGGTTCCTCTTGCTCATAACAGTTTTGTATTTTATAGTGTTGTCAAATCCTCTGTTTCCTTGTTGGTCTTATGCCTGGTTGTTCTCTGGGTACTTTTTAGTTTAATCAATCTTTTAATTAAAATTCTTTGAGACTGCCCATTTTGAGATGGATGAATACATACCTTTGTCCATGTCTAATCCATTCAAACTAGAGCCCAACGTTTGCTCTATTTGCCTTAGAAATTGTGGCTGGTGGAACAGAAGTAGTCATGAATCTCTCGTTTCTGTTCACTAGGCTGTGCAAGCATGGGCAGCGAGCAGAGAGGCAGCTAGGCTGGTGTCTACGTTCAGTTCCTTCCTTCCTCTACGCTCCTCCTTGCTCACAGAGCTCACCTTCACTAGGAGTCTGAAAATACCAGATTTGAGATGTGCCAGTCCCCCTTGCAGTGAGGTCTTGAGCATTGACTGTAGAGGGGGACTTGAGGGGAAGTCATCTGTGGGACTCATGGGAAAGGATTTTCTCCCTTATTACAAAACAGTGCCCAGGAGGACACGTCCCTCTTCTCCGGCCAGATGTTGCTGTGTCTGTCAGTGAACTCCGGAGCAGCCACATCCATTTTGTGACCTGAGGAAGGCATGCAGAAAGGAAGAGCCTCGTTCTTTGATGACTTCAGTGAGCCACCAAACTGACCCTGGACCCACCTACCTCTGAATGTCTCACAATGTGAATTTAGCTATCTCAGCCGAAACAGAGAGGACTGAATAAAAAATTTCTATTTCTTTCACACTCCCCTTGGGCCCACAGAACCACAGCAGTGGTCTTAATGTTCACAGAAGACAACAGCTCCTGGGAACTAAGAGCATCAAGACCAGCTACAAGGAATGGAAAGCTTAAAGGGAGGGGCAAAGTCAGGTAGGTACTGGTATTGTACTGAGGCAACCGGGCAGTATACAGAAGGAAGGAACTAGCGCACCCCTGTTTAGGAATAGGTAATATTTAATCCAAAGCCAGGCTTTCAACTTTTAATAGCCAAGAAGATCTTGCACCAATGGGAGGCGAGGCTCCAGAACTCTTCTACTACTTTTCACATCACCCAATGTTTAGAAACACAAATTATTAAGGATATGCCTGAAAAAGTAACCTTAATGAATTAAAATTTTCCTCATGTTCTCTGCCTCTCAAGGAAGGTTAATCTACAGCATGAGTTCATGGATAAGACTTGAAAGACAAGGAGGGCCAGAGAGTCTGTTACTCCTCGTTTGAGGATCTGTCCATGGCAATTAGACTTCTGAGCTCATGTCAATGGACAGGCATACAGTATAGAGGCAGGCTCTGGTTCGAATTCCAGCTGAGCTTCTATAGCTTTATGAATTGGGTTACTCAAACCTCTGAGTTTCTTCATTTTAAGGTGGAAAGAATAATGGCATTTGTCATATGGGTTTTCTTTTTGGTGATGATTAAATAAAATAATGCAAATAAAGCCATTTTAAGGGAACATTAATAAATACAAAAAAATGCCAAGGACATAATAAATGCAAAAAAATTAGCTAGTATGATTTTTTAAATTATGTCTTACAATTGTATGATACTATGCTTCTGGAGAAATTGAAATAGCTTCTAAATGGCTCCATATGTTCAATAGAAATAACAATGCTGGCAGGAGAAAATCCTTGCCACTTAGTACATTTCTTGCAGTAACCATTACTTTTCCAGAACATATCTTTTAAAAAAATTTCAGGGAGTAATTTTGAGAAAGACACCTGTAGAGCATATGAAACTGTTCAGTTCTCTCACATAGGATCTGCCAAATTGGTGATTTCTGCATAAAGACCATCAATTTTGAATGATGAATATTGAATAATGATTTTTTAAATGATGGACAGAGTAAGTATTTCCATGTTTTAACTGCTTCTGGATTATATCTGGCTTTATATCATCACTACTTTAATGGCCTGCTTTGTGGCCAAATGTTTTAACATGTGTTCAATCCTAAATAATCACTCATTAATCTTATGTGACAACCAAATTTTAATATGTATTAGTGTGCTATTGTTGACAACAGACATTATGCCATTTATAGTATCTGTAAGTTTTTCCAATACATTGGTCTACACACCAAACTGCTTACCTCAAAACCATGACAAAACCTTTCGCAAAACTTTATGAAATCTATATTTTTGCAAAAAAAATTTTTTTGAATATTTGTTTGAAATTAATTGGCAGAATTAGGTAAAGGAATCTTATAATTCTTTAAAAATGAATAGATTTCATAAATGTGAGTTTGTCTATATTGTGTTGGCTTAAATACAATTATACACTGATGGTCATTCAAACTGTGATGTAATTACTAAACCTGCTGAAGAGAGGACGAGATATCTGTAAATGGTTAATTCATATGGTAATGAAGACAAATTATAAGGATTTTAAGGGTAAAATATGACTTCAGTTTGGTCAGGTGTTGCATTTTCTCTTTGAACATAGAGCTCCTTCTCTGAAGCCCCTGGAGAGAATGCTGATCATTATTCCAGGACATGTCAGACGTGGGATTAAGGGCTCTCTTTCTTCCCAGGGAGGCTTCCAAAACATTATTCCAAAGCCCTCTAAATATCGTTGCTCCCCTGAGGCAACTTCTGCTCACATTATCCTTTTCCACTATTTTTTTTTTGTCTAATTGCCTGCCCTCTTCTAAGCCAATTCTATACAAGCATTGAAGAATCTGTACCTCTTTATCTAAATTCCACTGAGCTGCCTTTCCCCTCAGTGACGGTGGGGCTCTGGTGGATGGCCCTCCGACCTCCTCTCTGCTTCCTGACTCCCCGGCCTCCAGTGGCCTTCATCTCTATTTCCTTTCAGGGACGCTTTTTCAGTCCTTGAATTCTTAGACACAAATATTCTACTCTTTGATCAACATGTAAACTCATTTAGTTTCATCACTTTCCTACACTTCCTGGTCTTTAGACTGACCATGTGTTTTACTACCTCCCTTTCTTTCAGGATTACCTTCTTTTGATCTCTTTTATCCCTTGGATCCTATCATTAATATCACTAAGACCCTCGATCCCCTCACCGTCTAGCCTTCCATAAGGCCACGCCACGCAACTACGCCGTTGGAACAGTGCTGCAAGCCACCTGCTGGGCTCGGATTCCTAGGTGGTTGAGGACTGTTGGAGAAATTTTATGATTTCATGTTTCAGCAGTTTATTCCGCAGCCTGGTCGCATATGTGTCTATGTGCACCGACCCTGGTATCTATGATCCCCATCTCTCCCTGTGGGAAGTCCACAGACCATGTCTTCAGTGGCATCTCTTCCTCCCTCAAGTCCTTTACATTTTCACCCTTACTCTCTCCCATATTTTCAACCTCTTTTTCTCAGTTGGATCAGGCATTTTGGTGAGATAATACAAGATTATATAGATATATATTTGGCACATACCTCCTAAAACCCATGCAATTTCCTGGGTGATAAGAGCACTAGGAGCATCTTTTGCTCTAATATTTGGTCTTTGACCCCAGTTCCTGGTGCAGAATTCCTAAATCCCTTGGAATTTCCTAGATGATAACAGTGTCTTTTGTTCTAATGAAGTGACTTTTGATGGGCTCCTGGATGGGGGCTGGTTACTAGAAACACCAAGCTATGAATAGAAGCTTAAGATTTTTAGCTCCAACCCCAATTCTCCAGGGAGAGTAGAGAAACTAGAAATGGAGTCAATGATTAATCATGGCTACATAATGAAACCACCCTAAAAATCCCAGAAATTGGGGGTTTAGAGAACTTTCAGATTGGTGAACACATCTATGTACCAGGAAGGTAATGTACCCCAACTCTATGGGGCAGAAGCTCCTGCACTTAGGACCCCGTCAGACCTCATCCTATGAATTTCTCCATCTGGCTATTTATCTGTACCCTTAATTGTGTCCTTCAACAAACTGGTAAACGCAGATGAGTTCTGTGAGCTGTTCTAGCAAATAATCTAATCCAAAGGGGAAGGAGTTCTTGGGAGCCTGTTATTTGTAGCCGGTCAGACAGAAGTCGTGGGTAACTTGGGGACAGAACTGAGTTAGAACACAGGACTCCCAGCTGGCATCACAGAGAATTGCTTGGTCTGGGAAAACGCACCACACAACTGGTGTCAGAAGTGTTGTTTGTGTGGCAGTAGTGTGAAAGTAAAGGAGAAACAAGAGAGAAGAATCGAGTTGTTCCTAACACAGCTTCAGACTACTAATGGGTTCAAAACTTCCCCGATATAAACCTCTCTTCCTAGAGAAGGCTTTTCTCTAGCTACTAATTTGTTCTATTCCCATCTTGTCTCCACCTCTTCAAAACAGCAATATTTGTTTCTTATATGTCTTTCCTCCTGTCTCATTCCTTCTCTGGTCTCCGGTCCTTTGCAATCTGGCTTCTGTCATCATACTCTACTGTAATAATTTTCTCAGGTGGTAACCATTGAAAATTGATTGAAAATTCTAATAAAATGTTCAGTTATTAATTCTGAGGCTCTCTGAAGCTCTTGACTTTGCTGGTCAGGGAGCAGTGAGAGAAGAGATGAAAGGGACACCCCCAAAGCCAGTTTGTGTGGCAAACTGAGGGGCCTGGATTTTTTCCACTGAAATTCTGAAGAGTTCCCCAAATTTCACTGCCATAAACCTTTTTATTCCCTTTGCTTTCATGATTTTGCTCTCTCCTGGTTCTCTTTTTACTCTGTCTATCTCTCTCTTAGACACGTTTTCTTCCAGTTTCCAATGAGTGCTGTTTCCCAGAAGGTAGTTGCCCCTGGTGATCTCATCTACTTATGCTTTCAAGTGCTCGCTATAGGACATTGATTCCACTGTGGACACCTTTAGCCCTGGCCCCGTGCAGTGGGCTTCAGATTCACATATCTCGCTGTTTAGTGCAGAGCATATAACCCACGGTCAAACTTTGTCCAATTCTGACATCATGATCTTTTTTCAGGCTTCTGTCTTGTTATGCTTTCTCTATAAATTCATTCATATAACCCAGAGACTAAATTTGGCAGACATCATTTTGCCTGCCATCTCCTTCACCCTCAACCAGTAAGTCTCCAAGTTCTTTGATATAATTTCTAGTTATTTCTCAACTTTCTTTCCCCAAGTCCCATGCATTCCTGCTCTACTAATACCTACGTGGGTTAGTGCAAGAGCCTCTAAACACTCTTTCTGCCATTGATGTTGGTCCTCAGAAAGCCATTTCCTGGAGTCTTAAGTCAAACCCCAACATGGTGTCCTTGATTGAGCTCTTCAGGGGTACCGTCACATGTGAAGTCAAGCCCAAGTTTCTCAGCAAGACCTTTGGTCTTTTGTCTATTTCCCTAGGTGATTCTCTCACTCTTCCCGGCTCACATGCTCCATCAGTATGGAACTCCTGAAGTTTCTGACTATGCCCCGCTTCTCCCGAGCCCCACCTTACCTAGATTCTCCTTGCAAGGTCTTTGTTTCAGCTTAGGGATTATCTCCTTCTGAGTTCCTCTTATAACACCCTAGGCTAGGCTAAGCCCTCTCCCTTCTGTGTGAACAAAATCTTATGCTCACATCTATTATTTCATTTACTTTATAACATATACTTCTGTGTGATATAAATGTATATATACATACATATATGAATGCATGTATATATGTATATATCACACATATACATACATACATATGTATATATATCATATACAAATATATACTTTATATATTATTACATTTGCTTTACAATGATTTGTCAGCAAAGCTGCCTAACTCTGCTCACTGTAAACAACTTAAATCCAGTAATGGCCTTGTTAAGTAATCTATGAACCTCCAGTGAGTACCATGGCACATGGACAAAGAAGACTCTGCATTTCATCAACATTTATTAATATTTCCTGAATTAATTCAGGAAAAATTATAGTCCAGTCTCTCTCATAGTTAGGCAGACCAGAACATTTAGAATAGTAACTATTCTGGAAAAAGTACAATTTGAATGTGTGTGTGTGTGTGTGTGCGTGTGCATGCACATACATTCATTCTAACAGCGAATATTTATGGAGAAGTCACCATGTGTTCAGGGGTGTTCTCAATGTGAGGGACAGGCGAAGTCTCTGACCCAGGGGAGCTTACATTCCAGGAGGCAAACTAGTTATGTAATATAAAAGTTAATGCATTAATGAACAAGAGACCTTTAGACAGTGCTGTCTGTCGATTAACAAGTAAATATTTATGGAGCTCCTGCTTAAGGACCAGACACTTTTCTAGTCCAGGGCATAGAGTAGTAAGAAACAAACAAACAAACAAACAAACAAACAGATAAAGATCCCTGGCAACATGGAGTTTATAGGCTCCAGAGATTAGAGTCGTCAGAGATTATTTTAAAATATGGCAAAGAGTAAGCTGGTGGGGGATTACTTCCATTAGGATGGTCAGGGAGGTATTCTCCAGAGGTGTCATTTTTGTAAGGTTAAATAAGAAAATCAGCCATGCAGAGAGTTGGTATTGGGAGGGTGGAATGCTCCAAAACAGGGAGAGAGAATGAGCTTGGTGTACTCATGTGGCCAGAAGAGAGGTAATATAGCAGACCTGAGATTGCTGTCCTTAGAAAGGCCTTCTTGCAAGGTTGGCCCTTGACTAGACTTCAGTTCATGTGTCTTTTCCCTTTGCTGATTTTTCTTAATATCCTTTAACTACAATAAATTGTAGTCATGAGTATGACAATAAACTGAGTCCTATGAGTCTTTCTTGTGAATTATAGCATCTGGGATGGTCTTGGGGACCCCTGACACAACATATATATTATTTCATAGAATTCATGTCACAAATTTGGAAAAAGAAGTTTGAGGAATTAGATTGAATGCTAAAGACGGGAAGAAGAAAGGATGGGTACAGGAAAGATGGACTTGAGAGAATGATCATAAGAAGGTTGCATGGTGATGAAACCCTAGGCAGATTTTATTCAGCTGCTTTAACCCTTTTTGGTATTCTTATGACTCTCTGATCAAACTCATTCCTTACAGGTAACCCCAAGCATTTAGGCAGTTAAGCACATTCCCGTATATCGACCTAATTGTCTTCCTAAAATGGTTTTTTCCACATTTACAATCATAACAATTCATAAAGTTCAAATAAACAGTGTTTAGCATCCTTCAAGATTGTATTATTTCATCATTCAATAAAGATTTGTTGAACACAGATTTTTTTGTGTGTTCCAGGTGTTACGGTAGTCACTGGTGATGCAAAGATGACTATGACAAACCCTTTTCTTGTTCTTAAGGATAGAATGATGCCAAAGGAAAGAGAAGCAAAAGACTTTATTCATATCACAGTTTTGCAATTGCATGTAAGTTTCAGGAGCTTTCTGGCCACCCAAAGCCACATGTGCTATGCCACAGCCATGCTCCCAACAGGTGAACATAGAAAACTGTTAGGTGAGTCAGCATATGGAAAATGCTGGGGATTCCTGAAATAGCATTTGTCATTAATCACTGATACCCTGGCTCAGTTCATGAAGCAACTGGAAATGAATAAGCAAAGAAAATGAACTAATGGTTAGAGGATGGAATTACCCCAGAGGACATTTGTTGACTCAGTACAAGAACGTGGAAAACTTCTGCAGTCTTAGATTCAAATGGGATGAAATAAGAGGAGAAGTGTTTTCCAACAGTTTGGTCTCCAGTAAAAAATTTCTGGCAAGCATCAATCTTCTGGATTCTTCTGGGAGTTGGAGAAAAGAGGAAGAGGAATAGAATGTTGACTACAGTAGATCCTAGACTTACATGACATGATAATACATAGTGTTTGATGAGTGATTTTGAATTTAATTATAAAACCAAATTATAAAGGAAAAGAGAAGTGACATAAATAAAAAAAAACAACCCTGAGAAACTGATGGGAGGAAAGATAGGCCTTGGAAGTGGTCAGTTAATAAACTAAATAAGACAGGCTTTTTAAATCTATAAATGGGGATACATATATATGAATGATTTCAAAATACTGAGTCTTGGCCAGGTTGAGTTGAGAGAAAAGTCATAGTAACTCTAGATGTTGATATGTCTTGTTTTAGTGAAAATTCCCACTAAATTTGGAGTTGCCCAAATTTTGCCATAAAGTGAATTTCTGAAAAGTATGACAAGATTGTTCATTACTTCCCAATGCAGAATCAGGGATGTATTTTTTTAGGAACCACAGTTCTCCTGTATATGTAAAAGCGTACTTAAGAACAGTAAACATTTGAGAACACAACATAGAAGGAAAAAACCCACTCCCAATGAAACACCATTTTTCAAAGTATTAATAATATTACATATTAAGTCATAAAAATGTTGAATTGGCTTAAAGTTATTTATACATTACAATAAAAGATGTCGATTTTCACTGAAATTAGCCATATGATTTCACTAAGTTCAGACTGTCTTCATGTTCATCATAGCAATTTTTCACTTTTTTCCACTTTGTTCATTTTGGAACCCATTTCTACACAGGCCCTTTGACACCTGTACCTGTTTCAGTATCCTGAGGTAGACATGGAGTTGAACACCAACAGGCTGCAAAATGAATCGCCATTCAATGTTCACCTGCCTATTCAAGCATGTGAAGAGCCCTGGATGGGCTTATTCCATTTCATTCTCCCAACGCAATGCACAATGGGTGTTCTCATCCTCATTTAAGGAATGAGAAAGTAAAGACCAGAGTGTCTGTACTCTCCCCAGTGGAGAGGGCCCCCTGTGCCCTCTGCATCAGCTGGACTTTAAGACAGCCCAGCCACCAGTGGACAGTGCCACACACTGGGCCATCCTATCAGTCTGCCAGGCCAGCCTAGGGTAGATCACTGTTGGCCCTGCCATTGTCTAGAGCCATTGGATCCCACTTTTTGGAAAGCCATTGAAAGACCTTGTCAAGCCACACCAAATGCGTGACCTCCTGGGACTTTACTTCTCATAAGAAATACAAGTAGCTCAGCAACCTGGCCTGTAATTTAGTACAGACCAGGATGAGTGATGATGACTTCTCTGTAGATTATGTGCTCAAGCTGATCAGTAAACATGTGTTAGTTGGGTCGTCCTGCAGGTTTGGCAACTCCTGAATGCTGTGTCTGTCTTTGAGGACATTTTGAGGGGAATTCTGATGAAAATGCTTTGGGTTTTATTTCTGTGCTTCACTGGTTCTCCAGCTTGTCTTGTGGATGCCAATTAATACAGGCTGAATGCAGTGCTCAAAACTGTGAAAAAAAGTCATGTGCATGAAAAACACATACTGTTGAAGCAGCGAATGATAACGTAAAGTGAAATACTGTCTTTCAGCAAGTTATTTGCTCTTCAGAGATATTTCTGCTGGTTTCTTCCCATTCCTGTTAAGTAAGTCATGTTCTCAAGTTTCATGATTGTTCTTAGGTCACAAGTAATTCAGGAAGCTATTGGTTTAATAATTAAGAGGATCCTACCAGCCCATTTTTTTTGTTTTGTTTTTAATCCATCAGTCCTCAACCGTGGAGCACCTATGATGTCCTTGATCCTTCTTGGAGTAGGAGCATTGGTTTTTTTCTTTACTTAATTGATTCTTGTCCTTTCTAAGTGAATAACGCTCATTTGCTCAAGCCACACACCTGAGGGAATCCTAACCATCCACCATCCCTTCACCTTGCCCTCCCAACCCTGCAGTCTGCCACCCGGTCCCACCTGGTGTGCCTTCCAAGCCTCTCACCTGGATTCCCACCCACCTCTGCTCCCTGCATCTGGTCCTTGCCCAGCCCACTCAGATTCTTGAAAGGGCTCCTCACAGCACATCCTCAACAATGCGTCCAGAGCACTCTTTCTAACAGGGAGATACGACCACATCTTCCCTTGTTTAGAATTGTTCGAGGTTCCTCTGACCAAAGGATAAGCTCACCTTCTTTGCTTGTCAGAGGAGGCTGTACATACATTCAGCTGAACATACATTTAAGAGAGTCTACTGTGCACCAGAGACAACCACCTAGGTGCTGGGGAAACAGCTGTGAACAAAGCCCATGCTCTCTTGGAGCTTCAGTTCTACTGAGGTGGGATAGACAATGAAGTTGTATACATGTATGTGGCAAGTGTGTACGTGTATGTGCCATACACACTTATGTATATGCATATTTATATTTAGAAGGTGACTTGGAGAAAAACAAGGCAGGCCTGGATTCTAGGGAATGCTGGGGAAAAGGGACGATTTTAACTAGAGTGATGGAGGAAAGCTTCATTGAGAGAGTGATATTCTGATTAAGACATGAATCGGTTCCTCTCTCTCTCTGTATGCAGCATCATATCTTACCACCTCTCTGCTTCACATTTGATGTCCTGCGATACTGAACCTTTATCCACCCCCAAATCCACCAGTCTTCTAGCCTTTAAACTTTTGCATGTATTGCTGACTTTCGGCAGGACATCCACTCTCCTGCAGAGGCACACTCGGTTATCCTTGCTGCACTGGCCTCACCCGCCCCGCCTCCTCTCTGGGACTCCCCAGGTGGGCATAGGACTCTCCCTTTGACCTTCAGCTGCACTTGGAATAAACCTTGCAGGGCAGCTGTCATCTCATACTACGATTCTTCTCTTTCCTTCAATAAATTCATAGATATAGACATAAATGTGTGTACATGGTATATAATGTGTCTTGATTGAGTCTTCTTATGAACATGCTCTGTATTCTACCCTACTTCTCATAACAACCTAATGAGGTGATATTACCCCCTAATTTTCCAAGGGAGAAAAGTCACTTGCCCAGGCCCCTTCCACTAATGGATGTGGACTCCGACTTAGAGCTCCCTGACCCCAGGCTCTCCTCTGGCCACTATTCCACAGCTTTCTCCCAAGGCTAAGCTACCTAGAGATCATTTTGTATCTTTGGATTTTTATTGCCTTGCAGCTAGCATAGTACCTAGCTCAGAGTAAGCATCCAATAAATATTTACTGAACAAATATCTTTCAATAATGATTGTACATGCCTTTATTTATCCAGCCCTTTGAGTATCTCCGATAGGCTAACCTTTTGATTCTAACAATAGTGACATTTTCGTAGCATTTACCATGTGACAAGTACTCTTCTAAGTTCTAACACCAACTTCTTTAAAATCCCCAACCACCAGGGGTAGGTATTCTCACCCCCATTTTACAGATAGAGAAACTGAGGATCCACACAGTTAAGTCACTTTCTGAAGCTCACAAAGCTAGTAAGTGATGAAGGTGAGATTCGAACCTAGAAGTGGGCTGGCTCTGGGGCCTCTGTCTCCATCGCTGCATCATGCCACCTTCTTGGCTCTTGAGATTCAAGTTCTAGGCCCAGGGAAGGATGCCCAGGGTGTCTTCCATCCACTCTGCGACGCGGTATCACAAGCACTGACTTCGTATTGACATAGGAGAGAAGGTGAACTCTTAAACCCAGCTCTTTCGGGGTCTCAGCAGCATCCAGAGGCAATCTGGCAGCACCATTAATGTCCTGGAGACAAGGGGGGACCAAAATGTGAGAGCAAAAGTATCCAAAAAGAAAGTGAGCTATTTGTGCAGGAGAAACAAAAACAAAGACTATTTTGCTGTTTGTTTTTTTAAAGCAATAAAGTATTGGGAAACTGCAATTGAGAAAGGACTGATGTTGGCACAAAGGGAGAGAGATTCTGGCTCACCAACGAAATTTGCCTTTTCATCAAATGGCTACAAACCTGTAAGGTGGTCCTGGAACCAAGAAGGAATAGACTCAATCATGTCAGAATTCTTAAATCTAGAGAACGTGTTATTGTCAGCAAGCGGCTCCTTTCGGGCTTGAGAGAATCCTGTGAAGAATTTGAAAGGAGGATGTGGTCAGGAAGTCCAAGTGTGCTTTTTACACTACCCACCATTCTCCTCTCCCCTTGCAGTGCCCCCCAGAAAGAAAAGGAATAATCTTTCCATTGCCTTATGAAGGGGACAAAGGCTTTGGTGATTCCTTTGCCTTCAAATACTGTTCATCTTATACACCTGCCCCTCTGACCACAAGGCCGATTCCAATGTGAATCAAGTACCAGTGCTTTACAGGGAATCCTCAGAAATGCTCAGTAAAGAGGTAATTCTGCTCAAGGGTCATCTCTCTCTCTTGCTCTCTCTCTTTTTTCTTTTTTCTTTTTGTCTTTATCAGCATTTGAAAGAAAACCAGATATTTTCTTTTCATGAAAGTTGATGACTTCAGGTGGGGAATAAGCAGCTGTGGCAGATGGACTTTTGAAATGCAGTAAAATATCCTGTCTTCATGTAAATGTTTATGGTAGCAGGAGGACTGGAGAAGAAAAACACAAGCAAAAGTTGCATGACTCACAAGCTAAATTGCTTCTAAATAAAGCATTTCTGAGTTTCCCATGAGGTGCTTTGAGTGAATAAGGAGTAGGATCTCTGTGAGTGTGGTAAGGACATTTTTAAAATATGAAAAAGTGCATCCAAAGGTCGGTTGAAAAACTAATTCTGTTGCTTTCAATGTTTAAGAAAATGTATGTCTCAAGTGAGGCTCTCAGACTGTACATACAGTGCTCTAGTCCACATGTGGGTGATGGCATCATAAGCCGCTCTTGGCTGGACCACTTTGTAGGTGATGATCAGAGGTTTAACAGGATGCCTCACATTGACCCACAGACTTTCCTCCAATAGAGCATCGTGAAGTATGATAATTATGTTTAATTTTAGCTCTTGCATGCTGAACCTGAGAATGTTTTCAAATTCAGAGCAGGTTCTGTTGACTTTGGCACTTGAGTTTTGAAAGGAAGCTCCTAAGTCCTAGACTACCTACATACTCAATTCCTCACACTCCAGAAAATTGTGAATTTAGAACCAATTAGGAAAAATCTTCTATTGAAACTGTCTTGTAAATTGCAGGCACTCCTGGCCTTGAACCTTAGCTTCACACATAGAAACATGGCCACCTTTTTCCATACTCAAGATTTTCTGACTGATAATTCATTACTAGAGCTTTTTCTAACATGCCTAAAAAAAAATTTTTTTTTCCAAATCACATCTAAAAGGTTTGAGCTTTTTAGGAACCATGGCTGGAATATAACCTCCATATTCTTATAGTCGCTTATCAATGATGGTCTTATATGACCTCATAACAAATTGGCAATATTAGATTAGTTGACTCAACCATTTGGAGGTATCTGGTATGAGTAATGCTGTAGAAATGGAACAGTTATTACAGAAAACAGTTACTATTTAGAATGTGTTCAACCTCTGTATGTTCAGAAGACCCTGTGGTTGAATGAGCTTATTCTGGGTTGCAAAATTTAACAAGTAAAAATACAGGTCACACAGCTAAATTTGAATTTCAGAATAACACAGATGACATTGTAGTAGACATATGACCCATGCAACATTTCATCATTCATAGTTTACCTGCATATTAAAAAATTACACATTGTTTATGGGAAATTTTAATTTAACTAACATTTTATTTAGAAATCCTATGAGATGCAAGATCTTTTCTGAGATGTATTTTTTCAAAAACACATTCTGAAGATTTTCCTGCAAGAATGGAAGAATCTAGAAGAAATACATCAAAAACATTTAATAAAGGTAAGAAGAAAACCCCTGCTGAGGGGCTTTTCCTAGTCATTGACACATACTGTAAACTACACTGGGAAAGCCAGTGGCCAGGGGCTGAGGAGAGGGGTAGTAAAAGCAACATGACAGTTTAATGAATCCTGTGGTGACCTAACATTTCCATCCAGACAGAATCCAAACTCCCTGCCAGTAATCCTGAGGTACAGGTTCCAGTTTCCTCATTTTTCTTTCCTATGTTTCACTGCCTCCTATAGGGGAAAATGAAGGAAGAGATAAAGGGAAAAAAAAAAGTCTAGCATTTTAATGTACGTTTGTTTTGGCATTAGCTGAGTTCTGGAGATGAAACCAATCTCCTGCTTTTAATTCAGTCCATGTGCAACAGTTGTATGTCGGGAGATCTGGCTTTTAATAAGAACGATTAACAAGCGTTTTTGATCACAGGAAGTAGGGAAGAGTCACGGCTCCTCAACGAATGATAAACACGGACTAGCAGTTAGATGGGCCCTATTTGCGTGTCACTCATTCTGCAGCCCACACTGTGATTTGCGGCAATAAAACACGGGGCCCTGAGTGAGGTCCCCATTGCTGCTGCCATCAAGGGGCAGCTTGCTGCTCAGAGCTGGGCTGTCCTTCCCTCCTGCCCAGGGAGGTAAGTGCCGCTGCGTGCTCTGGGCAAGTGGCCCTGGTGGGGATATTTGCTTTAGATAGTCTGCAGCTGGCTGAGTGGGCGTTCTGTTCAGACAACACAGGCAGCTCCCACTGGCTCTACCCTCTGAGCTTGCGGAGGCTCTGGGGCCTTTTGATTTACGAAGAGCTTTACGTGCCTGTATTTAACATTGCAGGAAGCAAAGCCATGATAAATGAAGCTCTGGCTGCCATCTCTACGCACACAGCAAGGCCTAAAGAAGATTCCAGACAACCAGCGTGGCTCTACCTTAAAACCTGGTCCAGGGCAGTGGTGCCAGCGGCCCTTGCTCATTTTACAGCAACTCACCTCAGGGCTGAGCCCAAATAGTGCAAAATCAAAGTGAGGCTTGTCGGCTGTTTGGGGTGCATAGCTATTCAGACATTTATGACAGTTCCAATTGGGGCCCATAGAGGACCTGGAAGGGCACAGTGTGAGCATTTCTGGACAGTGCCTGACGTTGCTTCCTTTCCCTCTTGGAGGCTGTTCTCCTAAGAGCTGGGGATGAACAGTCCTGAGAATGAGGGTGGGGAGCTCCACATGGAGGGGGCCAAGATGTCTTGTTTGCTTATCCCACATTACAAATAACTACATAACTGTGAGCAACTACACCTAGAGCAGTTCACTAGGGGAAACGTGAAGACAAAGTCAACCAGAGAAGAAATAGAAACCCAGACTTCTCAGTTCCTGTTTATCCTATTTTTAATCTCAACATCTCAGTTGCTCTCTGTTTCCCGGGCCTTGCTGGGATTCATACACACACCTGGCTTTCCATTTGCCTTGGGGACGGAGAGGAGGGGTCGCCCAGATGGGAGGGCTCTGCCGCCTGCCTGCAGGCAGGGATCCCCGTCCACTGGTGTATGCGAGGGTCCAAGATGTGCAGAAAATGCGGCCATGTGCCATCGAAGGCACTGGAAAATATGAACAATGGCCTCTCCCTGCATTATCTATCTCAGCTGAGAGATGTTAGCAATCCCAGGTGAGTGTGAGAAGGAAAGCAGGAGAAGGGGTAATAGTGAGCCTGCAGATGATGCTTCAGACTGACCAGTGGCCTGAGGAGATACTGGCGGTTCTGCTCAGCGTCCCTGTGCAGATTATCACCCTCTCCCTCTTCGTTCCCTCCAGGCTCCGCCAATACAAAGGCAAAGAAGGCCGAGGGAGTCCTGGCCCTCAGAAACCTCACGAGGGGCACAACCTTTTCGTGGGGCCGCCTCTGCCATTCCATTGTGTGCTGTCAGTACCCACACCACAGGGCACTGAAATTGTGAAAATACTTTCTCTTCCTTCTCCAGGTGAAATAATTCACACCACTGTGTGGTTCTGTAACTGAAAAAGAGAGAAGTGAATAAAGCACCCCAAGGAAAAGAGCAGTTCCTGAAATAGTCAAATACATTAACTGGGAGGGGAGGAATGTAGGCCCGACTCAGGATTCTGAGAGCGCCCAGAAGCCGTGTTTCGTGAGTAGTTGTCTGTGGGTCTGTCTTCCCACTGACTGTGGGCCTCTGGGGCTGGGGCACTATGCCTACTTGTTGCCTTAGGCCCAGCTCGGAGCACTGCAGCAGGCACCTCCCCTTACGGGCACACCACGGGGAGCACTGTGAGGACACTACTGCCGTGGGCTCTCTGCATCCAGACTCCCTCTCCTTAGCCTCAGTTCAGGACACGGCACAGCCTAGAAACTCAGAGTTGCTCCCCAAAGGGTCATATGCAACCTCCCACCTGCTTTGCCATTCATATGATCCTGTCAGGAAGTGGGGTTTGCTGCATGACATGTCCAGGCAGCTCGTTTGTCCAGAGCCCCAAAGGTGTCCCTGATGTAGCTTCAGCTTCCCTTGCCCCCTGATGGCCCTCCTCTGGTTAACTGACCTGGCATATTGTCATGTGAGAAGAAGGGTCACTACTGTCCATCTCAGAGAAAGGATGAGAAGCCCAGTAGACCTCGGTGGGACCAGGCCAACATTCACTTCTAACATGACCCTTCCTCCTGGAGAGCTAGAACCCTCTGGAACCTTGTACAGCCGTCAATCTGCTAGCACAGAACTCAGTAATAAACTTCCTCAGTTCATGCAGTCTTCAGCTGAAAGGATGCTCATTAGAAACTGTTGCACTACAGAGAGGTAAGTGATTTGAATAGAAACAGATACATTTAATAAAAACAATCTGCTTTACGGAATTATTTCAGATCTTTTTTCTTTTGAGTTCTAATGTGTTTTCTTCAGCCCCAGATGATCTTGAAATAAATTGCTGATGTATAATTAATTTTAAATGTCATAATATTTTGAGTCAAGCTAATTTTGATGACAGCGAAGAACATTTTGAAGTAGTTTCATGATTTTCACAATGCAACTGATTTTATAAGGAAGAAAAAAAGATCCCCATAAAGAAAGGCTCTAAAAGTATGAGCAGTGTTGTTCAGCTTCTGCAATGTAAGCACCCACAACAGTAAAGCAAACAAACCCACAGCGGACTGGAAATGTGGTTTCTGGAACTTTCTTAAACCTTGGCTAACTTGCGGGGGCTCCCAAAGGACAGGATTACTTTATGTCAAAGCACAAATTCTCCTGACTCTGTCAGCAGCCTACGTACGGTTCTGGGAAATATGGAAAGTGTAGATCAAAAATGAAGTTGTGTTATCTTTGGAAAGGCTGTCTGAGATAATGAAGTTTTTGTCCTGTGGGACTCACCTCTGCCCTGGGGGCCTTGGGGGCCTTCTCTCCCTGTACTCACTCTCTCTATCTTCTTTCTCAGGATACCCACTGCCAAACACAAACACCAATGATGATATTACAACCAACCTAGAAAGTGCAATACATCTGATTCCTTCCTTAGAGCGCGAACCACCCCGTGCATTTCCACAGTGATACATTTGTGTCTTGTGCATGTACAACAACTTGCAGCAAAGGAAAATGACAAAGGCCGCCGAATGCCTCCTTTCCCACTGGTTTAGTGGCAAGAACCAAACCGGTACTCTTTGCTCCTCCCCATTTGACTAATTCCTGTTTTGTGCTATAGTTTAGATGGGTGTCAACACTGCACTCTCACTGAGAATATTTTATGGTCCAGTGAATATTAAAAGAATTTAAAATAGACTGATGCCCTCCAGAAAGAAGATACCATTTAGCACAATACAGTATTCCAACAGAATAAACTCTTATGTTTTGGGTTTGTTTTTGGGTTTTTTTTGCCATTATAGAATTCATATTGTGATGGTAGAGGGATGCTTCATCCACAAAGAGAAGCATAGGATTAAAAAAAAAAAGTTATAACCTAGAAATTTAAACTTCACCTAGTAAATTATCCGGACAAAGGAGGTTAGAGCTTTGGCAGAGTCAGAGACTGTCTGCCTGCATCAGAAGAGAGAGCTCAGAGGAGCAGCTACAGTGTATTCCATCCATTCCTTTGGCAACTGGGATCTTCCCTTGTTTTAAACCCAACAAACATTAACAAGGAAAAGCAGCTGCTTTTACAATGAATAAACCCATTACCTCAGCTCCCTGTACATTACTGAGGTATTTTTACTTGTCAGATTTTCTGTTTCGTGGAGGCTTGGATATTTTCAGTATGCTGTCAGTGCAGACAAAACAGAGCTGGTTTTAGCAGCGGCACCAGATGTGGATGAGAACATGGACCTTCCTGGCCCTCCAGTTCCAAGGTTTGGTGGTAAGTTACCACTGCTGTCAAAAATAGCAACAACAGGATCCGGCATCTGGACACAGCACTGCCTGATGCTGGCTAAGCTATCTGCACAGTAGCCAAGGGAGAGGAGGCTGCACGCATGCGCGGGGAGGGGTGGGAGTCCCTGGAGTTCTGACTCAAACTGTGCATCAAGGGCCAGCCCTGTTGCAGTTTCCCCCGCAGCAAAGATAACCAGTGCATATTGATCCAAGCATTCACCTGACCTGGAGGGCCACTCATCTTTGACCCATGGCAGTCAGTAATGTTAGTTGTGCCAAGGGAGGCAAATGAATACTAAAACACCTTAAACAAAAGCAAAGGGATTTTTCTGCATCTTCCCATAACCAGCTCCCCCTCGTTTCTAGACTATTGGATGTCATACATGCTCAGGAGAACAGAGGTGAGCTGGTGCTGAGAGTGACCATGAGCTACTAAAATCAGTCAGAGCATCTGTGATGTGCAGGTTACACAACTCAAGTCCCTAGGGCCTGATGGGAAGGCTGTTTGGTAGAGGGTAGGAGCAACCTTCATTTTAAAATGAACAAGTGGGGTCCAAAGGAGAGGTTAAACTATCACAGAGTCAGCCCGAGGAAACAGGTTCAGAGCCAGAACCTCCGAAATGATTTGTAGTAAAAATGGAGGCTTTAATTCAAAAAAAGTTTATATACCTAGTCACTTCTAATTGTTTGCTTCCAGACTAGACCCCATCCAGTCCAGTCTCTATGGAGCCTAGGCTATAGAATGAGTATGGCATCAGACTGTTCCTGGTTGGTCTTGGCTCAACCTCTTATCAACCGAGTGATCTTGAGCAAGTTTCATAAATGCTTTGGCCTTCACTTTTCTCATTTATGGAATAGAAACAATAAACTATTATCTGTCCCTTAGAGATGTTGTGAATATTCAATGAGAATGATTCATGGAATACGCTTCTCACGATGTCAAGCATGTATTCAACACTCAGTAGAAGCTAGTTATGGTTATTATACAGCAATCACAATGAACTTTCTTTTCGATGGCTGCCTGTTGCCCATTAAAACTGTATGGGGTCTAACATGCTGGGAGACCCTCCCTATTTGGGGCCCTGCTACTCGCCAGCCTTATTTCTCAATACTCTCCCTTCTGAATTCCATACTTCAGAGACACTGAAAATCATTCAGTTCCTCAAGAGTCCTGTCTTCACTGTTAAGTTCCAGGCCTGGGGACATGTGCTACCTTGCCTTGGAATTACTCCATTAGCAACTCTGACTCATCATCCACATATCAGCCCGAATTTGGCCTCCCTGCCACATGCTTTCTGGAGTAGATGCCTTACTATATTCACGTCCAGTACCAGTCTTCTCCATGTGACTATTAGCTTTATGAAATCAGGGGCCGTGCTTCAATTATCTAACAAGATACCTAAACCCTAGAGAGTTTTATCCCATAATAGGTTCCATCAATATTTATTGAATGAATGAATGAAGTTATGAAACTGCTTAGGGGATCAAACTTATTAACATCATCCCTCTAGATGGCTCAATTCAGAAGTAAATGGACCTCTGAATAGAATAGGAATAGGAAGTGAATATCCAGTGCAGAAGTGGATAGGGCATAACCTGATCTGCTTTAAAGGAATGGCTTTGGTTGAATAAATGACTAGTTGTCTCTGCTATATGTGCTTTCCTATTCTCCCATTGTAACAGAAGTCTTGATTTTTTTAGTTGAGCCCAGAGTCACAAAAAACAAACACCTACATTTCCCAACATCCTTTGCAGTTAGATGTGACCAGGTTTTGGATAACTTCTGACCAATGAACTGTAGGCTAAATGTCACTCCTCTTCAATCCATTCTCTATATAATCCAAGCTTATAAGACTATAATCAAAGTCATCAGACTCTGTCACCTGCTAACTCTGCGTTGTATAGCAAATTCTGAAACCTGACCTTGAATAACAGTTGCAATGCATTCTTTGTTGTATTCTTTTTTCACTCTTTCTCTACTCAGATACCTGGGATAAAATCATGATGGTTGGAGCTCTGGCTGTCATACTGGACCTTGAGGAACAAGACTGTATGTACTTTAGTGCTGGAAGGAGCCTGGGTCCCTGAATATTTTAGAGAATATAATTACTATACCAGCTCTACACTACTTGATCTTCTCATTTGTTTAACAATTGTTGTTTTTATGCTCTGTTAATCACAGTTGAGATTCAAAGAATTGCATTACAAAAACAATTATTTTGGTGGGAAAAAAAGGAATTGAATAAATGAATGAATAAACAAATGAATGAATGAAGTTTTAAAGTTATTTTTCTTGAAGACTTTTCATAATAGAATTTTATAGCAATAATGCATTTTACTGATGTTAAACAAATGATTTTTTAAGAACACAAACATAAATAAGCAGGTTTTAAATATCATGAAAAACCAGACTGAAATCAATGGATTTCTAGATTCAAAACAGATAGCAGAACATTTCAAACTGCCACTGGTGAACAGAAGAATATAATGTAAACTGGGCAGGCAGTCACTCCAGAGACCAGCTGTGTTTTCCAAAGCAGAGAACACAACACCCTTTCTTCTTATGTTTGTGGTTCTGTTTCTCAATCACAAGCCCATGATAAGTGGGAACAATATTCAAAATACCTATCAGTTGGTCCAGCCTGGATACTGACCAATCAGAACAGATGCTGGCTATAGAACAACTAGTATATCCATCTTTAGGCACATTGATGTGGTATCAGTTAAACGACAGCTATATAAGTCTATGGATGGAAATCACGGTCACATTCTGTATATTCCCTGACACAACACATGGGAGAAATGCCTATATCATGTGCAAAATCCCCAGATCCATAGACGGAGCTCGTTTTTCTTTAAGAGTTTCTTAATGGGTTGGTTTGGAAGAAAAATGAGAGTTATCAATTGTTTTGGATAGGTTTTTGAAAGGTTATTAACTGGCTCTTTAACATACAGTTTTCTTAACTAATGTTGCCTGTATTTTAAGTGAGTGCTTATGTGTATGCATATGTACACACACACACACACACACATGTACAACACTTACACAAACATACATAAAAGCAGTGTGACTCCAACCACAAATGCATTGAGTCGGACCTGTGGCAGCAATACTGTCTCCTTTCATTCAGGAACAAGAAACGTTAGTGCTTCCAACATACCAGACCTGCCTTTGGCATTCATGTCACAAAGCTTCTGGTATCTAAAAGACTACTATTTTTGATGTGCAGCTGTTGAGTTGAAACATCTGATAGTTTCTCTTCTCCAGGCAGGTTTGGTGCAAGATACCAGTAAACGATCATTTGTTTCAGTTCTTATAAGCATCAAGAGACTAATATTAGATAATGGTTCCTCCCACACGTGCTCCTTTTCTCTGGCTTTTAGCCTAGAGAATCCCAGACCCTGAGAAACCATGCAGAGCCATTCTCAGGCAAGCTGGGCTTTTATCCTCAAGACCCTTGGGGCCCCATCTGGTTGACAAATTCCCCAGCAAATGGGAGGATGGGAATGTTCAGTGTTCCTCCCCCGCACGCTGGCGTTCACACTCCCTTCTTGCTGTAGTTGTACTCATTTCCTTTTCTTTTCTTCCCTGTGGATTCAGAGACTTAACCAGCTATGATTCACTGAAATGGTCATTTGTATACTTTGAGGCCATTAGTGAAATCCCCTTTCACAATATTTAACAACTGTTAAGGCCACAGCATTGTCCAGTCAGAATAGATGCTGGCCACAGAGCTTGAACAGGCTTCTAGAGGCGCCTTGTCACAGAATCTTGGGGCTCAGGGAAGCAGCTATGTGCCAACTGGCATAGGACATATCTCCATGTCTTAACAATAGGCAAGTCTGTTCCTGCATATTTCTGCTGAGAATCCACAGCCTCAACTTTAACAATGATCATATTTATCTCTCCTTGTGGTATTTATCAACCTTGCTTATGTGATGGCCCCACAATGGGATACCTGTCAATGTCACAAAGACATCCCTATTTGCTGATAGCCAGATGGCCTTTGCCCATGCCTGGAGAACAATTTAAGATCATTACAAAAAAAAAAAAAATCATTCAAATTGTTTACATGTGCATACAAGAGATTATAGTACCATAAATGCCAGATTATTTTAGACTAAATTGAATTTCGTTGGAATCAGCAGTGCACTATAATATGCTAAAAAAAAAAAACCTCAAGGTAATCATAGGTTGCTCCAGCAGAGGTGTGATGCTTCATGCTGCCCACCCATCAGTCTACATCTGCCCCCTGGGGCTCTTTTTTGGGTCACCACCCTTGTGGAGGAAGGGACCCACCAGCATACATGTCCATGCACAGGTGAGGGGCCCTAGAAGTATGTCATGTGGAAGAAGACTGAAGGGTATTTCATGATGGGTGTTATGAATGGTGCTTTCCATCTTGCATGGGGTTTTATTTGGAAGACTTACTCTGTGTTGAAATAAGAGGTGAAATAAGGGCAGTGAGTGGAATTCAAAGGCAGGTAGAATTGGGGTCAACCTAAAGAAGAGGTAAGGGGAGGAAAATAAACTATATAATAAGTTCAGTTCAGTTAAGTTCAGGGTCAGTGCAATTTAGTTTAAGAAATATCTGTGAGGCAACGACATGCCCTGGTTGCTATGTGCAGTGCTGTAAACACAAAGAAGAGTAGAGTAGCTTCAGTGTACTCTAAGATCCAGCTACAGAAAGAATTAGTGTGAAAACAGGGCATGTGCCACAAGAGACACTTTCCTAAGTTTCCAAAGGGGTGCAGGGAGGAAGTAATTAATTCTTCAGGAGGAATTGGATAGTTGTCCTAAAAGAGTGAATCACAGATCTAGGTTTTGAAGCATGAATTCCTGTTTGAATAAGACAGACAAGCGGATGGTAAAGTATTCCAGGCTGAAGGAACAGTATGTTGTGAAGTTCAGGGAGGCCCTTTAAGTTGTGTCTAGAGAAACACAAGAGTTTTGGAATCAACAATCTCATTAAGAAGAACTGGGCAATATCCCCTCTGGATAGTCTACATACATACAATGAACTAGAATCTTCATTCTTCATCCAGGCTGAAGCATTTGCTTATGTTTCTATACTTATTTGGTTTTCCTCATTCAATAAAGCTGTTCCTCCAGTCACTGTGTAGGGAAATTATTTAGAAAAGATTTTCTGAATTTATGAAAAGAAAAATATTCAAATGGGGTAAAATTTATGTTGTTTTTGGTTTCTAAGGATTTTGTTTTCAATATGGCCTCTTTTACTTTGCATAGGAATAAGTTTATACTCACATTAACTTTGGACACTGTGCTCTAATTTAAAAAAATGTATGTTCAGTACTCTGAACTTTGGTTCTTAGAGGGTAGATTGGAACTCTGCAAATGGCTAATTTGGAGAATCAAAAAGACAGATGATAAATCAAGGATAGTGCCAGTTTTAGTTAAAAAAAATTATAATCTGAACCATCCCATGCTCAATTGGATATATAAAATCTTTCAAAAAATTTTTAAACCAAAATTTATATTATATTATATCTAAGCTTTGAGAATCTGGCTCTGCTGTATTTATTGGACTAGGGGGTAGAATGCAGACAGAAACCCCAAGAAATACAGAGGTTTGGAGATGAGGCTCACCATGGCAGCAGTGTGAGCAAGCTAAACTTTACTTTCATCAGGCCCTGGGCATGTAGGAATGTTCTGGCTGCTTATATAACCTAGGGAGGGTCAGCTTCGTGTCCCCTTAGATGTTTGTCACCACTGGACTTGAAAGGCGCACTCAGTAGTCTTGCGTCAACTAAAAAGCTACTAAATGTTCCCAAATCATAAGCTGATAGCTCCCAATTAGCAAATAAATGACTTTAAATGATCACTATTTTATACCCAGTTTAACAGAAATGTCTGTTGAGTTTACTGCCAGGTGCCACATTATCACTTAAAAATTTCTCTATAAAAATAACTTCTCCCACTGTCATGCTGGTATGTATACAGAGGATCTATTTATGTTTCAGCTCAGTTTCAAACATTTTTGAGAAATGAGCTGAATGGATAGAATTTAAGCAATATGTGCACCTCTGGAAAGATGTGGCAGATGTTAGCTCTTGAATTGGTGGAAATAGAAATGACAACCTTTCATTTCATGAGTAGACCTATTTAGATTTTTTTTGGTGTAATGCTGACTTTTTAATATTATCTGGAGCAAAAGTTACTTAATGTGAACAACACGTTCTTATTCTAAAACTTCTGGTTTGGGAAGTCAGCCTTCCTTCTGCCCCCTGGATGGGGCAGATGCTCTTTAGGACAGACCCCTCCCAGAAGGGGTGCTTGAGTGAGCACAGGTTCTGGCCACTAGGACAGGCATTTTACATAGGTTACCTCCTTTAATCCTAATAGCACCCTGGAGGAAATTGTTCTTTGTAGATGAAGACGGGATCCCGGAGCAGCTAAGCTACAGGGTCAATAGGCCTGCATTGCTCCCCTGGGTGCATCCCTTGCTGCCTCGGCAATGCCCAGGCCTTGGTTCCCGGGAACTCTTAACTTGTCCCTGTGTGGCACTAATGATATTTTAATTAGTCCCTCCTCTTGGATGATGAGAACTGGAACACGTTTCCCATGGCATCCCCAGGACCCTGCACAGAGCCTGGGAAACACACCAGGACTGGGGACTCCTTATTTGTAGAAGGAACTGGAGTCACATGACTGACAAGAGCAGCAAGTGCCCCCAGAGGTGGGAGAGGAGTCAGCCTGGACTGCGTGGAAGGGAAAGGATTCCCAGAAATAGAACTTGTGTTCACCTACAGGAGTGAGTAGAGTTTCAAGCAGGATGATAGTGTGAAAAGGGTAAGGTTGAAGAGTAGGGGGCAAATTAGGGTGTCTTTTTTATGAGAAAAGGGCACAGAATTGAATGAATCAGTTCTTTCATCCCAGTGTGTCTTATTTTTGGCTACTTTTCTAAGATCATACACAGCAATTTGGAGAAGTTGAAGTGTCTTTCCTTCCAAAATAAAAACCTGATTTCATTCATCACCATAAATCCAGATTTATTAGAGCTCACTCGTGGGTATTGGTCACTTAATTGAAGATATCATTTATTATTTTAAATTTAGCCAGGTATTTTCAATTGTGTCTGATAGCAATTTGAAAAATACATTTTATTTTTCTAATCTGAGTTTACTTAAATTGCCCGTTGTTCAACTGATGCAAGCTTAACTATTCTTACATTTAAGAAGCATTTGACTGGAACTACCTTTTGGAGAATGCTTAATATTCTGAGATACTAAATCTGTTGGGTCTAGACACTATGGTTAGTAGCTTCTACAGGAGGAGGTTAAATAAAAGTGCATTCATATTTTTTCTTTCACAAAATCCTTTAATAAGCTAGGTCAGGCTCTATGAAAAGCTGCTTCTTGGTATTCAAAACACTTAGAGATCACTCTCTCTAGAATATGGACACAAAGTCAAATGAAAGCTTCCAAACATTCAGGCAAGCACCCACAGTCCTGAGCTGAGCGCTGCTCTCCTATTTACTGCTGGAGGAAAGGTGGATGGAAAGAGGCTCATGTTACAAGCTGTTTCTCTCAAAGGCAATTAACCTGTCTCCACCTCCTTCCCTCTACATAGGGCCTTTTGATGCAGACCTGCCAGGAGCTGTGCGTTCACAAATAAACATTTCCCAGTTCAAAGAGCCAGTGTTACACTTCAGTTTAAAGTGAGATTGAAAGAGTTATTTGCTTTCTCTTCTCTTTAGGGTGGAGAACTAAAGCTGAAGCCTCCACCCCGTTCAATTTTTTAAGGGTAACCTTTTTCCAAAGATGAACTAGCCAGGGTAAAAGACTGCCACTAATGGCAATAATCCTTGAAATGAGACTAGAAGACTCTAGCAACTATAGAGAAGCAAGATGTCCTTCTTACATGAGCACGTTAAAGGGGGCTAGCCATAACTCCAAAGAGTCCTTTAGTAGGAAATAGGACAATGCCACAGGAAACATCACACATCTTCAAGACAGCAGTGACTCACTTGACAGTAGCCTAGCACAGGGGGTGTCTAGGGTACACAGTGCTCTCAGGGACAGGTGCATCCGCTGGGCTGGAGGCAAGCCTGCTCACCTGGACCAATGATGTCACCTGAGGGAGAAGTTTTGAGTGGACTGATTTCAGACTCACCGAGTGTGATCAAATTCTCCCACATACCAGAGGAGGGTGTGAGGTGCTAAAATAATGACAAAACACGATTTGCTGATGCACACTGACTCAGGGAGCAGAAATTTAGTTGACAGCAGCATGGGGTGGATTGGAATGTCCAGAACCTAATCTTGGAGACATGTGCCTTTGTAGGACTGAAAGACTTTGCCTCGACACATTTGGAATCATTCATGGCATTGATGCTTGTGGACACATTTCAGTTCTGCAGTAGCGAATAATAGCAATTGTTCATTCAAGAGGAATTTATTGAATATATCATTTTAGGGCATTGTGCTGGGACTTGTGAAGCCTTTGAAGATACGCAAGGACTTTCTCTGTCCCTTCATTTCTTAAGGTGTTTAATCACTATTTTTCAAAGTATGCACACATGCACATACACACATTTTCTTAGTTACAAAGATGTTGGTAATAGTTTTCAAAAAATTGGTTAGAATTCTAGGACTTTCATGAGGTTGTCTGGCATCAGTTGATGAAAGAGAAGTCTTAGTCGCTTGCTAAGTTAGGAGACACTGGATAGCTTTCTAAGCATCAGAGAAAAACCCTTCGGGTAAAAAAGAGACACCAGGAAAGAACTGAATCTGTGAAGTATAGCAAAATTGGGTTCTGAATTCGAGTTTCACTCCTGTGCAACTGTTGGATAGGTTTCTTAACTTATTGAAGGCTCTGTTACGAGGACAAAAGTATCTATTTTAAAGGGGTGGGTGAGGATGATACTTTCTAATGACTGGCCTGTGGTAGACACTCTGCAAATATCAGTTTTCTCTCAAAATCATTTCCCTTTTGCTGTACTTCAAAACACTGGATTTATATAAAATGTGTTTTCTTACGTTGAAGATCTAACTGCTAACTGCACAAGGTCTATGAGAAAGCAGACTTTTCTGGCAATATCCTAAAACCTCCCTCTTCAAAATATACAACAATGTTGGATAAAAATATGAAATGTTTTTTCAGTTCATGGCTTGGGGAAATGATCAGAGGCCAAAAAAGCTAAGCAGGAGGACAAATCCAGAGAGACAAGTGCTGAAATTGCCAGTCGCCCAGAGTGGCCTGCTCATTCCAGTAAACTAGAGCTCTGGATTTAACTTAATGATGAACTGCTGGGTTAGGTGACCCCATTAAAAACTAGGGTCTTTGAAGGTCTGTGCCCTAAGTGAAAAGGTGAACCAAAATATCTCCTCCCACACATGCAAATGGCCAGGGAATTTAGTATCTGCCTTAATTCTGGGAAAAGGGCTAGAAGTGTTCTTGGAGAATTTGTTTGCCATCTTTCACACAAGTTTGAGGTCCCAATGTATAGTATGCATGGGGTCTGTGAAACATCAAGCTGAGAATGTGACATTCTGGTGCCAGATTGGTAGTAGCCCCAGGCACTTGGCAGAAGTAAGTGCAGGTCTTCTCAACAGTAAAATACCTTCAACCCAGGCTTCAAAGAAAGTTCCAACATTCATGAATCTTAAAAAAAAATCATACAGTACATAAGTAAACAAGGTCCCATGATTGAGAGTCTGCAGAAACAGTACACAGCAAAATGAAGCCAAAGAATATCAGATGTTGAAATGACTGGATACAAATATAAAATAAATATATATATTTTTTAAAAAAGAAATGGGTGTCTTGAAAACATGAGAAAAGAAAAAGAGACTATGAAGAAATGGTGAATCAGATTTGAAAAAACAACGAATACATGTTTCAGACACAAATCTATAACAAAATTTGAAACTCAGGGCAGGGACTAAAGGCAGATAAGACAGATGAAGGGAGAAACAATGAAATGCAAGTTAATCTTAAGAAATCATGCTGAATGCAGTGACAAAGGGGTAGAAACAATGAAAGGAAGGTTGGAAACATTACCATAAAGTAAAAAGGTATAGCACACATTCAGTCAGTCTTGGGAAAAAGAGAAAAAGAGAATAGAATAGTGGAGTCCCAGCACTGAAGGGATGGTAGTGGAGAATTCTCTTGAGTTCATGAAATCCTTGAAAATTTGGATTTAGGAATATCAATGAATCATAAGCAAGATAAAAGGAATCTCTTTAGATTTATTGTATTAAAATGAGTGAACAGCAAAGATAAAGGGGGCTCTCTGTAAAGTATCCAGAATAGACAAATGACGTAAATAAGCCACAATTAGACAAACAGCTGATTCCTCAACAGGGGCAGTGGGCACTGAGGTGAAGTGGAATCACATCTTCTGAGGGCTGGGAGAAGATAACTGTCAAGCTAGAAATGTGTACCCAGTGGAAATGTCTTTCTGCAAAATAAAGATTTTTCCAGTGAATAACAGTGAGAGAATCTATTACCAGATTCTCACTAATGGAACTTCTTTGCAGAGTATACTCCAGAAGGAAGAAAAAGAAAGAAGGTTGGATACAGATGAAGTCCTGATAAGTGATGCAAACATGTGGGCCTCACAGATACAATTTGAAGCAAGAGGTGCACTTACAGATTAATTCATTTATTGGAGAACCATTTATAAATGGTTCAGATACTCAAAATGTACTTTGTCTTGGCACATACATAACAGGACATCTATAAAGAAAATCAGGCAGTGATAAACACAAAGTTTAAGATAGTGAATGTTTACCTGGTAGAGGAAGGAAGCAAAGAGAGTTTCAGTGTATTTTTATGTTCTGCTTCTGGAGCTTAGTGCTGAGCACATGAATGCTTATTTTATGTTCTGTATACTTTGAATGTAAAATATACACACATATTCTTTGGTATGTTTGAGAGATTTCTTAAAATAACAGATTAAAAATTTTTCTTAAATCTACCTAGAAAATTGCAGATAATAACATATTTTGAACAAAAAATTCAAAATCCACCTTATTCTAATATTTATTAGTTCCTGCAACAGTTAGGATGATAAGAATGGCAGGGGTTAGAACATGGCGATTAAAGAAGACTGCACTATTTAACAGCTCTTGAAATCAGCCATTAGATAACAGATAGATGATATTAAGGAAATTTTACCATCCAATGGTATAATCTGCCAGATTATTTCTTGATAGAAATTGGTCGTGTATCTTTTGTGTTTCCTTCTTTGTAGTGGCACACAGGAAGCTCAGTTCCCAGGTTGTGTTCAGGTGCTCAGACTTTGCTCACATAGGGAGCCTAGCATTGCTTTCCTCTCCTGATGTTCCTCATGGCACCCCAAAACTGGACCAGATTTGAGCCTGCTAGTTTTGGGTAGCAAAGGGAATCTAGCCACCAGTTGGAGGGCAAAGCAGGAAGGGGTATCAAAGAGAAGGGAAAGTGGCAGTAAAGGGCTTCCTGTCCTTCTATCAAGGCACTTTCCAGGCTGCATGTCATGACTTTTCTTTCCCATGAGACTGCAAACTCACTGAAGGTCGTCCTTGTCCCTGTTGTTCTTCACCATATTCCCAGTGGCACAGGCACAGCCACTGGGTGACCTACAGTCGGAGTTCCGTAATAAGTATCAAGTGAATGAATAAGGGACACATCTTGGACCAGACAATCTTGGCTTTCCTTGTAGATTTCTTCCTGTGTACATTCCAAGGCAGGATGTATTTTGAGTATTCGAACCTTTTGTAAATGGTTTGTTGATGAATAAATTAATCTGTAAGTGCATCTCTTGTCTTGCATTAAATTGTGAGGCCACGTGTTGTCTTTGATCTGTTCCTATCCCACTGCTCTGTGTAGAGAATGTCTCTTCACAAGCATGTGCACACACGTGGACATGTGTGCACCACAATGTGTACACATGCATGCCACACACATGATACATACAGACCACACACACCACACATAATACACACCTAGCACATATCACACATAAGTCGCATACTACATACACCTGCACACATGCCACACACATATGCTACATACATATCACACATACCATATACACCAAACACACACATATCACACACTATATATGCCCCTTCACACACCATGCACATAATACATACAAACACACATACACCTCACATAGCACATATAGCCACATCCACACACAGACCACATAACACATACACAGATACCACACAGACATCATACACACAACACACATAAACCATATACATATAACTCACACACACCACATACATATCATGTACTGCACACACACACACACACACACACACACACACACACACACACAGGACACCACATATACCAAACCACATGCACACACCACACACTCATGATTTATAAGAAAAATTCCACAATGCTTTCCTGCCCCCATCTGAGAATTCTAAAGAGAATATCACATGAAACATTTTAAATTATTTTGCACATGCTTCTAGGTCATAAGAATATGGGTTCATAAAAAATAAGATATTGGAATTGAATTAGCAACAGAGAGCCGAGGAAGCTGCCAATGGGAAAGCAAAGTTAATGGCCAGCCAGGCTCAGGAGCTGTGCGTGGGCAACTCAGGGACCACTCTGCTTGGCTGTCACAGACTTCTAGGGATGTAGAGAGTGCCATTTCTGAGAAGGACCTTTCAGGAAAGGTCTTCCTTCTGTTCACCAGAACTACCTCACCTCCTGGCCCCTGTGCTCCCCAGGCGGTGTTCCCTGCTTCTGGCAGGACCTCTGACCTAAGTTCCTTTATTTCAGAACAAACCAGAACAGCTTGTGGCAGTGGATATATTTGGGAACCTCAGAAGTGGCAGGAAGTGGCACTGCAACCACCCGTGGTGACAGCAAGCCTGTGATTCGGCCTCGGCAAAGTGAGATGTTTCCTTTTCGCTAAGCTTCCAGGTGACCTGTTCTTGAGTCACCATCACCAGGGAATTTATCTGACCACTGGGACACAGGAGTGTGGAGATGGGTACATTAGGTTAGCCCTGTAGGCTGGGCAGGCTCAGAAAGCTGCTGAATTACCTGTGAAATGATATCTCCATCTGTGGTTTGTTTCCTAATTTGTTTGGGATTTAAACAGTGGATGAAAGATTATTCAGCCTGCATATAAGTCCAGGAGAAGGTAACTGATGGATGCTATGTCCACTGACACAGACTCAGTGTGTCTAGGAGATCCCCCCCTACTAGCTCTGGAGAGATGGGGAGTGGGGCAATGGGACTCCCAGGCACAGCCGAGAAGAATCTGATGTTCTCATAAACAGCCCTCCCCTTCTTGTACACCTGCCTAAATCAGACACCCTCTTAGCCACCTCAGACCTCCTTCAAGGCTTTCCTTAACATTTACTTGAATAAGTAAGTTAGTTGGGCGAGAAAGCAAGAAATGAAAAGTAGAGCCTGCCCGGAACCTACCTACCCAGGACAAATCTTGATCTTGGGATCGTAGTCTCTTAAGTTCAGAGGGGACTGAGCAGAGCAAATTGTTGACCAGTTGGGAGAAGGATGGGAGGTGGGATGGGTGGGAAGAATAGGGCTACATGGAGGGACGGCCCCAGAAATCTGGCTCTTACATCAACAGCCCTTTCAAATGTGCTATGCTTCACTGAGATCAAATGCACGAGAACTGGGCAGTTTTCCAATTTGTCCTTAATTGTACTCTTGACAGCAGAGCTTTATTATTGGTTTCTAAATGTTTGAATGCCAAGAAAATCAGACACCGTAAAATGAAGGCTAGATTTTAAAACCAAGTATTAACCATTCCTTTCATCTTTAAGTGTTTCCCAGTGGACAGCACATTTTTTAACACGTGTTACTGCATTTATTCTCACCACCACTGTATAGGCAGGACTTATGCCCACTGTATAGATGAGGAACCTTAAGCTCAGAGAGGCTAAGTAATTTGCTCCAGATCACACAGCTACTAAGTAGAGGAATCATGACTAGAATCCAGGGCTTCTTTTCACACTAGCAATTTGGTTCTGGCACATCTCTGTCAGGGCTGTTGGTTGGGGATTTGGCCATGTTGCTGTTACAGGGTACTGATAATTTGCTCACTGGCAGTTTTTCCCCAAGTACTCTTTCTTTCTCAAAAAAGTTTGCTATTCATTATTTGGATGGGTGGACATCTCTGAAAGTTGAAAACATGAGAAATTCTGGATTATAATAAAAAAGTATCTTCTGTATATTTCTGAACTATGAGAAAGGAAGTGGCTTTCCTTTCTACATAGTCTCTTGGGCAGTCAATTCAAGTCTCTGCTTTCCAGGGGGTCAGCCCATCAGTTAGAGAAGCACCTCATGTTCTGGAAAAGCAGCTATGCTGTCTAGATTTAGATAGAAAGAGACTCTACTCAAAAGCTGTCATGAAACCACGATCCGGGAATCCTAAATCCTGCTGCTCCCTCCCGCCAGAGTGAAGGACACTGGGTCCTTTTGAAAGCAAAATGCTTTTGAGACTTGGGTGACTTCATGTATAAGAGAACTTTTATTGCTAGTGATCCAGTGTGATCTTTTCAAGCCCAAGAAGTTTATAAGCCCAAGAAGTCATATATCTTCCTTATTTCCCTCCATAAAAATGAGTTTATGTCCGATTGATAAGTAGCTCATTGTCATCTAGGAGAGCAGAGGAGGTAGGCTCACCTCGGATAGGCTATGGCTAAGGCATTTGCATCTAGAAAAGAATTTGGTTAGGGCCTGTGCTGATTGACTATCAACTCCTACTACTAACTGGCAAATACACTTTAAAATGTGCTCCATCTGTGTGATGGTTCTACAGGTTATAAAATTTTACCCCATTTCATGCAGGTGTGGGGAAAATGTCCTCTCATGCACTGCTGTTTGGTATGAAAACAATTCAGTATTTTGGAAGGCAAACTTTAACAATTTCTCTAAAAACTTAAATATGCCTATCTTTGGACCCAGCAATTCCTCCTCTAGGAATTTATCATAAGGAGATACAGTCAGATGAGCACAGAGAGGTATGTCCACTGATGCCTGTCTCAGCATTGTTCATAAAAGTAAACAATTAGCAACAACCTGAATGTCAGTCAGTGAACAATGGGTTGGAGAAATGGTGGTGCAGGTCTGGAGTAGAATTCTGTTCAGTGGCTAGAGAAAAAGAGGTAGGTCTGCATGTACTACTATGGACTTATCTCTATCACACATAAAGTAGAAAATTACATGCTATTGTAATCTTGTTTGTATATTAGGATACTGTTTTTATGTTGGGTTTTTATTTTTGTAAAGAAGAAAAATTAAAGGGCATGCAGATAACATATACTTAAAAGACTGTGTGTGCATGAATAACAGACTGGAAAATAGTATACCAAATTTGATGACTTTCACTTCTTGGGAGGAAAGATTTTTCTTCCCCCACGTCCTTCTATCTCCTCTTTCTTTTTTTTTCTTTCTTTCTGTACACAGTCCAATATTTTTAAGGTTTTGCATTGCACAAGTGGTGCTTTCATAACTTAAAATGTCAATAAAAAGAAGGAAGAAATAACTAACATGTCTGGGGAGTTTGCTCTACACCAGGCAGAATGCTAAATGTGTTACATGCACAATCCGGTGGCTACTCGCAAGGCTCTGTGGGGGAGGCAATGGCATCATCTCATCTTACAACCGAGGAAAGTGAGAATCAGGAAGACCAACTAACCTGCCCGAGGTCGCACAGCTAGTGAGGGCCACACAGAGACCTGACTCAGGATCCCGGCAAGGAGATCCATGCTCTTACCACCTCACTGGGATTCCTTCTATGGGGCCATCTGTGTTGGAAGGTCTACAGGGAGCCATTAAAGGATCTGAATGGGGACTAGCAGATCTGATTTGCCCCAGAAAGAGGAGGGGTACAGCTTTTGCAATAGACACGGTGTCCCTCTGCACTGTGTTTTATTCCCCGCTTGCTGCCCTGTGTTGATTCTCTGCACAGGCCTGCAGTGCAGTGATGGGAGGACTAAAGGAGTGTCCCCTGGCCTTCTTGGGGCCTCTTTGCAGAAAGAAACAACCCTTAGCAAAAACGCAATGGCTTCCCCATCCCAGCTCCTGGAGAAAGCTGGGGGAATGTGACCTCAGATGTGCTTTCCTGGGTGAACTGGGTCAAAGGTACTGACAGGAGTGAGGCTCTGGCATCTGTCTTCTGGGAACAGGGTTTTGGCTCTTCTGCCAGCAACCATGCAGATCTGGTTACAGCCTTGCTGAGCTGGAGGAAAGGCTAGGCCTGGGGTCAGGCAAGGCCTGAGAACTGTCCGGGAACCAGTCACCCCAAAACCTTCAGCCAAGTGGAACAGGCCTCAGAGGCCGCTGTCCTCACCTCTCAGAGGGCTGTGACAACTGCCCTGCCCACTTCCAGGGAACATGGAAAACTAAGAAGGCTTGAGAATGGGATCAAAAGTTTAGTAGAACCATTTGTGGGGCCTGAGGCTCAGCAAGGTGCGTAGCTCTGCTAGTGTGAACTTTTATTTGTATCCAAAATTCTTTCAACCTGAAATGCTTTTGTTTACTGACAACACCTGGGCAATTCCTCTTGTCTTTTGAGAGTCAAACAGGTCTGGCTTCCTCTAGAAGGGTTTCTGTGCATCTCGCTCGGCCTGGGGGGATCCTCCTGCTGCTCTGAGTACCCTGCCTCCCACACTCCCCACCTCAGGGACATTGTTCCTTTTCACTCCTTACTCGCCCTGGCCCAGGAGGAGAGGCATCAGCTTCCCCTCCCCAGTCCAGAGCTGGCAGGGTCAGCAGCTGTCACCTGCCTGCACTGGAAGGGAAATCAGCCTCTTTCCCCCCAACAGAGAAGGCGTGTAGCCACCCTAACGACCTGCGTGGGTGTGTGGCCCCCTGGAGGGCAGAAGGCCTTCAAAAGGAGCCTCAGAGAATAGAAAGGAGCAGCCTGTGAGTGAGAGCAGAGGTACAAGGATGCCCACCACAAAGGACCCCCTCCTGACAGATTAATCGATCAAAAGACTGACACCTAGGTCACAAATTCAAACAAGGTGAATACTCTAGAAAGAAAAATGGCAGAAAAAGATGCTTGCAGCCTTTGTGCATGCCCCTTGGAGCTGCTGGGCACCTTTGAGCAGTATGACCAGACATGGTGGACCAAAAAGTATCATTAAAATACCACACACTGAGCTCCTGCTAGTCCAGGTGCTGGATCAGGTGTTTTGCATATGTTGTGTCATTGAACCTCCATATCAACTCTGAAATACTGATTAGTTCCCTCATTTTAAAGACAAGGTCAATTGTGACTTAACAAGGGCATGTCCTCAAGGCCACCCAGCTACTAAGGAGAGGCTGGCATCCAACCCATTATGCTTGTTCTCAGGGGCCTGCTGCTAACCCGCACTCCTCCAGGCCTCAGGAAAACCTATGAAAGGGACACACACACACACACACACACACACACACACACACACACTGCCAGAGACAGTGAACAGACTCCAGAAAATGCAAGATTTAAGACCAAGGGGAGATGTCATCTGGGACGTTTTACAAAACAAGCTGATGGCAAAAGCCAACAGGTGTCTGTTTTAGGAGAAGCAGCACCTGCCCTTGGGGGGACATGGAGGGCGAGGAGTGGGTGACGCAGCAACACCTGTTCTCTTAATGTGCTATGGCCAATGGCTTCAAGACAGTTGGCAAAGACTACAAGGCAGAAGGAGGGGCCAGCTCTGGCTCAGAGAGTGAGTGGAGTCTGCAGGGTGGATAAATAAGAAAGAACATGGAATTCTGGGCATAAAACAACTGCAGCCACAGCAGAAATGTTGAAGCCACTAAGTTTGCAAATGAAATGAGGAAGGGAAACGGTAAACAATGAGTCTAGTAGAAAAAGGTGAAATGGAAGCAAAAGAAGAAAAAGGAATGGACATTTAAAATCCATTTGTTGAACCCAAGCTGCCCAGGTGTATATAAATAAATAATATTTGTGAGAAAGACAGACTTGTTCTTGAGGAATATCAGGAGAAGCTTGTTTGGTGGTGGGAAAAAATTAGAAACATGATCAGTATACATAATACTTTATTATTTTTTAAAAATTTGCTAGGAGTATATTGAATAAGTTACAGGAAAGTAATTAGTATGTAAAGTTTGGTTTAAATCAAAGAAACATCAGGATCAATCTATTTTAGAAATAGTTATTAAGCACACTCAATGTGTAAGGCCCTGAGGCCTATCCCGGGGCCACCAAGAAGATATGCATGTGAAACTGGCCTTCAGGGGCCTACACCATAGTTACAAGTAGACAATGGTGTGCTAAGGGCAGGCAGTTTCGACAACCCAACTTTGTCGAAAATGGGGTACATTTTCCTAAAATTTAAAAATAATAGTTAAACTGACTAAAAACCAGTTACTCTAAACAACGTCAGGGATAAAATACTCCTCCCGAGAAAGTCTTTTATTGGTCTGAATCAGGATTTGGCAAACTACAGCCTGTGGGCTAAATCCAGCAGGCTGGCTGTTATTGTAAATAAAATTTTATTGGAACACAGCCACATTCAGTCATGTATGTATTTTCTATGGCTGTTTCCTTTCATACTGCAATGGCAGAGTTGAGTAGTTGTGACAGAGACCAGAAAGCTGCAAAGAATAAAATATGTATTATCTGGCCCTTACTCAAAGTTTGCCATCCCTTGGTATAAGCTATAAACCACTGCTGCAGTAACTGTTGGGTTTTGGTAGCATATATACCAACTTCAATTAGCAAAATACCCTTATAATATTCTTGCCTTTACAGAGTATATTCAAAAGAAATGATGCTAGCACGCTGCTTGTAAAGCAGAAGAAACAAAACTTGAATTATTCCTTTTTTTTTGTTCTGTGTGTGCACTTAGATTTTCTTGTTCATGTTTAAAACTTAAAACAATGAAACAGAGTACAGATTGCAAGGTGAAATCATTTTGCTGGGAAAGTGCAAATTTGCATCCCTGCATGAACTACTTTATAGAATTTAAGTAGCATCTTTAAAATTGAAATGAATTTACTTACAAATGTTGTTTGATTTAAAACAAACGAATGAATCCAGAAACTAATGATTATTATAGATTATTATGTGGTTATTACTGAAAATAACTTTGTCAAAAAAAAAGTGTCAGAGACACTACGCCCCCAAGGTATGTGACCCTTAAATAGTAACTACATTATGAGGAAAGGCCAAGAGCCATGAGAAATGTGGCATGAATTGAATGCCCTGGAGGTTTCAGATGGGAAAATCTTTCCAAAAGGAGGAAATCAGTGTTTGTCCTGCTGATCAACACTTCTGATAGCCATCATTATGCCTATGAGGATGTGAGTTTGTGTTTCCTGGTCCACCAGCGAGCATGAGCATGCGCAAACTGTTCACTGCTCCCACGACAAATATATGCAGAACATGGCCATGGGTTACTCAACTCCAAGACAGCCTTCAAGACTGTACTGGTGGAAAGGGAAATGAAATCAGAAGGAATGCTTTCCAATTTATGCTGCTACATTTACTTCCAGTTCCTTCCCTCCTTCCTTTCTTCCTTCTTTCCATAGTATGTATTGAGCATATACTATGTGCTATGCATTGTGCTAGGTTTGAGAAATACAGCACCTGCCTTCACAGAACTTAGAGTGGGTTGTGTGTCTATGTGTGTATGTATGCATCCTGAGAAAGGAAAAGGCCACAGGTGCTTCCTTCCCATAGCAACTTCAACACTCAAGATTCCTGGAAAAACCCAACTATTGAATAGGTTGGAAGACAGATAACGAGCATGTTCTCCAGCTACTCCTGCTGGGCACCCTCACTACTGTCGGTGGCTTCCTGGCCCACGTGTGCAATCATCTGTGACTTCTGAATCACTGAGGAGTCATAACTTTGACCCTGACCATGACAGGACTAGCCATTTATTTGCCCTTTGAAACATGACCAGCTGGCCCATTAATTTTGCGGCATTAATTCTAAGAGGAAATTAGATTCCAACTGGAGTCATTCATCTTTTAAAAATAGAGCCACAAGAAGAGAGTATTGATAATCAGAATGTAATTTTCTCAGTTAGGAAGTGGCCAGGACATCAGTTTCAGAGCTCCTGCACATCTAAGGCTTTAAAGGCATTTTCTCAAATAACTCAACCAGGTCAAGGCAATGGTTTTAAATCTCGGATAAAAGACCACTTCAAAAGGCCACTGCTTCCTAAGATTTAACTGAGACCCTTCTCAAGCAGTAACAAAGGGAATGGCATCTATCAAATCATTTAACAGCATGCATTGATTATTCTCCTACCCAAATACTCTTCTTACCAAGGCAGATTGATTTAGGATATGGGTTTATGCACTCATCGTGGCTCAAGGATGTTGAGAGTGACCCTTTTTCTACATATACACTCTTTTTTTTAAACTTGTTAATCCTTCCGTACTACGTCAGCTCTTAAAAAATTTACCATGATGATGGTCATTATGTAAACTAAGTCTTTCTCAGTAACTTAATCTAAAAGCAAAACCTCTCCTAATTAATTTATGTCCTTTTAATTTAATCTTTTATTGATTCTGCGTTCTACTGAATCTGAAATACTATTTACCAAGATTTGTTTTTTTGTTCAACTCATCGCTCTTATTTTCAATCACTCAATTCCAGGCCTCTTAAAAATATGTGTCCATTGTCTAAAGCTTCAAAAGAAAATCTGCTACTGGGAATATACATACATATTTGTCTTCTACTGTACCCACCTTTTATAAAAAAATTAAAGGAGCAAACAAAGCCAAAATAATGTGAGAATTTACCCTATTGCCTGTAGGACCAATTACCTATTTTTTATTGATAATATTGGAGGTAGAGAAGGTCTTCAATAGATTTTGTTGTATCTGCTCCTAATTATTCAAGATCTGTAACTAATTATGCCATCTGCTACCATGGAAAGAATAAGACAGACTAAAGAAGACTTAAAATTAGTACATGACTTTCAGGTCAATAAGAAGGAATGGAGTTTTGGGCCAGAACCCAATGCTGATGAATCAAATTTTGGGTTGGTTTCACAATTACTCCCCCTGACATGAAGGATTGTGCATTTAACCCTCATAACTAAATCAGAATCAAGATGCTTCTCACAATACAAGATGACCTGTACAGATCTTGAGAAAAGATATTTTCTCTACTACTTGACTATGTTCCTTAGTGCACAGCAAGAATTTCTTCTAAAAAGACCCCCTTTTTCTTTCTGTAAATCATTTGCTGTTATTTTCCACCGGCAACTATCTATATGTATACTGTTTCTTTATAATCCCCAACCTAGAACATATTAAATTTCCAATATAGTTTAGGTTGTGGAAGAGATTGTGGATCTCCAAACACAGATTGGAATCTTCTAAAAGCCACATCAGAAATGATTTTGAGGAAAATTGGCATTTTCAATGTTTCTATATGTACTTGCTGAGAATAAAAACTCATCTGTCCATTCTTCTTCAAATAGGAGAGCCTCAATATCTTTTTCTATGGGTTTACCATCATTTCTACTGATACACTGCCCACTAACCTATATTGCAAGACAAGAAGAAAATAAGGCGATGCTGTTGTTTCCATAGGAAATCTTCTCCAGCTTAGTCATCTCAGTGAGTTTTGGCTTTTCTCCTATGAGTGTCATCAATACAGATACAAACTGTCATATATTAATAATGCCAGTTATACAAGTAATATCACAAACAGCATATTTAAAAAATATAAAAAGTTTCTTAATAGTTACTGGAAGCACCAAAATAGAAGAAGTACTAAATATTGACAAATTACTATCCCCTTAGGCTTTTGGGCTGAGATGCTCCATTTATTATGTGGGTGAGAAATATCTTGATGAATGTATCATTAGCTTTTAAGTCAATGACAAATTAATTTTTTAATAGAAGAAAATGTGACTTTTGTCTTTAATTCAAAACATCAGAAATGTCAGCAGTCGAAGTGACTGTTGGTTTAAACCACATCTTCTCTAAACTGGCAACACAAGGCAATGGCCTAAATTTAAGCACTGCAATTATGGTTTTGGTTTCAGAACCATCACACAGTTGTTAGTTACCGTACTTGAGCAGAGGAAAAAACTGCTCAGGGTAGGGAAAGGAATTTGCAAGCTGCCACAGCAGGTTAATTTAGACTAACTTGGACTCCAATCCATGAGAGTCACACATGCCTTCTGGAATTATTTGGCCAAGCTTGTCTTTGTTAGGTCAATAAGAAAAGGCTGCTTTGTTTTTTTTTAAGTAAAAAAGATAGAGAGGTGAGAACAGGCATTTAAAAATCTAATGCATGAGCAATGTTTTCTTACGGAAAATACCTTAAATGGAAAACCAAATTTTGAAGTCTAGCTTTTGGGTTTCAAAGTCTTTCAACCTACCGATGGAAACTAAGTATGGTGGTTATTGCACACAGCTTTGGAATCAACACTTGTGTTTTGTGCCCCACCATTATTATACCCATCATGACATGTTAGTTCCTTTTAGTTAATTTTCTATAGTCACAAAGCAGGCTCCATGTTTTCAAGGCAATGTGCCATCAAGGTGGCAGCAATAATGTTATTTCCACTCATTTGTTCATTCAAACAACCCAGAAATTCTACTCCAACTCTCAACCCCGAGTAACTCCTGCACATGTGCACAAGAAGACATGACCAAGAATATTCATAGCCAAAAACTGTAAACATTTAAAAAGAAACCCTGAATTTCTAACACCCAGAGAATGGATTATAAATGGGATGTGTGTGTGTGTGTGTGTGTGTGTGTGTGTGTGTATATATATATATATATATATATATATATATATATATATATATATATATACAAAGTATTGAATGAAAATAATTTTTAGTAGGATATATAGGAATGGCACCATTTATTTGGAATTTATATGCAAATTCATACTTTCTTGTGGTTTAGAGTAATGTAGTAAAGGTATAAATAAATGCATGGGAATGCCAAATCCAGAGAATGGTTCTTTCCATGAGACTGGGAGGAGAATGATATCAGGAGATACTACTGACTGGGCAATATTTAATTTCTAATACTTTATTGGATAGTAAGCATAAGAGTCATCTGGGGTTGTGGAAGAGCTGAGAGTAGGTCAGAGGGGCCTCAAGGCTCCTGGTTGAGCGTGAGAGCAAAGTTGAACTATTACTATTTTAATTAATTAATTAACTATATTTTATTATACCATTCCTTATTCTTTTCTGTACATGTGAAATACTAAATATTCTTTTAAAATATAGACATAGGGATAAATTGGCTAAAACACAGAGATAGATCCTTTCTAGATACTTGGTAGAGAAAGCAACCTATTGTAAAGGTGAGCAGAAGAATTTCGTCATGACCGAGGTGATCTGCGAAGTTCTGAAGGCAAAGGGAAAAGAGTGATTTAATGTTCTATGAAGCATGTTCATTTGCAGGGTAGGGTCCCATTTGCACAGAGAAGAGGATGGCATTAAGAGAGCCGATGGAAGGGGTGGCCTATAAGGAAGGATGGGAGCATTTTCTCTGAAGCACAAATGGAATTAAAGGTGGAATCAGGGAGACTGAAATTCTTTGATGTTTGGAGGAAATTAGCTAAAGCAGCTCATGTAGGTGGTGTTGATGTCAGCAAATACAGCTGAAATGACCTGCTGGATCCTTTCCCAGCCCCAAGGCTCACTTTGTTTCCCGTTCTTCGTGCTGTCCCACATTGCTCTTTCACAATGGCCTAAGTACTTACCTGTGTCTCCACAATCTTCCCACCACCACCACCGACATATAAACTCTTGGAAGGCAGGAGCAGCGCCTGCTTTCTTTACTGTAGTATCTTCAGCACCTACATAATCATTCAGAGCATGGAGAAGAGGGCCAAAAAATATTTGCTAACTGAGTAAAAGGCAAGCAGTACTATTAAGATTGGGTTTCAGAAGAGGACAGGCATCATGCAGCTCCTCTGGGGAGCATCCATAAACTCTACAGTCCAGAGGAGTGAAAGATTACAGATTAGCACCAAGATTGCAACACCCAAGGGTCTGCAAATGTATGTGACTTTCTTCAGTGACACTGATGTCTGAAATAAAGAACTGAGAAGCCAACGTTGGGAGTGATCTGGGGTTGTGGCAGGGCCAAGAGTAGGTCAGAGGGGCCTCAAGGCTTCTGGTTGAGCGTGAGAGCAAAGTTGAACTGTCTGACCACAGACTGTCAGCTGAACAGGCCTGAGGAGCATCAGTGGGGAAGACGATGTGAACAAGGAGATAGCAGAGGCCCCACTGGGGACAGAGCACATGGACGGCAGGGTGGGAGCTGAACCAGGAGGTGACTGAGCATAAAGATGGATATCAGTTGAGTGTTGTAGACTGTAGCAAAGAAAGCTCCATTTCCATCCACAGAGGTTGTCACTGAAGAGCGTGCTGATCAGGAGAGGAGCTGGCCAGGTGGCAGGGCACTGGGGAGAGTGGGGTACAGGTCCACTTAGAAAGGGTGAGACCAACAGGAAGCAACAAAAAGCAGGGTACTCTTTCTCTCATCTACCAAAACTCTTGACGTTATAGCTAAGAGATGAGGTCAATACAAGTATGAAGAATGAGCCCTAAGACTGAGTAACTGCAGACAGTGAGAGCTCTACCATGAGAACCCTGATAGAATGGCCACTCTCATGTCTACACCACACAATATGGTCTTCACCACCTGATTTTTCAATCCACAAGCAATCTGATTGTGCTGCTTCAATATGACTATCGAAACCAGTGTTAGGATGGACTCAACTAATCCGATATTCAAATGAACTAAGATGGTGAAAAATGATGAAAATGCTCATGGATATTATTCCCCTACATATTATTACATAGCAAAAAATATTTGGGAATAATAAATAATGGGTTCAATAAATATTTCTCAAACTAAAGGCTGCTTTAGTTTGTCATTTTGTAATATGAAAAGATAAATTGACTGAACTTCCAGGTTTGTTCATTAAAGAAGACATCTTTGAGAACCAGTGGAGGCCTTAGGAAATGTTGACTGAGTTTCTTAAAGTGAGAGAAATTGTTTCCATTTTAAAAATATATAAAAAATACTGAAGTCCAAACAATGTACAAGAACGGGAGTGTAAGTGAGAACTGCTTTGCCAAATCATGTATGATCTTCCTGGTCCGACTTGCTGGTGGGATGTGGCCCTTCCAGCTTCTTGGAAGCTAAAATGGAGCTTATAAAAATATAGTCAGTGGATGGTAGAAAAATGTCTGCTGCATATTTTTAACAGCCTTAAACATCTGATGTTTAAGACAATTCAAATAAGGATAATTAGGAAAAGATATTGAAGTGTATGATTCATAGTGGGAGTAAGAGGGACAGAGAGGTTCTGAACAAGAAATTTAAAGTGTGTGAATTTAGTTTGGCTAATGTAAGAGTTCACCCGCTGTTTAGAGATGCCAAAAGATGGTCGTGTGGAGTCAAGTTGTTTGGTACCTGGGAGAATGCTTAGCAGTTCTTTCCTCCCCATGCAATCCCTTTCCTTCTTGCAAACATGAAGGATATACTTTCTTAAAATGAAGCCACCTGCACTATTTCTAATAAAACAGTAAGTATCCTCTACGATGGAATAAGAAGAAATAATCAGGGAGAAATTGGGTCCTTTAAAAGCTTCTACAAGAGCGTATATCCTCTAGCAATCTGACAGCAATGGCTAGCCTAAAACTGGGCAATCATTTCTCAAAGAGCTGTTTACCTAATTAAGAGCTTCTCTGTGGTCCCCCGTTACTTAATTGTGTCATTAGCGGCAGTTTTGACATGAAGAACAACTTGAGTCTGAAACACCAGCCTGGCCTCGGTTAGGGAAGCCCAGCAGAGCAGCTCCCAGGGGGGCTGGCAGCAGCTTGCTGCTGTACGTACAGCACAAAATAGAATAATTGGTCCCCGGAGAGGCTGTCTCTTCAGCTGCCAATAGGGACTGGTTTTTTTCCCTGTGAGTAAGAAGCCAAGCCTCCAGGACTACTTGGCTGACTATTAACTTGGGGCTCTGTGCAAGGCAGCTCGGGGAGAGATCAGGTCGCAGCCATTCTTAAAGCTGACCTCTTGGTGGCCCTGCGATCTATGGCAGCAGGAAACAGACAGTCCTGATCAAGGGAATAATGTGACCAAGCTTCCTGGTAGTCAGATTGATAAGAGGTGCATGTACCATACAGGTTTCCAACTGGGTGAGATCAGGGGGTTTAAACTTCAGACTTGGGGATGAGAAGATGCTCTGCCCTCTTGTAATATGACATAGCCAAGGGCCAGAATTGTCCTGGACCTCGGTGACATCAGGTGCAAGCCCCCTGCTGCTCCCTTCCTTTCTCTAGAAGAAAAGGTAACAGAAAAAGAGTGATCACAGGTGTTCAAAAAATATTTCCCTAGGGAAAAATATCAACTACTTCTGGGAAGGTTTTTTGTTTTTAAGGGTTTTTTCTCTTTTGAGATATAACTCATACACAATAAATTCATCCTTTCAAAGTGTAAAATTCAGTGGTTTTGGTATATATATTCACAAAGTTGTGCAACCATCACCATTGCCTAATTTTAGGACATTTTCATGGCCCCACAAAGAAACCCCTTACCCGTTAGCAGTCACACCGGTTCCTCCCTGCCCTCAAGTCCCTGGCAACTACTGCTTTGTTTTCTGACTCTATAGATTTGCCTATTCCAGACATTTCTAGAAAGCCTTTTGATTAAAGAGATTTTAGATATTGAATATAGCTTAGAGTTGGCAAGTGTTAAAAGAGTGACATTTAAACTGGAGGGAAAGGAATTGTCTGGGGCCTGTAAGTTGTACTCAAAATGATCTCAGAACATCAACCGACCTCTTTCTCTTCCTGTTCTTTAGAAATCAGAGTCAGTAAACTTGTCAAAGAAACTTAGACTATGGTTTGTTGGTGGGAAGCCCTTTCGTTTTATTTTTTTAGACTAGCACATTGATGATTTGTTGAGGAATATTTTCCTTTGCATTGTGAGTCTATTTTGGAGCCCTTTAATTCAAGACTGTATACCTTTGTGAAAATGGAAAATCTTCTGTCCTTCGTAAGTGTCTTGAAAAAAAGAATATAAACAAAAAACTTTTAATGAAATTTAACTTTCTTAAAAAGCATAAAGGATTCAAATCTACCTAGCCAAAGTAACTAATTGAAAATTTGCTATTATATATGTACAGATAATGTGGTCCTCTGTTACATATTCTAAGACACCAACTTCTTAAGTATAAGTTCACTGAAATAATTTTTGAAGAGATCATTCTACCTCTATTTTCTCAAAGTTGAATTATAGTTCTTGTTCAATTTTGTCATGAGGTTTCTCAATACAGCCTTGGGTTTTTAACTCTAGAATATCTATTGTCTTTACATGATAAGTCAATACCAACTTTGTGCTTTAAGAATTGCTGCTTGGTGCATCTTCCGTCAATGGTTAAGTTGGTTAAGTTGTCAATAAATGGCTGAGGTCAAATGAAGTTGTAAGAGGTGTCTGGTAAAAAGGGTCCCAATTTTACATACTTGGTGAATCCTTAAAAGCCTGCAAAGGATGAACCACAGTACTATGCACATGGCAGATCTATTTGTGGAACTTCAAACAAGAAGAAATCCTTTCGAATCAACACTGCTTTTAAACTCCTATATTATCCTGGTCACAAAGATTGGTAGAAGGATCACGGCCAGGAAAGAGGCGTCCTGCAGTTGATACACAAAGATAGGGAATCAGAAATAGGAGCTGAGAACAAGAAGAAGGAAGCTAAGGGCAGGGTGGATGTGGCCAGAGAGGTGGGACCACAGGAGAAATCTCTTTTCTTGGACTGACTGAATAAAGATAGAGTCAGCTTCTCAGTAAGGACAACTTGGATACCCCACCTTGAGTTTCTATGCTCCTTATAGTGCGTACGCAGATCTTTTTCCTGAGTTCAAATTCAGCCAGTCTCAATAAAACACTGTTAGTTTCATGAAGGCTGGCATTCAACAATTCTCAGTTTGTTAAAATATCACCCAGATATGGAGGACTATGCCTGATTATGAGAAATAATGTTCTCGTGTTTTTCAAACACTGTTAGTGGAGAAGTAAATTGGGGGGAACTTTTTGGAGGAGGGCAATTTGACAATAGGAACCAGTCTTAAAAATGCATATTCCTTTTGACCCAGCAAGTCCACTTTTAATAATTGATCTTAAGTAGAAAAGCAAATGCATTACAAAGATGTACATACGAGGATGGTTATTGAAACATTGTTAATAACATTGGAGACAACCTTTAAATTGATTAATTGGGAAATAGTGAAGATTTTAATACAGCCATAAAATGGAATACCAGGAAGTTACCAAAAACTATGGTGTAAATGTATACTTATTAACATAGAAAGATGACTACAATATTGTTAAGTAACCAAACAAGTGAATAAACTATATAATTCCATTTATGTAAAATTATAGAAGCATAGAGATGTGCCTAGACAGATATTTACCATGTTTTTAACTCATCTCTAAGTAGTGAAGTCTCCAGAGATATTTCCTTCTATACATTCTATGTATCATTCAGGATTTTGTAAGTCATGTATTATTTCTGCAATCTAAAAAACAGTAAAGATATTTTCATTTTGAGGAAATTAGATTCCAGTTCCCAGTTTGAGCATAAACATGTGGGTAGCTCCTACCTTACCAAATTTACTCTGGGTGTGCTACTTGCTATAACAGCATGCAATAATTAGCTGACTCAGGGTGTATTTCTACTCTATTGACACGTAAGATTTTTGCTGTCTTGCCTTGGGATGGATTGAGGAAGATGTGCTGAAACCCTAGAATCATCTGAGCAATAAACAACTTGCAAAAATCTGAGGTCATGTTCTCTCTTTATGCATGTTGTCAAAGGGCTCAATTTACCAATGTCCCAATATACCAATCATCTGACCCAAAAAACTTGTTCTTGGTTTGCTCAGAGTAAGACTGAGTCATTCACCTTGGAAAACTGGCATTTACATGAAAATAAGATCACTATCAAGGGACTATTTCCCCGTGAATCTCTACACGTCCTTCTTTCTTCTCAATCCCCGCCCAGAATTTGCTAGGTTCATCTGAGGTTCATTCCTTACCCTCTCATACTTTACTGGAGGTCTGACTCAATTTACTAATGAATGCATTGGTTTAAAATATTTTATACAATATATCCAACAGCACACAGTGAGAACATGAAACTATAGATCACATGCTGATAAAGTATATTTTATCATTAGATTGATAGATTAATTATATTGACCTGCTAAATAATTAATAAGCTTGTCAGAGCTCCAGTGCTATAATGCTAATGAACGTCTTATCGATGGCTTAGAAACAAGCACATAACTCCTGATGCATCAAAAGACTAAATTATGCTCATCAAATAACTGCATTGTATTCTAATTCTCTTCTAATTAGTAATTCACATGTGGTAGTTATGAAAAATCTTGATTAGTGAAATGTCCCTTTTCCTCTTGCCAAATAAGTAATTCACTGCCTGGTGTCACATATTTGTTTATAGTGTAAACAGCTAGTTTAGTCTCAAATATGCTCTTTTCAAATACATATCTTTTTCCTCTCCAGCTAGATAAAATCATTCACTGTATTCTGAGTTCTGGAAGGACCAGAACTGTACCTTGGAATCCCTCATGTTTAGCTCATATCCTTCACCCTGAGCCCTCCACTCAGGATACAAACAGGAATGATGGAAACTCCTGTATGTCCACATGGTTCCCAGGCCAAGGCTGGACATACAAAATCAGATAACAGGTGCTTGAGAGTGATAGGAGTTTGAAAAAGGACACAGTCGGTTTCTTGACCAGGACTTTGCCTGGGGAGCCTGGCAGGCTGCAGATGACTTTTCCGACTTGCGTTGACAGTGGGCTGTCTCCCCAGGCAGGCATCCCCGAGCTGGGGCGCACCTGGGCAGGGACTCCTGAATCTGGGCCTCTGCTGGGAACTCTGTCTCTGGCACAGCTTAAATCGTGTTCACCTGTGTTGGTTTTTTTTTGCTCCCACAAGCACAGAGGTTTTGATAAAATACTTTAGGCTGTCTTAACCTTAGTGATATTTCTCTTAAATCTAGAAACATTTTTCAAGACCTATTTCATTCTGCCTTAATATCTTTTATCCTAATTTATTTCATTTCCCTTGATTTCTGGGAGTATTTAAAAGTATGAATTCAGCCTTGTGTCCAGAGGTTCTGATTATTAGGTGAGTCTGGGCTGGGCCCCAGACTTCCTTATTAATTCGAAAACAGTCAGGGTGATCTCAGAGGCTGCTGAGTTTCACAACTACTGACTGAGTCGTTTAGTCTCAAAGAATAGGAAAACCTTGTCTTCAAGTTATGTACTTATCTGGTGCTGGGCAAGCACCCTCATCAGTTATTTGTAACTCCAATATTTATTAAGAACATAAATATGTATCAGTTACTCCTTGGCGTGGAGATCAGAGACAGTACCATGGGCTGGAAAGAGACCAGGCAGAGTCAGACTTTAAGGATGGTGCTTTGAATCAATCAGTAGTAGTTATGTTTTCCAAAAAGAACAAGGTTTTTAAGATTTCTAAATCATCCTTTGGGGAAAGTATTTTGAAATGAATGTAACTCATTTTCCTATTTTCAGAAGAATGGCTTACAAATGCATTTAGTAATGGAACCATAATTTTCTTTCAAACAAAAATGTTACCCGGAATTTATCTGAGACATACTACACAAAGATGGGATTTTTATTAAAACTGTATCTAATCAGTTCTAGTTTGGAATTGTTTGGAGGACTGTTCTTTTCTCCTTTCACTTGTTGTAACAAAGACAGATGTCCCTAACCCTCCGTGTTAAGGTTCTTTTCCAACCTCACAGATCGAGTGGGCGAGGTTGGGAAGGCGAGGAGGTGCCGCGGAGCTGGCATGACAACATCACCCTGTCTAAGGGATCTACCTACCTCTCTGGCTTGTCATCAACTCAGCTCAAAGCCTGTCCCCAATTGCCCCATGCCTTCTCTGATGTGTACGTAAATCCACTTCTGAGGTACACTCTTAAGTTCATTGTTACAGCAACAAACTTCAGCCTCCTCCTTCAACCAAGCTTTTGTCCATCAGAAATGAATGACGCTGCCCTTCCGTCTCCATTGATCTGAGTCCTGTTCTTCTCGCTGCTTGATTAGACAGAGAAAACAAGAAAGCTTCCTCACTCTCCTCCATCCTAAACAGCTATATTTGCCTACTACAAGGTTAATTTGTAAAAATGATGCTGGCCGTTGTGATAGATCAGAATTGTAACTACATATCTGCAATGTCATGGTTAAAAGCATAGAGTGGAACCTCATGGTCTCTGCCATTTATTAACTGTTCAACCTCAGGAAAACCACTGATGTCCCCGGACCAAGGCTCCTTCATCTGTAAAAGGGGACCTTTCTCATAGGATTACTGCAAATTTTACAAGAACTGATATTTTTGCATGAGCAAAATGTTCACAATAGTTTTGGGTATGTAAAAATAAATCTTGGGTGCTTGCTAATATTACTATTTATGTCTCCTTTTTGTTGATGTCAGTGTTGTACAATATGGAAAAAATTCTTGCCTTATGATAGAAATAGCCATGAAATGGAATTTCTCTCTCTCCATTTTTTTTTTAAAATGATCTGCTTTGTATAGTCAGGAACTTTCCCATTAAACCAAGATGATGGAGACACTTCAGTCTGAGGCCAGCCCCAAACCAGTGAACATCTCAGAATAAAGTTATAACAAGTATATAAAATTCAGCAGGTATCGTATCTGAGTACTCATCATTACTACAGAATTCTAAATGCTTGAAATATTCTTACATGAAAATTGAAGTAAATATGAAAATCCTGAATGACTTTTTTTTAGAACACAGATTGAGAACCCATGCTTTGGATGCTAGCTGATCAAACTTATCTTTCCTGCCATCAAGGCAGGTCTTAGAAAGGCTTATTAAATGGAGTTTTTAAACAATTCTAATTTGGGCTGCAATGAAAGTTTATTTTGAGAACTATAAATTCAAAATCAAAGCTTAAGATCATGCCACGGAAGAGGGACCGTCTCCTCCGAGTTAGGTTCCTATACCTGGTGGCCCTGCTGAGTTCGTAGAGCTCCAGCGGGCTCCATTCATGTTTCATCGGTGCAAACAGCGCCCCAAGGTGGTTGAACAAAATGGTCTTCGAGAATTCTTTCAGCTGCTTCGCTGGGGATTCCACGGTTATCCTTGGAGATTTGATCAATGTTGCTGTCTCTTGTGGTAGGCAGAGCAACGGCCCCTCAAAGATGTCCACATCTTAATTTCTACAACCTGTTAATAAGGGAATCTGTTTCCTTAAGCATGGCAAAAAGGACTTTGCAGGTATGATGACATTAAGGACCAAGAGATGAGGAGATGGTCCTGGATTATACAGATGGGTCCAACCCAATCACCTGAGACATTAAAAGCAGAGAATTTTTTTCCTGATTGTGATAGGAGAGAAGGATGACTAAAAAAGAATAGTCAGAGAGATGTCACAGTGCTGGTTTTGAAGAAGGAGGAAGAAGCCTTGAGCTAAGGATGCAGGTGGCCTCTAGAATGTGGACAAAGCAGAGGAGCAGACTCTTCCCCAGAGCCTCCTGAAAAAAATATGCAGCCTGCCCATGCCCTAATTTTGCCCAGGAGGCCCTGCACTGGGTTTTCAACCTCCAGATTGTAAGATAACAAATCCGACTGGTTTTAAGCCACTAAATTTGTGGTGATTTGTTATAGCAGCAATAGAAAACCAATACTTCACCTGTAACAAGGTCTATAGACTGTTTAGCAGTATGGTAGCCATTCTTTAGTGAGTTGCTCTTTACATGTAAAAGAAAACAAGACAAAACACTAAGAGAAAATCCCACATCCTTCTTGGCTTAAGTGTATATAGTCATTTGTTCAAGGAAGACGTTTGTGAGAAATTAATGATGTTTTAAAAAAAAAGACATTTGCAGTCTTTTCAGAACTTACTGGATGCTAGATACTGTGTTAAACTTATTACTGAGATGCAAAGAACAGAAGCTTCCTCCAAAGAAGTCAACTGTCTATAGAGGAGCAGCAAATTCCTCTTCTTCTTCCTCTTCCCCCATCCCCATACACCAAGCAAAATGTACATACCTGGAAGTCTGTTGACACAAATTTAATTGCTTCTTCAGCAGTTCTAGGGGGAAGTAGTAATATTATCATTATCCATATCTTACTGGTGAGAAAACTGAAACACAGGTAAATGAAGACTTTGCCAAGGTCATGCAATCATAAATGGTGGTGTCAAGATAAAATCCCATGCAGCCTGGCTCCAGAGCCTGTGGCATTATTATAACACACCAACCCACAAACAAATAATATACAAATAGTATTGATGCCGAGGTTATAAGTCAAAGTAGAGATGAGAGAGAGGACGTGTTATGCACAGAGCACTAGGAGACATCTTTTGAAAGGGATGGAAAATGCTCGCAGGAATGACAACATTCTATCTTAATATGAATTAATAATAATAGTTAACATTTGCTTCTTGCCTGTGCATCAGTTAGTTATTTCTGCATAATACTGAAATAAGCACTTGTGCACATTCACCAGCCACTCACTCAACATATGGGTCATCCAGATGTTTCTCCAGGAATGGGCTGGACTCAGTCATGCATCTGTGGTCAACTCAGACTCAGCAGATGCAGGCTGGTCCCTCACATGTTGGGGCTCAGTGGCTAAAGCTTGGCTGCCTCAGTCTCTCTCACATGGACTCTATTCTCCAGTATACTAGCCCAGGCTTATACGCACAGAGGTGGCAGGGTCCTTGAGAGGTGGCAAATTGGCCTGGTACTACTTCTGTTTTCTACTGGGCAGAGCAAGACACAGGAAATTCAAGGGGAACCAAGAGCAAAGGATTCAAAAGAACACAGATTCCACCTTTTGATGGGAAAAACCACAGGCATAATGCAAGGGGACATGGACGCAGGGAGGGTGAAAATTGGGAATATTCCTGTTAGCGACTGAACAGAGCACACATTGGTTTGAGCCTCATAACAACCTCTGGCAGAGGTAATATCACTGAACTCATTTGATGGCTGAGTAAACTGTAGAATCAGCACTGACAATGCGGACCACCTGACATGAGAGCCTGCAGGTAGACCAGGTAGGATGTGCCCCCACAGCTCCCAGGTAGGCAAAAGGGTGCTCAGAGGGGTGCGAGGACCCTCTGGTGTCCAGTCTGCAATGTGCAGGGGCAGGAGGCTGGGAAGGTAAGCAGGACTCAGGGCGAGGTACCTGGCAGCAGGAGCTAAGGGCAGACATAACCATGAATGGTTAAGAGTATACTGCAATTCACAAGAGAAATGATAAGTGACTGAACCAAGGCTGTGGCTGGGGACTTATATCAGAGAAGGGAAGAACTGAGAGACAGTGAGGATGTAGAGTGGACAGATGTGGCCACTGGCTAGATGGAGGGGGCAAGGGCAAAGGGCGATGTGAGGAGAAATGGGGATGACACTCACAAAATAGTTCATTTATGGGGGGGTGAGGAGATGGGGGGATGTGGGCAGGAGGAAACTCATTCACCATTTACCCAATAAGTGTTTCAGTGTCCATTACATGCAGATACAGTTCTGGGCACTTGAGATATCTCAGGGACAAAGCAGACAAACTTCTGTGTCCCCTGGAGCTTTTATTTCAGTGAAGAGAGACCAACAACGTGCATGATAAGCATGATGAAGAGTTTTTATTATGTGGTAGGAGATGACAGTGAGTATGTGCATTCATCACCTCTGGCTCCCTTAACAAAATTAGCCCAAACTGCATGGCATAGAACAACAGAAATGCGCTTTCACGCAGTTCTGGAGGCCAGATTCCTGAATCAGTATCACTGGACCAAAATCAAAGTGTCAGCAGGGCCGAGCTCCCTCTGAGATCTCTGGGAGAGAATTCCTTATATCTTCCAGCTTGTGGTGACTGCCAGCACTGTCTGGCTTGTGGTTGCATCCCTGCAGTCTCTGCCTTCAGGGTCACATTGTCTTCTCCTCTTCTATGAAATCTCCCCTGCTTCCCTTTTAAAAGGTACTTGTGGTTACAATAAGGGCCCACCTAGACACTCCAGGATAATCTCCCCATCTTAAAATCCTTAATTTAGTCACATCTGCAAAGCCTTTGCTGTAGAAGGTAACATATGCACAGGTTTCAGATATCAGGGTGTGGGTCTCTTTTATTTGTTTATTTTACCTACAGGGGGTACGATTCAGCCTGTGGCAGAAAGGAAATGCAAAGAAGGTCATGTGAGAGCAGGAAGGGTGGGGATTAAGGGGGCAGCGATGTTGAGCTGTAAGACAGGGTGGTCCAGAGAAGCTTGCCTGCCGAAATGACAACTGAAGATGTCTGGGGAAAAGCACTCTAGGCAGATGTGCAAAGGCCATGAGGGGGAGTGCAGCACCCATTAGTGTGGCATGGGGGGAGGCATGGGACAAAGGAGGATGAATGAGTGTCTGAGATGACTGCACTGAAGCCTCTTTCAGGTACATTGAGTTAAGGGCTGTCCAGGTACATCATGGGCTGGATGGAGAAGAGGCTTTAAGCATTGAAAGTGGAGATGAGGTTATGATGTGAGATGGGGTCACCCAGGAGAAATTAGTAGAATGAAAAGAACAGAGGGTAGAGTAGAGAGCCATATGCCAAATCAGTGTTTAAGGGACAGTTACTTTGACCTTATCTGTCTACAGAAACTTGGATTTTAGAAAACAAAGTGCTAGTCTTTCTTCTCAGATAGCCTTCAAGCAAGCCTGGGCTAGGCTTAGATCTATGGAAATTGTGTAACTTATGAGCTACAGACATGCACAGAAAGATTAAATGCTCTCCTTCTTGAGCCACTTTCCTTGGTACCAATGAGTCACATGTTTCTCCTACCATTTTGCATCCTGATCTCCAGGATGCTTAATTTGGACCAGTATCCTGTACTTACCTGATGCAAGTATTGATTAGCTATCTTAGTTGGAAGAGTCTTGACTGCCAAGATTGATAATGATTCTACTATAGGCAACTCGGATGGACAATGAGGTTTCTTTGTGGGGCATTTCTCTAGGAATAGCTCCACAAAAGGAGGAAAATACCTGGTCAAAATTCACTTACTGTCAGAGTCTCCTTATATATGGCCCCTGAGAAGGCTAGGGATAATCTGACTTACTGTTATTATCAAGGGGTCAGAATTAATATTAGATGAAACTTCTCTTTCTTTGCCACAGTTAAAATAAATTTTTTATAAAATATCACAACTGTACAATGAATTTGTTCAATAATGAATTTGGGGAATAAAAAAATTTATGCTACATTGAGGTTTTTTTCCACTGTTCATTGTGCCTAATTCTGTTCAGTACTCATGAACGGAAGTAGGGAATGATGTTGCTTGTTGCAAGTATCCTCACTTCCAGTTAGCTCCATGGATTATTTGGTATAAATATAGTAAACATATCAAGTTTCTGATGTTGTCCCAAACCCTGTTATCTTAATACTGCTGTCAAATTCACAGTGGATTGGAGCTGATTCTTTTTTTTTCCCTACCAAATGTCCCTCCAGTGAAAAATTTTCTATAGTCCTTTTCATTATACTAATTCAAACCTGGAGCTGATTTTTGACAGTTAATTTCCAACATTAAGTCATGTACCATAGGGATATAAAACATATTTCCTAATTTGACACAGCTAAAAGACACTGTAATCAACAAAAAGACCTCTGTTCTCCACTAAGTTGAGCACTCACTTTCATTATTAAGAACTAGAACCATCCTGAAGAAGTCGCTGAACCTGTTGGGTAATTATGCTCAGGAACACCAGCTCAGCATCAATCATGCCAAAACCAAGTCATTGTATTGGGTTGACAATTTTTGACATCGAAAGAAAACTGAAAACTAACCTTACCCAATCACTCAAATCCTTAGGCCACATGAGAATATATGATTTACATCTAACTTCCCTCCATAGGCACATTTGGCCTCATATTGACCACACTTCCATAACTGAAAAAGGGCCAGTTGGAAACTCTTGTCACTAAAAAATTTCAGACCAAGTTAGTCTCTCCCATATTTGCAGCTTATGTACATGCACAAGAGTATAATGAAAAGCTGTGGCTTTTTCTCACCCCGCATCACAAGTTCTCCGGAAGTACTGCCAGGGTCCACTTCTGAATGAAGGGGATAAAGTGCACTTTTCAACATGCAAATCAGACTTCCATCAAAGGTCAGCCTCTGCTGCACCTACTTATGAATTGCTCTAAGCAGTGGCTCCCAGCTTTGCCACTCATTAGAAACATCTGGGAGCTTTTGTAGGCATCAAAGGCTATGCTTAGCCACAGGTTAGTTGACTGACTCTCAGAGTTTGGGGGAGAGGGCGGGATATAACTTCTTAGGTGATTTTGAAGCATGAAAGGGTTGAGAACTATTGACAGAACGCACGTGGAGCCCCTTTTTGGATGAACATTATGTTTAAGGCTTCAACCATAATCTGATGGCAAATCCATGACTTTTCAAATGTTTACGCTAGAGACCTGACATTTCAGAAAGACTGTCCAACAGTGATGATGAATTGGTCATGATAGAAGCCACCATTTACAACCATTGAACCAAGTGTTGTGTGTTTTCTTATTCAATCCTCATAGCAGCCCAGTGAGGTGGTTGTTTGCTATCTTCATTCTATGGATTAAAAATTGGGGATTCAGTGAAGAAATTTGCTCATGGCCATACAGTCCATAAGTAACAAAACAGAGATACCAAGTCAGTACATCAATAGGAATGTAATAAAGACGTTGAGAGCTGTGGGCTTGCAAGAGGTGAGGAGCGCTAGGCCAATCCTAGCTTCTCAGAGGAAGGGAATCTGAGCTGTGACTTGGAGGATAAGGTGAAGCCAGGTGGGTAAGTCCAGGGAAGGGTGCTGAGGGAGAGAGAGAGCTGCCAGAAAGGGGACAAAGTAGGAAGGAAAGTGTTCCAGGTAGGGGGAATAGCATGTGCAAAGGCCTGGAGGTGAAATGTTATATGCTGATGTTTAGTATCATTCTATGTTGACAGATAGTAACTACACTAGTTAGGGTGAGCATTTAATTATGTAGATAACTGTCAAATCACTATGTTGTCTACTTGAAACCAATATAATATTGTATATCAGCTATACTTCAATAAAAAAGAAAAAGAAATAGCAATGTTAATCTAGGTGAGAATGAACGTGAGATGTCCCCACCCACCCAGCTCAGGGAGAAATGGCAAAGTTTCAAAATTAATGTGTTAGGAGATCTGGAAATGGAAAGAGAACACACTGAGTTTATAGAACCTGAATTCATACAAGTTCAATAATAGGAAAAAGGCATAAAATTCAGTATAATTCAGCAGTGATGCGAGAGAAGCTTATTACAGAAAATGGATGAGAAAGAAGTCCCTGTTGTTAAGATCAGGCAACATGTTTAGCTGCTAAGATAATTGCCACCATCCATTCTAAAAGTGGATTAGATATTATCTACTGTAGTCCTTTTGCTTATTCAAAGAATCTAAGCCTCAGGGAGGGTCAGTGGCTTGCCCAAGTTTCTAGCAGCTGCCCGATGGCGCCATGATGGCCCTAAGATGCAGTGTGGTTGATCCCAGGATTCTTTCTTGTTCTGTACCACTAAGAGGTTAAGTTATTAAAGAGAATTATTTTGCATAATTTAAATGATAACAGATAATGAAGAAAAGGCATAGCTGACTGCTTCTTGTACAGCCCACTGCCCCTCTGACTGGGGTAGCTCTTATGTCAGTGCCCTTCAGTTGGGCATCAAAAGCAGCACCTGTAGGAATACAAGTTCATGTACACGTGTGTGTGAGCATCTTTGTGGGGAGGCCTATTGCAACCCCAAATGCACATACATAGTTTTCAAAGGGTCTTTGGTTCCCAAAGAGCATGTGCAAAGGCCTGGAGGTAAACAGGCTTTCGCTGCTGTATAACGTCATTGTGTGTGGGCCGGTAGTAAGGACACTAGTTGGATTGAGCACTTAATAATGTAGATGACTGTCAAATCACTATGTTGAATACTTTACAACAACAAAGAGTGTTTATTAGAAACCCAAAAGGTGCAGTGTTTTTTCCTAAGCTTATATACTCGGTATGGTTGTATAGTTTAATTTAATTTCATATGTTTGATATGGGTTTTTCCAGTGTAGAGGTAGCCGAGGTCTATGAAGATAAAGCAGTCTGAGGGACAGAATTTTCAGTCATTTTTATCATCAGTGACAATGCTTAATGAACACAATATGATGCGTGAGATTCTAAGATCTTGCCCTGTATGGCTATTTAATCTCAAAACTGCTCTGTGAAGTGGGTGTTGTTATGATTCTCACATGACAGAGAAGAAAACTCAAGAACAAAAACATGAAGTTAGGTGCTCCAGGTTGGTGGTTCTCAAAGTGTGGTCACTAGACAGGCAACATCAGTATTTCCTGGGAGCTTACTAGAAATGCGAACAGTAAAGCCCCACCCTGGACCTACTGAATCAGAACCTCAGGGAATAGGACCCGGAAATCCCTGTTTAAATAAAACCCTCAGGTGATTCTGAGGCCCCTCGTCATCCAGAGCTCTAGGGCATCAACTTAGAAAGTGAAGCCAGGATTTAAATACAGACATTGCCCCAAAGCACAGCTGGCAAATGACAGCAGAGATTCAACCCTGGGAGCCAACCGCTGGCTCACCTTCTCTAGTTTAAGTGGTGCTGATGTAAACAGTCTAACTGGGTTCTTTAAGCCCTAACCCTTGACGAGACTTAATTTTATGATTCCTATTGATGGAGTAAACTTTGGGGCAACATCCTCTGCCCAGCCCTCCCCACTGGCTTGTCCCGTACCACTGCCTTCTCAGTGTGGGGGGTCTAAGCCCTGGCAATGTACAGATTTCAGCCGTGTGACCTCAGATAATGTGTTTTAGCATAAGGACAGGCATTCAGGCAGGCTCTAAAGCCAAACACGCCTGGTTAAAATAATAATCATAATCAATACATCAGATCGTCTTTAGAAAAAATAAACCCTTTTCTTTAGAAGACAGACTTGTAGAAGTGTTTCACAAAGACAGCCAGAACCTCACTGTAAACACTCCCCCAATGTAACTGAGGCACAGGGCTGAAAGATGAAGCTGGTATCTGGTGTACATGAGAACTCTGGATTCTGATACTAACCACAGTAGCTAGAAAGACCTTGTCCAGGCTAAAATGTTAAGTATACTGCATATACCCACAAATGACTCTCTATTGTTGCTTAAACCTTGGTTTAACCTCTTTGACCTCTTCTCTTCAAACTCATTTTGAGGTCTTCAAAAGACGCATCACAGCTACAAGGCCACAATTTGAAAATAAGGACAGTTTCAGAAAGAAGGACTTGAAGTCAGATTAGATTACCCCCCTTCATCAGTTTCCAAGCTGTATCATTTCACTGTCCTCTCACATTGGAGAGGAGAACTCTTCCAGCATATTTCCAACCTCTCACAGATCAGTTCACAAATAGCTAAATAGTCTGACTGCATATTACACAAGATGTGACACCCAGGACAGGGCATTCTTGAAACATCAGATGCCCGAGAGGAAGCTGTGTGCCATGGAGTCAGAATTACCTCATGCCTCGAGATCAGCAGACCCTCCAGATGGGAGTAGTATCAAAACATTTTTTTTTCCTTTTCTTAATAAGTCCTATTAACTCCAGCTCCAGCTTTCGATACTCCCTGGCTTTCACAAGGAGTGTCACCAGCACAGTGACACAATGTTCTGCTTGTTTGCATTACCAAACACAGGAAGTGCAATGGGGAACAGGCTCTAGTAAAAATGAGTTCAGACACTTGGTATAGACATGACAAGTACCAAGCTGTTTTCATGTAGGAGGTTCTGGTCTCATTTTATGAGATAGGAAGTTAATGTAACAAGACAAAAGGAGCGAAAGCACTGTGTTTTCAGCTTTTTAAACAATATAAACATACTGATACCTATAATAACTATTCCCTACAGTGGGGTCATTTTTTTATGCATTGTTTGTGTGTGTTCCTGTGTATGTATGTGTATACCTATCTACCTATCTATCATCTGTCTGTTGAGAGAGATGCCTTTCTGCACGTTAACATAGAGCTTGGATTTCTTAACTTAAGAAGACCTAGTCAGTGGTTGTTGGTATAGAGTGGTTTGCCCATAGTAGAATTAAAGCCTGTATCATTTGATGTTGAATTATTAACCCAAATTAGAAATCTTAAAAGGCACATATCAAATGGTAGCAATTAAAAATATGCCTGAAGAAAAAATGAAATCATACACCAAATAGTTATAAGGTAAAAACTTCACCAGTTTATTTTCTAATCTATTTAAAAAATCAGTTGTATTTCTCTCTCTGTCATACATATGATATACATCTCATATGTATATCATATGTGTATATATATATAATACCTATATCTCATATATAAAGATACATTAGCAAGAGAAATAGAAGTGATTTTTTTAAAAATATGAAATACATCACCATATATGTGGCAATTCTTTCTCACCCCAAAAGAGCAATGCCTAATCATAATATGATTAGGTTTAGAGTCAGAAATGGGTCTAAAAGATGAGAAGGATCAAAGGGGAGAAAATATGCACCCTCATGAGAATGCTGAAGAGTTTCTAACATTTAACCAGTTATTTTTCTTCAGCAGTCCTGTTGCAGATGAAAATGAAGGACAGATGAGAGAAGACACCAAGACAGGAATACTAACAGGACAGAGGCAGCAGGAACAAAGTGATAAATTCTCGAAGCCCAACTATGTCATCACTGCAGCTAGTGTCATCCCCTTCTCTTTACCCTATTGATACCCTGAGGCCCTGTTTCATTTTCATTTTTCCAGCTGTGGGATTTCAGTTGGCCTTTGATGCCATGTGAAGACATGCAGTTCAGCACAGACCGATACACTTATTCACACAACAGTCTTCTGCTTTCCCAGCACCCACCTACCAGCCTTGACTTCTAATGGCTCCCGTAATCTTGATTTAAATCATGCTAAATCCCATCTTCTCTTCTACTTGATCCTAATGACTAATCTGTTCTTCTGACAAGAAAAGATGACACTCCTTGTCATCCCTCCAGTTCCTGTGGCCAAAATCAATTAATTCAACCAACATTTATTAAGCATCTACCATGAGATAAACAGTGGACAAGCAACAGCAACTCAATTGCTGCACTTATAAAATCCACCCCCCACACAGTCCTCTCTAAAAGTACAGACAGCACAACTATTTCCCTTTTAACTTAGAATATATACTCTCAAAGGAGCTGAGTTGAAAAACTGGTTTAATACACTTAACAACCATGCAGTTTAAAATTGTTTAATGCATTAAAGTACCTAGCAAGCTGTACTGGTTGATGAATAGTTATTTTACCAATAAAATAAAATAATCTGTTTAATGCAAAGATTTCATACTTAGGAAAAGAAGTGTATTCACTTTTTAATTCTGTCTTCAGCCTGGTCTGAAACTGTCAGAATTGGTTTCTGGGTCTAATCACAAAAAGGAACATGACTACAGTGAACACAGATGACCAAATCAGATTTTTCTACCAAATAAGTGCAATGGAAACAATATATCATCTAAATACAGAAACCATGATCTCATGCCAGAATTTTAGGGAATTAGTTTTCAGTCTAATAACCATTAATATTAGGAACTATTATTCCTTATTTGTTAAAATTTCTACCTGTAAGGAAAAATTCTGTTTTTTTCCCTTAAACAGTTTTTTAAAAATAATTTAAAAAAAGAAAACAATAAAAATAGATTATTTCAGGTAATTATGTTTATTTTTCTCTAAAAAAATCCTTATTAATCTTTAACATAATGTTTTATAATGCAAAAACACACAACAGCTTTTCATCAAATTTTTATACATTCCCCCTTCTGTGTTAAGGAAAAGTTATATAAGCTCACAAAATATGAGCATGCTCTCTTTCTCATATGTTTTTTTGTTTGGATGGCTTTGCTTTGGTTTTATTGTTGCTTGGTTGAGTAAATTTGAAACTATCATAATGTTTTGTAGAAAAGTATTCCTAGATGAATAAAATCTTGCTGAAATCCCCCAAATCTTCCATTTGCCAAGCTAGACTTACTGGCGTAAAGAGTGCTCAGCTTCCTGCTTCTGACCCATAATTTTATACGTGAAAGTCATCATCAAAGCTTGCAAGACAACTTGTGTTGAGCATTGCCAGATACCAAACCTCTTCTCTGTTATTTCAAACAGTCAACAGCTGCTCAGCCTGTTCTTCCCATCACTGTGCATGATTGCGCTAGAAAAAAAATCCACCTTGAAAAAAATAGCGAAAACTGAGAACTCAAAGCAACCAGTGGCAACGAAGAGGCACTGTGCTGTTATCAACCTCAGCTCCTATTCTTGGGTGCTTGCCCAACAGGACTAAATTGTCTTTACAGCAAGGGGTGGTTTCAGCTGACCTGCTGTGAATGTCCCAAGTGAGTCATTGTTGTTAACTCCATCGACGCCAGTTGCTGTCCACTTGGACGTTTCTGAACAGCTGCTTGGCTCCAGTGCCAACTTCTAACTGGAAATATGGCCTGGGTTGACTCAGTTTCAGAAGTGGGGGAAGAGGGAGGGAGAGGGAAGGAGAGGGAAAGAGAAAACACACATGTCTCTTCTCAAAGAAGACCGACAACTCTGTTTTTTTCCATTAATTATGGTAGAAACTAATTTTGAAGAAGTGGAAATACTAGACCCAGTTTCAAATAGTCTATTTTGTCTCTTACTATTTTTCTCATGAAGTTGGATTTTATATTGAAGTTATGTGCTGAGGTGGGAAATTTGTGACACTTTAGATGTCACCCCGTTTCTACTTTTTAAAAAACATATCCACCTTATTTTCCAAACACAAAAGTGAGGATTTCCTGTACCCTAAAAATATTTTTTCATAAAATTGAAAATCCATTTTGAATCAATCAACAACTTTTTTTAGAGCATTTGCTAGAACAGGCTTCTGGATGAGACATTAATGAGGATTCTGAGAAATATCAGACATGATCCCTGGATTCAAGAATTTGTAATAAAATGAAGAGAAAAAGCCTGTTTAAATAGATGGTCCAGGAACCATAGGGAGGAATATGAATAAAAGTGCCAAATGCCTGGTATAGCTACTAGGGGCTGCCCGAACTCAGAGAAGGGCTCTGGTGGTTTTAAATCTGGAATGATGGTAACTGATACTAACAACTGAAATTAAATTGACTTTATAAACATGGGCTATGTGTCATAGCTGGGCATACAGCCTAAGTGTCTAAGTTAAAGGCTGAACTATGCTCACATGACCTTAGTATTTCATTTCAGGGGAAGTCCATGATTTATATGTGCATTGTTGTGCTCACAGGCACATGCATACATTGAAAAAAAAACTCTTAGGTAACAGAGGCACTGAGGAGGTGACTGTGCACTTAGTAGGATATTTATCTACCATCTTGTGGACACTGAACAAGTATCAAGGTTTATGGGGTTTACCAAAGGTAGAAAATAGTTAACAGGGGTGGGTGGGGGGAAGAGTTCTTCCATTTTGGAAGTTCTATCTCACTATTTTTATTTCTTAAAAGGAATTTTAGTGGAGACTACAGACAGCTTCTTACCTTCTTTTGTAATGAAAATAATGTAACTATAAAGTTAGATATTCAACAAAATTTCAGCATAGACAAATATTTTTCCAGCATAGTAAGCATAGAACTGTGACTCCACGACCATTGCTGCTTTAGGTTAACTTACCTCCTACTATGTTATTTATTCCAATTCATTGCAGATTTGGGTTGAAGAGAGCATGCTCTTCAAATTCTAGAATAATGTTTGTTTACTGAATGAGTGAGTATACTTAACTAATCTTAAAGTCATTGACTGAGATATGGCCACATATTTACTTTGAAGAAGATAAGCCTATAGTTTTAATCCTGAGGAGGCTTGCAAATACTAAATCCAAAAGAATGCTCTGATTTGGGATTCTAAAACCAAGGAGCAGTTTGTCCTGCTACTTCCCAATTCATATCTAAGACTGTTAGAATAATTTATAAACCACAATCAGTTTTCCCACAATGCCCCCAAAATTACACTTAATTACAAGTGTGACATATCCAGAATTTGGTACGATCAGTCTGTCTTGGGACTTGATGGGAACAAAAGAGCTTTTTTCCAAACGGGGAATCTAAGACAGAGGGAAGCCACTCGGCAGAGAACCAAGATATGTGTGTGTGTAGTTATTATGGATGAGACTACGAGTCAATTCATGAGTGATCTTGCTTTAATACCATGGAACAGTGGTAAACACAGAAGCCGGCAGAGAAATAAGAAAGAGAAATGAGGAGAATGGAGTCTATAAAAAAATGTATGAGGACTTAGTAAGTTATTCTATATGTGTGAGGGAATATTGAGAGGAAGTCCAAAGAGAAGGTAACATTTTGCTGGCTCAATGTACCTTTGTCAGGCCATCTTGGGTAGGGGGTGACAGGGAATTCAAGCTAACAAGAGCAATACTCAACAAGTATTTATTGAAGTGGCGGTCATGGGCCTGGCACTATTCTGAATAGCGAAGATACCATGGCGAACCAAACTAACTCTCTGACCGCATGATGCCTACATTCCAATACGGAAGACATGTAATAATAAAATAATAAAATAATAAAATGAAATACACATCTCTATTATAACATCAAATAGATATTATAATGCCTATAATGTAAGTGTACCATTTAACTATAAAATATGGTGTCAAATGGCTAGAGAGAAAAATAGTGTGTTGTAAGAGGCTGTTCATTGCATGCTCATAGAGATCTAAAAATGCAGATAATTTTTGTTGAATCAGCAAGATCTGAGGTCATTCAAGCCCAGTGGGGGTGGAGGTAGCAAAGGGGTAAGAAAATGACTATAGAAGACATAGAATGTTCAGATTTCAAGTTTCCTATAAGCTTTGTTAAGAGCTTGGATGTTCTTCTATGGACAAATCAGGAGCTATGAAAGAATTTAAGCAGGGAAGTGATATCATATGAAGTGTTTTTATATAGATCACTTTCATGGCAATACAGAGAGTGGATGTTGGGTGAAAAACTCTGGATTCAGGGAATAGCAGTTGGGAAGTTAGTTGCTTGGGTACTACCAGTTTTTGAAAGACTGTATGTAGGCTACAGTATATCTAGTATTCTGAGCTCTAGAGAGAAGGAATCCTAGACCTTTACTAACAGTTAGACCATTTGAGGTCAACTTGCCTAGAGGTCCTGAATTGAGGGGTTGCTCCCAACTTCACATTCTGCTTCTGGAAACAGCAGAACAGCTCCTGTCTGTCAGCCTGTAGGGTGCCAAATGAGGAACACTCATTTAGCACCCTATTCTTTTTATGGCACCCTTTGAAAGGAAATGCAAGAATTAATATGCAATGGGTCCCAGCTATGAACCCTGCACAAAATATAAAAATCAATTACTGAAGGCACTGGAAAGAGACCAGAAGCAGGTAGAGACTGAGAGGCAGTGAATATTTGGAAGGAGGAAATAACACTGGTAAATTTTTATTTTTACAGCTTTTTGCCTGACAGTAGATCCTAGTCAGGGACACATTGGGCATTTAAGTCTTGGATTGGAAGTAACAATCATACAGGCTTGAAGAATCAGAAGACACATCTAGGGGAGACCAAATAAGACACAACTCTCAGAGAACTATATATAAAACCCTGCCCAAATCTCTAAGTGACTCTGGAACTACACATGCACAGGGCAGATGCCAAGCAGTTCAGCTGAGGCTAAAGAAAGTAAACATAGATCAGCTGCTGCCCACTACAGGAATGACAATTTTAGCCAAGGGAACTACCTGCTTAACCAAAAGAACCAATACTCTTTAGGAGAGTATAACAGAATCCAGTGTCTCTAAACATATCGTTCACAATGCAAATGGACCTCACTGAACAAACAAGAAAACATGGCATAAATGCAAGATAAAAGACTTAATGGAATCTGGCCCCTAAACATTGTAATAAATAGACAAGGATTTTAAAATAAATATTTTGACCATGATTCAAAATACAAAGGAAATATGTGTATAATAAATGGAAAAGTGTTACATAAATAATAATAAAATAGAAAATCTAGAACTGAAAAGTACAGCACTTGAAATAAAAAAATTAACCATGGGGTTAAGGAGATGACACAAGAAAAAGCCAGCAAAGCTGAAGACAGATATAGTTATAAAATTTGAAGAATAGGGAGAAAAGAGAATATCCTGTGGGATAATATCAAAAGCCTTAAGATACATGTAATTTGAGTTCTACAAAGAGAAGAGAAGGAGAATAGGGCATTTAAAAATATCTGAAATAGTAATACCTGAAAATTCCAAATTTGGTGAAAGATATTTACAGATTCAACAAGCTCAGAAAATTGAATCAAGATTCAAAGAAAAACACAGTGATGCCCACCGTGATTAATCTACAGAAACCAAAGATAACAAAACAAAACAAAACAAAACAAAATTCTTAAAGTAGCCAGAGATAAATGCTACATTATTTGCAAGGGAACAGCAATGTAAAACAACCGATAACTTCTCATCAGAAACCAGAAGCCAGAAGACAATAGATCAATACGGTTGAAATGATAAAAGAAACAAAAAAAACTTAGAAGTTAGTTTGAAAAGTTAGAAGTCTATATCTAATGAAATTAATATTTAAGAATAAAGGTAAAATAAGGAGATTTTAAGATAAATAATAACTAAGTTAATTTATTACTGGCAGATCTATATGACAAGATAAGTTTTAAGAAGTTCTTCAGACCAATGGGACTTGATACTCCATACAAATTGAGTCTTCAGTAAAGAATAAAGAATACTTGAAGTAGTTAAGCTGTGGGTAAATAAACACTATTTAAAGGCAAAAAAAATGATGTCCTTATATTTATAAATCATGAATGCAATAATACACATAACAACTATAGCATAAAGGATGGGGGAATGGATAAATGGAATGAACTATCAGGAGGGAAGTGGTATGATATTAACTGTAAGTAGACTGAAAATTTAAGAATGAATAGCAGTCCTCAGAGCAACAAGTATAAAGTAGTGCAGAGATGTGTAGGAAAAGGCAACAGATAGATTAAAATCAATTCTAAAAGATACAAAGCTAGCACAGAATAAAGCAGGTGTAAAACTTTAACGTCTTCCTCTGCCTGCACTTCCTGGTGACTGTTCACCTGCACTGATTCAGCGGCCACCTGTAAGATGAACTACAAAATGACAGTCTTAACCTCCATCTCTAGTCCACATGTCTCTTCTGAGATCCAGACACTATGTCTAACAAAGATGTAAAAATGGGAGGTCTGTTAGTTAGATACAGCCATTTTTAAAAATTTCAGTGTGTTTGGAAAATTGGATTTCTTTTTCTATTAAAATCCAAATTTCCAGATTCTCTTGAGAAAAAGTGAAGATCTGGAATATGTATCCTGAATTTGTACAGCACCATTGGCTTAAGCTAAGTAATTACTCTCTATGCTGAACATTTACTGATCATCTAACCTCTACCACTCCCTGACTACTAACCGCTTAATTACAAAAACAGGCAAACAGATTGTAGCATTACATCTGCTGATATGAACACTATAAACCTTATAATGTAATCTGTGATACATTAGTTTTTTTTTTGTCAGTCCTGTCACAATGACCTGAATTGGGTTTGGGGAGTCAATCAGGTCCCTTTATACAAGAAATTTCAATTTAAATAGGTCATTTTATTTTATATCTGTGTGGGTGATTTTCTTAAACTTAATGCAGACTTTCCTAGTTAATCCCTGATAGATTTCATCTCATTGGTCTTAGCCCATCATCACAGCCAATTGAGACATTCCAAAATCCAGATTCTGTCATCTACCAGAGTAACTTTCTTTTTTGACTCTATGTCTTAGAAATGTGACATTGTGCCTTCTTCATTTTTAAATTTAAGTGGAACTGTCTTTGGCATCAAATAAGGTGATGTGTAATTAGCAATTATTTGAAAGAATTCAGCCTAGAAACAAATCCTCTCAGGTGACCTTCTACCTTTACCTAAAGCCAAATCAACATTCAGAGGCATGATCGTATGATTAATACACCTATTCATGTTTGCTTGTTGACCCTAACACGCCTTTCTTTTGACAAATTTTCCAGGGTCAGAACACAAAGATTTCGAATTCATGGTGTCAGGTAAAGAACTATAGGAAGATCATGAGGGAGGACTTTGAGGCTGGGTCTGGCTAATGCTGGGATTAGGGAGGCTCCCTGGGACTGTGTGATCCAAAATTTCATTGATTCTTGTCCTGGGAATGTGGAAATCTGGGAACGGTTTGGGAAATGTTTTCGTACCCCTGTCATCTTCATTATCATAAAGAGAAACACTCATTTGGCACCCTATTCCTTTTACTGGCACCCTTTGAAAGGAAATGCAAGAATTGATACGCAACGGGAAAACAAACGTTACCAAACACATTCAGATTGTTAAACTGTATTTGGGAAAGTGAATAATTTTGGCATATATGTTTAAAGGTCTCAGGTCTATGTCCCTTTAAGCTTCTCAGCTGTGCATCAGGTTCTGGAGTGAGGAAGAAAGTTATTCATAATTCAGAAAAACTAAACAGCCAAGGATAGCCGGTAACAGACCTGTCACCTTGAGTCATCTCTTGTAACAGAGTGAAGAGGCAGCTATCCTGCACTTTCAATTGGTCCAGGAGTATACATATGAGATATGTAGAGCATCCCTGGACAAGGAGTGGTGCCTTAGCTTATACAAAATATATTTTAAATAGCCTGCTAGTGCTCCTTCCTTCTTTATGTCTTTGACCCTGACTTCCACATTAACATGTTGTAAAAGAAAGCAAAAGAAACTGGTTTAGAGGTTTTAGAAATCATGTCTTTGAGCTCTAGGAAAAATTTCCCAAACAGTTTAAAACATTATACATATTTTTTAGTTGAGACACAGAATCTACCACAGAAATCACCCATTAAAATGCAAAGAGTACATCAATTCCTGTGGAGATGTTTTAGGAGGAATATAATCGAGTTTAAGATGTGACAATAAAACAGCACACGTGCAACAATCTCATCTTAAAAGTACTTTACAAGCTTTGCCTAGTAAATGCTCACAATTTATCACTGAGATGATAGGGGGTGCTATTAACCCCATTCTACAGAGGATAACCCAGAGAAAGGTGAAAGGACCACCCACGAGGCACCGTGGGTATCAGAACTGAAACACATCGGGAGCCCAGATGCCTTCTCTGCGACCAGAGTGACACTGGCCTGCTTCCTGGAAGTACCTAGTGCCCCAGTCTGAAGGCCAGCAGGCTGGAGATCCAGGAAAGTCAATCATGCAGATCAATTCTGAAGGCAGTCTGCTGAAGAAGTTCCTCTTGCTCAGGAAGACTGAGCTTTTTGTGCTCTTCAAGCCTTCAACTGATCAGATGAGGCTCACCCTCATTATGGCACGCATTCGAAAGTCACCAATTTAAATGCTAATCTCATCCAAAAACACACTTCAAGTTGACCTATAAAGTTAACCATCACAGTTTCTATCATAAAATGCTTGGAGATAAATGAGGTCATGAAAGTAATTTCAATATTTTTAAGTAAGTTGGTTTCACTCAGAGTCAATTACTTCTTCGGAATATAAATCAGGTAAAGCCTTTTTTGTAGAGAGAAAGATGGATTATGACCAAAATTATAATTTGTTTTACTATTATGGGTTATGATAAAGAACAGCAATTATGATACAAAATTTGAGATATTTGTGGCAATCTGGAAGCTTCTAGGGAAGCTATAAGTCTGCTTGATAAATTTCTGTGAATTCTCCTTTTAGTGAATGTTGCAAGTGGAGAGCAGGCTGGATTTCCTCCTTCAACCATGGCACATGGAGGTCTAGTGACCTCAAAACCACTTGGTTGGCCTATAGTATTCCACCACACCATATGTATGACCCATGACCTTGGATTGCATTATCCAAGTCTAACTCTGGTGTTGTTCTAGTGAGAATGAAGTTAATGATGTACCATTTATATCAGAAAAAAGTGCTGATTATTCTGATTAACAAACCAAAAATAATAAACTAGCATAAATGAAGTGGATTCTATCTTCTTAACGTTATGCAGGAATTTGACCTGCTTTTCAATATCCTGGACAAATACACCGTCTTTCTTAGAAACCCATTGTTGGGTCTTCAACCAAGACCCTACCTACATTTATATGACAATAAAATAAAACAAGAAATTACTCCCTGTGTCAAAGTAAAATTCTTCATATGGAATGTAAGTTCATCATTTTATTTGCTATGAATGCATGGAAACAATATGCATTTTCTTCTATCATAATAGCACTATGAGTTCTAAGAATATGAAATCTGACAGTAATTTGTGGTTTTGAGACTTATAAGTAGACCATTTTCTCCACTGGACATAAACAAAAATGATTTTTTCATCTTGGCTAGCAGATCAGTAAGCCAGACAATTTTGAAGCTCACCTAAAAACATTCCTCACAGCTTTCCATTTCTCTGGCATCCTTCAGCCTCTTGACCTTTGCAATAAAAATCAGAGAACAAAACCTATTCACCTTCTCACAACCACTGCAAGGGTGTGGGCATGAGGAAAGGAGAGAGCTCTGCCAGTCAGGGCCAAACCAGTCCCTGGGATCACATGGGCAACCCTCCCTTCTACCCACCAAAACCACTACCAATAAAATTAATAATAACAGTACCTCCCACACATGTAGTGTTTTGATTTTCAGTAAAATTAATTCATGCACCTTTGCCTAAAGCTCTCGCATCCTTTTATGCTGACAAAATAAAACAAAAGCAAAACACACACAAGTGTGGGGTATTCATCATTCACATTCCGAAATGCGGCTGAAGGAAAAGGAAGATTTAGTAATTTGCCCACCAACACCTCACAAGTAAGTGGCAGAGTTGGATCTAAGATGCTCTCCCACATCTAGCAATCCTCCCGGATTCCACAGCAGCCACAAGGTGAGGGGGTGGGTGTGCACCTTCCTCCTCTTCCTGCTCAGCTTCCCCCTCCATCACAGCAGCAATCTAGTCCATTTTCCCCTGACCACCCCCAATGGAATGTGTTTGCAGAAGAGAAACACATCATTTGATTGCTCACTCTTCTCAAACCCATCCAGAAAGGCTGCGCCGCGTACATTGAGGTGAAGAACAAAGTAATCCACTCCCATCCCCGCACATCGTCGTTGGTTCCAAATACTCCTGCCCCTTCCTTTGGCCTATAGAGCCTGGGTTCACAGGAAGTATGCAATCGGTCCACTTCGGTTCCTCACTTCATCTCACACACCAACATCTAGACATCTCTGCAGAAAATCGTGTTTATTTAGCTCATTTATAATCATTTTCCTTTCTTTTTCTGTGTTTTGTTTTGCTTTTTGATGTTTCCACACCTATGTGATTTCAGGTCATCTTTGCAAAATGCCAAGCCTGTCCTTGGATAACCAAAGATACACTGGTCTTTAACATGCAGCATTACCCAAGTGTATTGGAAAAAGCAGGTGTCAAATTGTTGGAAAAGTTTTTTCACTCTACACCTACTCTTTACCTCATTGAACTTCATGGTCTTTGTGCCAGAGCACTTCTAAATTGCTAAGGATATTTCCAGTTCTAAACCTTGCTACTCACGTCGACTATTCTACTAAAGCAGCACAAAGGATATCAAGTAGATTTCATGTATTTTAAAAAGCCAAAGAGGATCTGTTGAATACTTTTCCTTTTGTAAACATATTCAGTATGGCCACAGTTTTCTCAAGTAGTCCCCAGTTGTTATTTAAAATGTTTTCTCTCTTGGAACAAAAATAAACTCAAATATCTAGACCATTTTCCTGGCCCATTCTCTTTGCACAATACCCTACCTAATATTATGATGGGCTGATGACCCACTAAACACCCCCAACTTATACTGAATCCACACCCTCCAAACTCCCCAAACCAGTTAGGCCTTATTGAGAGAGTTTTGCCATTCAAATATTTTCCCAGTTGCTCTGTCTCAGTCACACCCAGAAAACAAATGAAAATGTCCTAGAGCCGGCTGGGTGGGCAAATACGGCTCAGCTTCCAGCCTCTCCCGAGTCAGGCACACATTTAGCCTGAAGCTGTTTTGCTTTTTTGTACAAATGGAAGCCACTCAACTGCTTTTACACTTATTTTAATGTCCTATTATTTCAAAGGGATCTCTGTTCTTATTGACGGTAATTACCCATCAAGTTCAAAGGCTCTCCCGATTATGAAACTTCTTCTGAGGACTAGCCGATTAATCCAGCTTGTTATTAAAATTAGAACCATATTCCTGACCTATTTTAATGAAGATTTTATTACTGCCTCCTTAATAGGCATAATTATCACTTTGAAATCACATTCGTATTTTTCTAATCTGTCATCTTTGTTAAGAGACTATGGGCTCGCTCATTACTAGATGGGCATTAATGTCTCCTTACAATCTAGTCCCAGATTTTCAATCTCATGTTCAACAACATGATTCCCCTACTCCCCCACCCTACCCCACCCCCAACGCACGTACCTAAACCCTCTGATCCAAACAAATAGCTTCACACTTCGCTGTCTACACATGATGGGCACACGTATGAGACTCGCTGCCTTCACTCTCTGGGCGGTGGCCGCTTTCACGAGACTTTCCTTTCACTATATCCTGCCGGCTCCTACAATCTTCACCATGCTTACTCTGTTCTCAGCTCTTGAGAAGCACTGACAGCCCCTCCCACTCATATAGTACTTAGCACATAGCAGTCAGTACTAGGTAAGTTAAGACTAAGTGTTTATCTGTTTATCTCTAGATCCTGACTCCACAGCTAGATTATAAACTTAAAAAGGTGGGATTTGTTCTTATACGTATAACACTGTGACCTCACAGCTTGATCAAGTGGGAGCACTAGACCTGGAGTCCAAAGAGCTGGCAGGTGCTCGGTAGTTGTAGCTATCCTTTATCTGCTCTACAGCCTTTTATGATTATGATTATGATTATTGTTATTATTATCATCTACCCTCCTTTAGGCCTCAGTTTCTCATTCATAAATTGAGAAGATGCTTTCCATCTCCCTGTCAGAGTCATTGCAAGGAGCAGATGTGTGCTCTGGCAGGGAGCCCCGAGTCACCCGGACTCCCCACTACCTTTCACTCCCAAATCCAACTCTGCGGGCTCCCCCTCTGTGATATGTCTTGGATGAATCCACTTCCCATCACCTCCAATACTCCCACATTGGCCCAGGCCCAGCCATATCTCCCCTGGATTGCTGCAACTGCCTCCCAGCTCAACTCCCTGCTTCTACCTCACCTGGTGCTTTCTCCAGACTCTTTCCAAGGGACCGTCTAAAGCATAAGCCAGAGCGTGTCTGTGCTCTGCTCAGAGCTCCCCAGGGTCCTGGGGGCTCACTTGGAACGAAAGACAGAGTCCTCACCCCCATCGCTTATCTCAGCCCACCTCTGCTTTGCTCTCTGTCGCCTCCTTCTCACTCCCCAAAGCAGGAACCTCCTCTCCCTCTGCCTGGCATGGCCCTCCCTAGGGTCCCTTCCTCACCTCCTTCCATTCTTTCCGTGCCTCTAGGCCACTTTCTCGGAGAGGACTTCTGAATGGCCCTGTCTCTGAAAGCGCCCTCATCCACACACTTTCTTTCTTCCTTTGCTTTGCTTTGCTCCTCTCCAGAGCTCTCATCACCAATGACACAGTACATTTATATGCTTTCTTTTGTAGTTTCTGTCTGTCCTTTACTAGAACATTAGCCTCCTGGGAGCAGATGCCGTATTTTGTTCTCAGCTATATGCCCAGCACCTTCATAAGTACTTGGAATATAGGAGGTGCTCAATAAATATCACTGAACAAAGAAACAAATGAATAATTGTACAGGGAGGATATGTGAAACCCCAAAGCTTGAGTCCATGGTTCTCTACCTTGGCTGCCCATTAAAATCCAGCAGGGAATTTTAAAGATTCCTGATGTCCAGACCACACCCTAGGTCATGTAAATCAGAATCTCTTGGGGTGGAGGCCAGTTACTGGTACTTTTTAAAAACTCTCTAGCTGTTTCCAGTGTGTAACCAAAGTTAAGAGCCATTGTTCCGGAGCAAATAAAATGATGTTTGTGTTCTAATGGTGTTTGTGTTCGTAGCTAGCACCTCACTAGCTAAGTACCCTGTACATTTTAATTACTTAATAAATACTTCTTGAACAGTGATTCAGGAAATGCCACTTTTAGTGCATGGAATGGTTTGTGCAGTGGGGAAACCTCAATACTATTCTGCTTGGTTGGATTTAAATATCTTGTTTAGAGAAAGATGGCTGGAGAGCAGAAACACAAGAACTTGAGTCGCTCGCTGCTCTCTACAAGGTACTCCGCTGAGTACTAGAGACACAAACTCCATTTAATACTCAGGTAACCAGGATAATGTTTTGGATATGATGAACTGCTGTTTTATTTTATTCTTGCAAATTATTTTTCCCCATGGCTCCCCACAGAGTGAATCAAAGGCATTTAGTACTTGAAGTCAAGGCAGATAATGCCTAAAACAAAGACAATTTTGTTCAGCTTTGTAGAGCAAAATAGACTTGTTAAGCTCAGATGAGACAACGATCTTAAAGCTAGGCTTGTAGAAAAAGAAAGAAATTTGATAAATACCCAAAAAACTTCCTTTTAATAGAAATGAGAAAGCATGTCAGAATGATGGGCAGGTTCTCAAAGTTTTTGGTCTCAGGATTCCCTTTGTGTCATTAAAAATTAATGTGACTCCTAAAGAGCTTGTGTTTATGATGTCTTTATCAATAGTTATCATATTTATAAATTAAAATTGAGAAGTTTAAAAATATTTATTAATTCACTTAAAATAACAATGTTATACCACTACATTTTAACATAAATACTTTTATGAAAATAATTACATTGTCCAAAACAAAAAATGAGTCTTTTTACATTTTCACAAATCTCCTTAATGTCCAGTTTAGTAAAAGAAAGTTGGATTTTCATATCTGCTTTTGCATTCAGTCTGTTTCAATCCATTGTTTTGATTGAAGTACATGAAGAAAGTCTCACTTCACACACATGTATAGTTCAAAAGGTAAGAGTATATGAATAATCATCTCAGATTATTGTAATATTCTTCTTTGATACCATAGTTGAATCTTAAAAGTTTAGTTACAATATGAAACCTGAAACCATATCAATGAATTTTAATTCTCTGTTACATTAACATTAATTGATCCATCTTATACTTTGAATAGATCTTTTACTCTTGTGTACTTTTATAACACAATACATTGGTCATTTGGAAAATATTCTGAACTAGCCTCTTTTCACTAAGTTATGCAGATCTTCCAAATGATGACTCATTTCCTTCCTTGATATTAAAAAGTCATATTTGTTAAATATCACCACCCATCACATCAGAAATGCTTTTAGATATTGAGAAATTCACATGGACGGATACAAGAAAGCTCAAATTTTATCAATGGCAATAAATGCTCAATTGTTTGTCTTCACATGACTCACTTTGTTGATTTAGAGAACATGTCTTCCAAATACCCAGATCTGAATAGCCATGGTTTATCTGTCATTCACTCAAGTAACAGTCATGTTCCATGAAAAAAGATGAAAAAAGAGGCTAGTTCAGAATGCTCACAGTCCATTGTTGCTCCTGAGACATCTACATGGTCCAGGAAGTAGCAGAAGGGCTTTACACATAGTTCCTGTTCTGTTACATAAAATATTAAAAGCATGTGTACTCAAGGGTTAAGATTTAACAGCATTAATAGTTTTTACTGGTCCATGAAGGAAATTTGTTAATTAAATTGACATTTTTTTAGTGTGAGTGGATGGTGGTGAATAATACAATGAATACCAGTAGTGTTTGGGACCACTGACTTGATTGTTGCTGAAGTGCTAGCAATTTTATCCACAACTGTTTTCGCAACATCAGTGAATATGTCAACACATTTTTTAAAGGCGAATCATGCTTCATGGACTCCTCTGAAAAGGTCTCAGAGCCTTCAGGGGTCCATATAGCACACTTTCAAGACTATTGTCCTAGATTAATCGGAATGATGAGATGTAAAAGAAGCCGCATTCCCTATAGTTTTCAGGAAGGAAGGAAGGAAGGTCTTCTGGTCCCTTCTATATGGAACAAGAGAAGAGGAAATAACTGGCAGTTAGTGCATCTCTTCCTACTTCTCAGGATGGAGACATAGGGCAGAGGCATTCATGGTGTTTAAAACAATCAAAAAGATTTGAGGGAATTTCCCCAAAGAATAAAGCTTGTTTCTACTTTTCAGGGCATATCCCAGAGAAACAGCAATCTCCTGAGAAAAGTCTGATATTCCACATTGCATGGAACCACAGTAGTGCCTGCCCAAGATATTGTTAAATATGGCTCATGCATAATACATAATGGTGATAAAGCACTAATTGCTTTTTATCCAAGACTAGGAACAAGGCAATGATGTCTGCTCCCACCACTCCTGTTGAATAGAATTCTGGAAGTTCCAGCCACAACAATAGGGCAAGAAAAGGCATGCAGACTAGAAAGGAAGAAATAAATCTATTTGCAAATGACATGAATATCCAGAAAAGTTCAAGGTATCTATAAGTGAAAAAGAAAGAAAGAAAGAGAGAGACAGAGAAAGAGAAAACTTCTAGGACTAAGAAGTGAATTAAGCAAGGTTTCTGGATATCTAATTGATACAAAACTCAACTGCATATTCTGTGTATTAAAAATGGCAATGTAGAAACTAAAATTTAAAACAGTGCCATTTAAAATCACTTCAAAGAAAGTGAAATACTTAGGTACAAACTTGACAAAACATACATAGGATTTGCATGCTGAAAATCATAAAGTACTGATAAAAGAAATCAAGCTACTTAAAATAATGGACAGACAAACTGTGTCCATGGACTAGAACTTCCAGAATTCTATTGAACAATGGAAGATGCAACATAGCAATGATGTAATTTCTTCTCAAGCTAATCTATAAAGTAATTCCTGTCAAAATACATATATTTTTGTAGGTACAGACAAACTTATTCTGGAGTTTATATGGGAAGATATAGGCCCTACAATAGTGAAATAATCTTGACAGAGAAAAATAGAGTGAGAGGAATCCATACTTGATTGTAAAGCTTATTACATAGATGCAGTAATCAAGACAGTGTGGTATCAAAACACTGGGGGACAATATTACAGAATAGAAAAACCTAGAAATAAACCTACATAAATGTGGGCAACTGATTTTTTTCTATAGAAAGTGAATTCCAGTTGTAATAAAACAATGTACAATGTGTAAAAATGTACACAAGGAAAAATAACTAGTAAAATACAGCAATTGTAATCTTGACCATGAGTGATTTTTAAAAATTGAGATTAATTCACATAACAAAAAATTCACCCTCCTAAAGTATATAATTCAATGATGTTTGGCATATGCATGAAGTTTTGCAACTGTCACCACTACTAATTGTAAAACATTTCTATCACGCCAAAAGAAATCTCATATCCATTAGCAGTCACTCCCCACTTCCTTTCTCCTAACTTCTATCAACCACCAATTTACTTTCTCTCTACAGATTTAGCTATTGTGGGTATTTCATGTAATGGAATCATACAATATCTGGCTTTTATTACCAGGCTTCTTTGTAGACCAGAATGAACTCAGGGGACAGTGCAAGGACCCAGCAGGGTTCCAGCACTGGCCACTGCCACCCTGATGCCTGGCTCATGTGTCAGTCCACCAAGGATGTTGACAAGTTTGGAGAGAAACCCCAAATTGATAAAACTCAAATCCTCAAAAGACTGATCATTTATGTAGAAGTGACTGAGTTAATCTGAAAGAGATGTTTTCAACCAGATGGGACTAAGATACTCATACTGACCAGTTTGAGTTTTTTCTTCTTCCCCTTTCATGGGGGAATAGGGAAGCTCCAAAACTGAATGAGATCAGTTATGGAAAACAAGGAACATCCTATTTTTCTGAAAATCTGAGTCATAGCATTTAAGCTGCAGTCTTCTCAGCTCTTAACAATTCCAGTTTCAAGATGAAGAAACTGAGGCTTAGAAAAGTTCAGTGATTGCCCAATAGCACGTGCAAATTCAAATCTGTTTGCTTCTAAATTCTGTGTTCTCTGAGGCAAAGGCAGTTTCTTGCTAGTAAGATTAATATCAAAGTTAGATGCTTTTCATAAATTCTAACCAGGAAGGGACATATACTAGACCATTTCACCCTCAAGGACTACAGTTTTGAGAGCTTATACAACAAAACAAAGTAAAACAGAACTTTTAATTTTCAGAAATTCTTTGAATAAAAGCTCTCAATCCTCTTTCCTACACAAAATTTAAAACGTGTTTTTCAAAAAATATGTTTTAAATGTAATTATAGAAATTCTTCTATAACACTTATAGATAATATTTTTGAAAGGTAGTATTTTAAAAGTTATAGCTGGTAATCAATTAGCACATTCTGTATAGGTTGCTTAATAAACAGCCAGTATTAACTGAGCATCTATTAGGTGCCAGGCCCTGGGCTAAGCCCTTTCCACATATCATTTCATTCTTTGTTTACAACTACCCCTTGAGGGTAGCTAAATAATGGAACCCAAAACATACCGTGTGTCAGTGAAAGTCCAACTCTGATTTCTTCTCCTGGCCTACAAAGCTCACAATCTCAACCAACACACCATTCTGCCAACAAAATACTGGATCTGACAAAGTTCTAGTCTTAAGATTAGAACTTGACTACATCCATGGGGTCTTCATGGATGTAGTCAAGTTAAGATGAAATCATTAAGGTGGGACTTCATCCAAATGTGACTGGTGTCCTTAAAATAAGAGGAAAATTTGGACACCAGAACACAGAGAGGACTCCATGTGACAACAGAGGCAGAGATTGGAGGGGACAGAGCTGCAAGTCAAAGAAGACTAAGAACTGCCCCCAAGCACCTGAACCTGGAAGCGGCAGAGGATTCTCTCCAGTCTCAGAGGGAGTGTGGCCCTGCTGACACCTGGATTTTGCACTTCTGGTCCCTAGAACGATAAGAATAGATTTCTGTTGTTTGAAGCCACTAGTTTGTGGTATTTTGTCATGGTGGCCTAGGAGATAACTACACACAGGCTCAGGCAGGAAAGGAAGGGCCCTGTGGGAAGAAAAGAATGATCACGCTCTGGAGGAAAGGGGAAGAGAAGTAGCAATGACATGGGAAGGCACTGATGTGTGCTGGAAAAAGAGGAAGTTTTGATGCACCTACTTTCTTGTTTTGATTTTCTCAGAATTCAAAATGCTCAGAAAAAGAGTGCATGTGAATCAGATATCACAGACATACCTGAGGAAAGCCACCCTAAAAACTCACCTTAGAGATATGTAAGGTTTAATCAGGTGGATAGTATAAATCATGAAATTGAACCATTTCTCACACTTACTAGAAAGAATATCACATGCATGCATGCATGTGTGTGTGTGTCATGTGGTACATTCAAAAGTATGGAGCCTCATTAATAAAGAACACATTTTAGAGAATTTCGCATTGGATTTGTCCCCCACTCGGGGTCTCACACATCAACAATACTGCTTTCAATTCAGGTGTTGATAAAACAGTCCTCAGAGCTCTTGAACTCAGAAATGTATGAAGCTCACAGAGCAATTGGATCGTTATTACTGGATGCACCACAAGAGGAGGGGTGTATTACTCACCTTATGGATTTACATAAAAAGGTTTATATAGGGCATGAGGTGGGCTCTGATGAGGCACTATTTTGTCCCCAGGAAGGAATGGGACAGATGATTTTCCAGGGTGACGTGCACAACCATCTTGGTGGAACACTGGCCTGAGCCTCTGCCATCCACTCCATTTTGTCCTTCAGTCAGGCAGTTGATCTGTGTTCCCCTCAGACACCTTGAACTGGGCTTTGTCTTTGCTTCTGCCCAAGCTCAAAGACTCTCCTGTCCTTCTGATGCCAGGAAGGACAGGACCCCTGTAGCTGGAGCAAACCTGGCCCATGTGCCCTGAGAGGCTGGCGTTCTGCTTTGCCAGCTGTGTCGATCAAGAGTCATTTTTGCCTTTCCATTTTGGGAAGACAGTCGTTTTTTATTTATGGTGTGTGTGCACTATAACCAGATGCCGCCTTCACTCTGTGGTGTAGTGCACACCCTTTGGAAGTAACCAGATGTCAAGTGCTAGCTGCGATATTTAATAGCTGCTTGATATGGGATACATTTCTCGACCTCTAAATTAAGTTTCCTCACCTGTCAGATGGGCATGTTAATATCTCATAGCTTTAGTAAGCATCAAATAAGGTTATTTTTTTAAAAGTTAGCCTCTTTTATTATAAGAATGAGAGACGCAGTCACACTAGCATTTTTAGAGGGGTGGGAGTGGTGGGCTACCCCCAGAGCAAGGAGGGGGTATCTTAGACCAGGAGTTAGACCCCAGGACCATCCCTGAGGGAGCAGAGGGGGGTTTGCCCTGCTCCCCTTTGGATGGCACAGGTTCATGCTGTCACAAATGTTCCTGCTCTCCTGCATGTGTCCCTCCTTTCCTCTCTCCCTCTCTCTGCACTCGCCCCTAGGTGAGCGCCTCCATCCCCAAGGATGAACACAACACCTTAATGTGATGGCTCTGCTGAGCCCAGACTAATGCACTCAATTCCCCCTCCGCTTGGAGCAGAGATGTCTCAAGAGTAAAATGTCCAAAGAGGCTTTATCGCCTCCCGCTTACATCCACCCCTATTTCCTTGATCTTCCACTGTACAGAAAATGGTGATGTTCCAATCCAGCCAGAACCATCCCCCAAAACTCAATTCACTAGCAAGTTCTGCTGACACCACATCAAGAGTCCATTGCAAATCTTTCATTTCTCCTCCACCTACCCAAGACTCTTGTTTCCCACCTCTGGTCTCTTTATTTTTCACCCTGGCCCTCCTTCAATGCATCCTGGAGCCAGAGTGACTGCTTCTCAAGCTATAAATGAGCTTGTTCCACTTTCCTGCTTAAGACCCTCCAGGGATTTCCCAGTGCACTTAGGCTAAAACCTAAACTTACAACAGCTTCCAAGGCCCTGCATATCCCTGTCCCTGTTTACTTCTCCACCTCATCTCAGGCCGCCTCTCACGCACTAATTTTGAGCTACGTTTCACATGTGATTTGTCTCTGCCTCGGGGCCTTTGCACTTGCAGCGTCCTCTGCCTGGACAGCTCTCCCAGCTGACCTTCCCCTGGTGAGCCCCTTCAAATCCCACAGGACTCAGCAGACATGCACCCCCATAGACACCCATGCACACCATTCTACTAAAAGCTGGTCACTGCTCCCACTGTTCCTTCAGAAAGCAGTTCGTGATTATTTTTATCTGTTTCATCCTTTTGTTGCAGTATAACATATAGCAAAGGGCACTAACTTTGAGTGTATAGCTTGAAGAATTTTTACATATCTGTACTTGTGTTGCCACTGCCCAGATCAAGAAATGGAACATTAGTCCAATCTCTGAGAACCCAGTATCCTTTCCAAGTCATCCCCAGAGTACTTCCCTGCCATTCCCAGAGGTAACCACTATTCCGACTACTCTCAACCATTGATTGGTTTTGCCCATTCTTGAACTGCAAGGAAATGTCATCACCCAGCTTATGTTCTCACTGTAGCTTCTTTCACTCCACAGAATGCTTTAAGATTCACCATGAAATGGTGTGTCAAATAGTTTGTTCTTTTCTCTTAGGACAGTGTAATATTCCACTGTGTGCTTATTTATTCATTCTTTTCTTGGTGACAGGATGTTTCCAATCTGTAGCTGTTACGAATAAAACTGCACATGCCTTCTGGTGGACATAGGAACTTATCTCTGTCATTGGGTAGTTGCCTAGATACAGAATTGCTGGTCTGGTTATAGGGGAGGCATATGTGCCACTTGCACAGATTCTATCAATAGCCTTATTTGCATTTTTTATTTTAATGTTTTTTCTTTCCTAATAGAATTAGCCCTCTGTGAGGACTAAGACCTGCCTAGCGTGTCTCCTTTTAAACTCCTAACACCTGGCACATTTTTAAGCTCTCAGTCAATATTTGTTGAACTAACAAGTATTAGATTCAGTTCCTTCAGTTTCTGTTTCCTCATGGCACTTAAAAGTCTGCTTCCTTGTGGCTCCAGCTTGTCATTTCTCTTTGTGGTGTCTTTTAAACATCAATTCTCATTTGTGGTACTAAAAAGTCCAGAGGGGCTGTGAGGAAGCAGCCCACCCTTTCCAGTCACTTCCCAGAGTGTTGTGGGAAGACACACATGGGTCTCCTGGGCTTGTAACCACCCCAGGCCAATCAAGTGTGGTTGAGGGTTAGCGTCATATGGTCAACCCAAGACCACTTCTGTGCAGAACCTTGTAGGACTAAGCCTATAGCAGGAACTCTAGCATTTGTCCTGACTAGCACATGCATGTACTTGGCTCTGCATCTGACATAAAGTCCAAACTGAAGCCCCAACCAATACCTGCAAGTCAGCTTGTGAGACCTCAAAGCAGAGAACCCAGGAAAATTGTGCCCAGCCTCCTGACCTACAGACACTGTGATGATAAATGTGTATGGTTTTAAGCCTTTAAGTTTATGGTAATATTGTCCCACAGCAATAGATTGCTAATACATCATCCATTTTGTCACCCATTTAATAAGCATATAGTAAGAGCATACCGCCTAACATGATCCCAGGCACTAGATACAGGGCATTACTTGGTTATCATTAAACCCAAATATGAGCAGCTTGTAAGCCATCATCCATTCTGTATTTAGACACCAAAACAATGACAGAGAGATGATCTGAGATAGCATAGCACTGGTGCCATTTATCTTATTCAATGTTATTTTCCCAATAAACTAGTTCCCTTTAGGCAAGAATGTCTATGACAAAGTGAACATATTTGGTATCACTATTGCATTTAACTGAATTATCATATTTTAATAAAATTATTGACATCTCAAAGTTCCTGAAAGACCTTAAAAAAATGTCATGTCACAGAAGGACAAGTGTAAGGACAAACCAGGTTGGCTAAACATATGCTACTACAGTAAATTATGTTGTCCATCAAGGCTGGGGTCAATGTAGTAGGCAATCTTCCAGATAGCTGGGTTGGGAAGATAACAAATATTACCATCTTTTTATGATAAGAACTATTCTGGATATAACTATTCAATTAATATTTCTGGTTATATCCACTGTATACTGTTGTTAAATTATTCTGTATTTCTGTGGTTAAATCCTTGGAGATGTCTTGGTTTTTAGGAACTGTGGATTTTGTGGTTAAGTTACATTATCTAGTTTTGTTTTAACAGCCTTGTGTGTAAGTACATGTGTGAATGTATTTGTATGTGATTTTCATACAAGTCACATGTCATTGTAACTAAGCCACAGAAATCTATGAAACTAGCCTGTATGTAGGAATCATATAAGTCTGTCCTATCTACTTTTGACTTAAATCTTGTCCTTTGATTTATAACAATTCATAGGAACTTGAAATTGCTTCCAAAGCTTATAAACAGAGTAAATCCTTATTATTAATTTTTAGAGATGATTTCCATGATGGCAACTGCTGAATGCAAATCTCCTCCTTTATAGAAAGTGTAAAATTTAATTCTTCTACATTAATTCTGATGTTTTTAGTTCATTCATGAGAACAAATTTTTCTAGGAAACTGATGAAGCGCATTTCATTTAACTTGAATTTTATTATTTTCCCAAATCTTAAACTTTTACGTATTTTAAATTACCAATTTATGTTCTTAAATACTTTATAATATGTGTTCTGGTTTTTAATTACAGAAAAGTGTAGTTTCCCCTAAAAACAAATAAAGCCATACAAATAAAGCTTTTTTTTTTTGCATGTAAGAAAGCAGTTTATTAAAACTAGCATGTCAGTGTCCAGGTAATGAGATCACAAGACTTTACAACTAAAGGTTGCAGTTTTGACACTGGGTCTGTAAGAACCAAAATATTGTTTAATCTTTGATTACTGCTATTTGTCAGCCAAATGGATGTTCTACTGCTCTCCAATTAAAATATAAGATGATACAATGTTCACTCAAAATCTATCCATGCCTGTTTCTATTTTTATTTCTCCTGATAAGGTTTTTTAGTCTGTTTTTCAAAAGAAAAAGAAAAATTACTTTTCCAAGACTATTTAATATTGATGAAGAATCAGTCACATTCTCTGCTGGTGAGAGAATAAACTGAAATCAGTCTCTTTGGTAGCAGTTTAACAAGCAGTATTAAGAGCATAAAACAGTTGATGCTCTGACTCAGTAGATCCTCTTCCAGAAATTTATGATATGGGATTACCCAGAGGTATGCATAAAGATAGGTACAAAATTGTCCATCTCAGAGAACTTTATTTTAGTGTAAAAATAGAACTTGACATCATAGGGATATGTTCATTATAGAAAATACTGAAGTAAATTGTGGAATCTCCATATGATAGAATATTATGCCATTATTAAAGCAATATTTTTAAAAATTATATAATGACATAAAACGTTTTGATGTTAGGAGATAAAGCAGCATCTGAAACTGTATTATTAAAATAGGTAACTATGGAAGATATATGTAAAGGAACTATTAGCATGTTAATCGTGTTTGTCTCTGAAAAGATTATGGTTAATTAAAAGTGACGGATATCTAATGTTACCTTCTATCAAGTTGGTGCCACAGTTGGTCAGTAAACCTTAATAGTCATCGTAGCCCACTTGTAGATTTGCTGTAAAGAATTAGGGTGTGGCCAATGTCTATATCTAGGATGAATTAATGAGGGTAGCACAGCCTTCTCTGAGCTGCGCTCCTCCTGGAAACCTTTGTATTGGTGGTAGAATAATTTCAAAACCAGACATGGGAGTTATAATGGAGAGACAATGAAGAAAGTACAGGCCATTTGGGTGTTCTTAGAAATACTAGAGAAAGATAGAGGACTCCTTTCCATTTTGTGGTATGGGAACTCAATTAACCTCTTATGTATGTTCAAGGAAAGAGTTCGCTCTGCAGCTTAGAAAGTTTCTGGAGATTTAGGTCACCTGGCAGTAGACACATGCCCAGGTACAGTAATCATTAGAGCTGACCATTCATATTTCTTGTTCTCATCCTTCAGGACACGTGGCAGGATTGCAACCCATGATCCCAGGCATGGCCCTGTGACTCGCTCTGGCCATTGACATATGAGAAGTAACTTTTTTCACTTCTGGTCACAAGCATGTTTTTTTCCTCCTGTCAAGGTGTCACCTCTCAATGCAGACAGTAGAGACTTGCTCAGCTTGGAGCCTTGACTGGGGACACAATGGAGCAGAGCTTCTTACTTACCCAGGGTGGATAGGGATTCTGAGTGTGAATAAACCCTTGTTGTCTAAAGCCACTGAGATTTGGGTTTTTCTGTTACTGAAGCATAACCTGATACATCCTGGCTGATGCATTAACCTTTTGAGGAAAATGCATGAAAGATAAACTGCATAAAAACTGAAATGTGCTGAATCAAATACATTACTTACACTCTTTTAGAAATTCTTTAAGAGAATTCATTGTTTAAAAATTGTTAAGAGATATTCTATATTTTGGCTCATATCATGGCCTAATAAAATAGGAATTAATGAAATTTTATAGTATCTCAGAAAATGCAAAGTAAACTACACATTTTTGGAAGTTGTTCAGATAATAAAAAGTTTTAAAATAATGTGCCTATGTGGATAAAATGAAATTCCTGTGGCCAGAATTCTCACCTGACTCTGGTTGGCTAGCTCACTACATATGTGTGGGCACTATGTTGTTACTGACTCTATATAAAGAGCTCCGCCCAGTGCTCTGGACAACACAGTGGCATGGCTGCAAGGCTGCAGGAGAGCAAAGCAGAGGCTGGAGTGGTGGCAGCACTGAGGACAAAGGCCCAGAAGACAGCTGTGCAGGTAGAGAGGCCCAGAGGTAGAGACCAGCTTGCTGCCTGCAGACTCGCTCTGAGTGAACGGGATTCTAGTAACTGACCTGCCACCCTTGGAATAAAGTTGGCTATAACCCTTTCACTCCAAGAACATTCTATTGTCATTTCTTTGGTCACACTGAACCCATAGCAAACTTGCCTGGGGCTGAAGCCCATTGGCAAGATAGCCTATCAAATGATACCATCTTTATTGAAAGCAAAACTTGTTTTTCTTTTCATTAATACATTAAAGGAATCTATTAGTCAGAAGTCCTTGAGGAAATTACTAATTTTTGAGCTAAGGAAGGTACAAGGTGTGCCTGGAGCACCTTGGAGAACCAAAAGATAAGGCATTATTTACATACATATAGGATAGCCACATCAGAGGGACAGGAGCAACGTGGAAGAGCTCCCAGTGGTTACATTTGTTACACTCTGAGCAACAAAATAAATAACATATTATTGGATTATAACCCAAAGTTATCCCTGAGTCCATACTAATATAAATAAGTGTGGAATAGGTAAATGAATGTAGGAAAAGGATCAAATCTTCCTCTCAGAAAAATTTCAAGTAATAGATGTAGATAACCTCCCCTTCAATGAGGTAGGACTCAGTTGCCCCCCTCCTTTCGTCCAACCTTGAGGGTGGATTAGACTTAGTAACTCACTTCCAAAGGATAGAGGATGGAAAAGGGCAATGTGACCTTTACAGTGGAGAAAGCTAAGAAACGCTTCTTGAACAGAGTGAACAAATGATGAAAATCACCCATAATGCCCCATGGATACTGTCTTGCCAGTGGGTTTCAGCCCCCAGCAAGTTCACTATGGATTCAGTGTGTCCAAAGAAATGACAGTAGAACGTTCTTGGGGTGAAAGGGTTTATTACCGGGCTTGCTGTCCTGTGGTAGGTCGAGCACTAGTGTCTCTGCCTCTGCCCAGAGCCCTGGGCCGAGCTCTCTATATAGCACAATAATAGCTTATTGCCTAAAGGTGTGGAAGCAGCAGCCCAGCAATAGGCCTGTTACATCATCAGGTGGTTTAAGTTCAGTGAGGATCCTGGCCACAGGAACCCCAACTTCCCCACAGATACCAAGTACCTCATAACTGAATGTGATGAGAAGGCACTTCACCTCTGTCCCATGCTTTCCAAAATTCTGTGACTCCATGAAGAAAACAACAGACAAACCCATTTGGGGGGTCTTTACAGGATGCCTGGCTAGTCCTCCCTAAGACTCTCAAGGTCAGGAAAAACATGGAAAGGCAGAGAGACTGTTACAGACTAGAGGAGACCTGACAACTAAATGCAGTGCGGTGCCCTGGAGCAGATCCTGGAACAGAAAGAGGGCAAAGCGGGAGAACTGGTGGCATCCAAATAAGAACTGGAGTTTAGCTCTTATCATTTAGTTCAATCTGCCAGTGTTGGTTTCTTAGCAATGGAGCAGACTGGGTGAGGAGTGTACATAGACCATCTGAGCTATCTTTTGAAACTTTTGCAAAATTTAAAATTTTTCCAAATTTAAAAGTTTATTTTTAAAAAAGGACCTGTTGAATGGACTCATTCAACTGCCATAGTTATTATAGCATCACGGTCACCAACTATTCTCATTTTGTTTTTTTGTGTGACCAACTGGTCACCAAAATGGCAGCATTTGGGCTTTGCTCCCTGCCACCTGTTCAGTGAAAGCAGTTGAAAGTGAAGAAACCAGAGTGGTGTATTTAATGCACAATGACTGAGCATAAAAGCTCGCCTTCAGATTACAGAATCAATTGTAAAGCTATATTATAATGACTTTAAAGAGATCTTTAATCAGTGCACTGATGTCTGTTGAACTTAATTGTGTGTGAATACAAAACAATTAAGACAAAAGTAATATGGCTTTTTGTGGCCTGGACAGGAGATTCTAGTTTCTACATTAAATTGGTGTACAAATAAACCTGTCTGATAAGTGGACTCTATTCAGTGACAAAATGAGTTCAGAATATTGTGTAAAACAGGCAGTGGAGAATATAACAAAGAACTCAAAAGTAACTTAGAAATGAAGAAAACATGTGGCCTTGGAAATTTCAATTGCAAATTAAAATTTCCTCTCCTCTACCTAATTTTAAAGAGCATCAAAATGAACATATAATTTTTTTTCAGATACCTACTAATTATGTAATGCTTTCCATCTTACTTACATATTATTCTGTCCATCTCTCGATACCTAATGCAGCACTTGGTACTTGAAAGGTAATAGCATAATAAATAAGTAATCATTTTAAAATTTAAAACTAATATTACATGTTAATTCTGTTCATGCTGCCATATGAACACTAATGACTAAATGGATAAGTGAAAAGGAATTTTACCTTATCCTCTAAATATGAAATCTTTCTGTATTCTACACTTGCAATTTAGAATGCACCATCACAATACAAATAATAAATGTGAACTGTTGCATAACTAAGGAAAAACAGATAAAAGTTGTATACCATCATCATTAGTGGCTTTTACCTCTGTCAGAATTGTAAAACCCATAGTCCCTTTCTAATGACTTGTTTGATCTTTTTCCATCCCCATCTAGGACAGAAACCAAATCCCCATTACAGTTTATGCACACTTGACTTTGACTTATTTTATGGCATGCACACTTACAACCACAGTTACAGTACTGTATGTACATGATTCCCTTTCCAGACCAGACGTTGCCTGCCACCCAAGTCCACTGTCTGGGCAGTCTCAGCATTCTTGTGCCCAAGAGGCTTGCTGTAGCACTGGTGGGATGGATGAATGAGTGAAAGCCACTTTTTGCTGGAGCTCAGGCCTCTGAGCACAGCCTCCTTGATACCCTCCACATCAAGAAGCGTTCTTGAACTTCAGCATTGTTTCACTTGCACCAAAAGAACGTGTCTGGAACACACCTGATAAGACATGGTAAGAACCATCTTCTACTCCTGTACCTACCTGAATTATCTCAGCCCCAGTCATCCAATCTTGCTCCTGCTAGTGAGGCGTGTCAGGAAAGTCAAACCCAAGTATGTGCTTTGGTTTTGAGCCCCAGCTGATGACAGCTGTGCCAAGTTGATTTAATGGGCTCTGTGCAGATAAAGGCGAGGATTTGCAATGTTAGAAGTGTCTTCGCAGGTGAGAAGACAAAGATCACTGACATGCTTATTTCTACAGCACAGGTCCCCAGCCTGGGTCTGGAAGCACATCAAAGGCCCCACCTTACCTTCTTTTCATGCTCTCTGTCTAACTTCACTCCCTTTCTGATTGCACCTCTACGCCACACACTAGGCGAACAATGAGGCTATTATGCTCCCTGGAGAAGCAGGATAATCACCTCAAAGGCCAGGTGCCAGTGGTAAGTCCCCTTGTGTCCGATTACTGCATGGTAAACGGCTGAAACACTGTTTTCCCTTTTTTTTTTTTAAGCCTTTACTGTCATGCTGCCAGACACTGGCCCTGAGCCCTCATATCAGCACAAGGCAGCTAGTTCAGTTTTGAACCTGGGTTCTGTTGTCTTTCACTCTCTCCCAACTCAGTGTCTGATTATTTTTATATCTCCTTATCAGTGCTAATAAGCAAGGGCACTGCAGATACAGTGAAAGTGAGCTGGATTTCCAAGGTTTCCATTTCACCCACCAAGCCCAAAGTGTTTTTATCATGATTGGTCTGGATGAGGGAGGGTGAGTGTAAGGACCAAGAAATGAGGACAGTGATGTGGCTTTTACCTTTGAGTGACATCTGAGAACTCCCCAGTGACCCTCTCCATTAGCTCAGCCAAGATTTATCAAGGAAACACAAACAAATCACAAGTGAATGGCAGTAAATTCTGGCCATGGAGTGGTATCTCTTGCCTGGGGAAGAGGTGTCTACTGTGAAATGGTTAAAATACCCCCCAGAATGCTTTTATTTGTAGTCAGTGCTAATAATTATAACCAATATTTGGAAAACACCCCCTGCATGCCAGACGTTGTCTTAAGCACATTATATACACTGTCTCGTGAGTTTCCTAGGATAGTCTTGACAAGGTAGTACTGTTAATTCCGTGTTATAGAAGATCTGGAAGCTTGGTGAGATTATCATCACAACGGGCCAAGAAAGAGCGTCAGCAGGCAGGTCAGTGTTACACCAAAATTCAGTCTGCCCACCGCTCTGGTGTCATGGGACTCTGTCACCTCCACGGGGCTATTCAAGAAGAACCAGTGCCCCCAACAGCAACAAAAACATGTCAGGACAGAATGCATATGGGTCAGGGTCTAGCACTCTCCCCGAGAATACCTTGTGCAGGCTCCTCTGCTTTACTCTTCCGGATGAGCACGAACACCCTGGGTTGTTGGGTCTCCACCATTTCACCAGATGTTTCAAGCAATTAGAGAACTTGTCCAGACAGCAGTATTAGCCTGCAGGTGGCTAGACGTGATCGCTAGCTGATGCATTGCTAGTTAGTCCCTGGGATCTAGTGTGACGATTGCTTGGCCCTCTCTGTAGGCAGCCCCCAAACCACACGGGCACGTGAGGGCTCCCGTCCCACATTCAAACGCCGTCCTACAGCACTAAGATGTTAACAAGTCAAGACGAGGTCATTTGGGCAGGCCCTCATCCAATATGCTAGATGTCCTTGTAAGCAGAGGGACCTTTGGACACAGACACACAGAGAGAGAGCTGCCCTGTGAACACAAAGGCAGAGACCGGAGAACGCAGCCGCAAACCACGGAATGCCACAGAGTGGGGGCCACTCCCAGAGCCAGGAATGGGTGAGGAAAGAGTCTACCAAGAGTCTCAAAGGAGCATGGCCCTGCTGCCACCTTGATTTCAGACAGCTGGCCCCCCAAAGTGTGAGAGTACATTTCTGTTTGTGGTATTTGGGGATACCATGATACCCAGTTTGTCCCATGATGCAGCAGCCCCAGGTAATAATACCATGACCTTAAACAGGTTTCTGACCCTCAAAACTTTCCAATCTCCCTCTGCATGGAATGAGAATAATAATACTGGTGATAGTACTTCGCTCTTGAGTTTATTATGAGGATCAATGAACAGATATACACCAAATTCTTTGCAGTGTCTGGCACATACCAAATGCTCCATAGATGATGGTTTTATTAACAAATGTTAACTATTATCAGACATAAATAGCTGTGGTCCTTGCACTACAGGTGTCTGTAATTTTAGGTCTCTGATTAATCTAAGTATGTCAATCATTTCTAGAACATATCTATGTTAATATTTCTAATTATACTACTGATGTTGATTAGGTATTTGTTGGTTAAGACCCCAAACCTTTAAGAAGAAACTTTCCTTAAATAACTGCAGGAACAAATTCATTATAAGGAATGAGCCATTAACCTTTCGCCATTGGCCACCTTGATGTCCTCATCATCCATATTACTGCCTCAGACTGCCCAGAGATCTGTTAAATGCAATCTTCCTCAGTCAGTAAGACCTCGTTAGTCTCTTATAATATCTGCTTCCCTCCTGTTTCTTTGGGTTCTAGAACCCTGAAGATCGACTTTGCCTTGTTGCTGCTGGATAAAACTTGTGCTGACAACACCAGGGTGACATATTTAATTGAGACACTGTAATGTATCCCTCCCCATACTTCCAGTTCTCTATAATTTCTTAATTTTAGAGAGCAAACATGTTATTTTAGCAATTGAAAAAATAAATTAAGTTCTTTTTAACATTCAGTTCTAAAGTCAAGTTGAGTAGAAATTGATACAAAGAAAAATATAATGGGAAAATCGTAGTTTTACTTCCAAGTGTATTTGTAGGAATATAATATCAAGCCACAAAACCCTGTGTCTAGAATCTGTTTCTGTGAGCCCCAGTTTCCTTATTTGAAAATGGCAGCAATAAGGCCCAGCCTCTCCATCCTCTTTGGAGATTAGATATCATATGAACATCTATCTCAGGGGTCTTTCATGATGTACATTTCTAGTCTCCTGCTTTTTCTCCCTTTACATCTCTCATGAGTTTAGATAAATGGCCATAAGTGCAAGAGAAAACACAGTACCAATCTTGTAGGTAATGTTATCTGAATTGTTTTTAATTGAATCATGTGGAGGAAGACAGCTTCCAAATTGTCTCCCAGTGATCTCTGCCTTCTGATTTTCACATCCTTCTATAATTCTCTCCCCTTGAATGTGGGCTGGATGTAGAGACTTGCTTCTAATGGATGAACACAGCCAAAGTGATAGGTGTTCACACTGAGATTAGATTTACAAAAACGCTGTGGCTTCCGTCTTGTGCTCCCTCTCTGGCTTCTTCTGATGGAAGCCAGCTCCCAGGCAGAGAAGGACCTGAGGGTGGCCTGCCTTCAGTTTGCAAGCTTGAACCTTCAGATGACTGCAGCCCCAGCTGATACCCTGCCTGCAGCCTTGTGGGACACCCCAAGCCAAAGGCACCTGACTAAGGCCCTCCCAGATTCCTGACTTATGGAAACTCTGAGATAATGAACATTGCCATTATAAGACACTCAGCTTGAAGTAATTTGTTAGGTAGCAATGTATAAAGAATGTGGACCCGTAGAGTTTCCTGTACTTGTTATCTACTAATTTTACTTTAACTGTGTCATGAGCAACAGTTACATTCCTTTTTTGTTAAACACTTACAAATACACTTTCAAATAAAAGTTTGTTATTCCCTACCAAGATTCCTCTCACTCCTATATTCTATGGAAGCCTAGCTAGACACTAGGGGAGATGCTTTCTTCCCCCACAAGTAAGCAACCCACCCACACTGGGCCTCAGCTCACGCCCCCACCCAACAGAATCCACATCCCTGTGGAAGTTCTCTCAGAAACTGCCCTTTCCCTTGGGGCTACCATGTGGGTAGCCACCAAACATGGAGGCCTCTCCAGGTCACATCTTCAGGCTGCAATGGCTTCTGAGAAGGCCTACGGTCCTGAATGACCAAAACAATGTGAAGAGATACATGGAGAATGACAGCTAGCTGCTGCACAGGAGCAGCTGGGGAGTTGCCTTGTCAACCAAAACATGCGTGCCAGAGCCCACTGATATCTTTAAATTCACATCTCCCCCATGTCTGTAGCTGGAAGGGAAAAAAAGGAAGAATGTGATTATGAAACAGCTATTCTCCCAGTGGTCAAATAGTTTATTTTTATGTAAATAAGAGTAATAATTATAAGCAATTTTGAAAGAGGTGGTCAAACTATAACAAATTCCAGTGAGTGTTTTTGGTTTTGTTGAATTAAGAAATAAAAGAACACAGCTCAATTCTTTGTTACGTTTAAATCATACAGCCACAATATCTGTGCATTGTCAGAAGAGGCCAAACTGCCAACTATTTATTCCTTGGGTAATCCAGGTAAGTGAGAAGCAGAGTTTTAAGGGAAGACACAAGTCTTTCAGTTAACTATTTTAAAGTACCCACAAAATAACATATAGATTCACAAATCTGCTGATCTGGTTGTTTCTGTCACTTTGGACTCTAAGAACAAGCAACCTCCTGCTATGTTCTCCTGCTAACAGCCACCCCGGGAGGTTATGAGAGTACATCCTCCCCCAGTTTTCTCAGAACTTGTGGTGTTTATTTTCTTCATCTCTAAGTCTGAACAGAGAATTGGGATGTAAGAAAAAAAAGTCTCTGCAGGAAAATATTTCCCATAACTATTCCTACAGTGCCATTGCATTTAACTGACCAGCAAAAATAAAGTGAGTTGCCTTTTTGCCTTCACCAAAGAGAAAACAGTGAGTAAATGATGTCTCTATCTCCTGGCTGGCCTAGTAAAACAAAACTAGACTCCTCTAGTCAACAGGGCCCAAGCCCAGTGAAAGAAAGAATGAAAGCATCAACAACAGGCTGGCTAATGAGAGGTCAGGAAAGCAGTCCGGTGACTGAGTTAAATGGAACAAATCACCTGCAGATATTGACCCAGCAACCAAGCCTTCTGATACTGTATGGGGTGTTGAGATAGCCCCCAGAAGGGGACTGGGACACATTACTTGTCCACGGACTGCCTGCTTTCAGAACCCAAGACCTCAAGAACTTGGCCATGGCTAGCTGATGTTCACAACTGGTAGCTCAGCAGAGCATGGAGAAACATGGGATAGACACCTTTCACTGCTTTGCCCATGGAACAGGCACGCTCTTAATAAATGCTTGTGCAATGAATGAAAAAAACGTCATCACTTAGTGATGAGTCCAGGAGATTTTTCAGTCTGTCTCCTGAAGGGGTTCCTACTCAAGAGGCACAAAAATTCTATAGGAAGGTGAACACCATCTTCTCCAGTTTCTAAGTTTGTCCCTTACAGCTGACTCCTTGGGAGTCAACCCCCAGAATAAGCCCAGGCACATGGTCAGGTAACAGGATGACTCTGGCCATTTCTTTTCCACAATTCCTTTCTTCACTCCAAACTCAACTTCTGTCTGGGTTGCCTGTTTTTATTTTTGTCACCCCTTTTCCCCACTTTCTTTATCCTACACATATAACAATATACACAGCCTCTGAAATTGTGTGTGTGTCTGTGTGTGTGTGTGTGTGTGTGTGTAAGGTTTTACATGCCTGTGTGGCTATTCACAAGAACATTGTTATGGGGAAAACACCAAAAGAAAATTATGGAAACTTACAATTTCATCAGCTGGAAAAAGCATTTAGGAACCCCAGTTTTAACACATTTCCAGTCTCTGATATCGTAAAACACACACTACATACAAATGAAAGTTAGCATTCAAATCATTTAAAAATCTTCCTACGTATTATTAGTAAGGGCAATTTCATCAGAGGTATTTCTTAAATCAGTATGTAATAAAGTCTAAAGTGAGTTCAACCCACTTAACAATTAACAGACGGAAGTGCTCTGGATGAGGCTGCAGAGCAGAGGGGGCAGCATCTGCAGCTGGCGTGGTTTCCCGGGTCATCTTCTCAGCATCCCGGGGGGCGGGGGGCGGGGAGCTGGGGCAGGCGTGCGGAAGAAGAGTACGGATTTGGATTTGTTCTCAAGTCCCCTTCACGACAACTTCAGTGTTCTTTTCTACATCCAAAAAGAAAATCGGGGATATACTACGTGTTAGGACTGAGGGGTATAATATAGTTCTGACAGGAAAAATCTTTGTGTGTCACTTTATCAGACAATGTAGGTAAAGAAATTTTTTAAAAGTACATCCTTGGCATTAAATATTATATTACAATGTAATCACTTCCAAGAATGACTAAAAATTCAGCATTGGATGACTAGTGTATTATATTTAAATAATAATATATAATGTCAAAGAAATGGTTTTGGGGGAATGAGCCCCCAAGTATCTATCTATATATATATATATACACACTCATGTACTTGAATGTGTATGTATATAATAACAGTAATGCACATGAAGCATTGTTTTATATTAAAAGAGTGCTGAATACATTTATATCTACATTTAAACCCTCTTCTTTACCTACATCTACATCTTTGCACCGCCCCCCCGGATGGGGTCCCCTCAAATCCTCCAAATGCCATTATGCTGCTCCTACCATCTTGGACCACAACTCACTTTTCAAATATCTGTCTTCTTCCCTCAACTGTTCATCTCTTACAGGCAGGAGCCATGACTGATTTTTCACCGTTGAGCCCCCAGTCATTCATAAAGTACCTAATCTAATAAGTGCGGATCAAGTGTTCAGAAAACAAACAGAGGGTAAACTAGATTTATCAATAATCCAAACCTGATTACATATAGGATCCAGAGTTCTGAAGGATGGCTTCATGGTATACAACTTTTAAACTGCACTCAGATTTTTTTTTTTAATTCCCAAGGAAAATGGTTTCCTTGGTTAGCAAAACATTATTACATTAGGAAGCTACTGTAATAGCCTTTCTCAAGTTACCTATTACTATGGAACAAATTATCCCATAGTTCTGTAGCTTAAAACAATTTTTTATTTCCTTCACAGTTCTGGGAATGCAGAACCAGGAACCATCTTGCCTGGATGATCCATTTCTGCTCTGTGTGGCTTCAGCTGCGGGGCCACCAGGTCTGGGAGAGCCACCGCCCTGAGACCCTTTTCCCTCATGCATCTGGCCCGTGGTGCTCCTTGGCCTTTCTCTCTTGCTAGGTGACATCTCATCCTCAAAAACCTCTCCTTGAGGCTTGCGCTCCTCACAGGATGCAGGGCAGCCTCAGCTCACAGCATGCAGGGACTCCTTCTGCGGCGCCTCAGGATTCTAAGGGCACATTTTCTGAGACACCGCAGCAGAAGCTGCAAGGCTTTTGTAACCTCACGTGAGTGATACACCATGTCCCTCTCCCCATCCTCTGTTGGTCCAACAGGTCACAGAGCCCACCCACATCTGAGGGTTGGGTGTACAATATTCTCTGCTGGGGACAAATTAGAGAGTTTCTGGCCATCTTTAATCTGCCACAAGGCTCATAGAAAAGACATGGGAGTAAGTATTCTTTTTAAAAACACTTATCTTGTGGACCATGGTCAGGCACATAGCAAATGCTCTATGTATCTTTGTGGATTGATCCAAGGAAGGTGAATTAATGAAAGAAGAAAGCAACATAAATGTTTTAGGTGCTGCCGGATGTCTGTTAATAACAATCTTTATTTTAAATCAGTAAATAGATTTAATCTGCCAATGTACATGTGTCCTATATACTTAATGCAATTTCCCTTCTAGGTGGAAAATTGCAACTGGGGAAATATATTGAGCTGTGGCCAAAACTTTTCATACTGTGCACATGGAGCTTGTGTTGTTTAAGCATCTACCCAATAAGCACAATTCCTACAAATCTGAAAATAGGGTATTGTCATTCATTTGAAGACCAAACTAAAACCACCCCAAAGCTGATCACAACCAAAATCAGAATAAAACTATGGGTGAACAGTTGTCCCCATCACACTCATCTCCAAATACGTGATTAAAACTAAAAGCTTTTTACAAAACATTTCTTCCTTTAGATTCTTATGTTCATTTATCCTTACAAAATCCATGCATTTATAATTTATTTTCACTTTACTCAGCAAAATGCTGTTTTGTAGCGAGTTACTTGAGATTCATAAGACTTCTGCGTCTGTCAATTCCATTTTTGTTAAAAACAGGAAGATGACTTTTGCCAAGAATAAATGAACTTGAACAGAGAGTTTTCAATGTGGCTCGAAGGATGGAATCCTCCATTCTCAGGCCCATTCTGATGTTGGCAAGGTCCTTCTCTGCCCAGACTATGAAATAATAATAATGCCCTTTAGCAATTTTAGCTTTGGGTTCCAAAAAACCTGAATCTGTTACTAAATTCCTCTTAACAACAAGGTCTTATTTTTTTCTTTAGCAAATATCCTGGGACATGTTTAAGAACCAAAGACAAACTGGTACTTTAAAGATTTCAAATTTGGAGTGATGAGCAAATCAATATTTCAAAATATAACAGCAACAGATTCTATGAAATGAACACAAATCAGATATTGCACTGGCCAGCTTCTAACAGACACAAAAATTTGAGAAAGTTAAAGGAAGTGAAATGCTAAATGATGTAATGGAGCTTTTGAGATGTAAAAGTGGAAAATTTAAGGCTTACCAATTTAAAACATAAGAGAAAAACTTAATTTTTATGTGTTTCCTTAGAGTGCTCTTTGTCACTCAATTTTTTTAAGTGAATAACAGTAAATAGCACCTTGTAGATGTTTGTATGACTAGATCTGGAACCTGTAGTTATAGCAGATCAATAGAATATATGAGTTATGTGTGAACATTACCAAGCACCTCCTAGACGCTGGAAGATATTTTTCCAAATTGGATTCTTATACCTTCCACTGAAACTTTCAAATGGACTTCTTTAATCTAATCCATTAGGGCAATTACATTTTCATTTTCCCATTTTACTTAATGCAAAGTCAATTTCAAGGAAATTCAATTGTATAACCAATTATTAGCTCTCTTTCAGACCAGATCTAAATGAGCAATATATACATATATATCCTTCAAATAATCACATTCTGGAATCATCATGTATCTAAATTACAGTGTTTGAATACTGGGAAGTTTAAATTTGGCTTCAGAGGGTGGGAAACAGTTTGGGCCAGAACACGCCGTGTTTGAGAAATGGCACATGGCTGTAAACCTAATTATGCTTTCTTCACATAGTTATTCTGAACCTGGGAGAGAAGAAAGGAATGAAAGCCCAAAGAGGACTAATCCACCCATTGTATGTGTACTATTTCAAATCCAGATATGCTTCTCCAGGTTTATTTAAGCAACTGAAGCCCAGTTCACTGAATACTTGTTGATAGCTTCATTCAGTATTAATGTGTGTCTACCAAGTGTCAAAGGTGTTAGGTGCTTTTGGCAGAGACCACTGGTGCTCACCAAATATCCACGGCTCCCCCATACACCCCAGGAGTTCTGCCTTCACTTGAAGTGTCTTGGGTCATCTGGCAAAAGGGAACACGAACCCTGGTGTTCTGGAGCGCTGGAAATTCCTCATGCCTCCTCCATCGCTAATTTCCCATCTGGATGGTCTCAGAAGTGGTATTACTTTTTCATTGCGGCTGTAAAAAATGATCACAAACTTGGTGTCTTAAACAATACAAATTTATCATCTTATAGTTCTGGAAGTCAGAAGACCAGCAAGCTAAAATCAAGGCATCTATAGAGTTGAGTTTCTTCTGGAGGTCCCAGGGGAGGATCTTGAGTTATCCAGCTTCTAGAAGACACCTGCATTCCTTGGCTCATGGCCTCTTCCTTCATCTTCAAAGCCAGCCATAGCAGGTCAACTCACTTCTCCCTGACTCTTCTCCTGTAGTTACATCTCTTTTGACTTAGCTGGGAAATGTTTTTAAGTATTTGTGTGATTAGGTTGGGCCTATCCAGGTAATCCTGATAATTTCCACCTCAATGCCTACAAGTTTAGTTGTATCTACCAAGTCCATCTTGCTGTGTAAGGTAATATGCACAGCTCTCCTGCGTCTCCAGTCTGCTGGTCTACCCTGATTATATATATATATATACATATATTATATATATGTATATATATATATATACACATATGTGTGTATATATATATATATATATATGTATGTATGTATGTATGTATATACACACACACACCCACTCACACACAAAATCTATGGGTTCTCTGGAGGACCCTGATTACACACTGAGATTAAAACAACAAGCCTGATTAAATAGTCTCTTGTAATAAATTGATAAAGCTGTCTCTAGAGCTGAAACTCTAGGAGATCATTGTATTCAGGCAGTATAGATATTATTCATCAGCTTATCAACCTCTTCAGACCCTGAAGAATCCCAAGATCCATGAAATAATCATATAGAAGCTTTCTATTTTTTTAGAGCCCTGAATTAAAGATTAGAAGAGAAACCATTGCCATCACTTAATAAGATGATGCAATTACTTAAATAGCACTTAATAAATATATCACAAATTATTTGTAAAGCCTAAAATCTATGAGCTTTCAACATACAGAATCATGTTTGAAAGAAAAAAGGACTAATTAGTGAACATCAAATTAGGTTTCATTTATCTTCTAAATTACATTTTTACTATACATGTTTTCAGGTCATGCTAGGTGAAAACTGGAAAAATTTACTACCTCATTTGGGAAGAAATAAACCACCTAAAAAGAAGCCCGCAAAATCCTTTTATATGCAACATGAAGATATATAGAGACTATAAATATTAATTTCAAGCCCAGATCACTCAAATGTAAGTGCTTTCAAAGCAATGCTGCAAATAACTTCAAGTTGAGCAATAGCACAAATGGCCCAATAACAGAGAATAAGTCACCATTCGCCATATGCCATGGACAGGCTGAGAGTAACAGAATCAGACAGAAAAATCAAACTATGTCAACTTAGATTATTCCAAAGCCTCAAATGGCCCACACTCTGCTCATTAATGACCATGTGAGTGTGTTTTTTTTTCAAACTACACTAATAAACTTTCTATTTTAGAATAGTTTTAGACTTACAGAAAAGTTGCAAAGAATGCACAGAGAATTTCAGTGCATGCTTCACCCGGCTCTCCCTGTAGTTCATATCTTACACAGCCATCATACATTTGTTAACTAAGAACCCAACTTCAGTTCTTCGCTATGAACTGAACTCTATGTATTAATAAGCTTCCCTTGTTCTCCCCCTAATGCCCTCTTTCTGATCCAGAATCTCACCCCACATTACATTTGGCCATCATCTCTCCTTAGTGTCCTCTGGTCTGTAAATGTTCCCGGGTATTCCTTGTTGTTCATGACCTTGGAGGTTCTGAGGAGTGCTGGTCAGGTGGTTTTTTTTTTTTGGTATCATTAATCTACAATTACAGAAAGAACATTATGTTTACTAGGTTCCCCCCTTCACCAAGTCCTCCCTACATACCCCTTCACAGTCACTGTCCATCTGCATAGTAAGATGCTGTAAAATCACTATGGTCAGTTGTTTTGTAAGAACGTCCCTTTATTTGGTTTGCCTGATGTTTTTCTCATGGTGAGACTGGGATTATGGGTGCTGGAGTAGTAGAGAAGAGTACAGTATTTGTAATTCTTTAAGGAAGATTCATCTCCCCCTCCTCCTTTGTTTGTGTATTTTTAAATTTACTTATTCAATTATTCATTTATATCAGTATGGACCCATGGATATTTATTTTATACTTTGGGTTATAACCCAGTACTACAGGATGTATTTTGTTGCTCAAATTGTTCCAGCTTCGGTCAAGGGGAACTCACTCAGGTTGGCACTTGTGTCTCCATGACATGCCCTCATCCCCTGTTTTTCCAGCACTTCCTTACTTTCTGTCGGTACAAGATGCTCAGACTCATCTTGTTTTTCCATCCCAGCCCTAGAAGCTATCATTTCCTCTCATCTCTTTTAGAGATTAAAGAAAATTATTTCTTTTAGCCTAAAGATGAACAAATTTATAGATGTCTGAAAATATCACCTGTGTTCACAGTTTTTAAGTGAGAGATCAGTAAAGAGTCTATTCTGGGTAACAAATTTTTTGAAGAGGCATTAGCTCCATCAGATAGGGTAAGAGATATTTAAATTTAGGACCTGGATCAAATGAACCATTTATTGCAGCCTCGGATCTTTTACTGACAACATTTTAGCCAAAGCCTTCTTATTGATATGTGTGTGAGGTTAGATATTCTGTCCTCGGACCAAAGAAGAGTCTCAACCTAAAAGGCTACCACCAGAGAAATAACATGGATCTTGAATAATCTTGGCGAAATGTGAGAAGTGTGATTATATTTTATATATATATATATTTATATAGTTTATAGATTTGTGTTTATATAATTATCTACAAATTTATATAGATTATATAAATGTTTAGGTTTATTATATTACATATATGGTACTTATGCATATAATTTATGATTGAAAACAGCAATCATTTATTGGTTCATGGTTCTGTATGTTGACAATTTGGTCAGGGCCCAGCTGGTAGGCTTCTCTGCCTCGTTCTGCTGGGCTCAGCCACGTGACAGTGGTCAACTGGCAACCTGGTAGCAACTGGTGGTGCAATGTCACCTCACCCACATGCCTGGTGGTTGGTTCTGCCTATAACTAGGCTCCTTTCTCCATGCTGTCTCTCATCCTCAAGGAGGCTAGCTTGGACTTCTTGCTCCCAATACACAGTTAAATTCTAAATTTGCTGCTATTCAGTGGTGGGAGCCCTGGTCTCTGGTTTCAGACCATCAGGCACATAGAGGCATATGCTTCAGGGCAAGTAATTTAACTGTTGTGAACTTTTTTGTGATGGTAAAAGTAGGATTGAAAACTTCTTAACACAATGCTTGGCATATGGAAAGTCTCAGAAACTATTAGGTACTACAGTCATTATTGTTGTTATTATTTTTAAATTGTTATTCTTATCATTAAATCTAAAATATTCCTTTTTCCTCCTCCCATGTGGTCAGATGGGACCCTGTGACTGGCTTCTGGCTTCTGGGCAAAAGTGATACAAGCTACTTATAGCCCTGACACATAAAAACATGTCCACAGTCCTCCACACTCTGTCCTTAGTGTTCCACATGGGTGCAGAAACCCTAAGGAGGACCAAGAGCCCCTAAAGGACAGTGAGCCACAAGGTGGAAGGGGCCTGGGCCTCTGTGTGAGCATGTGAAGGCCACTCACTGAGCCTCTACATCTGCTGTATGGGCAAGGAATATTTTTATTATGTTAAATCACTGAGATGTTGGGGATTATTTATTAGAGCAGCAAGTGATAACATACCCTAACTAATACAGACATCAAAGACAAATCTTAAAGGAACCTCACTTGAATTACTGAAGACTAAGGCTATATAATTGGAAGCATATGGAAGTACCACAAGAATCCCAGGAAGGACGTATAGGCAGGCTCTGTAAGAGACAGAAACCGTGAGCCATAAAGCTATCAACACAAGTTATTCTTCCATCTCCCTGGTGGTGCATGGTATCTTATGTCAGGTTCTTTTTTCATGCTCTTCATTCATTTCTTTCTGTCTACCAGCTGGCTTTCTCTGCTTCTCCCACACCGAGTCAGGTAGCCCTAGGAATCCTCTCAGGGAAGATGATTGGCTCAGGCTGGGCCAAATTTACTCCCTGGTCCAATAAGCTAAGGCTAAGGGGCAGGGCACTTTGCATAATACTGATCAGTTCTCATGGACTGGAGCGGGATGCCCAAAGTTGTCCCTAGGAACATTAATGGGAATAGATAGAACTCTTAACTAACTAGGATAAGTGTTGTTGTGACCAATGCTTCACATTTTCTTTTGTGATTAGTCCATTGTTTTTACCAACTGCCCCTCAATTTTTAAAAAAATGTATATTTAATGGAAGTCCTCTCTAGTTACCTATTATAATTAAGACTATATTTAAAATTTTTATCCCTTGGAATTTTATCTTAATTATTAAAACATCATAGCTTTAAGCTGATGAGGCAAAATTTATCACTGTACCATCATTAAATTTTAGTTGTGTGCTATTGAACCGACTCAGGAACAAGGACAGCTCTTTGGCTGAACCGTTGGCATTTTCCTCCTGGCCTTGACACAGAGACAGGAACGATTTGTTAGATATCCATCACATTACTTCTAGGTAGCATGAATCATGCAGTATTTGCAAGGCACTGATGGTGTCTTAATGCTGAACTACTCTGTTTTAAGCCTCGGCCATCCCTTGGGTTTACTCTCAAGCTCCCTGTTTGAATTATTTTATACTTTAGCTCTCAGTCCAAATCTCCTCCAATTCCCTGGCTGAATTGCTTCACCACATTTGGGCCAATCAGCAGAAGCTGTTTATCTCTCAGAAGAGTATGAGCTGTTGATTCCTAACACACTCAGCACTCCCTTCCCAATGACATAAACGAACTGTCATTTTCAGTAAGTAATTCCATTGAATTTCTGGGGCTGGATGACAGAGGATGATAGCAAGGATATGGTGGCTTCAGTGAAATTGTTAATATATAAAATCTGACAGCATATCCTTAGCTTGTCACAAGGGAGGATGATGGAAGCAACACCAGTGAAAGGGAAGAACCACAAACTGATTAGGGAGAAAGATGTTGAGAGTATTTCTGGAGAAATACGTAGACTGAGACAAGGAGGGGAGTTGACATTGGGTGAAAGAACACATAGAGATGATTTTTCCTAACAGTGACTGTTTCTGCCTTCCTGTAGGTTGAGGCTGTGAGTATGAGGAGCAGATATGAAATGAAACCAGGAAATTGAGACACAGCCAGAAGGTAGGGCTTTCAGAAGGTCTGAAGATATTGGCCATATCTTCAGGATATGGGGAGGTCAGAGCCATAGACACTTGTCACATGCCCCAGACACCAGTGAGAAAGCTGCCTGCAAAGAGCTCCACCACTTCTGCCGTCAGGGACAGTTGGAAGACAGCCGAGAGAGTGGGCATCTCGACTACCTCATTTCCATTTATGGGTTTTCCATTGTGTGTTCTTTGATGTTTTCAGCTTCTTTTCTGATAACTTTGTGGTAGAGTGCTAAAGGGAAGGATTCTTGGGCCATGCTCTTTACAGCCTTCCAGGGGTGCAGAAACGGGTCCATCTCCCAGCAAACCCATCACAACACCCATTTGTTAGCTCTTACCCTGGCACAGGCCCCTCACTAAGGGGCACGTGTCCCCAGCAGAGCCCCCAGAATGGACATATTATCATTGTGACTTTACAGTTGAGGAAGCTGAGGCTCAAAGACCCTGCGGGACTTGCCAAAGTGGGCATGGATCCTGTTCTCTGTGACTTAGAGCCTGTAACCCCAGAAATCTTTGCCTCTCAAATTGTTCAGGAGAATTAAGGAAGGTGCACTCTACACTTACCACATGAAGTTCCAGCCTGGAATAAATAGCTGTGGGTGTGTTCATTTCCTTTGCTTTAGCTTGTCCCTCCAAAAGTCAGGTCAGAGGATTACTTCTGGGGGAGGGCATGGTGAACATAAGAAAACCAGAGCTGGTCCATGTAGGCACTGCTCCTAGGAGCCCAGAGGCCTGGGTGCATCCCAGGGGTGCGAGTGGTCAGTAAGGGTATGGATGTGTCAGCAGCAGGCATGAGGGGGGTGCCCTGGGTTTCACGGGGGCTCTGCTCCCATGGCGCCATGACTGGGATGCAGTTAGGGCCAAGCCGTCGCCATGGGGTGTCGGGGAAGGATGATGGGTTGAAAGCAGCAGAGACTTTGGGAAGAGCAGCGCCATTGTAGTGTCTTTGGGATGCCAATTTCCAAAATATATTGGTTCCTGCTGCCCACCCTCAACATTTTGAGATTCAGCAGAACAACAGTATTGGCGACCATCTAAGCTGACTCCCTAGAAGGATATTTTGTTATCTTATCTATCCAGATGACTCAGAGAAATATACGCCAAAGGGTAGTGAGAGTGTAGATTAGATGGAATCTGGGGTGTTTCCCAGTCTGAGATCATGGTTCTATGATGAAATGACAGATGTTGATGTAGCCCACTGCTCAGCTGTCTTATGTCAGTCTCTGCCCCCAAATGCACCTTTGCTGTCATGGCTCTGGGAGCGTAGGTGAGCCTTTTACCCCTGACCCTGGATTGTCCCTGTGGTCCTCAGCTTCCTCCACCTCTCAGTGCAATGCTCTTGACTTCTAGTCATTTGATAACATGTGACCACAGAAGACCTACACCTCTGTGTGCCTTTGGCCTCTGGACCCCTCCTGTTCCATTCTTCCTTCAGTTACTAAAGTTTGTGGATCATATGTTGGTACAGGAAATCCATTCCTGCTTTGTTCAGAATTCATGTTTAAGAAGCAAATTCTAGCAGGGCTAACAGACTACAAGGGTAATTAATAGATGATTATAAGCAAGCCAATTAACAAATCTTATTGAAAGTTATCTTTTTAGGACATCAGTTGCTCCATGCAGCCAAAACTCATATGAGACTGCTTCAGACCATTCACACCACAGTGGCCCAGAGGCACTGCCAGGGAAAGCCATCCCCTGGGGACATGCTGCATGGCCTGTCTGTGTCTCCCAGGAGAAGCAATGCCCACCCATGCTGTGAGAATTGCTGAGCCCCATATAAATTTACCCCTGCAGACATACCACCTTTGGCCAAACTGTTCAAACACTTGTGAACTTCCAGAAGCAGAGGCGTGATAGCGCTCTGAAGTGAACACACAGACCACCTGGGCTTCTGCAGGAATAGTCAGTGGTTTGAACTTGCTATGTTATAAGTGAGAACTTGCTCAGGGCATAAACCTGCCTGTGCCAGATGGGGACCTGGAACATCACCCTGCTCCATGGGGGAATGCAGATGGTAAGCAGAATAGGCATGGAAATCCAAGTTAAGGCCTGGGATGCACAAGGCTCCCAAGTGACTCTTGGTTCCTGCCTCATGTACCTAGGTTCCCAGTGGAGGGCTCGGAAGGGGCCACCACGTTAAGACAATGGCCCGCTTTGGGGGAGGCTGCAAAGTCCAAGGCAAGGACAGGGTGGTAATGGGGCTGAGGAGCAGCAGGTCTGCAGCGCCACTAAGATCCAGGGTATTTCAAGAAGGGTCAGTGTGTCTTGTCTATGCTTGGAGGCTTGGCCGTGGGCTTTGTAGCTGTGGGCCTCAGCAATTAGTGTCAGCAGAGCATCTGTGAACAGGCAGGATAAGGATGTTTCTGAGGAGCGAAGAGGACCCAGACAGAAGAAGAGCCTGTATCCAGGTGTGAAGCCCTCACCCCATGGCGGCCATGAGGACTCATACCCACTTCATCCAGATGCCACCTGAGAGATGCTGGCTGGAGGGGATAGGGAGGGGAGTGGAAGAAAAACCTTGAAAGAACTAGCACTTGGCCAAAAGCAGTGGCATTAATCCAAAGTAAGACTGTTATTTATACTATTCCATTGCCTATACTATTAATAAGACTAAAAATAACTAGTAATAAGACTAAGTAAGACATAACTATTCTTTAATGTAAGACACAGAGGTACAACAAATCAGGCAGTTGCTGAGGTCACTTTGAATTATACTGTCCAATATAGCAACCACTAGCTTCATGTGGCAATTGAGATTTAAATGAACTAAACTAAATGAAACCAAAGATCCAGTTCCCCAGCCCCACTGTTTACATTTCAAGTGCTCAGTAGCCACCTGTAGCTACGGGCTACCATACTGGACAGCAGATTGAAAGCTCTTCTGTCATCTCAGAAGTTCCCCTGGACAGCGCTGGGCTAAACCATAAGCCCCAGGCTGCCACATCTCTCCTCTGTCTTATTCCCAACTGTGTTCTTAGGCATGTAGAGAGAGCGCAGCATCTAAATGAATATGGTCATGATATTCCCCAAAGTAGAGCACCCCACAAGTTGGTCCTAATAAACCTCTCCAGGCTTTGTCTCTCATCACTCATTCATTCATTAAACATCTAGTTATTGAGGGCCTTAGATGTGCTGGTGCTCAGCGAGATGCTGAGGACCGAAAGACAAGATATAATTCCTGCTCCAACAGAGCTCACTTTCTACCAGGGAAAACCAAAAACAGCAAACAAAATAGATGCACTCACCACTCAGCTGAGAAATACCAGGAAGGAAGCAAACATGGCAGAAAGAGCTGAAGGCAGCTGCTTCATGCAGAGCGGCAGATGAGAATAGGGAGAACAGAGGCTACCGTGGCCAGGATCCTCACCTGACCCTGGTCTGCTTGCCCACTGAGCACATGCAATGCTCACAGGTACAGGCTTGCACATCTGTGGGCAATGAGCTATTACTGACTCTATATAAAGAGCTCTTCCCAGCTGTGGGGCTGCAAGGTGGCAGAGAGGCAGGGAGACAGAGGTGGACTTGCTGCTGCATGCGGACTTATCCTGAGGTGGATGGGATTCTAGTGCTCAACCGGCCAGCACGAGAATGAAAATTGGTGTAAGACCTTTACCCCAAAAACATTCCACTGTTCTTTGGTATGCTGCCAAATTCAGAGTGAACTTGCCCAAGGCTGGAAGCCTCAGGTGAGACGACAAGGCTTCTCCCAGGAGGCTGCATTCCAGCCCCAGCCAGAACCTCTCTGAGTCTGAAGCCCCAGCATCTGCCCCAATGGTGCTACAGGAAAGCCACAAGTGGTTGTTGGATGGATATAAACGTGAGGGTGCAGATAGGCAAGGGGCCAGGGCCAGACCATCCTTGGCAAGTGGAGTCTGAAGCCCTTAATGGGGACATGGGCCTGGTCAGTGCTAAGAGCAGAAGACCACTCGGCAGGTAGGAGAGAGAGGTGAGGGGGATTTAAAGAAGTTTGCAGGCCTCTTCTTTAGGGGTGCATGATGTCATCTAATTTATCTTTAAATAAGACCACTCTGGCCACTCTGTGGTGACTGGGATGGGGTGGGTGGCAGGCAGCACAAGCAGAAGCGGGGACTTCAGTGTGTAGATGCGATGGTAATGGTTGGCCCACCCTGGGAGCGGGTCATCAGTGAGGAGCGCACACCTGCCGCGTGTCAGTCAGACTGTCCTTGTTCAGCTTCCAAGCCCCTCCCACTCTCCCTCCCCAGCCCAGGATGCACTTGTTTCTCTTCTAGTTCTGCTTTCAAAACTCTGCCTATCCTTTAAGAACTCAGACTGATCTTTCCCTTGAAGAATTTATGCTTTATTACTTGGAAACATTACAGTGCTGGGTATCTGTGCCATTCACATATATGGTGTTCAACACGCTGTCTTATATTCTGATTTTTCAAGTTTGATCTTCCATACTGCTCTGAAAACCGCTGGATGACCTGAGCAGCTCTTAAACATCCTCCTGTACCTTATTTCAGAGTTAACACCTTGCCCAGTATCTTAGACATGAGCACTCCATCATATTTGTTGAAGGAACAAATGATTGTGTCTTTGTGTGTCTTTTTGATGTGTATCTTTCTCTGTGTTAAACATCTTATTTTTATTTGCATAAGCCCACTTCTTTGAGTGTCATTTCCTAACCAACTCCATGAAGGGAATACAAAACTATTATTTTACACATAGTATCTGTCCCTGGTGGGCTGCATTTGGCAGCAACAATGGTCTGAAATCTCCAAAGGCTTGGTAAGAGCTGTGGGGAAGCGCAGAATGTGTTCAATTAACTCCCGTTACTCAAAGTAAATGGAGGTGCATAAGCCAACAGTCATATATTCTCAATTGCTCCTATGACTAAACTGTGAACTCCTTAAACAGGGTTTATTCATCTCAGCACAGGCAGGACTGTGTAAGCCTGGTGCATAGTAGGCTCTCTCGGTATGTTGGTCCAATACGCAAAGAATCATACAAACACTGAGCCTTCTGACAGCCCACTTGGGAAGGAGCTCCATGGTGGAAACTCAGTAGTTGGGGAGAGGCCAGGGAGAGGCAGCCTCACCATCCTTGCAATGGGGGCCCTACATCTTTTTTACTATCTATTCTTGTGCAGTTGAGATGTTAAGAGTGTGCAGCAAGTAGGTGAGAATGTACTGACAAATATAATCAACCATTTCCCATCTTACCTGTCACCTGCCACAACTTACTGTCATATCATTTTCTCTCTCCCAGTTCGTTCATCCTTCCATGTCCTGTTTCACTCTGTTTGGCAGGGATCCTGGCCAAGGGCCCCCTTCCCTCACCCACTGAATCAGGCAAGATAAGGAAACCTTGAATTGTCTGTTTCCTTTCTTTCTTTTCACTCTGAAAGGTTTTTTTTTTTTTTTAGTGCATTTCATTTGCAAATATTAGCATCATGTCTATTTCTTTGCTGGCTCAAGAGCATCTTAATTTGTGGTATCTTCCAGCCCATTAGTCACATTCTCAATTTCAGAAGCAAAATTGAGAGGGTCTCTATACAGGAAGCTGGGAAGGAGGCTCCACTTTGGGGGCTGCCCCTGGCCCAGTTCTGCCCTGAGTGTTCTGGTGAACTCTGTGCCATCCCTGAATGAAGTGCCTCCCCCCTCCTCTGTTCCTGGTGGTAAAGGGAGGGGAGGGGGTTCCTCCTATTTTCTGCAACCCTTCACTTAGGCAGGTATGAATAATGCAGGACACCGGCGCTCTCTCTGAAAGCCCAGGTGAGGGCAGAGGGCCTAGCCCAGGCCCTGAGCTCATTTGCTCTCTCCTACAAGACTCCACAGAGACCCCCCCGAGGCTCCTGGCTGGCCAGACCACAGCTGCACTTGGAGAGAACACGGTGAGCACTGACTTTGGAGCTGAGCTCCGCTGTTGTTTCCTTTCCTTAGCTATTTACTGGCTTTCCTTAATCTATGAGAATGTCAGAGGCCACACCTGAGGTGGAGGACCCTCGGTGCCTTCTGAGCAGCAGCTTGCTACCCAGGGAAGGCTTCTTACAGCAGCCCAGGTAAGGGAGCTTTGTACTCATTCTTTGATTTTACAGATATATATATATATGAGATTCTAAGATGAAAGTGTGGCCATGACTTAAGAGAGGCTAACCCTGCCTAAGCTGGGCTTTGTATATGGGGTCCAGAGGGAGGCAAAACGCGCTCTTACCTCTGGGGTGTGGGTCAGTTTCACAGCTGTAGCGATCTATGTAAGCAGGTATTCAAACCTTCTTCTTTCTGAAATGGTCGAGGTGCTTTATCTCTGGTATTGTTGTTTGTTCTACAGTTGAGTCTGACTTCTTCGCTCAGTCCTTAAATAGAGATCACTGTGTTCAATATTTCTCCCTAAAAAGAAGACCCAACTAGTCTGAGAAATTATTTGGGATTCCTAATTCAACTTGTGGGAAACAGCTCTGATTACTTGAATGAAGACACCAAGATCCATCCAGTCTCTTCCAATCTTCCTTCCCCCCCCACCCTGCTGGCCCATTCCCTAAATTCGTTCAGGGCACTCAACCACCCCTGACTGAGAAGGGCCATCTCTATTTTTTTAAAGATCTTCAGAGAAGACTCCAGAACATTCTTTTCTATCCTGTTCTTCTATAAAACAACCCTCACTGGCAGAACAGCCTTCACCCTCTGTGTTCCCTGACATGTGAACCATTTCTCCTCGTAAGGCTCTTCCCATCCAGCAGGCTACCCACTATTCCCATTTCTACCCAGCAAAACCCCACCCATTTTCTGAGTGCCACAGGATTTATGAATGAATCATACAGGGTCACTGACCTACTTGCTCATAGTAGGTCTAGCTAGGAAGACAGACACAAACACAGGCATTTCAACACATATGATGTGGTAAGCCTAGTGCTTTGGGGGTTGCTACAGGGGCATTGCCTAGGGACCTACAACCCACTTTGCGGAGATGAAACTTGAACTCTGTCTTGGTGAGCAGGAAGGAATGAGTCATATGATGAAGTTGGTGGAAGGGTATTCTAGATAAAGGAAACCAAAAGCAGTTTATTAGAATATACAGTAGGTTAGTAGAGAAGGGCCAGGACCAGCTGGTATTGAGAACTTGCCACATAGCAAGGCTGTTCTACGCTCTTTATTTGGCCGATCTTATCTGTTGCCTATTACCCTGTAAGGGGGATATTGTTGCCATCACTGCTATCTACAGATGAAGATGCTGAGACACAACGAAACAGGGCAATGTAGCCATGCTCACAGACAGTAAGTCAGGTGCAGAGCCCTGGTTTGAACCCAGGGCTGAGCTCTACACAGCTGTCCTGCTTTAGGTGACACTGAGTCACAGAGAAGGCTGAGATGCCTTCAAAGGTTTGGAGTTAGCAGGTTCCAGGTCTGGCTTTGCATCAACTTCTTGTGCAATCCCAGATGTGCCACAGAGACTTTGTGGGCCTCAGCTCTTCTTCTGTAGCATGGTCCTCCAGCAGAGTGGCTGTGCCTACCAGAGATTTTTGGCAAAGTCTGAGGACGTGTTTGGTTGTTTCACTGTTGGGGAGGTGCACTGGCATTTAGTGAGCAGAGGTCAAGGGTGATGCTCAAGGTCCTGCAGGGCACAGGGTGGCCCCACCACAGAGGAGAGCCCTGCCCTGCATGGCTCCATGCATAGCCTGCATCACATAATATTTTGAGTGTTCTGGGAGCTCATGTAGGTGCAGCTCCCAACGCAGAGACCACTGGCTCAACAGAAGGGCCCCCAAGGACACCCAGTTCTCTTGGGTGGATCTTCCCATTTGGCAGGATCCACTTTCTCCATGAACCCCATGTTTTCTTCAGAGTAAAATCCTGCAGGGCCCGCAGCTGCCCGGCCTGCTGGCAGCAGTTCAGCAGCTCCCATTTTGCTGGGCTGTTTTCTCTGGGAGGTTCAGCCTTCTTTCCCTGGCTGTGTTGCATCTCGCCGGCTCCTGGCATTGCCTCTGACAGCTGAACTTATTGAGAGACCAGGCCCAGAGGAAAGTGTTCAGCCCAGCCTCACCATGCTCCCTGGCTTGACCCAGACCCACAGCAAGCCAGGCAGACATCTCTTCTCCGCATTGCATAGGGCTTTCTTTCCCCAGTTATCTACATGACTTTGAAAATCATTTCCTCTACTTTACTTGGTTTTCCTTTGAGCCCGGTTGCCTGCTCAGTTCTCTGTCCTCTCTGTTTATTTCTACTCCTCATTTTTCCCATTGATCAGATGCCCTGGAAATAGAGCAGGAACAGTGTGTTCCCTGTAATATTTGGTTACACTTCATATTTCTCAGCAAAACCTTGACTTGGAACACCAAGCAGTAAAAATCCAGGCCTGCTCTGCTTACCCTGGATGTGGGCTTCAGCACAGGCTCTGATTCATGACAGATCTGTTCCCTCCTGAAAGGGGAGTCACACCCAGTAAGCCGCCAAGCACCCCGCAGAAAGTAGTTTCCTCAAATAAGAGAGTGGCTATAATATACTTGGTGCCCAGCTGAATAAAGGCATCCCATCCAATAAAAGTGCCAGAAGAATATACTGTTGAATCCCATAACTTTCCTTAAACAGAACAGTTTTTCTAAACCAGCCTGTGCCATCAGCGCTAAAAACACTAGTTTTGTCTGATGCCCCTTTTTACTTAAGTGTATCAGAGACCTAAGGAAGCTCCTTGGTGCAGCAAACCATATGGGCTTCTTTGGTGAGTGGATGAGAGCTATATACCCTCTCCGCAGGACTCCACTGCCCACATCTCGGACTAGCGTGAGTGTCAGGAGCACATACGGGTGGAACTCAATGCCCAGGGCATAGACCACTCACTTAAAGGCAGAGTCCCCAAGGCCACCCAGTCCTCTTGGGAGGATCTTTTCCATGATGGCTTCAGTGATAGGATCCGCTTCCTTTACAACCCCCACATTTCCCTTAAAATAAAATCCTGTAGGGTCTTACAGTCGGGAGGGCTCCATCCACAGATAGCCATGGTTTCAAACTGAAGAGCCAGTCTGTGCCCTCCCAGCTTAGGAAACACTATTAGGAAATACTGATAGCAAAGCCTTGTTTGATGGTGCTAACAGAAAACAACAATATAAACTCTTACTCAAACCTATCAGCATTTTGCATTCTGAAGTTTCTCTTTAGGTATAAAGATATGTTTTCTTGTGTGATTTTAAAAAGCCAGGAAAATGAATAAAATGAAAGAAATTGAGAACCAAGAAATGAAGAAAGAAACTGAAAGCAAGGGTTTCCTAGGAGCCTCATCTCTCACCTGATAGAAAGCAGTTCACAAGTGGCCCACGAAGGCCCTGGGCCACCTGCAGATGCAGCTCTGAACTGAAGTTCCAAACGTGCGAGGACATGATCATACGTGCATTGAAACTACTGGCAGCAACTCACAAGGCCCTGGCTCCTTAGAGCAGGCAGACCTTTAGTTGGTCCTGCCTGCTTCCACTGAGGGAGAGAACATTCAGTTCCACATCATTATCCCTACCCCATCCTTGGAAAGAGCTGAGGTCCTTGATCTGCTGACCAGCCACCAGCCCTTTGTTGTGGAAAGTGGGGAGGGGGTCTGCTGCAGAGCTCACCAAGTGGCTTCCAGTGAGAAAGAAGGTGGCATGAGGGGAGGGCTGGGTGAGGAAAACCAGTGGACAGGTGGAGAGAGGTTGGAGAACCTGCTGAGGGAGTGAGCAGTGGTAGGAACAAATGTTACAAGGAGGGACTGTAGTGGGAGGAGCATGGACACTTCTAGGGACACTTGCGGGCAGTCTGGTGAAAATTCCATTTTCCTGAAGGTGGACAGACTAAATAACTGCGTGGCTGCTCAGTTCACCTGCGGAGGTCACATGTTTCTTCCGGATGCATGTCCCAGTTGAGATGGGTGGTAAGGATCCAGATGTAACCAGATCCCGTAGATTGCCCCATTCTCATTCCTGTGTTCCATGCTTTCCCCCACAAGGCAGGGTTCTCAACAACCAGAACCCAGAATGTGAGAGACAGGAAGATACATGAGAATGAGAACCTTTCCTGAGGGAAGCATTCAAAACTCTCAAGACCTTGTGATGAATGTAAAAAGAGTAGCTTTCAAACTCAGTTTTGGGGGAAACTATGAGAATTATTAATCAAAAAATAATCAGAATAACCCCTGCCAGTTGTGGTTTGTTTGAGTCAGAAATGAATTTTCGTTACTGCCCAAAGGGCAAGCAGGTCATTATGGGATTAAGATTTAAGTCACAGGTGCTTCAAAAGAGCTTTTCTCAGGGAAGGTGGAGAGTTAATTTTTAATTAAAGCTTCCCTTTACTTAGGCTTCTAGAGGCTCTGTGCCATCTATTGGGAGTAGGACTAGAAATGCAAAAGGCGCAAGAAGACCAATAGTCCAAGAGCCTAACACTTTTGAACTATATTCTTACCTGCAATGACCGTGTTGCTTTGCGAATGTAGGTAAAATACACCCATTGTATCCAGTAGTCCGAATCCCCTGCTGCTGAGTAGGGAGACAGGCATTGCTGAAGAGAAGCAGCACAGTGCACACTCTTGGATGTCTCTTTCCTTCCCTCTCCCTCTGAGCAAGGTGGGGAACTCACGTTTAAGCCAGAGAGAGAATAGGGCAAGTTCTGGGCAAGCAAGGGCAGGGAGACAACAATTTGCACCAGGAGAGGATCTCTAGAGCTGGGTCAGAGGAGGGGCACTCTTTTCCCCTGCCTCTCAGCCTCTCTATTTCACCATTGCAGGAGCATATCTCCATGTGGATGGGCCCTTAGCCAAGGTGATTACCCACATCAGCCTGGCGACCCCTCACCTTGGAGGCAGCATTGCTGATCATCTCAGAGGCAGAAGAGCTGGCCCTGTGCTTTTAATCTCATTCCCTCTTTCAGCCTCTCCATCCCTTGATTTCAAAGGCTTTCTCAAACAAATGTGAAGTTGAAAGGATAGGCTTCAATTATTTCATTTTGTGAAGGTTAAAAAGGTTCTTGTAAATGACTGATGCAAATCCTGGAAACTCGGTTAAAACAACTGGATACCAGATGGCAAAGGAGAGTGGTTTACTGTAAAGGGCTTCAGAGTAGGCGCTCATTTACAAGAAGCAATTACACAAACAGCCCCGAGTATCCAAGAGCCCATAAAAGGATGGCTGGGGTACAAGAGTGGCATCAGTTCATCAGTGGTACATGTGGGGTTTCCACCCTCACCAGGCGACTGGTCACCTTGCCCATGGCCCACCGCCCTTCACCTTCCCTAGGACACTAAGTCCAGGCTGGCAGGCCAATAAGTAAAGAGCTGCACCTTCAGAAAGAGACACTTCCACTTTTCCACCACTTGGCTGCCTGGGAGGGCTTCCTAAAGAGACAAATTTGACAATATAAGGAAAGTATGCAGCTGTCATCATCAATGACTATTAAGCCTGGAGAACTGGATTTTTACTTCAGGTCAAGGGGACAAGAAAAAATCCCTTTACATCTGGGATGCTTTTATATCCTTAGCCTCTTTAAATTGAGAGTGCACATAATATTTACTAGCTATGTCCATATATACACATATTCTTGCATGCATGTAGACAGAGTAAGTGTGTGGTTATAAAGCCCTGGGTGAGAATTGCACACGGTGTTGTAGCTTCTTGCTTGGCACTCCTGGCCACTTCAAGCTGACTGGGTGGCCCTCACGCACACAGGGCCTCATGCGCCCATTTCAGCTGCCCTGAGCCTGAGCCCCTGCCTCTGAGTACCATGACCTCCCCCAGATCAATTCTCTGTCTTATCCCATTTTGACCAGCCTGGCAGAGCTGAAATGGGCCCAGCATGTCAGAGCCAGATGGAATATGTCTGAAAAAAGCATTTGATTCCCCCATGTCCATCAGTTAATGAATGGTTAAACCAAGTGGGATAATGTAAGTTTGTTAAATGACAGAATTCCACAGACTGCCTGGCTTTAACAACAGAAGCTTATTTTTCACCGTTCTGGAGGCTGGAAGTCCTAGATCAGAGTGCTGTCAGGACTGGTTTCTCTTGAGGCCTCTCTCCATGGCTTCCAGGAGGCTGCCTTATCCCTGGGCCCTCACATGGTCTTTCTTCTGTATGTGCGCATGTCTGTATACAAATTTTCTCTCCTTATAGGGACACCAATCATAGGATTAAGGCCCTGCATAAAGACCTCCTTTTAGCTTAATTACTTCTTTAAAGATCTTATCTCCAAGTACTATTACATTCCTCAGTACTGGGAGTCAGAACTTCAATATATGAATTTTAGGGGGAATAATCAGTCCATAGCAGTGGTATATCTATGCAATGGAATATCACTTGACAATTAAAAGGAATGAGTACTGAATGCTCACTGCAATATGGGTGATCCTTGAAAATATTTTGCCAAGTGCAAGAAGCCAGACACAAAGGGCCACATAATGTAGGATTCCATTTACAAAAAATATCCAGAATAGGCAAGTCTATAGGGATAGAAAATAGAATAATGGTTTCTAGAGGGTGGGAGTAAGGGAGAGTGGGATCTGACTGCTAATGGGTATGGGATCTGGGATTAAAATATTCCGAAATTCGATGGCTGTGATGTTCATACAACTTTGAATATACACTAAAACCCAATAAACTGGATACAGTAAAAGCCTACATTTATGCTACATAAATTGTGTCTCATTAAATCAAAATACATGTGCTTCCCATGTGGGGGGGCTCCCAGAGAGGAACACCGTGTCTAGTAAATTTTGCAAAACACCTTCTAATCATTTTTATGTCAGATTTAGCACTCAAACTGAAGCAGATTTAAATCAGTGTCTTTTTCCTGAGAATAACCTATATCCTTGGGTATTGCAAAGCCAGATTCAAAGTCCTGCTCAACTGTTAGTGGGAGCTGAGGAGGTTGAAGGGACGTCAAAGACCCTAGTCTGAGCCAGTCATTGTTTACTGAAGCTCCTGAGCTTTATCAGAAGCTAAATGTACAATCTCACTCCAAGTGGTCACCTATTTTGTCACAGCGCATATAATTTTCAGTCCTCTCCATGCCCTTCTAGCCACTCGGCACTCCAGTCTTCAGAGACCTCTGGGATTGTGAAAGTCACCCCCTCTTCCGTACTTCCAGGAAGCAGTAGCCTAATAATCCACTTCAGCCAGAAGAGTAGCCGTTCGTCATCATCTGCCTCTCCTCCCTTCCTACATGCCTCTTCTCCCAGGCCTGAAAGATGCTCTTTACCTCCTCAGACTTTGAGCCATATAGTCATTCTTTCCTTCATTCAATCAGTATGCATTGGGCTTCATTTACATGTGTACACTTTATACTCACACTCATAAACCTGAGTAAAGTGATCATTGTCCCTGGGATCAACCTACCCTGTAATATCCACCAAATGTGATTGGATTATCTGTTCGTGTGTTTATTTCAGACTTGGCCCTGGGTGTGGTTTCTGTGTCTTGTTCAACACCACACAGCTAGTGCTTAACACGGTGCCTAGAGCATAACAGGTGCTCAAGGGATGTCTGTAAGTCTGTTGAATGAATAAGCAACATCACCAGATACCTCTCAAAGTTTAAAATGTTTTCAGTTATGGGAATTCTTCTTTTGTGGGACCCCTTATTATTCCAATATCTGTAATTTATTTATCAATCTTTATATGAGGTATGAGAATAACTTATTGGTTTAATAAATAGAAAAACTTAATCCAGGAAGAATCTGTCCACAATGAGACAAGTAAGTTCACAACCTTGAACTTAAGGTTAAGGATTCTTAACCTTAATATTATTGATGTTTTGGGCTGGATTATTCTCTCTTGTTAGGGTTCTCCTGTGAGTTGTAGGGTATTTGGTAAAGTCCTTGGCCTCTACCCACTGGATACCAGTTACACCCCCACTACCATTTGTGATGGTGAAAATGTCTTCAGACACTGCTAAAGGTTGTCGAGGGGCAAATCATGCCGTTGAAAACCAGTTTTAGAATTGTATGGGAGAGCCTTCCCAGATACTATTTTTCTCTCCCTATGTAAAGTTATTTTTCTTTTAAAGACTTCTAGTTTTAAATATCTTTGCAAACCTCCTATTCAATTAATCAATCAATCAACAAAAACTATAAATATAAACATCTCAATTGGCTTATTTTTGTGTTCTAGTAACACTATTCATCCATCTTCATGCATTATCTAGGCACCAGACCACTTAAATAAAGTTCATTTTCAGATCAAAGGAATACCTACCACCATCACACTGCCCTCTTCATTCACTTACTCTCTCTCAAACACTCTCTTTCTCACCATCATGCACACACATCTGGCAACTTCCTATCTAAAAGGTGGGTGATGAGATGGTTTCTTTGTCCTCCTCTGTGGTAAAAGTTCTGGGGCTTCTTCTTTATCTGACTCTCTATTTCAGACACATGGCTATTCGACTTTCCTGCCATTTCCATTTAGTTGGACCCATGTGGCTTATTCTGCTCAACAGGTTAAAGCAGGGTGCTGTGTCTAGGGGACTGCCTGCCACTGCAGCTCTGAAAAAGGCCTTGAGATGACATGGCCAACCCTGGGATTGAAGCAGTCTGGATTGCAGGTAGCTACATGGAAGTCACTTGCCTTGAGGAGTTTCCCAAGGCCACTGTGGACTCTGCTTGAGTGAGAAATAAACCTTTGTGGTATTAAGACAATGAGACTGTGGGCTTATTTGTTACAGCAGCATGCCAAACTTATGCTTATGATGCTCTAGTAACTGATGGGTACATCTACTGAGGAATAAGGTCCAAAGTTCCATCTGAGCTCTCTGGAACCTTCTCTGAACACTTTTGACAGAATAGCAAGTCGCAGGTTAGAGCATCGGTTTACGCAGCTAAGAAGGAGAAGAGAAGAGAATAAATTCATTTTATTTTATATGCAAATTTTCTTAAATTACATGAACAATTGCTTACATAAACAAAATTTCAATTACAAATAGTTTTAACAATAAAGTCTATGACACTGGACATTCAAAATGTGCTTTTGTTTCTTTAAGTATTGGAGGGAAACCTGATGAATTCAGATTCAGAGGTTTGGAGTGGCTTCCCATCTCAAAGATGTCTTTGTATCCATACTTTGGGCTTCTAGCAGTTTACATTCCATATAAGCCACTCAAAAGTAGCTTCCAATACCAATGGAAGGCATGACATTGGGCTGACAATTTATTTAGGTACCAGCAAGGCCAGGCTATCCTGTGTCTGTTTGGGCCACTCTGCATTGATTCTGGTCAATGGCCTGTTTTAAGAAAGGCTTAGTTCAGATTAAAAAAAAGAAAATCTGCCCTCCCTTGAGTAAACTTGGTAACCTGACAGCTCCAGTGGGTAAATAATGCACTTTTAAAAAGCCTTTCCAAATAGGTTTTTATCTAGCAAGCTGCTTTTATAAGCTACCATTCTGCCTAATATCCACTTATTCAAAAGTCCTTAAAAAATGTCACAGTTTGAAAATGATAGACATTCTACTGTATCTGGGTTTGCTAGATATTATTTTTTTAAAAAAAAGAAATGTATTTTTTCCCTTTGGTTAGGGAAAAAGTCTTTCTTGAAATACGATCCTCTCAGATAAATAATGGCAATAAAAGTAAATGGAAAGTGGGAAAGAACATGCTTTCTCAGTGCAGTGTGCAGCACTTTCTAATTGGAAAATGCTAAAAGGGAGTTCTCCTTGGAGGCCTCCCATCTGACTTCTGACCAAACAAAACAGTGATTTGCTTATAAGCACTGAGGTCTCTGTTTTCCTTGTTAAAGGAGAAGCTAAGAAAGGAAGAAAAGTATTAAGTTATAAAACTGTATTATAGGAATGATTCAAGTGGATACTTCATACATTATGGTGGAATAGAGAAATTATAAAATACAAGGAGCCGAAAAGACCTTTGAGGACATCTGATCAACCCCAGGAAGCACAGACAATAACTATGTAGAATGTTGTTGAGCCCAGTGCACTTTTTATTCTTGCTAGCATAGTGCCTCTGCTCATGTTGAAAAATGCCATTTTTCCATTTAAAAAGAAATCTATTTAACTTAGCAGAGTTATTATGGAATTTTGTGAGGCATTTATTCACCTATCACAAAACAAACCTCTGGTTTGCCAGTGGCTTTGAAAGCCAAAACGTTTGTAGTCCAGGACCAGATGGGTCCCGTGGTCCTGGCACCTAATCAGTTGCCAAAACTGGATATTGTCAGTCTTTTTAAAAGTCTTCTCATTTCCTTAATTAAAAATACTAAATCAGTAATGTTAGAATAATTAGTATCAAAATACTGTAGAGTAGATACAACAAATAGTGTGACTATGATTTGACAAGATAATCATTACTTCTACCTCCATCTTTCTTCCCACTTCCACTCTCATTTCCTTGCTATTCATGCCATTTTAATATTTATTTTTAATCATGTACAACATATGTACAGGTAAGTGTATACGTAATAAATACAGCTTGATGAATTTTCCGAACAGAACTCACTCAGGTAACCAACCCTCAGCTCAAGAAAAGAACATGACTGACACCCCCAAAGTCCACCTGGGCAGCCGTCATCCTGACTTCTAACATCATAGATGGATTTTGCCCGAAAGACCTGGAAACGTCTGTTATATAGCTTTTGTTTCTGGCTCCTTTCACTCCAGCTTATATCAGTGAAATTCATCTATTGCAGCATATTTTTTCTTTGTATTTTAAAATCTAATTCCTCCACTTTGGGTAGATTTACCTCTATCTTCCTAGTTGGTATTCCTTCTTTTCTAATTGGAGTGTTAGATTTCATCGCCATCTTCTGCTTTCTTCCCTTTGTCAGGTCAGAATGGTGGTCTCAGTAGAACAACACACACACAGCATGCTACCCCAGGGATAGCTGGCTGATGCCTCTCTTCCAGGATCCAGCCAGTGGACACAGCTTATGCTGACCACACAGGCAGGTGAAGTGTGAGACTTCAATGGCCCAGCTGAAGTACTTGCACTAGACAGGTAGTAGGCACCTGTGATGGTAAATTGTATGTGTCACCTTGGCTGGGCCTCAGTAACCCAGATATTTTGTCAAACATTAATCTACATGTTTCTGTGAAGTTATTTTTCAACAAGGTTAACATTTCAATCAGTAGGCTTTGAATAAAGCAAGACTATCCTCCATAATGTGGGTAGGTCTCATTCAATCTCAACTGAAGGCTGTAATAGAACAAAGACTAACCTCCCCCAAGCAAAAAAGAAATTCTGCCAACAGACATTTGTACTTGAAGTGAAACTCTTCCTTGAGTCCCCAGCTTGCAGATTTTGGACTTGCTAGCCTCCACAATTATGTCAGTCAACTCCTTAAAATTAATCTTTCTCTCTGAGAGATATAAATGTAGATATAGGTACAGATACAGATGTAGGTATATGTAGATATACAGAGATAGACACACATATCCTGTTGGTTCCGTTTCTCTTGGGAACACTGACTAATACAGGGCCTCTCCCTACTCCATGGGAGACTTTGCCGATTGACGGGGACAGTACATCCTTTTCAGCTGAGCCCTCAGGATCTTCTCCAACTTAGTCCTCCAGGTAACTATGGTCAGCTGGTAAGAATCAGGTTGCAGACAGCAAGGTCATACATCTTGCTGTCCTCACATTAAAGCAGTGGTTCTCTATTGGGGTTGATTTTGCCCCCAACCCCAGAGACATTTGGCAATGTGTAGAGAAATTTTTGTTGTCACAGATGTGGGAAGGGAGTGCTATTGGCATCTAATGGTAGAAACCAAGGATGCTGATAAAATTCTACAATGCACAGGATGGTGTCTCTCAACAAAGACTTGTCCAGCTCCAAAGGTCTATTATACCATGACTGAGAAACATTGCACTAAGGAGACATAACCTATGGTCTTGAAAGTTTTGAGGTCATATGGACTGTGGGTAAAATTGTATTTCCAGAATATCTTACCTGGCCTTAGTGCAATCTGCATCCTCAGGGGTGGAGAGAAGTATGGCTTTAGTGCATTTGCATATCAATAGGCATTCCTCAGGGGTGGAGAGATGTTCATCTCCATGTAAATTGATAATTACCTGGGCAAGAGGGCTTATCTGGACCTGAGAGGTCAGGGGGAGTGCTGGTTTGCTTGGCCAGAGCAGGAAAAGGATGACCCTGGACTGCGGTTTGTGAGCAATAAATGGGTTTTAAGCTTTATTTCTGCCTTTGACTGGTTTTAGAGGTATTTTGCCCCAGGATTTCCTCTGCCCAGACTTACAGGACTCAACTATTAAAATGCAAACATCTTAGATAGGAAGTCCCTTAGTCCTCATCACAGTGATTTTATATGGATTGAGGAGAGTTCATCTTTAATAAACAATCTGTAAAGCTATTTTAAAATTCTGAAGTAATGTGGATATAACACACCCTCTTATTTATTATTTTTTGTGAGGGCAATTATTTTTAGTCTTGGCTTCTAATTCCCTTCAAAACTAACTCTCCTTTCCCTTCCACAGACTTGAAAATGGACAACCTTCTTCCTAACAAAATCCAGCTCACAAAATAATAATCTGAGTCAGCAATCTCTTCACCAAGAGGAACATGCTATAGATTCTGGGAAAGAGATTTTTAAAAATTAATAAATGGCAGCTTCCTGCACATTGCCACCAACAATAACAAATTGAGCAGAATACAGCAGTCAATATGAATATTTTAATTCCTGGCAACCAAGGGCTCTCTACAGAGGAGATTCTCTCAGCTCAGTACTCACTGTTGGTTTGAGTGGTTTGAGCAGAAGCCCAGCAGGTCTGTCTTAAGATGTTAAGCATTTAACACTTAGTCCAGGAGGCCCTGGCCATATGTTTCCTCTTGTAAAGGTATAGAGTCAGTAGGAATTTGCAAAAGAACTTTTGTCTACTATGGTATGTAAGGCACAGCACAATATTAATATAATATTAATGAAATAGTCGATAATATATTAGATTAAAAAACAAATTCTAAATACAGTGCAAATTGTATTCATTTAAGATATTCATAACATAGGACATGCAATGTGTCTGGAAAAGATGCATAAGTTGGGAAAATGTAAATTGATGTTTTATTAACACGGAATTTCATTGAGTTTTAGAGTGTTATACTAATTCCAAAAACCAGGGTAGAAAGGAATGAGTGATTTTTTTTTTTATAGTGAACAAAGTTCATAAGAAAAATATGTGACTATTCTTTGGAGACACTAAAGATAAATTATACAAAAATAAATCAGGCAACCCATTAACGTTTCTGCAGAATATCAGAAAATCAGCACTTGGGAAACTAACACATTCAAATTATTTTTAATACTTTGTGTCAGAGCACTTATTTGGGTGTGTCACCAATGAAAGGAAAATGGTAAATTTCTCAGTTTGGTATTTTCAGAACTGTTGGTGAATAGCTAAATAAATAAGTATGTAAGCAACTTACTTTTATCTCTGTCTCTTATAGCTAAGTAGCCAGTCAATTGTCTTCAATAGATTTTATTTCTAAAAGCCACACATAAGAAAGGAAGGTCAAGAAGATGAAAAGGATCCAGCCTCTCAGGTTGGATTTCAAGACCTTGGTGGCAATATTCCAGATATCCTTAAGCTTTGATGGCCAGGATGCTTAGCAAATGCATTACCACTCTAAGGCTTTGAACTCTTAGTTCTGAGTAACAGTGCATTGGACATTGTCTATGCAAAAAAATGTGAGACCTCATCTCTTTTTTCCAGCATATGCCTACCAATATTCCAAAACTGAACTGGTTTATGTACCAATACAAATTACCATAATTATCTGTATGAAACATAGCTAAGAAGGTAAGACAAGGTTGTAGAGACAGAACAATGTGTCTGTATTTTAATTATCCATGGACTCAGCCGATCAAAGGACTAAGAAGCAGATAATCGAGAAGTAAATGCACTAAGGGCTTTAGCAGACACATGGGTGTTGTGCTAAGACAAGGTAGGAATCTGGGGCTACAGCAGTTGTATGTAGTTAAGTGGTGTTGGCCATGCTCTGAGCCATCCATCTGACCTCTGCTTTTTGTCATGCAACACCATGGCTTGAACCAAACTATTCTCTGTTCTTTTGAACAGCGTATAATGAAATGTGCTTATTGGTAAATTGCATATGTTGGCCTTCTGTTGCATCATGTCTCTAAGAAGTCGAAACAAAAGCCAACAGCAATGAAGTATTTTCCCACATTGACCAATATTATTTCCCCATATTGACCAATGTCCTTGTGGTGACCCACTGATAGCAATGTCACTTGTAGTACTGAATGCTCCACCCTTCAGGCAGCTTGACGTCCACCTATTTCCTTCAAGCTTACCTCAAACTCATCAAGTAAATCAACGCTGTGGCCAAGACTTGACTCAGACTCCAGAGGAAGTCAGACCTGGGTTCAGATCCTGCCTCTGTATCCTAACAACTCTGTGCTCTTGCTCACATCACCTCACTCATCTGGAGAAGGGGCACTATACTAGCTAGTATTTATTGAGTGCCTACAGTATGCCAGGTTCTGTTGCCACCAAATGCAATGCCATTTAATAGTCCTAATAACAGCCTTCAGGCAGGCACCATTATCATGCTATTTTACAGATAAGGAAACAAAAGGCAAGTGGCAGAGCAGGTATTGGTGCCCCGAGCTTCTGAGGGCAGTAACTGCCTCTCTCTTTAATTTCTGAACCACTGTGCTTCTCACCAGGGATCTTTTCTGACTCACATCAGCATCTGTGCTGCATTATCGCTCTGAAGAGAAAATGAGTCAGGACACACAGCACACAGCAGAGGCATTCACACACACACAGTTTCATCCATTCAATGAACGCTGAGCACTGATGGAGCCCTAATGCGTTAGCACTGTTCTAGGTCCTGGGTAAAGATCATCGGAGCCCCTGCCTTCCCAGAGCTTAGAGTCTAGAAAGGATAGACCACAGTCAGCTCAGTATAGCATCACTAGTGCCATGCAGAAAAATAAAGCAGGGAATGGACAGTGACAGCTTCGATAGTTGGCAGGAGGGCATGAGTGGAAAATGGCAGGGAAGACACTTCAGATACAGGGAAGGTTTCTATCGGGAAGTAACCTTTGAGCCCAGCCCTGATGGACAGGTAGAGAAAGCCATGGGAGGATCTAGGGAACATTATTACTGTTTTTATAATCAAATTAATTATGTGCTAATTTCTTAGTTTAACCAAAGACAGTTCTTGTCACCAGTACAAACCAAGGGTATCATTTCTCATCTTTTGCTCACTACTCTAACAACAAACGAATAAAATTAAAAATGCAGGTGGAAAAGGAAACAGCTATTCTGAAGACCAGATAGAGCCTGGTTCACAAAAAATCTGAAGGTATCATGAACGGAAAGGGAGCATTTCCATCTCTCAGGCAGCTGATAATTCACAAAGTCTCCCAAAGACAAAACCACAGTTGGCCACAGTTTTGTTGGTTTCACTTAATTCTCTGACCCTGACTCCTCCTGTGGCTAACAGCACATCATAATCACAGTAAATTCTGCCTCTCTTCATTCCATTAAAGGAAACTCAGGCCATTTCAAACACCATCTTCCCATCTAATCTTGATTTTACAATGCTTTTCACTGAAGATTAGACATAATGCTTTTCTAAGAGGTTTGTCACAAAAGAGAGCTTAATTGGGACTCATATTCTCCATCCACACATTTGTTCTAAAGCTTTACTTTTAGGAAACACGTTTGCCGTGAATGATTCACGTTCTATAGGTATAGATTATGAATCCGGAACCAAGTCATTCAGGGGAGGAGATGCTTCTATGGCTCCCTGGGGGTATAACCACAACTCCCAGTGTAGTGGGTTAACTAGGGTCCCTCAAGAATATATGTCCATGTGCTAACCTTTGTGCTCATGAATGTGACCTTATTCAGAAACAGGAGTTTTACAGACATAATTAAGGATCTCAAGATGAGATCATCCTGGATTAAGATGAACCCTACATCCAATGACAAGTGTCCTTCAAAGGGAAAAGAGAGGAAGATTTGAGAAACAGGGACACAGACGGGAAGACCATGTGAAAAGTTAGTATCTCTGGGTTAAGATGGCCTGATTCATTCATGATCACAATAAAAATATGCTTGCTGGTGGTGCATTTAGAACATTTGGAAGTCCATTAGCTATGAGCCAGTTTATCCCCATAACCCTCATCTTAATCTTTATTTTTAAATTGAGAGTGACCAACTCTTTCCTGATTGACCATTGCTCTCCCTGTGTTGCTACGTTCAATCATTTCATAGATGAAGCTCTAGCTGGAGACCCAGTCCATTCCCTCAGGGTAACTTGGAATATTGCTGGCTTCATCCTTTATGTTTTATAGCTTAACACTCGGAGAGTGGTCTTATTTCTGTATCCTTGAGGATATCTAATTTTCTGGAGTAGAAAGAACACTGGAAAAAGGCAAGAGGTGAGGCTTCAAACAGAGAGGGAGCTGTTTCACAGAGATCTTGCAGTGCCCTCATCTGTGGGTTGTCCCTAACACAGATGGACATGAAGATCCAGGGAAAGACGTTTCTCGGGGGTGACATGACAAGACGTTTGTGGCCATGAGGAAGCAGGACTGAAGTTGATAGGAGCTGTTCAAGGGTAAGAGGTGGTTGTAGAGGCCTCTGAGAGCTGACCAACGACAGGACCAAAGCCACAGTAGCCACAAGAACAAAGAAAGAAAAGCTTCAAAGGATAATAAAACATTAGTACTGAGGATGGGAAGACCAATCGGATGTAGAGAATAATCTGGAGAGGAAACAAGGGTGCCTCACTAAATAAGATTTCCAAGATCATTTAAATTGGAAATAATCAAATTCCTTTGATGCTTTCAAGAGGTTAACTCTAAACATTTTGGGTTGTGTTCAAAGAACACTATTATGAGATAATATCCCAGATACTTATGGGAATTAAGCAGTTCAGGAATTCAAAGGCTCCAACAATCAAATGCATCAGGACCCTAGCTGAGGAGTATATTCTAGAAGTTGTATGTCCCATCATACTCATTTTCCTCCAGAAGCAAAATTTTTTAAAGAAATTATTTAGATAAGTCTCGATGTTCTTTCCTGAGGCAAAAGTTTTTTAGAAACCAACGTAAGAAATAAGAGGACTTTAGGCAGCCATGAGGCATCACTAACCACATTACAGGTGTGCCTCCTTGAAGCTCAAATAGAGCAAAGCCACAGAAGGCATAGGGCTGATTGGCTGTGGGTGGGGGCAGCCAGCTGGGATCGGGGGAAGAAGATGAGCAGGAATAAAGCATGCTAGTGGAGTGACTGAACAAGAGACCTCATTCTACAGTGGGCGTGGGGATGGGGGGGGGCCTGCAGCAAGCAAGTGTCTGCTCCTCCCAACAGAGAGTTTAGGAGATACAGAAACACAGGACCCACAGAGCTTACCTTCTGCGTAACAGTTGCTGCTGATGCCTCTGGAGCTTCTAGAAGGAAGAAGCTAGAAAGAACAAATCTCAGTGTTCTCAAAGTTTTGTACTTTTCTGCATTTATGGCATATCAGTGCTTGAATTTGGCTTTAAAGCAGATGGTTCCTGATTTGGGGGACTGTGAGCATATGAGAGAGAAAAACCTCTTCAAAATCAAAATACTACAGAGAGGTTTTTGGTCATGCAGAGGTAAAGAGCAGGGCCTGGTGATACAGAGATGTTTGACGATTTAGTACCAAAGAGCTAAAAAAGAGGTCTTTGAGGAGATAGCCTCAGGGTGGGGAGAATTGGAGGAGGAGAAATCCATGGAAGGCAGGGCCTGACCCCTTAGCTTGGGCAGCCTTCCTACCCCCAGCACAGAGCTGGGTCCCACTGCTGGTGTGTTTTGTTATGCCCTCCACTATTAATATGTATTGAATAACTTCTCAACACTTAAGAATATAGATATTTTACATGGAGACAGAGATTTAAGAATCGTTTTGAAAAATCTGAGTGTCTGGCAATACCAGGCTCGCATTCCCACAAGTCAATAACCACAGGTATAGAGGAGAAAAGGAGGAAACCTCTCCAGTTGGCCTCAGTTCCACCTCCCTGTGGTCTCGTGCCGCCTCTTGCATCCACAGGCCCAGTCTGGTACACATTTGGCCTTAGAAGCCATGTGTTAGAGAAAAGTTGACCAGCTGTGGACATAACTGAGACAGTCTCTGGGTATGGGCGAGACTAAGGCAGCCTCCAGGTCCTCTAGGGGAGGAGACTATTCTTCCCTGCAGAGAAAGGGCTCAAGAGGTTGGAGCATTGTATCTTTGGAAGTTTCTGGAAGCAGTGCACTAGAAGGGAGGACTGCCAACTGATAATGGGTGCATGCAAGAGAACCTCTCAAAGTGGAGTCGTGGGGGTTCATGCAGCCATGTGGTAGCCAGATGGAAAGAAGAGCAGGAAAGGTGGGGCCCCAGAACCTACTCTGTGTGTGCTGGGAGTACGGATAGGAGTTTGAAAAGTATCATGATGATGGGAACCTTAAATTATTGAAATTTAGATATTAAAATAAATCTAATGCCTAGACATGAATATTTGAAAGTTTCTGTACTGTATATATCTTTATACTAGAAGTTCTACTTTTAGGATTTTTATCCTAAAAAATGATGTAAATATGTACCCTGATTTCATTAAAAAGATTGTTATTGGATATAATTTATAATGGCAAGGAATTGGCAACAACTTTCAAAATCCTCAACAGTTGGACATCGGTTAAATGAATTGTATCCATCATTCAATAAATTCCCTGAAGGCATTCAATGACTCTACGAGAAGTTATTTAGAATATTTAAAGGCATGTCACCAGCATAATATGCATGGTATAATGACATTTTTATTAGAAATATAAACACACACAATGGGAAAAGTTTATGCATTTTTGTTTCCTAGGGCTGCTGTAGCAAATTACCACAAACAGGGCAGCCGAAAACAATAGAAATTTATTCTCTCGGTTTTGTAGGCCAGAAGTCCAACACACTCTCACTGGCCTAAAGTCAAGGTGTCCACAGGGCCAGGCTCCCTCAGAGGCGCTCGGAGAGGATCCTTCCTTGCCTCTTCCAGCTCTGCTGGTGGCTGGCATTCCCTGGCCGTGGCCTCTTCGCTCCAATCTCTGCCTCTGTTCCCATATCTTTTTCTTCTTCCCTGTGTGTCTGATCTCCCTAGGCCACTCTATTTATAAGGACCCTTGTGATTAGATTTAGATGCCATCCGGATAAACAGAATAATATCCCCCTGTCAAAATCATTAACTTAATCACATCTGCAAAGTCTCCTTTTCCTCGTAAGGTAACATTTACATGTACCAGGGATCAGACCTGATATCTCTGGCAGGAAGGGAGGCATTATTTTATCTGCTGCCCTCCCAAATAGTAAAAGATACTTTCTTTCCTTCTGCCTTCTCCATTTTTTTCTTAGCGTATCTGATAATAACTCTAACAAGGCCAATTTATTTCAGTTTCAATTCAGTTTATCTCAGATTCAGACAAACAAAATATTTGTGAATTCTTACTGTGCATATGCCTTTATGGCAGTGTTTTCACCCAGGAGCCAAAACAGAAACGGAAAACCAAAAATGCCAACATAAAATCTGTTTTTGCCCTTTACAGTTTTAAAAATTCTGTTCAATGTTGAAGACTTAAGATATATTAAAAAACAGAAACATGCAATAATCTTGATTTTATCAAATATGAGGTTGGATAGTATGGAAAATAGTATAGGTGGTAGGGGAAAATTCTTAAGAAAGGAGAGATAGACTTAAGTAATTAGGATGAGCTCCTTGGGAAACATGATTCAACACAGGCATTCCGTACTCAGAGATTAGGATTTAATGAAATATCATAAACACAGGAAACGCTGTCATCGTTTACAAGAATGCCTAGCAGATGTTTCTAACCGTACAAAAAGGGGTAGGATGTGAACATGATGTGCAAGAACAAAGTAACTATTTCCTAGGTAAATGTAGGTCAATGTTCTGAAAGGACTTAACTGTTAGGAGAAAGGTTTATTCCCAATGATAGCATATACCATTAAAAACAGGAATTAAAATAAGCATTACTTGTCAATTTTCTGAAAGGTGAGTGGTGAAGTAGACGACTCAATGATCCACTGCAGATGAGGAGTCTGGCTACATTTCCAAAGGAGGGAAAGCCCCAGAACAGGAAGTCCCCACCTGGTTCCTATTTGTGTGTTAAGTTTCTAAGTTAGATATAGTAGGAGATACACACATTTTAAATAGATTTCTTGTTCTCAAGGGCTTGTAGTTCAGTATGAAAGGTAAGGATAAACAGTATTGATGCAAAGCATTCAGCTATCAATGTTCAGGAGGCACAAATCAAGGCCTCCAAAATTAGAGGTGGGAGAGCCTGGCAGGCAGAGATTGCAGGGTAGAGGAGACTGTGAGAAGAAGGGAATGTGAATGACAGGTTTTTGAAAAATTGGAAGGAATAGAGGTAGAAAAATGATAATGGTAACAGTTAACATTTACCTAGCCATATGCCAGACACTGAGCTGAAAAACAATTTTTTAAAATCAATTTTGGGGAGTAATATCTTTTCCTGCAACCTCTTATTTTCTAAGCCTAGAGGTATGTGAATTAAATGAACAATGGATTAACAAGAGAAATTTATTAATATTTGTGTATATTAGAAGTTCATAAAAAAGTGGTTAGACTTGGGTGTTTACATACCTTTTCAACAAAGGAAAGGGCTTGGACTTCGAGGGATGATAAATCTGGGAGAAGTAACTAGGGAATATATGGGGGAACCAATGGAAGATAAGGGTTATTTTCGTAAGGTCTGTTCATGAAGACTCATGCCCTGTCTTCAATGGTAAGAGTCACTCTTTTCTTCCTAGCAGAGCACAGAGGGGACACCTTTCACAAAGGGAAATTTATGCCTTACTTTTGAGCTTAAGAACTCTTTCTATGTCAGCTTATTTTAAATTGCCTTTAGTTCATCCTTAGACCAAAGTGGCAAATATTTTGTTGGCATATTCTGATCTTCACAGCAATGTATTATCCTGATACTGCTATGATGCAGGCACAATTGTGGCCTCTTTTCATAGGTGGAGAAACTGAGGAGCAGGGAGATTATGCTCTAACAGGCAGACCTGAAGGAAAGGCAGGTGTTCATTTTGGGTGGAGGGTAGAGTAAGTGGCGTAGCTCTCACCTTGGCACCTTCAGTATGACCGACTGAAAGACTCCTAAACACAAGGCCCTCATTTGCTCCATTTTTCAGAACAAGTAGAAGGCTCCCCATTCTAACTTTTTCCTTTCAAGCTGAAATCCAACTATTCATGGAACATTTTAATAAATCGATAAAGTAAACAAAGGAGGTGAGTAACAGCAAGAAACAAAAACTCAACAGGATTATAGTGATGGGAGGAAATTAGAAAACATCCATTATGATGCTTTCATGTACTATACTCATAATAAAGGGAAAAAATGTATAAAGTTGGATAAAAATAGAACCACTGTATAATAATAGCCCATGCTATTGTTTATTTTACTGTGCAAACTTTGAAAAACATGATCCAATAGCCTAAAAAAGAAAATGGTTTTAAGAAAACACATACACACACACACACACACACACACACACACACACACACACGCTCCCCTAATTGCTGAACTTCCTAGAACTTAAAAGTCACTAGGAGGAAAGCATAGATGGCAGGAAGCTCACTGGATTAGAAATCTAGTGGATGTCCCAGCACTGATGACCAGCTGACTGGCCAGGACATTTCACAAACAGCCCAAGTTCAAGAACCTCATCCACTAGGTGCTTCAGCTGGTTTGCATAGGCCATGACCAAAGGTGATACTTGAAAATTTGCTCCTGACTCCAGAAAAAAAAAAGAAATCTCTCCATCAATTGTTGATTGATTAAACCTGTCAGACTTGATTGAGGCTTGGTAATAACACACGGTGCCAGAGAGATCTATGCTACCTTTGGGAAAAGCATGTGATGCCTTCACCTGATTCATTTAAGACAAGTTTACTACTTAAGTACCTAGAAGCTACTGTATTGACTCTGGGAGGATATAAGACTCTTGATATCATACCTCTTGCCTATAGGAACGTTGTACTAGTTTCCTATTGCTTTGTAACAAATTTCCACTAACGTAGCAACTTTAAACAATATTCGTTATTCGATCACACTTCTGTATGACAGAAATCTCTAACTGGGTTCTCTGCTCTGGGTTTTACAAGACTAAAATTAAAGTGTTGGCTGGCTAGGTTCTCATCTGAAGACTGGAGAAAGACCTCTGTTTCCATACTTACTCAGGGTTTTTCTTGTATCCATACTTACTCATTTATTTGTGGTTGTAGGACTGAGGTCCCCATTTTCTTTCTGGCTGTCAGCTAGGGATCACACTCAGCACCTGGAAGCCACCCACATTCCTACCATGGGGGCCGCTCTATTTCCAAAGCCAGTGATAAAGAATCTCGCTTGCAATGAATCTCTCTCACTCTAGAATCTCTCTGATTGGGAAGAGAAGTCTTACTTAAAGATGCACATGATTAGGTCAGGCCCACCAAGAACAATTTCTCTTTCTTGAAGCAAACTGATTTTGGACTCTAACTGTATCTGCAAAATGTCTTCACAGCCAACCTAAATTATTGCTTGTTTGTACACAAGCAAGAGAAATCTCCAGAGTCATCTTAGATTATGCCTCCCACAAGTATCTGAAAAATAGTTATTGAATATTGAATGAATGAAAAACAAATGAAAAAGATCTGGCACATTCGTGAAATAATCCATAAGTGAAAGGCAGGATAGCTTTTTCTTAAACTCATCCCACATTCTGCTTAGTGTTTGCTTGCTTACAAAGATCATACGCTCACATTTATTCATTTGCTGTTAACAGCAACTCTGCAGGACAAGCCCACAGGGAAGACATGATTTTTCCTCTTCCCCAGACCTGTGCTCTCCTAATTCTAGTGCTCTTTTCTCTACAATAAACAGCAGTTTCTTTAGGTCAAAGTCTTTGTGGAGATCTTAGACAAACACCACTGTGGAGGAGGGATACAGGAAAGTGTGGAACCCAGCAGAAGACCCTTGAGCCAGGGCAGGCTGGGACTGGGGTGCTGGCTTCACAAAAATATGGCCCTCAGAGCTCGAAAATGGGTCGTCTGTGGTTTCAGGATGGAAACGAGGCAGAAACTGAGAGAAGAGAAACATCCCTGTGAAACTGATCAGGGCTCTTATGATGGGTCTCACTGCCCTAGAAACCTGGGTCTTCATGTTTTGTGGGCATTCTATCGACCCCCGGGAGACAGCCCATTGTATCTCACTTTTACATGGGTAGAGAGAAGGGAAAAGGACTGGGTGGTGACAAGAACACCAGCCTGCAATCCACTGGCCCAAGTTCTAGTCTGGGTTTCTTCTGCGAACTAGTTCTGTGCTCTTGGCTCAGCCACTTAGTATGACAGGCTTCATTTCCCTCTGTGTAATGCTGGTGGTTGAGGTTTATGATTTACATAACCCATCTGGCTATAAATCCTATGCCTTATGAAGAGTTTCGGTTATCTCGACTATGTTAAGGAGTCTCTTTCTGGGAGTAATAATAGTACTCAGCAGCCCTTTCATATCCCTTCCTTTTTCTACAGTCACTGCCCAATCAGCACAATAAAGAGTTCAAATTTTAAAAAGTAATTCACAGAATGTGTGTTTTTTTAGCACAAGCTGGAACAAACATCCATCCATCAGTGGTGGTTAATTGCCTGCATGTGGAACAACAGCGACATATGCATGGAAGATACGAAATGTTATTTTAATAGGGTGCTGTTCACCCACTCTTGATTTGAAATCTGGCGCCCAACTCACAATCTGGCTCATTCAAGAATCTTCCAGAGTCACCTTCCATGATCTGACCTGTGTAAATGAGAAGCTCCAAAAAAAGGTGGTGAAATAATCAAAATGGGAAGACAGGAAGTTAGGGCCAAACTTTATAAACTCCTTACCCCAATCTGCTTTTTTTCATAGCATGTAGGACCTTTAATATAATGCAATCATTTTTAATAAATGCCATTTAATTTCTTGTCTTCTGCTAGAATGGAAACTCCATATGAGCAGGCATTTTTGTTTGTTCTGATATATCCCGAACACTTAGAACAATGCCAGGTAAATAAAAGCATTCAAGTGAAATTTAATCTCATGATCATGTGACTTGGAAATCAAATCGAACCAATTTTAATTGAGTATGATAAACTGAAATGTGCTTATTACGATGATTTTTTTCTTATGATCCTTCTTCTGAATTGTTTAGCAATTATCTGGGAATGCACTCAGTCAAGAGAACAGGATTCTAGCTAATCCCTAAAATTAGCTAGATTACTTCAAAGAACCACACTGCTACCACCCAGATTTGTTAAATATAATAGCCTCCCTACTACCAATGAGCACTTCTTAGAACACAGGACCCTTTACCTCCTTCCTATAAACTTTAATTCACATATAAATCTATTTTGGATAACTAAATCTTATACACAACTATAATTTATGAAGATTTCATTGTATTTGTCCCAATTCCAGAAGAAACAGAAGACATGCTCAAGTCAAGATGAGCTGAGGATACAGTAGGACACGCAAGGTGTGTTTTCCTATTGAAACCCTGAAGAATGGGGCTAGAAACCTGTCTTCATCTCTTTTCTTTCCCTCCATGTCCCACTCAGCTCCCTTTTCACTGAACCCAACCAGGACCAGAGAACAACAGAGCCCACTGAGGCAAGCCTCAGAGTGCATCCTCCAAGATCACGGAACAGGGTGGAGAAAGACGGACAGACAAGGAAAAGTGACCACACACTGAAAAGAGCCTTGATCCACAGTAAAGAGGTCAGAGCATCAACCCTGCCCATGGCTTTCAGCCTCCGGAATACCTTTTACACCATAGCATAGTGGCTGTATGCACAGATACTTTAGGAATTTTTAATAACATGCTTTTTAAAACAAGTACTTATACTAACCACCTGCAAAACAAACAAACAAACAAAAACTCACTTTATTCTACTCTATTCCATTCTGTTCTTCATGTTTCAATGCTGGCTGCAACCCACTAAATTGATTTCACAGCCTAGAGATTGTAAGTCTCTGGTCAAGGCCAATCTCTCCCTTTAAAAAGTAAAATTTCTAGGATTTTGTGAGGTGAAAGGGCTTGTCCCAATTCCTAGCACATGTGACTGGAGTGATGTGGACGTGTACACTTACAGAAAATAATCACTCATTTCATGCATCCAAATGTTCTCTTCCAACCCACATGCATATCAGCATGTTTTGAAAGATTTTTAGTCAAGGAGGTGTCAGGTGACACCTTAATTTAACAATCAGCAAAATAAATAGAGTCTTGGTTTTGCTGCAAGTTGGAGAACTTTGCAGAAGCAGAGGGTTGAGACCATGACCCCCCCATACTGGGGCAGCTGCCTGAGATCAAGTGACGTGAGCACCCCTCCTCCACCCCCAGATGAAGCCAGGCATTTGTGCTGCCTTGTGAAAGACACTTGCTGGACACTAGGAGGGTGGCCAAGGACAGCTTCCCCATGCACCCTTGTGGAAGGCTCTGAGGCCAGCAAAGCCACAGCCCAGCATGTACACTATATGTCGCTCACAGTTGTACAGGAAGGTGCCCTGCTCTGGAAAAGTTCATTGAGAAGAAGCTTGCTTTGATGGCTTTGAAAAGTAGCAGAACTTGTTCCCTCTTTGGCAGGGGGTTATGCTTCTCACTCTTTTCAAGTCAGGACTGATAGTCCTAATGATTTTGAAGGGCCCTAAATGATTCCTTTATGCCTGCCCAGGATTGGCCTGAGTTCCTCTTGCAACCCACAAGATACGCACGTGTTCCATAGCAAAACAAATGCTGGAGTGACCCTGTTGGTGCCATGCCACTTAAAATGGCCACTTTCCTAAGTAATCATTTTAAAAGCAAGCTTGTTATTTCAGCATCTGCCTTTGAAAGCTGGCTTTCTGCATCTCTGGTGTTATGTTTTCATTGCATAGAAAAAAAATATAAAACATTGACTCTTGCAATGGTTTGAGAGTAGACAGACGTTTAAGAAAAAATTGAGTCAAGAAAAATGCAACCCTCTCTGTTTTCTTGGTTCTATATCAGAGTTTCCACAAACCATCCTGGTTATTAAATTAAGAATTCTGCTCTAAGCAGAAGACGTAAGGCCCTCTTGCTGCGATGTCTGCCTTGTTCCGTCTGCCCGGCAACAATGCCTCTTCCCCATGCTCGCAGAGTTCATGAGGGTCTTCTGCATACTAAGCACTCTGTGTGTGCAGGGGTGTGTATGCATGTGTGTGTGCATGTGTGGGTCTGCATGTGGGCATGTGCATGTGAGCAATGGGAGATGGGGAGAGGGGGAGATCAATAAAACTCAATCAGTCATTCTAGGAATTTATCATTTCAATCTGAGATGAGGCAGAACAGATGAAAAGTGAAATCGCAAGCCAAGGAAGTTAGGACTGACTGGCTTTCAGAGGACCATCAGGGTGCAAGGCCGTCCCATGTGTCTGGATTCCAAACATCAGGCCCTTCCACCTTCTGCTGACTTTTGTTCATCAAGGTCAGGCCAACTTGATAAACGCTTGCAACTATGTTTCCCAGTCCCCAAAGAAATGGCTACAGTTGTTAACAACAGCTGCTGTTTGAGCACGGCCTGGTCTCTCTCAGTGCCCACCACACCCCAGGCACACACGCTTTCCTTGACCCCAAGTATGCTTTTCACACCCTCTGTCACCCAATTGTACATGGGAGGTAATCTGATATTTTTCCTACAAGTCAATTGGTGAAAACTGTTGTATTTACCTTTTAAAAAAAAATTGGTGACTTTTTAAGGGTAGTTTTAGATTTAGGAAGAAATTGGAATGCTCAGATAGTTTCTGTATACCCCATACCCAGTTTCCTCCATTGTTAACATCTTACATTGCTTTGTACATTTGTCACGACTGATGAAATCAATACTGATACATTCTTATGAACTAAAGTCCATATTTTTTCAGACTTCCCCCTTTTGCCTAATGTCCTCTTTCTGCTCCAGGATCCCACCCAACACACCACCATACACGTGCTCATCATGTCTCTTGAGGTCCCTCTTGGCCATGAGACACGTCATATATGTCTCCTTATTTTGGGCAGTCTTAACAGTTTTGTCGTCAGATATTTTGCAGGATATCCCTCAATTTGGCTTTGTCTGAGCTTTTCTCTCATTTCTAGACTGGGTGTTGTATTTACCTTTGAGGATATAAGTATAAATGTTGCATTGATAAATATGCATGTTCTATGAAGTTATGGGTGTTGAAAACCAATAGATGGTCTACCAGAGGCATGTTGATCGCATGAGACACAGCCATGCAAAGATTAACTCATAGTAAACTACACTGGATGCGGTTCCTTATATTCTCATGCAAAATATACTTCAGCTATCTTACGTATATCTGAAAGTTCCCCAATTTAGAACACCAAATAAGTAGCTGTATTGCCAGCTGTTTACATTGTTCAGTATATTGTTCAGTACAGCTATCTGCTGTAATAAACAACCCTAAATTTTTAGTGACACAACAAAACCAAATTACACTTCTCATTCATGCCTTAGGTAAACTCAGAACGTCTGGGTAGGGTTGTGCTTCCTCCAATGTGCCTCCTCTTGCCATTCAAGCTCCTTGTCCTGAATCTGCCATTCCCTACGGCTTTCCTGGTAGACATATTAGTTAGTGGACAGGACAAAGGAGAGAGTATGGAGAATTAGGTGGGAGGTTAGGGGCCAGACTTAGAAGCGCCGCGCATTACTCCTTGCGCACATTTCACTGGCCAAAACTCAGGCACGTGACCCCACCCAACTTCCAAGGAGCCTGGGAGATGTAGTGTAGCTAGAAGCAATAGGATAAAGAGAATTGGGGATTCGTGAACACATAACAGCCTCTGACATCCTATGAATTTATGTCACCTAAAATTTCTAGTAGATATAAAGGAATCCAATGGCTTGGAAGATGCATGCTGCTCTATTCTTACAGATATCCTTGTTTATACTGTGCTGAGGATGTTTTGGGTCACGGTGTTCTTTGCACAGGGATTTCCATTGTAACACTGACATTTGCTTAAATGCTGAAATCTATGCTGAATGCAATACAGAGGGAGAAGAGTGAAGAGGTGGAAACTAGAGTAAGTTACCACATGCAACAAATGTGCCTTGCACTAAATACATATAAAATTATTAAACCAGATGATTGAAAGAAATAGCTTTCATTATCTACATGTATGGAAAGGACCAAGCAGGGACTCATGAAAAGGAGCTGAACCTAAAAGCATATCTCAATCCAAAGTTATATTCTAATATATACTTTTCTAGAAAGGATCACCTGGGTCTGTCCCAAATAGGCCTATTTTCTCTTTCATTTTTTAATGACCTTCCTCAATCTGAGCTATAGTATGTCTGAATGCTAATTGTCTAGCAGTCTAGACAGTGATGATATTATGGCCAAGTTATGCACGGATTATCAGTGTGTCACTGTTTCCAATGCTGCCTACACATACTGCTTCACTGAACACTCTTGGCATGTGTGATCATTGTCTTGATATTTATTTTCACCATTTAAGCATAGAACGCTTATTTAGTCAAACCTTCCAGTGAACTGAGGATTTTTTTTTTTAATAATTCAAATGAAATATGAGAGTCTTGTAGCTAAAAAAATGTATCATGTTAGTGTGCCTCATATCTTTCTGTGTGCTGGGGCAATCAACCCTTTGATATTTTTCTTGCTTCATTCACTAGCAATAGATCTTGTATGGGTCCCTTAAACATGCCCTACTACAAATCATTTCCACCTAGATGGGTTGGGGTTGGCTTAATGAAAGCCATTCTGATAAAGAAGACCCAGGAATTTCTGAAGACAGCTTTTATTTACCCAGAATTAGGCTTTGTAATGTAGCTTCATGTGCCGTCACAGCCTGCCTGGTCCCATGCAAGGTAGCAGTAAAACAGACAATGACTTGGCTCTTACACGTATTCAAGATGAAACATATATTTTTTAAAACCACTGTCTCAATGAAGAATAAGGGCCATGATATCATGACATCACTTAAACCCACCTGAAGGAGGATGACTTTGAAATCAATGCAGAAATGAAAAACAATATGGTTTGGCAAGTGGGAGGATGTTCCAGACACAGTGGATAACAAGGCTTATATTTGGCACAGAAAGAGAAAAAGATCGAAGGGATCTGGAAGGAGTTTGTTTGGCCAAGGAAAAGGCATAGACGGGGAGTATCAAGCAGACACATGGGCTTGGCAAAGGGGGTGTGTGGATATAGCATGATTCTGAAGACAGTGTAAAGCCTCTGCTGTACCATTTCACACACTATTTCTACCATTATAATCACCCTTGCAGTCAATTTGTCACCTAAAGAAGTCCCACATGGCTGGATGGGGTAAATGGAACCTTCCCCACTCTTGTGATATCAGCCTGTTTGCTCTCATGTAAAATGGAAGCAAGACACCCAACAAGTGAATTTAAAATTCGTCTTTGCAGGTTCTGAGCTCAGGCATCTGTCAAGACAACTGTGTCCGGTGGCTGTCACCACCATCCAGCTCTAGGACGTTTTAATCTTCCCTAGCAGAACTCTTCACCATTAAACACTAACTCCCCATTACCCTCTACCCCAGTTCCTAGTAACCACCAATTTACTTCCTGTCTCTAAATTTGACTATTCTAGGTGCAGCATGTATGTGACATCATGATATTGTCCTTCTAGGTCTGGCTTCTTTCCACTAAGTGTAATAACTTCAAGGTTCATTTATGTCATGTCAGAGCTATGTCAGTACTTCACTTCTTTTTAAGACTGAATAATATTCCCCTACATATATCTGCTGATGACTCCTTGGACTATTTTCCCTTTTTGGCTCTTGTGAATAATGCTGTGGTAAACATGGGCGTGCAAATATCTGCTCATCCTCAAAATACATTACCTGTTCTTTGTCCTGACTCTTGAACTCCTTCATCCTTCCTTCCTTCTAACTGGAGTGATCGCTGGGGCAGGCTCCCTTTTCCTCTATAATGCCCTTATCAGGCTCATTCTTGGCAGAGAGGACCCAGGGTTTCCATGGAGACATTTAAGTAGGATTCAGGTGCAGAATCTGGTGGCTGGTGGAGGTGACAGTGGAGGGGTAGTAATCAGGAGACTTTGTTGATGCTGAATTTGTATAGACAGCACACTTATAAGTTACAGATCAATTAAAATAGTTAAGTCTGTTAAAAAGGGCTACTGTTTATATTACATGTGAGACCAAGAAAGCATTAATCTTCCATATCAGGGAAAATTATTACTTTCTTTGAGGTGACTAGACAAATCTTATGGAGGCATAAATAGGGTGCCTCCCCTCCATCCTTGGTGTTTATCCTAAGTCAATGGTGACTATAACGCACATCACCCCCTTTTGAGGGTAAAAGGGAAGACAGGAGCAGTTACCCCAAAGACACCTGGCCCAAATTGGGGATCATCCTAGCAGAGGGATGTGAGGTCACCTTAAGGAGACTCAGTCCACAGCACCCCCTCGAGCCTGCTCACCTGCTCACCCTGCCCTCGGGACCCACAGCACCTTGGCCACTCCCACCCACGGAGTCACAGACAGAAGACACCATCTCCAGACACCATCTCCAGACACCATCTCCAGACACTATCTCTAGACACTATCTCCAGACTATTTTTTGTGATAGAAAATCCCAAGCTAGCCGATAGTATGGGATATACATGGTGTCTCAGCTAAAGATGTACAATGTGAACTTCATTTTGCTTATTCATTCTTCCTGATTTTTTTTTCCTGAAAATGACAGAGAAAACTAATGTGAGCCACTATACCTCCAAAAACCAAAAACGTACTGTTCATTATATCACTGGTGGAGAGTCAAAACTTGATTTATTAGCCTGTTGTATGTTTTCCACATGAAGCATTTTTTATTTTGGGGGAAACTAGTTTTCACTGGCCTGAAGAAAACCTCACACAAAAAGCACAAGTATTCTATGCTAGGAATAGCAAAAGCTTACCTCTGAAGGGGGAAAATTTTAGCTTCTATTTATTTACACTGCTTTTTTTCTCTCCCTCAACAATTGCTGTTCTCTATAATTTAAATGCCTGCAAAAATAGCAGTTATGTAAACATTAATGCATAAAAAACTATCATTTTGATGTAGCCTGCAAATCCTAGAAGTTAAACATAAAGGAATCATGAGATTTTTTTTCCACAAAGCAAAAGGAGGGAGTTCACAATCTTTTTATCCCTAGATCATACCCTTCAAAGCATCCCAACCTCAAATTGGTAAGCAGGCCTGAATTACCATTGGCATTGCATTTTAGTAAATATTCATTTTTCTTCTGCCTCCTATCAGATGTTCCCTTTTTACCCATGGCAGACGTGTACATTTTATTTCTGTATTTGATAATTTTCCAGTGTTAAGCATGAAGTCTTCATTTCCCTTTCAACATGAATGTTCTTTTTTAACCATAACATAATAAATATTGCAACCAAACAAGGCTAGTTTTGAAAAAAATAATATCAAATAATATCAATCGATTCCCCAAATCATAACTTTATGTATATGTAACTGTAGTGAAGTAGAAGAGAAAGAAATCTTTACATTCTGAGTAGACATTCTTTTCCAGGAAACTTCATTAAATTATAAGACTAATGCAATTCTGGAAGGTGTTGGACCAATAGAAGAAAAAGGCAAATGGAGAGGTGGCAAGGGTCTGGGTAGGGAAATGTATAAATGCCGAGGCACAGGTGAGCTGTTTACCTCTGGGTATCAGGACCCTTGGTCTGGAGCAGCGATTTCTATGTCTTCTTAAATCTAGACTCAACAATGGCCTATAGGCTGGCCTTATATTGGAGCCTGCCTTCCTCCCTGAAATCTGTGAGCTTATCTAAAGCTACAGATTCTTAGGATGGCGTCCTCTCAAAATCCCAAAAGGCTTTAGTCTGCCATTACCCAAGAGTCACAGCACATTTAAGAAACATTTACATTCTCTCTGATGAGTCCCTCAACCCACACGACTGAGCCCATGGTCCCCAGTAGCAACAATAATGATAATAACCACTCATCCATTGCCTTCACTGAGCTCCAATTATGTATATGTCACTGTGCTGGACAAAATCCTTTACCCAACACAGTGTATGGTAGGAAGAAGAAATGACAATACATCCACAGAGCAATAGAAGAGACAGTGAAACAACGTGCAGAGTGAACCACAGGGAGCTAGCTGGTGTTCCCCAGGGAGGAGGTAAGCACATCCTAGAAGAGATGCCCTTGAACTTAGGCTTTAAAAGACCATCAAGAAGGCAGTTAGTATATAAGGCGAGTGGTGGGGGAGGGAATGTAGAACATTTCACACATCCTGACGGAACATCCAGATGTTTAATGCTTGGACTCCTCGAAGAAGAGTATGTAATCTCCTGTGATTAGAGCTAAGGATGCAGTGAGTAAGGAGAAAGACAATGCATTCCAGAGAAGGTGGATAGGAGGCAGATCGCAGCTTCATAAGTATTTCTTCAGTAAATGGAAGATGAATGAATTCTTTCTTTAAAAATTTTTCTCCCCCGCCATACCCCCACCTTGGAAGTATTTAGAAAGCAATTTTCAGTAGTATAAAAAAAGTAGCTAATTTTGAGGGGTAGAGGGGCTATGGATCAAATGTCTGTGTCCCTCCCCTTCCTAAATCCATATGTTGAAGCCCTACCCCCTAGTGTGATGGTATTTGATGGCGGGGCCTAGAGAGGTCATTTGGTTTAGGTGAGGCCATGCGTGTGGACCCTCATGATGGGACAAGCACGGGGTAAGCAGGGACACCCGAGAGCTTGCTCTCTATTCTTACCCTCCTTCCCACTACCATGTGAGGACACAGGGAGAAAACAGCCATCTACAAGCCAGGAAAGAGCTCTTCACCAGGAACCGAACTGGCTGGCCCCTTGATCTTGGGCATCTGGGCTCCAGAATTGTGAGAAATATATTTCTTTTTTCAAGTCTTTTTTTCAATCAATGGCATTTTGTTATGGTAGCCCAAGCAGACTACGACCATGGGGCTGTTTTTTAAAATATCATTTGGAAACTGCTAACACTAAGTTTTAGACTGAGGATTTAAGAAGCAGAGTTGCTAGGTCACTAAAATATTTCAACAGCTGTATCTGTGACTCTTCTGGGGGCCAGAAGGCAGGAGCCCATTGTTTAACAGCTTGGATTTATATAACTTATGTAATACTTTATAGGAAGAATTAACTTGCTAAAATAGAGTGCCAAGTTTTGTTTAATTATAAAGCAGGTGCTTGAGAAATGTGGCTAAATAAACTAAAATATATAAGGAAACAATGACCCATGTCTTTAGAACACAGGCTATTTTCTAAAAGACAGTAAAGGGAAAGTGGTGATGCTCTAGTAAGTATTGAGCTGATCATGGTAAAAATGCCAATTTGCTAGACAAAGCCGATTTCATAAGGGTAGTTTCATATTTTCATAGAGAGTCACCTCTGGTGTGTCTCTGTGACTCTCAAACTGCTACCACCCTTCACTTTACTTTTGAAGCCAGATGTGTGGGTTCTCTACACATCAACCTGGGACACCAGCTAGAAGTTCAGGTCAATTCTGACACCATCCTCCTGGAGATAAATAACATCAGATCCCACAGGTTAAGGGCTTAGTCCCCAAGACTGCACCTGCCCCCCATTTCAGCTGCCAATCACAAATCCAAGTTGCCCCCTGTGCTTGTGACCAACCAGCTGCAAATCAGAGGATCCAATAACTCCCTCCTTGGGTTCAACTAATTTGCTACAACAGCCCACTAAACTCAGGAAATAAGTTCACTTACTATATTAGTGGCTTATTAGAAAAGATATCAAAAAATATGAATCAACAACTAGATTAAGAGATATGTAGGGAAAGGTCTACAAGGATCCTGAACCCAGTTCATGTAGAGTTTGGGGTGTATCAACCCTCCCCACATATGGATGTGTTGTGGCTCACAAACCTGGAAGCTCTCTGAACCCTGTATTCAAGCATTTTTATGGAGCCTTCATTCCATAGGCATGATTGATTGAATCATTGGCCATTGACCACTGAACTCAATCTCCAAGCCCGCCCCCTCCTGGAGGTTTGGGTGGAGAGGGGCTTGGGCTGAAAGTTCTAATCCTCTAGTCACTATTTGGTTCCTGGGGCCACCAGCTCCCATCACTAGGTTACCTAAAGGTTTCCCAAAAATCTCATTAACATAAATTCAGTTGTGATTGAAAGGGGCTTGTTATGAATAACAAAAGATATCCATTTCAATTTTATTGTTCTCATCACTTAGGAAATTTTAAAGGTTTTAGGAGCTCGGTGCCAGGAAAGGGGGTGAGGACCAAATATATATTTCTTATTATAAATCATAATATAACACATACAGTTTAGTCTAATTCTAAATAGTGATATTGCTGTAGTCTTAGCATATGAGTTTTAATATGATTTATCATATTTTATAGTGTTAGAAAAATAAGCTATTAACTGAATACACATTAGTCCCTAAGTAGCTTTTTGAATTTTAATTGTTTTTAAGACTGTGATAAACTGGATGACTAGTAAGAAAACTGATAATTATGAAATTAACAGAATTTGATCTTTGGCTTAAATTCAGGAAATAATTCCTCATAAAAGAAAATTAAATGTTGAGATAAAGTGTCTAATTTAAAGATTATTTCCTTTCAATTGATTTCCTTTTTAAGTCAAAAGTAAACTGAATTTATATTAAAAGGAAACAATTGAATTTTTATGTCAGTGGAAAAAATATTTGTTGTTTTAAATGACCACAGTATCATTAAATTACATCCTCTGTGGAAGATGGGTCCCAAGCCAGGGTTTTAAACTCTATTTACTGTCTTCCTTTTACTGTAAGATATTATGGGAATGTATTTTAATTTTCCCCACAAAAAATACTGTTCCATTCTCCAAGTGAAATTCACTTTCTTTAAACTAGAAGAGTAGGGCCCTGAGACAATCAAATCTAATTCTGTCCATAAGAAAAAATGTTAAATACACATACACCCCCATGTACATATACATGCGCACACACACACACACACTCAAAACAGAAACAGAACACCTTGATAGTTATTTTTTGAGACAGCAAAGGAAAAAAATCCTGTAAAACCATCCAATATTCTGACCAACAATTTGATTGTAGAGTTTCCTTAAGAATCCATTTTATAGTAATTTTTGTTATTTTAAAAATTATTTAACTCTCAATTGGTAATTTATACATGTGGAAAAAACATAAAAGGAATAAGAGGGAGAAACACTATGAAAGTTGAGTGGCCCTCCCAGCATCCTCCAGTCTCTTCTTCAGAGTTAAGTTAAGTACTCTTAACAGTGTCTAAGAACTGCCCCAGACATATTCTACAAGAGCTCAGTAGCTCCTACAGCACTGTCCGGTGGAAACTGAATGCAACCAGTAGAGGCAACTGAGTATTTTCTAGTAGCTATTTTTAAAAAGTAAAACCAAACTGGTAAAAATAATATTAATATTTTCTTTTATTAATATATGCAAGAATGTGTTTCAACTTGTAAACAATATAGAAATATTAATGAAATATTGTACATTCTTTTTTCCTGCTAAGCCTCTGAAATCCAGTGTGTGATGTACACGCATACAACATTAACTTGGACCAGACAAATTTCAACATGGGTAGTGGTCACTAGACTGAGCAGCATGGTTCCATAAAGTATAAGACTCTTTCTTTTAAAAAAAAAAAACAGGAGGTGGGAAGCAAGAACAATTTTTAAAATAAAGCTCATATCTGATACAATATACATTGTTCATCTTCTTCTCTTTTAAACATTGTTACACAGTTACATACATAGAAGTATACCCATTATAGAAAAATTAGGAAATACAAGATGAAAATTTTAAATAATCTATAATCCTATTTTCATGTTTTTGTACCAGATATAAGAATAGTTCAGAGCCTCCAGGACTAAGTATAATATAAATAAATTTTTATCAAAGACTCATAGGTCGAAAATGCTACCCAGGTTTTCATGCCATTAAAATTCTTATTGTGAATGAAAGGACTTCACAAAACCAATAGCGAATGTACATTTTTTGTTTGAAATGTGAAATCTTTCCCTCTTCCTCTCTCGCCCTTCTTACCATTCAAACGGAGAGCCCCCAGGGACATTCTTAACAACTGTCATTTTTTTAATTCTTGTTTTTGTTTTTTGTTTTTCCTTTAGCTGGGGTGGGGCCAGGCAGTACATTTCACTAAACACGTTACACATACATTGCCTTTGGAAACAAGGGTAAGCAGGTTTATTCTTTGCCTGGAGCCAATTTATGCCTTCATACAGCTGTGTTTGGATATGTAGATACGGTACAGAAATTTGGAAAATTACCACGTGAAATTATTGTTTATCTTTTCTTCTCAGGGGAACAAAGTTTTGAATAAGCTTTTCATTGATGAATAAAAATCTCACTGTCTAGTTAACTATGAAGTATGCATTTGAAAATCATGGGATTCGGTGCCACGGAAAGAACCCCAGGCGGGAGTCAGAAACAGTCTACATCAGTCCCCTCTCTGTCCAGGGCGAACTTGAGGAGCTCACTTAGCCTGCTGGGCCCTGCCTGGCTCCCTGCTCCACGGAGAAAGAGGTAGAACTCAGAATGTGTTTTAACCTATAACAATCTCCCAATTTTCCTTGCCATATAGCAAGGCAATGTTTTTCAATCTTCCTTTCAGAATAAGTACTTTTTATCTTGGATACAAAAAAAATGTATGATTCACAAAATTAGGACCAGATATATTTTTTCTGCCATTTCCTTACGGTTTATAGCAGGGGCTAGCAAACTACAGCTTCCAAGGCCAACTGTCTTTATAAAGCCCTTGAGCTAAGACTAGCTTTTATGTGTTTAAATGAATAGGGGGTGGGGGAGGGGAGAAGGATATTTATTAATATGAAAATTATAGGAAATTCAAATTTCAGCATCCATAAATAAGGTTTTATTGGAACACAACTGCACTCACTCGCTTCTGTTGACTGTGGTTGGTTTCATGCTAACAATGGTCAAGTCGAGTAGTTGTACCAAGAACTATAGGGCCTACAGCTTGAATAGTGAACTGTCTATAACCCTACAGGGAAAATATTTCCTACCCCTTGATTTCTAGTTTCTGAAAGCAAGTAGTAATTTGCAGAAAGACTAGATGACATTTATTAAAGCACTTAGAATGTGCCAGGTGTGGCTGATTTTTTAAAAATACAATCACCTCGTGAAGTAGCTCGTACTAACAGCCCCCATTTTGCACATGAGGAAAGTCAGGCTTGCCCACGTCGTGCCCCCTCAGACTCGCAAGCCACAGAAGGGAGGCCAGAAGCAGGATTTGATTCCGGATCTCTCTGATACACAGACTGCACCCCAGCTCCGGAGTTCATGGTGCTCTCCCACGCTTCACTCCAAGGGCGTGGATGTTCTTTGGCAATGAGAGAGAGCCAGTCTGTGTTAGGATTGCCGACAAAGTGATTGTTAACCTTCGGGACTATGAAGAAGAACTTAAAATGACATGTTCAACTTGAATCCACCTATCTGGAACAATGCAAAAGTGAAAAGTTAAAGTTATGTATTCAAAATAGGGAACAACGCATTGCCAGTTTGCAGACATAGAGTGGTCTCAGTGGTCCCAAGCGCTCAGCAATGGGCCACTGCCCACTCCTGACAAAATTATCACCAGTATAGAGCAAAATAATAAATAATAAAGATAATGTACTAAGTTTTATATGAAACTAAGTTGTTCAGCTAAACAAGTAAAGGGGATTAGAAGGTACACACTTCCAGTTATAAAATAAAAAAGTCACTGGAATGAAAATTACAGCAGAGGGAATGGAGTCAATAATATTATAATAATTTTGTATGGTAACTACAATTATTATGGTGTGCATTTTGTAATGTATATAATTATTGAATCATTATGTTATATAACTGAAACTAATATACTATTGTACATCATCTATACTTCATAAAAATGTTTTAATTGAAATAGAAGATAACCCTTTATGGTGAGAGTACTTCCTCTCAAGTTTTTGGTGTAAAATATGCTTTTGTTCTGAATAATCATGCTATGCTGTATACCTTTTTCTTTAATGTACTTATTTGACAAAAGAAAAAGCAGACAATTCTATTTTGGTCCTTTATTTATTTTTTTAATTTCTTGTTCTGTGGAATCCTAAAGTCTGGGAAACTCTGGTTTACATGTCCTTTGACCCAGTAATTCAAATTCTAGGAAATGATCCTCCAGAAATAATGTGTGATATAAGGAGAAATTTATAAGCAAAAATATATGATGCAGCATTATTTGTAAAAACCATAATATACAAAAACACATGCCTAATATATTTAGAGTTATATATATCTATATATTTTTTTTTCATATCAAGAGCGTTTTCTTTCTTTTCCAATGAGTCTGGCTCCTTTTTCATAAATGTCCATAACTACATGTGAAATCTGCCTTTTGGCCCTTTACCCTTCATTTTTGCCTCCATTCTTCTCATCCTTGTGTCCTCTACTTCTGTGTTCTTGAGTGAACACTCTACACGATATTCTGCAGTGTCAATTCTGCTGTTACCAAAGTGCAATGATGTTTTGGTCCTACTTCCTGTTTGCTTTCTTTGTAATTGTTCCTATTTCATTTCTGTCTATTTCTGTCACTGTCATCTCTCCACAGCTTTCAGCTGCTGTTTCAGAGACACCATATATTTTTATATCCTAATTACCAAGTTACGTTCTTCTGGTTACATTGGTAAATATTATTTAGAAGGTTTCCTCTGAATACATTCCTTGGAATAATGTCTCCTCTTTCTGAACCTAGCATAGTTTTTAATAGGTTCTATTTTATCCAATTTATTCCTAACTGAAGAGAGATCTCAACAGACCTAGTGTTTGCTGACCAGAGGGGGTGGCTCTCACCCCTTGTTCCTCTCACTGTGCACGTGGGGGTGGTCAGCCCCCTCTCAGATCCATAGCCAGACAACTGGAGAACTTCAAGCCCCTTTCCCAGTGCTCAGCTGTGTTCCCTTATTGCTCATCTGTTGTATTTAGTGGGATCTTCTTCTACACTGCTGGGTCTCTACCAACATGAACCAATGAGGACTATAGACTCCCCAGGCCTCAAGGCCCCCAGGCCTCTTAGGCCTCTCATTAAATCTCTTTCACCCCATCCCCACTGTAATAGGTTGAACTGCATCCACCAGGAAGTCATGTGTTGAAGTTCTAACCCTCAGGTGTCTTAGAATGTGACCTTATTTGGAAATAGGGTCATTGCAGATGTAATTAGTTAAAATAAGATAATATCATTAGGGTGGCTATTATCAAAGACAAGAAATAACAAATGTTGGTGAGGATGTGGAGAAAAGGAAACCCTCATGCACTGTTGGAGGAAATGTAAATTGGTGAAGCCACTATGGAAAATAGTATGATCCAGCAATTCTACTTTTTGGTATTTATTCAAAGAAAATGAAAACACTAACTTGAAAAGATACATGCACCCCATATAGCTTTATTTAAAATAGCCAAGACAAGGAAACAACATAAGTGTCTATCAATCAATGAATGGATAAAGAATACAATGGGATATTATTCAGCCATAAAATAGCATTTGCATAAACATGGTGGAATATGAAAGCATTATGCGAAATGAAATTAATCAGAGAGAGACAAATACCATATAAACTCACTTATATGTGGAATCTAAAAAACGACCCCATAAATATGGAGAACAGATCTTAGTTGCCAGAGGTGGGGACTTGGGGAGGGTGGGTGAAATAGGTGAAGGAGGTGAAAAGGTACAAACTTGCAGTTATAAAATAAAAGTCAGAGGAATATAACATACAGCATAGTGAATATAGTTAACAATACTGTATTGCGTATTTGAAAATTACTAAGAGGGTAAATCATAAAAGTTTTCATCACACAAAAAAATCGTGTAACTATGTATGGTAATAGATGTTAACTATGTTTACTATGGGAAACCATTTTGCAATAAATACAAATATTGAGCCATTATGTTGTATACCTGAAACAAATATTATATGTCAATTATATCTCAATTTTTAAAAATTGGAAAAGGGGTCACCTTTCTGTCCATATCTTTGCTTAATTGCCTGCTGCTCCCATTATTAAATATTGTTGTGTAACAAACCACCTTGAAAATGAATGACTTAAGATTAAAAATTATTATTATTATTGTGCAAAAAAATAAGGTCTTTAGGTTGGGCCCAAATCCATTACAATTTATAAAAAAGGGGAAATTTGAACACACACACACACACACACACACACACACACACACACACTCATGCACTCATACATCGGGTGAACACCATGGGGCAGAGATCAGCGTGATGCGTCCACAAGCCAAGGAGCACTACAAACTGCCAGCAACCATCAGCAGCTGGGAAGTCGGCCTTGAGCAGATTTTCCCTCACGGCCTCAGGGGGAACCAGCCCTGCTCACACACTGATCTCAGACTTCCGGCCTCCAAAACCATGAGACAATAAATGTCTGTTGTTTAAACAGCCCAGGCTGTGGTTCTTTGTTACAGCAGCCCTAACTGACTGATACAGTCACCTAAGCCCGTCCACTGTTTTCTGCGATCAGGCTGTGGTCACCTGCGGCTCCTCCTTCCCCAGATCCATTCTGACTAATGCTGAACCAGCATCAGGACTGTCTCATGGCCTTCACACACATGGTGCTGCCCCACTGCTCCCACGGCCTCCTCTCCCAGAATCTGCCCCTTTCCCTCACTCTGTCCTTCCACGTGCCACCTATCCTCCCCACGCTTCTTGACTCATGGACCTAGCCCAGAAGTCTAGGTCCCCTCCTCCATCAGGACTTAGCTGCATTAGATGCCTTTTCTAAGATGACCATCCATCTCTGTTTGGGACTGAAGGGGGTCCCATACTTAAGTTGGTCACTCTACCTTTCTCAGTGTCTCCATAATTCCCATGTGCATTTTTCTATAATACTTCTTCCTATACTTGTATTAGGATGATCTGATTTAAATTAGAATGATGTGATCTGATCAGACCCATGCTAGATGACAAACTCCTTTGGGACAGTGTTTTCTCATACTTGTATCCCCATCACTTCATGTATAGTTGGTGCTCAATTAATGTTCTTAAATGAACAAATGATAAGAAAATGGTTAAATCTCTTCAGGGTTACCTTTACATAAATGCGCTCATCCATCCATTTACTCAACATCCATCCATGGATGTCTACATACCAGGTACTGTTCTCTTGGGAACAGCTTTTAAGTCTTCCTTGACTAAGGAGCCAAAGGCCTCCAGATAACATCACTTTCAAAGTGTCCTGTGAAATATCTGTTTAACTGAACAAATACACCAAAAGTAAACCGTGACTGTTCAGCATACTGACAAAGTACTTTCCTAAGAGTCAAAATTTGGGCTTCATCAAGTCCCTTGGAAAACCACACTTGATCTGAAAGTTGTTTTGAATGTTGTTGTTTATTATTTTTATTAAGTATAGCCTTCATATCAAAAGTTACTCTAAATCCCCCCCTTTAATCAATAGCATGTGAGTAGAAAGTAATTAAAGAACATTTTCCTGAAAAATGATGATATAGCCTTGTGGAATACCTCTGTACTAAGTCAATAAGGAACAGAAATACTGTAATATTATGTATTACTGTACTCCTCCAAAAGAATGACTAGTATCTATTAATATTTTACTATATGAACAATTTTTATTATTATAAATATTCCATGAAGAATGTCATTTTACCCCAATTTTTTATATCCTTATTTATTCCTTTAGAATGAATCCTTGAAGGCGGGGTTTTTCAAGTAAAATTACATTCTGAAATTATTTTGCTTTAAATATTCCATATATTTTTCTAAACTTTGAAGATAATAACAAATATTTACTGACTGACCATAATGGTCCTCTTGTCTGGACTTGTACAGATTATTTTTTATTCTTTTCTAATTTTCACAATACAGTTTGAAAGATTACTTCATTGCAGATTAAGAGTCTTTCTGATGACAAAATGCTTATTTTTACCTATAAAGAGGATTATGGTGAAGATGTTGCATCTTAAGTACAAGAATTCTCTCTATTTACTTTGTTTAGCAGAAAAATAGCTTGAAAATTTAGACTGGAGACAAGTTGAAGGAGTTAAAAGTGCCAACAGTATTTTAGCTGTCTCACTGAAAAGACATTCCAAAATCTTGCAGCACAAGAAATACTTTGAAAGTCGGCCTTAAACTTAATCCCATGGGGAGGGAGGCTTGGCAAGCAAGTGAGCATCTTTCTTGTAACCCTAAGAAGTTCACAGATTCCAGTAAGCTTCCATGCATTTTGCAATCCAGATTCTACCCCATGAATCTTTCTTCCTTCTGACTTTCTGAAATTTTCTAATGTTCCTGAAACATCATACAAACCCTCTAACTATTGTATATCTCTCAATCATAAAAGTGCCATTTCAATTTACAGTCTCCCAAATCAATAAAGCTTCCCCTCCCCAAGTAAAGAGGAGAAAGATCTGGAATCACTTTATGAAATGTACCTAATAATATGACAACAACATGCCACGTTATCATAGCTCAAGCTAAGCTGAGACAGCCTGGTCAGGACTTGGCTATCTTTGAAACAAAATCACATTCTTCAGGAAGTGGCGTTGCTAACTCAATAAGCAGCAGCTGTTCCTTGGTCTTTGAAAAAATGCTTCATCATTTGACCAGTGTTCAGTATCCAGTGTTATGTCCCGTTATAACTGAGGGCCAAAGTGGAAAACGCTGGTTTTTATAATGATTAGAAAACCTCTGGGCAGGCAAATACAAGAAAAATTTTTTTTGCTCTTGATCTGAGGATCCTATCTCAATTTAGATGTACTCTGTTCACATTAATTTCTCTGTAATGTTAATTTGCACTTATTACTCAGAAATTCCATACACATAAAATGATTGCTCCATTCCTTCCAGTCTTAATAATGAGTGCTCCATCCCTGCACCATTTTAAAAGCTTTCTAAAGACCCTTTTAAAATGAAAGGTGATATCACTGAATGTAATGTTTATTTACAAGATAGTACGATCCCAGGCTTCCAGAATGCTCAGTATAAATAACAACCCTGCAGCGTGCGCTGCATTTAATAGAAATTTGAACCCATCAATTTTACATGATCCTACCAAGGAGAGTGTAGAATGTTAATGATGCTAATGAGAATTTGATGTTGACAGAAGATTCATTTTTAAATAAAAATGGCCAGAAAGATTATTAAATCAGATGATGGCTCGTCAATACACATCTAACAAGAGGTCTCACTATCAAGACGACCAACCGCACTTTCAGGAACAATAATAAATAACAGTCATGATTCCAATGTTGCACTTATGTAGCACTTTTCATCAGTGGACCTAAAAAGATATGTATTAAATTATCTCCAGGCTCCTTGACAGCCTGGGCCTGAATTACCTACTTCCAGGGGGAATCCGACTCAACATCCCGTTCATCATTGCGCTGGAATGGCTTTCGTCCTGCTTGCGGAACTGATCTCACACTGTGCGCACCCAGATGCCCTGGGCAGGAGGGCCTCTGCAGGGGAGGGAGGTTGGCAGAGTGCAGACCACGCTTCCAGCGAGTCTCTCTCTTAAGTCTTAGTTTTCCTGACATATTTATGGAGCTGAGAGGTTTAGGGCTTGTACAGTCTAAACATATTGGCTGAAATTTATATGCTTTATTTCTCAATTAAAGGCAGTAGAGATTTCTCCCCATATTTGAGGAAAAAAGGCAGAATGGCAAGCTCTTTCTAAAAAATCTAGCGTTGGCAGTAGAATTTCAAATGGAATGATAGTTTATAAATTATTATATGTCATCATCAATTTTGACAGGCCATAACTGTCACAGACCCTGCTACAATATTAAAGAAATCTTACTTGTACCAGCCTGCCATTAATATGCCTATCCTGCTGGCGTCTATATGATGACGAATAGTGCCCCTTGCACCAAGATGGAAACAGGAATAGAGGAGGAAACTTATCAGAGGGCTGCCCAGTTCCAATCTTCATCATTTTCCCTTAAGAGAGATAGACAACCCTGAACAGGTTGATAGGACAGCTGGTAATGTTCTTGCAGGAATTACATGAAGAACTGTATGAGGAATGACCGAAGGAAATGAAAAATAAGGTAAACAGAACTCCAAGAAGCATGACAGCTGTCAAGTGTGTAGAGGGCCATGAGGTACCATCCTGAAGAGCTGGAGCTGGAGCCAGGATGAGGAAACCAGCTCGGGGACATGTCAGTTCCCAGGGACAAAGCCAAGGTCATGATATCCAATGGGGCTGCCTGGGTGGGAATAGAAAGGAAGAAAAGGTGTGGGTGTAATGACTACATATTCATTAATTCCAAACATGTTTCCTAAGCACTTACTCTGCATGGGCACTCTGCAAGATGCTGAAGATGCAATGGTGAGAACAGACAGGCATGGCTTCGGCCATCATGGATCTCGGAGTGTGGGGGGTGGCAGATATGGCTGGGGCCACCACCCTCATAAATGGGAAGCCACAGTCCAGTAAGCCCTGTGGCAGGATGGTGTGTGGATGTGGGCCTGACCTAGTCTGGAGTTCTCAGGAGCCTCCCTGAGAAAGAAACACTTGAGAAGCAAAGCTGGACAAGAAGTAAGCTAGGTCTGGGGACGGGGCGGAAGATATTCCAGAGAAGGAACCAGAAGAATTAGAAAGTACAAAAAGGCAGACCAGGAGGGCCTATTAGGTTATGTTTAGAAATTTTGTCTTCATCTCAGGAACAATAGGAGTCATTGTAGGTGTTTTCCTTTTTGAGAGGTGAAGAGGTGGTGATGTGGTCACATTGTAGTTTGAAAAAAGTCACTTGGACTGTCAGATGGAGAGTGGATTGGAGGGGCCAGGAGGGAATTACTCTTCAGTGCCTGAAGAATTGAATTACTACTGGGCCCAGAATCTTAACTTCTTAAGATGTCTGTGTTTGGAGTTCACGAACTTTGCTTCTTTCACTAAATGTAGTCAATATTCAATATGCTAAATGACATTTTGAAGTTAGAAATCAGATTTCATGTTGTTATTATCAATTCCTCAACTTTTCAGTGCCCCTCATATCACTGCTGCTATTGCCAGCAGTATTTCCTTTTGATTTCAAGAATATGATTCTGCATCCTTAGCTGTGTGAGGATATATATAACTGAAATGTGTGGCAAGTTCATCTATCAATTATCAAAGAAATTATCAAGGAAGACGGTGTTTACTTATTTATACCAACTACTGTCTTTAAATAGCTGCATGTCAGATTTTTCAAAATCACAAAATAAAGCTAACCTGCAAAAATAAACTGTTTGGAAAGCCTGAAAAACTTATAAGGGCCCTAATTTTTGTCACCTCCATAGTTGCATCATTTATTATGATGATGTTCACCTAGTACATTAATGACTCTAGGCCACAATAGCTTTCCCATTTCATATTAAAAATAAATATGTTTATAAAGACTTTATAGAAAGAGTTTGGAGAAGTAAGAAGGAATTTCTATAATTCAAAGATATTTTTGGAAAGTGTGCAGAAAACGTCAATAATTTCTTAAGGCTAGTTGTGAATCCAATGTGAGCTAGTTTTATTATTTACTAGTAATGACTGTTTTCTTATACTACAGAAGACATGCATGTAAAGCTATTAGTATTTATTCTATTTTTTTTACAATAGTTTATTTTGTGGTTTAACTTAGTCACTTACAATAAACTAAACAGTCTAAGGAGGGCTTTTTGTTTTATATGTGCACATATGTTTATATATACATTAAGCCTTGGTTGGGGTGGAGAATAGGGAGAGATAGGAGGAAGCTTTAAAGTAGAAAACAGGGTGAATGCCACTAGAATCCAGAGAAAATGATGCAAACTTTTAAAGAAGGGTATGGTAAAACTGAGCAATAGAATTGTATTCTGATGTTTTTGCATGAGTTTTGCCCCATAGTTTGGGTCTAGTTTGACATTTGACATTTTTGACAATTGAAAACAAAAACAAATAAACCAACACCAACAAAAACCCATGCGCACACTACTGGGATTACTCTGGTAAGGGTTAGAGCTGTCAAATTGTGCAATATGGATCTAGGACTTAAGGAAAGCAGACACACAGGACTTGGGCAAGGTTCCCACTTCCATCCACACCGTGGGAACACAGACACAAACCACCACTGGAAGTTGCAGGGCGAGCCCAGGAGAGGAGGACACCCTTTCCCTTAGGGATCTGCTAATTGTGCACTTCCATTCCCTTCATCCACTTGTTCACTCGCCATCCAGTCCACAAATATTGACTGAGTACCTCTAATGCTCCAGGGGCCACTTCAATGATTCTGCTATACTTCTTGGGGTGAATGAAGCAAATGGCATTGTGCCATTGTCACAGCTCTGGAGGGGACAGTAAAAGGTTTAGGGACTTGCCATGAAGAAGCAACAATTAGCAACAGAGCTAATGGCAGGTTCCAAGATGTCTTGTCCAGTTTTTACTTAGTTTGTTTTGTTTTGGTTTGGGGTAGTGATTCTCAGCGACGGGCCATTTGGGTCCCCCAGAGAACAGTGGGAAAAGTCAGGGGGCATTTTTGATTGTCTTGACCTGGGGAAAGGAGTGCACTGTGCCTAGTGGGTGGAGCCCAGGCATCCTGCCAAGCAGCTGACGGTGTGTTTAGTCCCACAACAAAGAACGATCCGGACCAACAGGTCACTAGTGCCGCAGTTCAGAAGCCCTGCTTCATGGGGGATACTTGGAAATGTCAATTGATGACCCAGAATTTATTTTTTGCCCATCTGGGTAACAAGAAAAATTAAGAAAAACAAAAGGCAAATTTCTTCTGTTGTTGACACATACATTTGATTCTAGCAAGCATGAGTCTAAATCTAAGTCCTCTTTTTTAAAATAGAAGTGCTTACTTTGCAAAAAGAATTTTTTTTTTAAATTCCAATGTGGCTACCCACTGCCACCACAAGCAGTAGCATTTTCATCTGTCAGGGATGGCCTCTTGGTATGCAATTACAGAATGTACCAAATAGTCGTGTTAGTACATTCAATCTACTTGTGGTTTCCTCAGAGAAACTGTAGCTCTCCTGCTGTAAAAGTCACACATTTAATGAACTACCATGTATTAGTAAGAATCTGTAGCTCAAGCATATACTGTATTTGGAGCAAAGTCAACGTCCTCATATTCAAGTAACCATTCCCCCCTTACTTGGTGAGAAGTGTTTGTGAGAAGCCAGCTGGAAATTCTAGCCACTTCCATGAAGATGTTAAAAGATATGGGGAAATTCACTGTGTTTATCCTGCATCTTCAGTTTTCAAATGCTTGTATCCTAATAGCCGTGGGAGGTAAGTTGGGATAAGACTTGACATCACTGCTTACTGATCAGAATACAGGGCAAGGCTCGTAGATAGAAAGACAAAATGGCTTACTTCTACTGATTACTTGGCCGGGGCAATGTTAACTTTTGTTATTTACCTCACTGTCGAGTTCACAGTCACATCATCAGGTGTTGATTATAAGCATTTCCCAGCATGATACATCTAAGTGCTACTGTTATGTAATTTTTAAAAATAAGTGATAGACTGCTTTTGCTCTTCAAATCTCCATCATCATTTCAGTAAATGCTCAATAGAGTCATTTTATATGCCTATTAAAAAATCCTGTCTAAAGCCATTGTCTTTCATCACTTATGATATCAAAGAAAAATTTAAACAAGAACATCTTAAATTCCTTCAAAGCATTCAGTCTAGTTTTCTCTACACAACTGAATGGAAAAGCTCAGTCTCTAAGAACCTTATGAGAGCATCTCAGCCTTTGTACCAATGGCCTGGACTTGATTCTCTCTAGTGCCTATTTGGGTCTGATAGATGTTTGTATTGGGGGCAAAGAATGAGTATGTTTGCATCTCTAACTTCGTTCTTCCACAGAGACAGGGGTGTATATATCTTTTCTTTCCAAAGCTGGACTGTTATGTACAATGTACATAAATATTTCCAAGTGTTACACAGCACAGTGACATGACTTTATAAGACTAACAGTGGTATATAGGGTAAGCCAGATTTTATAAAAAATCTTGTGTGACAAAACCTCAGAGAGAAAAAGTATAGCAGAAGCCACTTTGTTTACATCAAAAGAGTTCACATTTTGGCACCATCAGTCACTCTATCATGCTTAGGTGGAGTGGGCCACAGGCTGAGGGCCTGGAAGGAGATGTGGAGCCTGGACTCACCCCACACAGACGGGGAGCAGGGAGTTCTGTGGGCATCCCCTGGAAACAGCCAGAAGCCTGGGGAAGAGCCTGGCTTCAGGCCCATTATAACTACATTGCTGGTTAGACCCTGTAAAGAAGATGCTGTGATGGGCTTCTAATTCCATAGAAATAATACAGATTTGAAATTGAATCACTTCAGACCTCATTGGGCACTTTCAAGCATTTGTTGAGTCCTACAAACACTTGTGAAGAATCCGAAAGCATTTATTAGACACCCAAACTCTTCCTGGCACCATTCAATATGCTAAGGGTGCAGAGTTAAAAATGCACAGCCAGCCCTGTCCTTTCACAGGGGCTCACAGTCCCCGGGGCAGACTGAGGGGTAAATAGCAACCCCAGCCTGATGGGAGTCCCAGCAGAGGTCTGTGCGGAAAGGAAGGCAGCAGAGACGAGGGCCTGCAAACCCAACCTAGGACAAGTGATACAGAAAGTTCTCCAGGATGACAAAGAACACAAAATTTGGTTAAGAAGCATGCCAGAGACAGCAGAGGTAACGTGGACAAGATACTTTTTACGTCAAATTCATGACAGCTTATGGGGGAGTCCCCAGGAAGAGCACAGGGCACAGGGTGAACCAAATGAAGGGAGGTGCTGCCTCCAGGGAACTTTCTGGCTCTTACTTCAAAAGCGTTATGTTTTTAGTTCTTTGGAAAGGACAGCATCTGAAGTATATACTGATTACCTTTAATTTATTTTGGTAATCTGCTATTTTTCAATTTATTACCTTTAATCCTCTACTACTCTGGTTGATTTGGTTACAGATCCTGCAAAACACTGGAGGAATCTCCTAAAAATGATAGAACAATTTTCCGATAGCCAAATGATAGGCAGAAATACAGATGAAATTCAGTTAAGGAACATGGACACAGGAACATCTCAATCTCATTAGTAATTAAAAGTACGCGTAAGTAATAGTAACTTTCTTTTTACTATATTATCATACATTTTACAAAGAGTTAAACTGGGGGGATCTCTGGTGAACCTATATGCTCACATGTGGCAGGAAATTGGTCTTTATATCTTTAGGCCCTTGACCCCAAAAGAAAGGTGAGATAAACCTCTATGAACAAAGATGCTCACTTAGCATTAATTATAATAATCAAAATATTGCAGCAAACTGAATTTCCAAGGTTAATGGGAGAGTTATATCATGCTTTATTCTTTAGATGGGTTTTAGCATTGCAATTAACATCAAAATTTATAATTATGAATCCTCTTGCCACATAGAAACATTTTCAATATAAGGACTCCTATAAACGGTTAGAAAATGGCATTTACACTATGATTTCAACCACATAAAATATTTTTGTGTATGTAGAGAAGAATGAGAAGAGAACACACAAATATAATAGCTAATATTATGTGAAGGGTTTTTGGTTATTTTGATCTTCAGACTTTCTGCTCATAATTTTTTTAAGAATGCAAATAAAAAGGTTGAAGTTGGATTATTTCATAAACCACACAGTAATGGGATGATATACATAGCACTTAAAAAAAATCCTGGGTACTTGCAGACCCTCATATCAAGATACAAAAATATATAAGCATATCAAATTGAGGGAAAAATTCTCAATTTTGGGTGGAGGGTACATTCATTCTGTCTTGAGGAGACTTGTGAGTTGGCATTACAGTACCTCATCTTACTCATTAGTCTGAGCACAACAGCAGAACATGGTCATCTAAATTGCCCATTTACCTTGTAACTGGAATTAAAAGCTCATTGTTAGGGAGCTCAAAATGTCAAGAGACAGAGTCATAGTGCGGATTGATTCTGTAGATTAGAACATTTCCACCAAAGCGTTTGGCCTGTGAGATGTCTAAGTAGATTAATTGAAGTAGAAATGCATTATTTATTATTTAACACTTAGTGAAAGCAATCAGGGAGCTAGGTTTAATAATGATTTCTTTTAGACACTCACTGATGAATAAGAATTAGGTAAACATACGCAAATCATTATTTGTGAAGTTTATCAAGTTTCAAAGTCAGAACTTTTTTTTTGAAGAGGCAATTAACATTATGATCTTCCCTTGGCACATTGGAAAAAATAAGTCTCATGTCATATATGGAAGCTCTAGGGTTTAGGCCAGTTTATACGAAGTATGGGAGAGGGCTCTACACTGTCTACACAGGCTTCTTCTACTCAGGGCTATGCTCCTGATTCCTGTAGATTGGACAGATGACAGGAACACTTTAACGGACCTCAGAACTCATGATAGAAACTGCTAATTATTTTAGGATTAGAGAAAGACTTCCCTTCTGATCAACAGATGCCTGGTTTGCTGGACAAGCTAAATTTTGTGGAATCTGATCCATATTCACATAAGGGATAGCTCACCTTCGGGTCGGACAGGACTGTCTCTTCCTGCATGCCTTCTGGCCTCAGGCTGTTCCCTCTGCCTACTTTCCCAGGTAAGAGCTGCATTATGTATCTGAAGTTACTTAACCCAGTATGGATGGATCCAAGAACCTTCTTTTTTCACTGGGGCAGGCTTTGGCTGGGGACCACTAACCTGTGGCCTCTGGCTTTGAGAGACTGGGTAGAAAATGCAAATGATTAACTGTCCTCTTACCGTTCAACTCCACAGGTGACCTCAACATGAGCTCACATTATGGTGAAGTTTAATGCTTCTAGTTTTGTGATTTGGAGCAAAGTACTTAACATTTCTGGAGTTCACCTTCCTTATTGTAAAAGACATATATCAGGGAAGTATTCTTGGGATCTCCAATGACTCATACGTGATCAGTGTCCTATGTATGTTGAGCCCTTCATGACTCTCCTTCTCTTTCTTCTTTTTTTAAATATTTTATTGTGGTAAGAACACAACATGAGATTTACCCACCTAACAAGTTTCGAAATACACAACACAGCACTGTTCACCATAGACACTCTGTTGTACAGCAGACCTCTAGAACTTGTTCCTCTTGTATAACTGAAACTTTATACCCAATGCACAACATCTCCCCATTTCTTCCCCCAAATCCCTGGCAACCATCATCCCACTGCTTCAGCGGGTCTGACTATTTTAGACAGGGAATCGTGCAATGTCTGTCCTTCTGTGATTGGTTTATTTCACTTAGCAGGTCCACCTGCCCTCCTGCTCCCAATGTCACTCAATTTCTGTATTTTCTGACAATTTTGTAAATAAATATTCTTTTTAAAAATAAATATTTCTTGACTTGCTGGTGGATAGAATGGAAATTACTCTGTAACTGCCAGCAATGACTTCAGAGGGAAGGCTTACAACTGAACTCTGAAAGGTAACATCAGACTTCAGAGTAGTAGCAGGAAGGGTTATTTAGAGGCCACATTTTATAAACAATTGCTTTCCTAACCAGCTAGAACAACATGAAAGTCAAGTTTGGGAATCTCAGTCTTTCAATGTTTATTTATCTTACTGTTTTAGTTTTACTATCATTAAATAATAAATAGATTTTCATTTTATACGTGAGGATTGGAACATTTATTTTAACCAGAAGATTCATTCTTTAATAAAATCACAATATTGCACAGTACAACAAATACATCTAAGTCAGCATATTGAGGCCAATGTCAGAAGGAACACAAACTTATGATTACAGTCGGTGGCTTAAATTATGATTGGGTTGCAAAGATATTAAATTTAAAATATAATTCTATCATTTGTGATAGTTTGATTCATATGAAACTCACTCATTAATTCCTTAAAGAGCTTCTTGAGAGGCTGCTTGATAAATATTTTCTTATAAGGGTCTCCCTCTCTGCAACACACATCTTTATTTCCTGTTTCTGGGTATTTAAAAAATGACGTAAACATTTGTTTGGGCATTGTTTACAAATGAGATAGAGCTCATTGAGACACACAACTCGGTGGAAACAGAACACACAATTTTTGCAGAGCCAAGCAGGGACAGCCTGGGTCCAGGAGAACAGAAGCCCAGGCCTGGCTCTGCGCTCCTCCTGCCGCAGCTTGCTGTGCTACCTTCGCTGCCAGTCCGGCCCTCAGTTCCCTCGAGATGCGGTGCGCAGCCTGAATGCTCTCTACGCCTCCTCTCGCATCTTTCTCACATCCCAAGGTGTTTCCTGTGACATGGATGCTTAAAATCATTACTGCTCCAACAACTGATGCCAATAAATAAAAATATATAACCTTTGACAATGAATCTCTCACATTTTTATCCTGTACAGAACCATCAGGTTGGGATCAGAAATAAACATTTTGTTTATTGGTCTTGTCTCACGCAAACATTTAAGAGAAGTACTCAGCATAAAACAGAGGTCTTGCCTGAGGACCCATACAAATGAAACTGGAAGAACTGTACTCTAATCATTAATTTCCATTCATTGCCAACTACCATAAATAGGAAAAGGTGATCAGTTTGCAAGACTTTTTTTTACACATTTTTCCCCATAGGTTGCTGGAACTAATGTACTTACTTATGACTTGAAAAGCTGTGTTCTCACTCAGATCCACAAATTTGGATGGTGTCTGGGGCTGGGTTGCTAAGCATGGCTTTGGGAAGTCCTTCTTGGAAGAGAACTGTGGCGGAGAAGTGGAATTACAGGAGGCAGGCAAGGAAAAAAAACAGTAAAAAGCCAGAATCCTTATGGCTTCAAAACTTTAAAGATTTTTATTATGTTTTATTATATTCTAAAAAGCCTTTGAACTTATCCCAAAAGACCACATTAACTTAAAATTAAATATTTTTTTGTTATAAAATCGCCTTTTCTCTGGTTAAAGAATAAATGAGTAAAATCATAAGAAAGTCTTTGGCAGCAGGAAGCAGTGCAGGAATAGTTAAATCGCCATGAAACTTCTGAAATTTGCAGTTGATGTATTGAGAGCCAGCTTAGTTAAAGTGATATTGTAGGAGTTGCTTGTCTAATATTAGCAACTGTATTATATGGCAGAGATTATTTCCTAAGGTCCTGAAATTTGCCCTCAAGTGAGTTCCTTTCACAGAAAACACTGTCACTTTTTGGACATTTTGCATGGGGGATAAAGAGGGGAGAGAATAAGAAGGAGAACATTAGAGAGCACACAGGTGAGAAAGGATGGTGGTGAGTGGGCAAGAAAGAACTCATAATGGAGGCAGAGGACCAGGGCAAGACATAGCAGCCACATTTATTGCTCTTGACCTTGTTTATTTTTCTTTACAAAGACCCTGAGCACAGGATGGAGTCACACAGTAGATCAGGATCTTACACATACTTTCTCCTAGGATGGGGTTGGCTGTTTGATACAGCAGCCCCTGGTCATTTCCATGAGCTTCTCAGTCCTCACGAAGAGGCATAGAGAACCTGCTGATTCTTTTCACTTAGGCTTCGGTCTTTCGATGAAAAGATCTTCCCCAGTGAAAACCCAAGTCATAACTATTTTGCCTCCGGAGCAGAGCCAGGCCATGACCACCATCTTGCATTCACTGCATGATTGTGTTCCTGGTTATCTGGAATCAAGGTCATTGCTTATAGTGCACCTGGTGGTATGAGAAGCTGAATCATGTCATTCTGGAAGGAGCTGAGAGATAGAAGCTACTGATTAGAAAAGAGAAATCTCTCAATAATTTGATAAGCCAAGATTTCAGTACAAAAAGAGGGTAACATTTTTGAACTGCATGATTGTTTCTCCAAAGCTTAACACAGGCCTTTTTAAAAAGTTACTAAACATCCACAACAAGGTGCAGAAATGAAATTGGAAGTATTCTTAAGGGACCAAAAGACCAGATAAGCTCTAATTATAAAGACCCATTATAAATGGCTGAATATTTAATTATTTTTAGTATGTAAAAATCAAGAATGGTTACCATCTAACAGTTGTTAAGGAACTAGAGAATTGTTTTCCATTTACTTTAAGATATACCTCTATTGACTAAATACATATTACATTTTAAGAATTTGCTGGACATTCTATCCATGTAACTTCAAGCATGAGAGCCTCTGAGGCAAATACTATTATCAAGGGTTATTAGATTTAGCAAAGTAAAATATGAGATTCCCAGTTAAATTTGAATTTCAGGAAAACAATTAATTTTTTTAGTGTAAGTATGTGCCATGCAGTATTTGAGATACAGCTGTACAAAAAGCATTATTTGCCATTTATCTAAAATACAAAGATGATTAATTTGGGGATTACAATCTTGGTGAAGCTCTTCTCTTCTCAGGCATTACTTGGTTGTGCCCAAAGAATTATATAATCTGGATTAAGCCAAGCTTCAGGAAAGCCCTGAGACATTTCTAAGGTAGCTTGTATGAGTTCTTTCTTTATTTTGTATATTGACCCCTTAACCAACATATCACTTGCAAACATCTTCTCCTATTTAGTGGGCTGCCTTTTCATTTTGTGGATGGTTCCCTTCACTGTGCAGAACCTTTTTAGTTTGATGTGGTCCCACTTGTTTCGTTTTTTCCTGTTTCCCTTGCCTGGGGAGACACATCCAGGAAAACAGTTGCTAAAGCCAATGTCCAACAACGTGACTAATCATTAGGGAAATGCAAATCAAAACCACAATGAGATAGTACCTCATGCCAGTTAGGATTCTTATTACAAAAAGATGAGAAATAACAAATGTTAGAGAGGAAGTGGAGAAAAGAGATCCCTTGTGTACAGTTAGTGGGAATGTAAAATGATGCAGCCACTATGGAAAATAATATGAAGTTTCCTCAAAAAGTTAAAACTAGAAATACCATACAACATAGTAATTCCACTTCTGGGTATTTACATGAAGAAAACAACCCTAATCTGAAAAGTTATACACACCCCTATGTTTATTGCAGCTTTATTTACAATAGCCAAGACATGGAAGCCACCTAGGAAGCACCCAAGTGTTCACAGATGAATAGATAAAAATGTGAGGTATGTATATACACACACACACATATCTACAATGAAATATTACTCATCCATAAAAAAGAGTGAAATCTTGCCATTCACAGAAACATAAATGGTCCTAGAGGGTATTATGTTGAATGAAACAAGCTAGACAAAGAAAGGCAAACACCATATGATTTCACTTATATGTGGAATCTAAAAGGTAATAACACAAGTGAACAAACAAACAAAACAGAAATAGACTCAGATACAGAGAAAAAACTAGTGGTGACCAGAGACTTTTTGGCAATGGATGAGATAGGTGGAGGGGATAAAGAGATACAAACTTACAATTATAAAATAAATAAGTCATGAGGATGAAAAGCATAGCACTGGGAATACAATCAATATTACAATAACTTTGGTGATAGTAACTATAGTTATCATGGTGAACATTTTGTAATGTACATAATTGTCAAATCACTATGTTGTACACCTGAAACTAATGTAATATTGCATGTCAATTAATCTTTTAGTTAAAAAAATTATAATGCACAAAATAAAAACTTCATGATACAGATCCTGTTATTATTATTGGGGTAGAGGGATTAAATAACATTCCAAGGTCACACAGCTAGTAAGTGGAAAAGTAAGAATTCAAACCCAGGCAGGCTGATTTGATCCAGGAACCCATGCTCTAAATTACTAAGCAACGCCACCTTGAATTATACCTCTTGTAGAATTTTTGGAAACAGACTAAGAATTCTCTGCACATGTGAAAAAGCACATAATACCCAGGCATCCTCAGCAATACTGCATACTCAGTTTCAGACCATCCCAATAAGACAAATATTGCAATATATCAAGTTGAATGAATTTTTTGGTTTCCCAGTTATATTTACACTATACTATAGTTTAAAGTGTGCAATAACATTATGTCTAAAAAGACAATGTACACACTTTAATTAAAAGATACGTTATTACTAAAAAAATGCTAACCATCATCTGAGATTTCACTGAGTCATAATCTTTTTGCTGGTGAAAAGTCTTGCCTCAACATTGATGTCTGCTGACTGATCAGTATGGTGATTGGGGTGGCTGTGGCAATTTGTTATGAAGTTTGCCACATTGGACTCTTCCTTTCATAAATGGTTTCTCTATAGCATGTGATGCTGTAGCATTTTGCCCACAGTAGGACTTCTTTCAAAATTGGAGTCAATAATCTCAAACCCTGCCACTGCTTTATCAACTAAGTTTATGTAATATTCTAAATCCTTTATTGTCATTTCAGCACCTTTCACAGCATCTTTACCAGGAGTAAATTCCATTTCATGAAAACACTTTCTTTGCTCTTCCATAAGAAGCAGCTCCTCATTCATTCATGTTTGATCATGAGATTCCAGCAATGCAGTCACATCTTCAGGCTCCACTCCTGATTCGACCACATTGGCCATTATCACCACAACAGCAGTCACTTCCTGTCCTGGAGTCCTAAACTCCTTAAAGTCATATATGAGGGTTGGAGTCAATTTCTTCAAACTTCTGTCAATGTTGATGTTTTGACCTTTTCCCATGAGTCACAAATGTTCTTAATGGCATCTAGAATGGGGACTCTCTTCCAGAAGGTTTTCGATTTACTTTGTCCAGATCCATCAGAAGAATCACTGCCTATGGCAGCTAGAGCCTTATAACAGGTATTTCTTAAAGAATAAGACTCAAAAGTTGAAATGACTCCTTGTCCATGGACTGCAGAATGGATTGTGTTAGCTGACCTGTAAATGACACTAAACTCCATGTATATCTCCATCAGAGTTCTTGGGTGACTAGGAGCATTGTCAATGAGCAGTCATATTTTGAAAGGCACCTTTTTTCTGAGCAGTAGGTCTCAACAGTGGACTAAAAATATTCAGTAAACAATGTTGTAAACAGATGTGCTGTTATCCAGGCTTGATTGTTCCCTTTATAAAGCCCAGGTAGAGTAGATTTAGTGTAAATTTTTAAGAGCCCTAAAATTTTCAGAATGGTAAATAGCATTGGCTTCACTTAAAGTCACCAGCTGCATTAGTTCCTAACAAGAGAATCAGCCTGTCCATTGATTTCTCCTCTCTAGCTATGAAAGTCCAAGGTGGTATCTTCTTCCAATAGAAATCTGTTTTGTCCACTTTGAAAATCTTGTTTAGTGTAGCCACCTTCATTAATGATATTAGCTAGATCTTCTGGATAACTTGCTGCAGCTTTTATATCAGCACTTGCTGCTCAACCTTCACTTTTATGTTTTGGAGACGGCTTCTTTCCTTCAACCTCATGAACTAATCTGTGCTAGTTTCCAGCTTTTCTTCTGCAGCTCCTCACTTCTCTCAGCTTTCACAGATTTGAAGAGAGTTAGGATCTTACTGTGGATTAGGTTTTGATTTAAGAGCATGTTGTGGCTGGTTTGATCTTCTATCCAGACCACTAACACTTTCTCTTCAGCAACAAAGCTATTTTGCTTTCTTATCACCCATATGTTCACAGGAGGAGCACTTTTAATTTCCTTCAAGAGCTTTCCCTTTGCCTTCACAACTTGACTGGCACAGAAGGCCTGGCCTTCAGTCTGCCTTGATTTTCAACATGCCTTCCTCACTAAGCTTCCTCTTCTTTAGCTTTTAATTTAAAGTGAGAGACATTCAACTCTTCCTTTTACTTGAACACCTAGAGGCCACTGTAGGGTTATTAATTGGCCAAATTTCAATATTGTGTCTCAGGGAATAGGAAGGCCTGAGGAGGGTGTGAAAGACAGGGGAACAGTCAGTGGAGCAGTCAGAACACACACATTTATCAGTTAAGTTCACCGTCTCATCTGGGTGCAGTTTGTGGCACCCCAAAACAATTGCAATAGTAACATCGATGATCATTGACCACAGATCACCATAATGAATATAATAATAATGGAAAAGTTTGAAATATTCTGATAAATACCAAAATGTGACACAGAGCCACGAAGTAAGAACATGTTGTTAATAGATTTGTTTCATTCAGGGGCACCACATGCCTTCAATTAGTAAAAAACACAATGTCTACAAAGCACAATAAAACAAGATATACCTACATTCATCATTTCCAAGACTATTTTGCTACCATTATCTCAATTGGATCTTAGGGTAACTAACGCAGGTGAAAGGACTAGTATTAAAGCATTAAATTGCCACTTTTGCAGATGAAGAGATTAAGGATAGAGAGGAGATGCATCATCACCCAAAATTGGTACATTAGTAAATACCACGTCCTCTAATTCAATCCAGTTCTCTCTCCACCCTACCTGTGCTTAATGCAGAAGTTAAAATGGAACCTAGAAAATGCTGAGAACTATTATTTTTCTGTAATTTAAAATCTGGACATTGGAATGCAGGCATCCTTAAACCTGGGATTACCAGAAGATAGAGGCAGGCCTCTGCTTGGTGAAGCAGGGTGCAAAGAAAGGGAAATCATCCCCCAACTTTACTAAGTGGTTTGAGGGTGGCTTGGAGGATATGCCAAAGTACGAGGCTTGGGCATCATTACAGAGGAAATCCCTAATTTGGAAAGTGTGATACCCAGTGCAGTAATAAACAGAGAGCTAAGATCATGCTTCCGCCAACTGATCTTACTACCCAAACTCTGCTCTGTTCTGAAGGGGCTCATCATCAGTCAAAAGATGATGAGAGTTGAATGCACCAAAATTTAGGATGCTGGATACTTGATTTCCCAAAAGTTAGTTTTCTAAGCACCAAGTTTTATTGCTGAGAAATTACTGTGGCCTGGTATTAAGTGCCAAGATGATGATGGGTTTAGATCTAAAACAAAAATTAGAAAGCTTTTAAGTAGAAAAAGACACTGGTATTTACAATGTATATTTTAGAGAAATGGCAGCAATGAGTGACTTTTCAGAGGGAAAGTAAAATTAGGCTGTGAAAATAGCTACGTTTGTTTAACTCAAAGTGAGTCACTGTCTGCACAACTCTCCCAAAAGGGAATGTGGGCGTCCAGGCCCAGTCGCCGCTGTGATCTTCATAGATGTCTGAGTAGGCAACATGCCTGCTAATGAGACCTCAGAAGTGTCTGATCATCTCCTCTAATTGCTCTAAGTAATTGGAGAACTGCATGGTCTGGCCTCTCCTTCCCAAAGACGGCCAATTCAAATATGCAAATCTAAAATTATATGAATACTGCTTTAATTGGAGCCTGGGCTACCCATTATTTGCTGAGGAATAAAACAATATGACTTAAAAAAAGAAACCCTGACACTCAAATCCTTCATTTTAAGCTTCACTGAACTCCCCAAATTACCCACAGGCAGTCCTGTCAGGGACCACTTTACAAGGGAGTTGATGACCTCTAATTAAGACACCAGGAACTTCTAGTTATGGTAATATCTGAAATTGAAATTGGTTTGACCTGCACATTCCATATAATAACACCAAGTAAAAACTCAAATCAGGCACCTTAAAGTTGACAAAATGTCCAATAGCCCAATAAATAGACAAGCATAGCTCATTTTGTTGCACTTCACTTTATTATGCACTGAAGATGTTGCATTTTTTAACAAACTGAAGGTTTGTAGCAACCCCACATTGAACAAATCTATGGCACCATTTTTCCAACAGCATTTGTGTACTTTGTGTCTCTGTGTCACACTTTGGGACTTCTCCCAATATTTCAAATCTTTCATTATTATTGTGCTTGCTGTGGTGATTTATGATGCATGATTATGATGTACCAAACACTCAGATAAGGGTTTGCATTTTTTAACAATAAAATATTTTTTAATTAAGATATGTACATTTAAAAAAAAACAACACTATTATGTCACTCTTAATAGATTACAGTATAGTGTAAATATAACTTTTACATGCCCTGCGAAACCAAAAATTTCCCTGGACTCGCTTTATTGCGATATTTGCTTTATTGTGATGGCCTGGAACCAATCTTGGAATACCTCTGAGGTGAACCTGTTTTGGAAAGATACCAGTTCCAGCTCCCACTCCCCGGAGTTGATTATATTATAGAACGGCAAAATAAAATGTAATACCTGATGACATATTTTGTGCAGAATTTTCCCAACAGGAGAACCACACCTCTGTTCAGCCTCCCTTAACTGGAGTAGCCTCTCTCAATCACTCTCCGTGCCCTCTCAGCATTCCCTTCTCTTTTGGAACAAGTCTCGTCTCTCCTCCCCTCCATCCTCCACTGTGCCCCAAGACACCTTTCCCTGACCTCCCTTGCTAATAACTTGGAGTTTGTTTGTTTTTACCTTCTTGGCCTATTTTGCACCTACCTTAGTAATTGTCATTTTACCATAAGCTTATGGCTAAGTTGTAAAACCCTTCCTTCCTTTTTAATGTCCATTTCTCCATCTCTTTTCCCTATATCCTATCTTTCCCATCAGGACAAATACTCAGGATAAAAGAGTAAAACTCTAAACTTTCTCAACCACACTCTTGTTCTCTCTCTGTTTCTCATCCTTGCTAAATTCCTTGAAAAAGTAGTTGACACCCCCGGCCATTACTTCCTCATCTCTCAGACTTTCCTTGCCTTTTATAATCTAAGTCCTACACTAGAGAAAAGTTTTCTGTCGAAAGTTAATGTTAAGGAACTCCTGCTTTGGAATCAGATACCAAGAATTGGAACCCCAATTCTTCCAAGGGCTAATGCTGTTGAGTCTTTTTAGCCAATCTACATAATTTCTTTTTCATCATCTTAAAGTAGGGTTATAAGAAATACCAGTGTCTGGTAGAGATGTTGTAATGATTGTGACTGCTCTTCACACCGTAGTGGTCCCACCCTGAGCGATCAGTAGTGCTGGATGTTGTGTGCTGTTTTTGTTATTATCATGGTGAGTGGCCAAATCCTTTTGGCTTTCATCTTCTTTAACTTGATTGCACCATCTGTTTCAAAATGGCTTTAATTGTTTCAATGTTCTCTTCACTTCTCTCCCATGGTAAAATACTCATCTAAGTCTGCTCTTATCTCTGATGGTTTCTTTTCTGTCTTCAGTGGATCCCAGTCCTCTCCCACCGGGATGTAGATGGTCTTTAGGAGCTTGTTGTTAGCTGATACCAACCCCCAACAAAGCTATTCTCCCTTGTAATTTCCCCATGACCCAGACTCATATCACCCTGTGTTGTTTGTAGGTCTCTCCCAAACGTGGAGTGTTAGGGTCAGTCTCTCCCATGCACAATCTGCTGAACAGATCTAATACACCAGCATATTCCACCTGTACACTAAACATATTAAAAACCAAACATATTTTCCCTCTCTTCCCCATAAAGACTATTCCACTCTTGCTTATTTCTGTGAAAACCATTACCAATTCCCAGGCCCCAGGTTATGAAACTAACAGCCATCTCCAACTCCTCATTTACTCTCAAAGTTAATTTCATCTCTCAACAACATACTGAGAATTGTTACTCTGAATCCAAATAGATAGTTGAAATAAGAAGAAAGGACTAATTTTGGAAGAATATGTTTTTAGAGGTTGTAATGGCCACAAAAGAATTAAGGAAAACAAAAGTTTCATTTGATACCTACCATATTCCAAAAACTGTACTGGGTGTTTTTTTTTTTCCTCCTATACAACAAAGGAAAAGATATTACTCCAAGAAAGAAGGAAATCTTGCAAAAATGAAATTCTGATGATAAGCTTGGAATATTCTTGGGAAGATAACCAAAAAGCAATAGATGAGAAGGCCTGTTGAGGAGGTCACCCAGTGAGCTCTGGCTACTCTGAGACATGGACCGCAGAATAAAAGGAGGACTCATATCTAGTAGCACCAGCATCATAGAGATTACTGTAAATTCTGAAGTCCAAAAGCTGAAGTCTTTAAAAAATTCCCAATGACAAAAAGGAAGAGGTATATTGTAGTATTGCACTGTCCTGAGAAAGAAATCAATGTATGTCACAAAATGGAAAGAAATTAGAACTACCTCAGTTCCTGTTTGACCTCTATCTCTTCTGCAAAGAATCTGCTTTGGCCTGGGAAGACTTTGTGCTATAATAAAGCTGATGGCTGAGCTAGAGATGGGGGTAGTTGATATTCATTGGGTGCTTCCTGTGGGCCATATGAGTTCTTATATCCTCATAGCCATTCTCTGAGTTAGAAAGTTAGGTTTATAGATGAGGGAACTGACACTCTACCGGATACTACTGAAGAGTGACACTCAGCTATGGAAGGGTTTAGCAAGATCTGTACACTATGGACTCTGAAAGCCAAGGAATTAACCATTTCATTATGCCACCCTCAAATCACACCTTTTTAGAGTGTGAAATTGTTCCATCATTTGAACAGATTACAGAATACTTGCTCTGCCACTCAACTTTGTCATTTCACAATATTCTATCATATTTGTTTCAGTTCTCTTTTTAAAAATCATTACAGACACGTGAGAACCTATTTATTGTTCCCCATTGGTATTTACTTCTCTCCTTCCCCGTTATAGGTTGAATTGTGTCTCCCAAAATTCATTATGTGGAAGTCTTAATTACCAGGACCTTAGATTGTTACCTTATTTGGAAATAGGGTCACTGCAGATTTCATTAGTTAAGATGATGGCATACTGGAGTAGGGACTTCTAGCTTCTAGAACTGTGAGGCAATAAAATTCTAATGCTTAAACTTTCTAGCTTGTAGTATTTTGTTAAGGCAGTCCTAGCAAACTAATAACTCTCCAAAGATGACCCCTATCATGGATTAAGTATGTATCACTCATAGAGATGTATGGTAATACATCGACAAATATTTGAAACTGTTTTCCAACTTATAACTTGTATATAAATGTGAGATAGTATATATTCTTTAACTTGTATTTTCTGTTTTTGATATTTATCCATGTTGATACAGATACTCTAGTTCATTGTTTCTCATTCAGTTGCTATAAATGAGCTAGAGAAATGCCAAAAATTAGATTCCCAGGTACAAAGGGAACAATGTGGGATGGTTAAAGCCCCAGGGAAGGTTCCATGAATAGGCTTCTCAAAATACTTCAGTGTTCCATGAAATGATAAGGGCTAGAAATTACTATTCTCATTAATTTATTTTAAGTTCCATTTTGTATTCCATTATAAGCATAAACCATGATTTATTTGTCACTGGCATAAGTATGGGTCAATTTCTGGGCTCTCTATTTTGCTGCATTTGTCGATCTTATCCCCAACCCACTCTTTCCTGATTACTGCTTCATAGATAATCTTACAATCAGGAAGTGTATGTTCTCCAGTTTTTTATTTTTGCAGAGTTGAGTATTCTAGATCCTTTTCATTTCCACATAAATTTTTAAAGCCTCTTGCACGTTCTATAAAAAGGCTGTGTGAGGTTTGAATGGAGACTGCATTGAATATATAGATCACTTTGGGGAGAATAAATGTTGTAACAATATCAAGCCATACACCTATGAACATAATATATCTCTTTATTTCACTTAGGTCTTCCTTAATTTCCCTCAGCAACATCTTGAATATTCACTATGGAGATCTTTCATGTAATTTTTTATGCTATTATAAATGATACAGGTCAAATTTCATTTTCCACTTGTTGTTACTATATAGAAATGCAATGGATTTCTTTTTAATACATTGACTTTGTATCCCACAGCCTTGCTAAATTCACTTTTTTGTCTCTAGAATGTGGCTTGTAGATTTCTTAGGCTTTTTGAATTCACAGTCATATTATCTATGAAATACAGACAGCCTGGTGTCTTCTTTTCTAGTTTTATGGCATACACTAGGACTTCCGGTACAAAGTTTATTGAAATAGTGAGAGTGGACACCATTTCCTTATTTTCAGTCTTAAAAGCATTCATTCTTTCATTACTGTTATGTCAGTTATAGATTTTTGTAGATGCCCTTTATCAGTCTGAGAAATTTTGTTCTATTCTCATTCGCCAAGTGTTTTTTATTCACCCATTGAGATGAAAACAGTATATTGCATCTGTGTGTATTCTATTTCACCATTCCTTGAATTGTGGAGGATTTGATATTTGTTCTTCAGAAGACAATAGAACAAATGTTTATCAAATAGTTACAGAGTAAGTAAATGAATGAAAGTAAATGTAAATTTGGTTTATTATTTCTAAAAGCTTTCCACCTTTCATTAATAGCCAACTTAATCAGCATTTTGAGGTTTGCTCTCTCCTTAGTTTAATCCATTTCTGTTCTGTTTCTCTTGGTAGAAGTTGAGATAAAGATGAAAGGCCAAAACACATGGAGTCCCCCAGGCTAGAGACATAAAGAGGCCAGTAAAAGCAATACAAATACAGTCTAAATCACTTGGAATGGCAGAACCACCAGAACCCACAACATCTCTTCCAGTCCATGCTTTTAGTTTAGAGGTTTCTAGGGAATCTCATGAGAGTTCGTGGGCCACCAAGACTTTCCTCCTTCCCTGAGGCAATGCCCTCCTTGTTACTCCTTGGTTTTGTGGGATTTCTGTGGCTGTCTGAAATCCTCAGCCATCCACAGTGCCACAGCCCCAGACGCTGCTTCAAAAATCACCATACTGAGCTGGAAAACATTCCCTCGTCTCTACCTCTGTTAGTGTGGGTTCGGTGCAGCAAAAGTTATTTGAGTTAATTATCTACTGATGCATAACAAATTTCCCCAAAACTCAGTGGCTTAAAATAATAATTATGTTTGTTGTACAGCTTATAGGTCAAGACTCGCTTAGTGAATGATCAACTTCTATGTTCACCTACATGACCGTTGGCAGGATTCAGTCCTCCTGGGCTCCTGGACTGAGGGTTTCAGCTTCTTTCAGACTGTTAAACAAAGACCGTCCTCAGCTCTCTGTCCACTGGCCTCTCCAATGGGCAGCTCACACCACGGAAGTTTGCTTCGTCAGACTGGGCAAATGAGAAGAACCAGAGAACATACAAGCCAAGTCTTCCTGTGATAACATAATCTCAGAAGTGGCATCCCATCACTTTTGCCATATCCTATTTATTAGAAGCAAATCACCAGGTCCAATCTACACTTAGAGAGGTGGTTACGAAAGGACATGAATAACAGGAGGCGGGGATCATTGAGAACCATTTTAGAAGCTGCCTACTCCAATGTCCCTGGCTCAGTGCCTTTCTCTCTCTTTATTGACAGATGGCTGTGTGACTTCCTTCTTTTCCCCTTGAGTTGGCAGCTGAAGCCCTGGCTCAAGAATGTCTGCTAAATATGCTGCTCTTCATGTGGAACACAAACAAACTAGAGGTCATCCAAGGGAAAACAACAAGGACGGCAACAAAACTTGAAGTTGTGTCAATGATGAAAAGCTGGTACAGGGGTGTATGATGAGAAGGTTTACCGGAAAGGCACAGGACAGCTATCTTCAACTAATAGAGACCCACCATGTAGCTTTATTCAGTGCTCTCCCAGAGGGCAGAACCAGGACCCATAGATGGAAGTGATGAGCAACAATTTTATTTACTCTAAGGAAAAAGATTTATATTGTCCAAAGATGGCAACCGATACATTAAAAGATGGTGAGATTGCTGTTAGGGTATCAGATCCTGGTTAACTGCCTGCCTGTCACCTGTTTTCCCAGGAGATTCAGTGGCAAGACATGGCTGGGCAATCTGCTCTACAAGATCATTTTTAATGTAGTTCTGTGATTCAATCAATTCCTAGCCAATTTCAAATCAATTCTACTTCCACCATAACTCCAGATTTTACCCTTCTTTCTATAACCAACAAGATTGAACCAATATTCCCAGGTGTCTGAAATGTTACAAAGACCACCCTCCAATCTTCCACATGTGAATTGATCAGATAAGTTTTCAGAGGTATATTCTACTCTTGACATTCCTCCTAGACAAGCATTTCTTGATGATCCCCATTATCTTAAGAATAAAGCATCAGACCTCTTTAGCCATACAAAAGCAAGTCCCAACCTCCATTCACTAGCCTCTCCCTACTCTTCTCTATATGCCTATCATGGTGTCTGAGTCAGATTGGGCTTTTATGACAAATTACCACATACTGAGAGGCTTAGATAATAAGAATTTATTTCTCACAGCTCTGGAGGCTGGGATGTCCAATATCAAGAAGGTACGAGCAGATCTGGTGTCTCAGGAAAGCCTGCTTTCTGGTTTGCAGATGGCCATCTTCTCATCATAGCCTCACATGGCAGAGAGAAAAGATAGCAAGCTCTCTTAAGTTTCTTCTCACAAGGGTACTAATCCTGTTTATGACGACTCTACCCTCATGATTTAATTGCCTCCCAAAGACCTGACCCTCCTAATACCATCACCATGAGGATTAGGATTTTAGATATGCATTTTGGAAGGTCATAAACATTCAGACCATACACATGAGATTAGATTAGACACCTCACCATTCACCAAATAGGGTAGACACTTTACTACCATGTCACTCCTCTGGGCAGAGAATGCAAAGATGAGTGAGACCTTAGCCCTGCCATTAAGGGCCTTACCGTGTATCAGGTGGGTAAGACCCAAAACAAATAAACACAAAGTTTTAATGGTGTGGGAGTTGAAAAGACAATGGTGACTCTTATCTCAGGAAATTAAGGAACATTTTCTTAAATTTCCAAACTGTGGAATTTGAACAGGTTGAGATACAGCCAGGATTTCATCACATTTTTTTTGGCTAGAAGAAAACAGATATTTCCTCCAACAATTCTAAAAGAAAGAGGGAGTTCATGCATTCTTTGAGTCACAAGTAGTAACAGGACTCTTTAGTGTTGAAATATCTCAGTCATTTCTATTCTTAAGTATTTCAATATTGTGTTGCAAAAATGAAATAGCAAAATTGGTTATAGAATTGTGGCATATTTAAAATTTTTATGTTAAATGAATTAATGTTTTATTATATGCATACAAATGAATCCCATCAATTAGAAAGACATTGTCAAAGTTCCATTGTGGAGCCACGCTATGAATGAGAGAGGCCCAGGAAAAATGTCTCCCTTCATCCGTATCACAGACCAGGAGTATTAGCCACTGAGTGGAAGTGAGAACAGACATGGAGGACATCACTTCTCAGACAGATTCTGGGTTTCCTGGAATACTGTGGTATATTTTAGTTCTATGAGCCCATACTAACATCAGAAAAGATGGTGCCCTCGACATGGACATGGACTAGACACAGAGTTCTAGAAGATGACTAATGATAAGACTCTAGCAACACACCAGACCATTTTGGGCTTCAGATCCATTTTTTTGCATTGAAGGGATTGGCCAAGATGTTCTTTAAGATTCCTTAAATTCTAACATTCAAAACTGTGTTGACTTTTTAGTTATAACTGTGTAAGTATGAAGACTCAGCACAATAATTAAAGGTATATAAATTTAATATATTTTTTAGAAATCTTTTTAACCACTCTTTTATCACAAAATGTCAGAAAAACCAACAAATAGTAAGACTGTATTGATACTTTAAGAGTTTACAAATTATCTTAAAATCCCTCACAACCTTTGAAAGCACTCATTGAATGAATTTCACATAGGCAAATTTACCCACAGAAACTATTTGGCATAATAGACTGTGAAACACAGATTTCCATTCAGTGTGATCACATAGTTCTGTAACCTCAAATCGAATTTCATTGAAATCCAGCGAGATATCTCATTTGGCACATTTTATTTGATGTCAAGAAAGTAGATCAAAGTTAAAACAGATTCAATTATTTAATAGTGTGTGATTTTTGTCAAAATTTGTTAACACTTTCTAAAGGTATCATGAACAGACGGAAAAAGGCAAAATGTCATGCAACAGGTTGCAGAAGAGTTCAGCTTTGATCAGTCAAAGCTTATTACCTTCTAAGCTTTAAAGTATTTGCTCAAAAATTCCTATTCCTTCCACACAACATGCAGATTTCTTCCTTCCTTTCTGGATGGATTAGCTTTGTGGTATGGACAGATTCACTTTTGAAATTTGAAAGTATCAATTTATATTAGCTAAAGAGTACAAAGTTTGAGATATGCAAGAGGAATAAATCTCTGAGATCAACAGTACAGCATAAAGCCAAGAATTAATATTGTGTTGTATACTTAAAACTTTGCTAAGTGATATATCATATGTGTTCATATTTGAAGAAATAATAACAAGTAAAGAGAATGGCAGGAAACTTTCAGAAGTGATAGAGATGTTTATGGCATAGAATATGGTGACAGTTTCACAGTCTCATACTTATCACCAAACATGTCAAATCACATATATTAAATATGTGCAGTTTTTTGTGTGTCAAGCATTCTTCAATAAAGGGGTTTAAAAAAGAAAGGATCTTAGCAGCATTTTTCAATTACATGATATTTTTAATAATTGTAAGATTCAAAGTGTACAAGCATATGTACAATGATCTTACTTATCACCTAATACAGGGAACACCAAACATAAAATAAATACTTAATAAATGCATATAAAATTGGCCTTTTGCTCTTTAGTTTTAAAACCCAGTTCCTGGAAAAGACATATGCTCAATAAGGAAAATTACAGCTTTGTTTTACTTGTATTTTGCCTGCTGTACAGAAATTGACCTTCACAATAAGAAAATATTTACTAGATTTAATTCACTTAAGATCAAAGATCTATGGCTTGTTAAGTACTCTAGCAAATTATTTTCAGAATACAGACTGTGAGAGTAAGATGGAAAAACATCCAAGTACTTAAACATTCAGTAATTTATGTTGATTTCTATTGCCGGCTATTACTGCTCAATGTTCAACATTATATCCTGTGTTGAGGTGGGCAAGGTAATGAGGCATTAAGTCTGGCCTGGGCTGAGAACAGCCCCGTCTAGGCTCCATGCCCGTGAATGAACATACGTCAGGGTAGAGCCAAGCCAGCAGAGTGTCTGGCGTTTCTTCCTGGCGGTCGCTATGGCTGACCTTTTTTTAAAATACTATGAATGTGTGCATGTTCCAATAATTGGGCTTAAGTTCTGCCTTATAGATGCAAGACAGATCTTTGGCTTGTCTATGGCTGAGCTTTCCCTTCAAACTTTCTGGCATGCTTTACAAAGAATACTTAGACATAATTTGAGACACATCTTTCATCAGGACCTAACTATCAGTTGGTCGGATATAACAAACTTGTCTCTCCCACGAATGTTCAGTGGAGCTTCAGCTCTTGCTAGCACGTTTATCGGCCTGATGGGACGTATTTTAAATTACACAAGACAAGGGGCCTCCATCTATCAGAGAGCTGTCCTGAGGATCTCTATCTGATTCCTAAGTAACACAAAACTTACTAAACTCACAGCTTTCTAGAAAGGTTCCAGTAAACTAACTTACTTTTTTCATGGTTATTTCACAAAAATACTAATGTTTAGGTTATGATTTTCTCATATTAGGTGGATATCTGTAAGCATGCTGTGAATTGTAGCATTAGATCAAGTTCAAGGATAAAGTAGATCAGTTTGCAGCATATTCTTACACATCTACTTATTCACATTTCTTTGTAACAAAAATCTTCACATTCAAGAGGAAAGACAGCAGCCTGATAGGTGGAGAATAAAAAGTTTCTCTTGGAAATCGAGGAACTAAAAGGCTTACACATCTTTTCTCCTTCAAACATGGCTACAAAAAATAATTACAGAGTGAGTAAAATTGATCTCCAGTGGCTCCTGTCTCCTTCTATGCCCTTCTCATACTTAGGTTCACTTTCCCTACTACCTCCTCTCACCTCCCTTCAATAAACCTCTGAATTTCCATGCTTCCTTTCTTCTATCAAAACCCAGGATGTTATATCAGTCACTCACATCTTAGTATAAACTGAAGTAAATGTCTTATTTAGTAATTTTGATGAACATCTTCTTCCTCCATTAAAGGAAACTTCTGGTATCAAAGTCAAAAGAGTTAAGATAGGAGAGGAATTCCCCAGCATCCCTGAATTTGAAAACTTACCCTGCTAACACAAGACTGTAAGTTATAATAACTTCTGGGACAAGACACTTATGCATGATGTGAGATGGTAGATGCTTCAGGCATTCAGAGGAGAGAGATATCCTTCCTGATTAAAAAATCCTGGAATGCTTCATGGAAGAAGTAGGATTAGTGCTGAGCCTTGAAATAGACTTCCTGGAATCTCCTTCTGTTTCTGCAGCTATGAAATATTTATGGTGAAATTTAACTAAAAAAAATGTGCATGGAAGAATCTGGCCAAGACACTCCACAAGCAAACTGGAGTTTGGAATTTATGAAGATGGAATCACTCTTGGCCTTATTTTGTGTCATCTCAGAGGCCACCTCGAAAACATCCCCCTGACGGCAGGCTTTTCTTCCTGTCATCCCTATGGTCAGAATGTCCACCAATCACTGTCTTCTTTGGGTACTACCTCTGGGAATCTAGATCTTTCTCATTGGTACATATCCCCAGACTAAATCGCATAGCTAATGGACAGTGGCCCAAGAGGTGCTAAGAGATTGGAAATGTAAATCATCAAGGGGGCTAATCATGGAATGTAGAAACTAGGGGGACAAGGCCCACTCTTTTATTTATCTATCACATTTTATGAAGTGCCTCTTCTATGCTGTGTTCTGGGGCTATAGCATCTGTTAAGGGTTGAACTGTGTCCCCTCCAAAATTCTTACATTGAAGTCCTAGCCCCCAGGAACTCAGAATGTGACTTTATTTGGAAAGAGGGCCATTAAAGATGTAATTAGTTAAGATTAGGTGTGAGGGTGGCCCCTAATCCAATATGACTGGTTTCTTTATACAGAGGGAAAATTTGGATACAGACTTGCACATTAGGAGATCATAATGTGAAGAGGAAAGCTGAGAGCTGGGCCAAGGAATGTCAAAACTTTTCAGCAAACCACCAGAAACCAGGGAAAAGGCATGGATCAGATTGTTCCTCACAGCCCTTAGAAGGAACCAACCTTACTGACACCTTGATCTTGGACTTTTAGCCTCCAGACAATAAATTTCTGTTGTTTACAGCTACTCAGTGTGTGGGATTTCATTACAGCAACCCTAGCAGATGAATCCAGCTACAAACCATCTCTAAGTCTCTCTACCTCTCCTATTCACCTGGCTCTGCACCCACTGCAGTGAGCCTGCTAAATCTGATGAGGCCCCATCAGGAGTGGGACGTTTCCAAAACATACTCCAAGTGCTTTTGGAAGTTTGCAGGGGGCTGGCTTTCGCCGTGTCTAGGATGCAAACATCGCATTGTCTATTGGCTTCATTTGCTTATTCAGTTGTAGCCTGTGGCTGTGCAGGAGACTGAAACTGTTCACTCCTTACTTGGGTGGGGAGGTTCATACAAGGAAATTCTCTTTCAACAGTTCACCCAGCCATCATCTCAGGCAGCCAGATGTTTTATAAAGGCCTCTTTCCATCAAGGAGTATTTCAAGAGGTGACTTCAGAATACCATCTGGCTGGTCTTCCTAAAACGTTTCGTATTATTAAAGACCACCTTGAAACTCCCACTCTTTCCCTATCTCACCACCCAGCATTTCTGTGCAGCCTTACCCAGGACATTTTTTATCTGTAGTGTTTATCATACTCTGGCATATTATATACTTTATATGTGTATAGTGCTTACTTTCTGTTTTGCTTAAGCATAATGTCAGCTCCAGGAAGGCAGACTTAGCTGCTTTGATTGTTGATGTATCCTCAGTGCCTGGAACAATATCTAGTATACAGTAGGCATTCAATGAACACTTTTGCTTTGGCAAATGACTAAGGGGATCTCCTAAAGAGATGTCCAAAATGGGCAGCAGTCACAGTCCTGCCAGGGCCTGGCACATAGAAGATGTCTAGGGAGTGTTTGTTGACTGAATACATGATTGTCCATCACATCACAGATCCATAGCCCTTTTTCTGAGGGCCCTGATGTGCAGATGAGGATTAGATGTCCAGGAAATGAAAAAAACTTGATCAGAGTCATATGAATTAGAGGCGGGGACTTACATTCCCTGCCCCATATGCAATCTGCACAGCCTTAATTGAAGTACAGCAACAGAAGCAGTTTGGTGGGAATCAAGAACAGGAGGACTATGATGGACAACTTAGGTTCATGGCCCTTTTAAGGTCTGGTGGCAGAATTCTAAAATGGTCCTCAAGGTTTCCTCTTTTGGTGTGCATATGCCCTCTATCATCTCTTCTTCTGAATGGAGGCAGAACCTGTGAATATGAGATTATCAGTCCTGGGATTATGTTCTGTTATACAGCAAAGGGGATATTTATCTGGGGGTGGGCCTGGCCTCATCAGGTGAAGTCTCTAAAAGTGAGTGTTTCTTTGGCTGAGGAAGAAGTCAGAGGTAGGTTCCTGCTGGCCTAAAAGAAGCAACTGCCATGCTGTGAATCACCAATAGGGCCTCATAGCAAAGAACAAAGTCAGTCTTTAGCAGCTGAGAGAGGCCATAGGCCAACATGTAGCAAGGAAATGAGGGCCTCAGTCGGACAACCACAAGGAAATGAGATCCGCTAACAGCAAGCCTGGAAGAGAGCCATGAGCCACAGAAAGGACCATAGAACTCTCTCAACAACTTCACTGCAGCTTGTGAAACTCTGAGCACAGAACCAGGCACACCACTCCTGGACTGCTTTCCTACAGAAACAAGGATAATCAATTTGTGTTTTTTAAGTCACTCAGTGATAATTTGCTGTGCCACAATAGAAATGAATATGTATGGTTAGCGAACTGAGTTCAGTTGTTAATTGTTAAAAAGATGCATAAATAAAAGTTGCCAGAGGCTGGGGGAGTGACAACGGGGAAGGGAGTCACCATTTAATGGTACAGACCTTTTGTTGGGTATGATTAAAACATTTTGGGTGTGGATAGTGCTGATGGCTACACAGCATTGTGAGTGTATTTCATGCCACTGAGTAGTACAATTCCTAATGGTTAAAATGATAAATAGTATGTCATATGCATTGTATCACAATTTTTAAAAGGGGGAAGAAGATGAATACATAAATTAAAAAGAATATTGGATCACTCTGCTTCTTTAGGACATTCTTTGCAGATGCTTAAGCTCAGCTCTATTAAAAATTAATTCTAATTAATCCAAAATAATTCAAACTATCCTCCAATTCAAAAGTAAATTCTCTTTTATTTCAAAATATTTTAAAACATGCTAAAATAAATTCTCTGTCAAATAAGTACAGAGTCTTGCTGATTCGTGGAGATTAATCAGTATAAATTAGTAAGGACAAAAAAAATAGCCCAAATTCTATTAATCATCTTGAGCTTTGAAAGGTAAGATAAGAAGAGAGTTACATGCACCGAAGATAGGAGTGGGTCAGGTCAAACGAGCGGTGCTCATAAGGTAAGCCCGAGACCCTCCAGCATTTTCCCTAAGCCCCATGGCTCTTGGGGCAAACCCCAACAGGACAAACCGACCACCATGGGGGTGGGAGGCAGGACCTAGATAGGAGGCAGAAAACACCAGCTCAACCAAGGGCAGGAAGAGGGAAAAGCCAAGAGAAGGTGAGAAAGATTTTGTTCAAGGCTAATAACCCAGGGCCGACCCAGAGGAAGGCCCTATGGTTGGCCCTGTTGAAGCCAGTGGACAGAGCCTTGGGAATAGAGCTAAGCTGGGCTCCAGAGGGCTGGCAGGCTCAGGACTGAGCTAGAAGCAGCCTCTCAGTTGTGCCTTTTCAGTGAGAGAGTATGTTTAAGAGTCAAACTTTATAACCTGGTTCCTCCAGGCATTGTAGAGTGTGGTAAACACGGCATCTCTCCTTCACCTGCTCCTGCCAACTGGGTCATCTCAGCACAGGCCAGTGGGATGGAGGAAGAACTGGAGTTGCTCTCAGAAGGCACATAAATAAAACTCACACTGTAGTCCCGACAGAGTCCTGACCAACTCCACCTGTTGTTCTTGCTTCCTTTTGTAACCTCCTATCCTCATTACCCCCTTCCCCCAACCTACTCTGTTTCTTGCTTTCTTCTCCCATCTGATGTACCCCCTTGGCTCTATGTGGAACCCTGTAATCGATATTGGTGATAATAAAAATAACGACGATAATAATAATGGTAACAATAAAAACCAATGTCCTTTATTAACCATCCCTGCTGTGCCGATGCCACACTTGGCACTTTGCGCACATTGTCCTATTTATTTCTCACAGCAGCTTAGTGAGACAGAAGAGGAAAGATCTGAGAGAGGTTGTTAACGTGTCTGTAGCCAATGAGTAGATTGTGGGGCTTGAACTCAGGCTTGTCTGACTGGTTCTTGCTCTCAATTTAGGAAATCCCAACAACTCTCTAATAGCTGCAATCTTAGGACATGAATGTCACAGTGGGTGGACCACAGTCTCCTTATATGGCCTTTCTTTCCGAAAGGCTGAAAACCTTGCCTTCTGTCAGGGTTAGAGGGAAAGCAGGCATCTGTGTGTCAGAGGAATAACCTGAGGTGGGCACTTGACGGCCCACAGAAATTTGAAAAAAAGCATATACATTCATATCCATATTCAGACAAAGCAAAAGATCAAAGGCCTTATGGCCAACATGATAGACAAATTCAAAATCTCAGTGCCCAGCTCGCTTGGTTGGTGTGAGTTCTTGTCCTCACTGATAACACTCAATAAGCATTTGGGAACAAAAACAACACACTAGACAGTGGCCCACGGTAAATATTCTGGAAAAAGCAGAGCATTGCTTCTCAAAGAATTTGAGAGCGCTCATTCTCACCAGGTACCCCTTTAAAATTCAAATCTTCTTTCCCTACAGTATCTCTTACTTTAAAAATAAAACAAAATAATGAAAGCTGTCTCTAGCTTACACAACATCCAAATGTTTTGAGTACTCACAGTACCAAAATATATATAAAATATATAAACACATTTGTAACCCTAGTTCTGCAAAGGTCCTTTATCTCTCAGATATTTTGCAATGGTTTTCATAACCTGGGATACTGCTTGTAAAATTTATCTTGACAAGCTAACAGATTTTCCCAAAGAGTTGCCAAGAATAATTTTAAAGAAAAAATGGCTTAACCCAGTTTTCTTGTGTATTCAGGAAAAGACAGGATATACATTTATATCCTTAAGAAGTAAGTCATCCAACTTTTTTTCTTCCAACATGAGTTTAAACATGTTTGGAAGAAGAAAAATAATTCAACTAAATTACTAAATATGAAATTTTGTTTTGCTCTTATTGTCCAGAATTACTTAATGATGGGGAAAATAGAACCCAAAAAAATGTAAACTATGAAATAATTATAAAAGTAAAAACATTGGGTTATTTCTTAAAAAATAATAAACTAATTGGGAACTGACATATTAAGAATGACATTTCCTATGTCTGGAATTTTCAGAGAAGGAGTTATTATAGAAAAGATAATGTTTAAATAACTAAAGCCTGATTCTGAGCAAAAAAAGAAAAAATCCATTTTCTTTAGAGTGCTTCAGTGTAAAATTAAAATTTTTTAAGAACAGAACTCTGATTCTAATCTTTTTCTTTGAAATGTTTTAATTTAAATCTTTCTAAAATCTGACTTTCAAAATGTACATCCTAAATACACATAGATGTTACTGACTCAAAATGAGACTTAAATTACTCACTCACAGAAGGTTCTCAAAGGATCGTGCTTTTTCTAACTGATGTTTATTTGTCTCTTCCCGTCACATCTCTCTAAGGACATTGGGCCCTGGACTTGGACTTTCCCAATCTGTATTCATGCCCAGCCTTTTCCTTTCCTGTTCTCTGTTTCTAATCAAAAGCAAGACTGGGAAGTCAAGTATTTCTTTACCTGAAAGGAGAGATGACCTTTCTCCTCTAGTGCACAGGCATTGTGTCACACTCTCTGGAGTTTCACTGATGTCTGACCCACTCTCAAGTTTCAGCTCTTCTGGATTGGAGATGCCATACTTGCCATGGGTAGATGGAGAGGAAGAAGAAATAGTATAGAATGGGTAATTCCACTAATTCCACTTTGTTCTTTAAAAGATATTTACCTCCATCGCTACAAAAATGTTTCCTGTGGCACGCTGAAAAGCAAATTCCAAAGAAAAGTGTTGAGGTGGTTCATAGCTGTCTATGAACAGACTAAGAACTGCTTGGCAGTGGGGCAGAGAGTGACCCATTTGGTTGGCTTTATTGGGAGAAGACAGCGTTGTTTCTACAGGTATCGGGCGTAGAAACTAGAGGGAGAATGAAACTCCTAGAAGAAAGGCAAAAAGGTGCCAACAGCAAGCCAGATGCTCCCCTACACCCCTGGGCGGTGGGCATTTGGAGTAATCTATATGGAGATTTGGATTCAACCTGACCCTTATTTAGATACCCAAGAGGGTGAAAATGGAAAGTTGCAGTTCATAGCCATTTCTTCAGGTGGAGATCCTATTGAAGAAGCAGTGGCGTGGTTTGGGTTCTGAAGACTTCTGGAAAGGACACACTTTCAGAAATACCTGAGCACATTACCGAAACAGAGCTGGTTACCCACCACGCAGACTGAAGGTGTGCATGTGCTATGAGCAGAGCAAAGGAAAAAGAAAAGAAGCAAAAGAAATTGTTTAAAAATATAACACATATTGTATAATAATATACTATGAAAATATAATCTTTTTTTCAGAGACTAAAGGCACTGTAGGAATTATCAGCAATTTGCTGGGCATGCGTACTTACACTTTCAGTTCAGTGTTGTTTTTCTTGTGGATTACGAATGGCCGGCTGTAGGGGGACCATGATCCTTTATGAGAAGGGCCTCTGGCTGTTTTACAAACAGCAGGCTCAGAAAGCAGGGAGGCTGACTGTGGGAGGGAGCAAACCTCAGGATCAGAGTAAGGAGAGGGAGACACTTGCCTAGGGTATAACATTTAAGGAAGCACCAAAAAAAAAACTCAGGAAACAAGATAAATAATGCCTCAATGCAGTATTTTGAACAGTCAAAATTAATGCCCAAACTCATGATGAATAAGCACCGTCTTAAACAAAGGCAGGGTCAGTATCCCTGATTGTTCCTTTTGCCTCAGGGTTGAATAGGAATTGACACAGCACTGTTAACTGATCCTGTCCTCATTTACACTTTAGATATTTTGCTCATCATGAATTTGTCTACATTTAGTTAGATTTTGTTTCTATTTATCTTGATGAGTGAGTTTTTTGGGGCCCTCTTAAATGATGTGGCCCAGACCAGTGTCACACTGACTTCACCTGAGTCCTGGCTCTGACCTTATAACAAGGGGATAAAGAGGATGAGACTGAGAGGAAGCCCCCAGGCTTGTGTGTCCAAGGCAGACAGAACCCTGGAGAGCACTTTATATTAGAGCCAAGGTAATGTCCAGTATGAAACGGCCACCAGAACATTTTGTGCCTATTTCAAAAATCTTCTCATCTGGGTGTTCCTAAATTAGCTCCACATACTGATTTTTTTTCAATGCAGGAAAGCAAAACAAAACCACCAGCAAAACGCATACAGTTAGAATTACATTGGGCAGGATTTCCAAGGCAGTAACTCAACCTCTATTTCAAAAGCGAAGGTTTAATTCTTCAAAAAGGCAGCTTTTTTATTTCTCAGATTCCAAAATAGTAGTATGTCTGTGAATCTCTTATTAGGTGCTTGACTTACCAAAATCACAGACAAACCCTCGCTCTATAGTCTGCTTTCTAATCAACAAAGAGTAATTGGTTTAAATGGCCTAAAGTCAGCACTACTTGCACCTTTGTTCCTACACACCAGAAAAGGGGAAATATCCCATAAAATGAGAAAAAAAATTTTTAGCCACCAGAAGAGAAGGTTTAAGTAAATAAATTGTGCCTATAAATACTTGAGCTAATTGTTCCAGAGCTTGAATCTTAATTAATTGGAAACATTTTGTACAACATTCAGCATCAGCACATGTAACATGTAAAACACGTAAAAATTCTACAGTTATCGCATACTGAATTGTCCGAGTACCTAACTACTGAAGCTTGGTAAAGAGCTCTGATTGTGGTGATTTCTCTATATGTTTTCACTCCAGCACAGCACGTAGGAAAGATTGCTCTGCCACCTATTGGCCTTCCGCGTGAAATAGATTTGATGACACCTGCGAGCGAGGCTTTACCTGCCCCCTGGACCTGGAGAAGGTATTAACCCCAACAGACTGTAAGCAGTCCTGCCTATTTCTGTCTGGGCTTCTGACCAAGACAGGGTACTCCCTGAGGCAAAGGGCAGGGCCCCCTCCAGTCCCATAGCAGGGGGACCATTTCCCTCAATGACTATAAAAGGGACACAGGAGCCATTGGCTGTCATTAAATGCTTGCAGGCCTCACCTTGGCACGGCTGGGAATGCAGGCTGACTTCATCTCTTGCTCTCCATCCTTGTACTGAGCACATCAGAAAGGGATGCCACCCCAGTTGTTTGGAGGACTAATACATCCCAGAAATAGAGTAATTTAGCTGGCCACTTGGCCTAGCACAGGGAATTCTGCAAACGTGTGAGAGCTCAGTGCAGCCAAGGTTCTTGACCTGGAACACTCTGAATTCCTTAGAATGAGGCTAATGTAGTTGGGATGGAACTATCTAAGGCCATATGATGACTCTTGATTGTCTTTTGTCACGTACTACTCAGCACTAGCTACTAAATTTCATTTTCCTGCAGAAAGATGGGTCACATAATCAACATTACATGTTTTTAGCAGTGAAGTGACTAACGTAGCACTGGACCCTTGACAAAGACTTAGTGGGTCTGTTTACCTCCTACATCCCCTCCCTACCCACAGTGCTTCTTGTCTGACTACTTCAATGGCCTCTCAACCAAGTCTCTCTGATTCCAGCCTCATAGCCCCACTCCAAGGACACCCACCCATTCCCTGTGAGGCTCCAGAGTGGTTTTTGCAGACACAGACCTGACCCTATCATCCCCTTTTTTCAAATTCTCCAGCAGCTCCCCAATCTGTATCAAAGGAACCTCAGATCTTTAACCTGGAGTGAATATGGGTCCTTCTAAAATATTACCTTCCTCTACATCATCCTTTCCCACCAATCCATACTCAGCCCAATCCACAGTGGGAGTGGGCTGCAGGGAAGATCAGAACCATTAGAACTGGTAGAATAGGAATGCTCAAAGACAGCACCTTTCACTTGAATATTAAAATTCTCAAGGGATGACGGGATTTTAAAGAATCTTTTAGAGTCTCTTACCAGAGTTAATACAGCAGGAGAAAAATTAATACATGGGAAGTAAATCTGTGGTGTTGACATTGGAATGGGAGGGGGCAGTGTGGCACGTACTTTAGAACTTCTCCAGACCTAGTAAAATTATCTTTATCTTTTGGGTAGCTTGTATTTAAAACACAATTTTAAAGCTCTAATATTACTACCCTAACCTTATTTCACTAACCTCTAAACATGTGAACTGAAGTTTGCAGAGCCATCTTGCCACAGAGAAGTATATAGAAAGATCAAAGTATTTCCAAATGTATTATGGGGAATTATTTATGTCTTCTCAAAGATTATATCCCTGTGCAGTTTCATATGATAAGGACCTGGATTAACTTTGTTCTACAAAAAAGGAAAGCCTGATGTATTATATGCTTTTTCTATTGCCTCTTTAAGTGGAGTCAAAAGAACAAAGCATTTTCCAGAAGGAATGAAGTCGTATCTGTCCTCAGTGCTGCCTAGAGATCAAAAGAATCTTCTAGCAGTTTTATTGGCAACCTTCTGAAGCCCTCAACTAATATTTTGTTTCATAAATGGTGAGTGCTAGAGGGTGGAAAATCCTATGTAAACAAGTGAGCTGTTGTCAATCATGATGTTTGAAAACTGCTGCTTAATGCAATTGAATAAAAACATTTCCAGTGCCTTTTAGTTTGTATGATGGTTTTCAGTTTGTTTAGAAGTCATCTCTCAAAACCATTGCTTATCTTACTTAACCTAATGGTAAACAAACAGTGGTAAGGTGGCATTTCATTTTTTCAGTTGAGAAATGTACAAATAAAATTTTATCATATTGTTAGTGTCCTGGGCCTGCTGTTACTAAGTACCACAGACTGGCTGGCTTAAAACAGCAACTGATTGTCTCAGAGTCCTGGAGGCTGGAATCCAAGGACCAAGGTTTTGGCAGTGTTCCTTCCTCCTGAGGGCTGCATGGGAGGGTGTCCCGGGCGCTGGTGGCTTGGGCAATCTTTGGTGTCCCTTGCCTTGTAGAGACACATCTTCAGCCTCTGTCTTCAGCTTCACATGACATTCTCCATGTTTTCAGGTCTGTGTCCAGATTTCTCCCTTTTTATCATAACACCTGTCATATTTCATTAGGAGCCTGCTCTAATAACTTCATTTAACTAAATATGCTTGCAATGGCCCCAAACAAGGTCACATCCTGAGGCACTGGGGGTTAGAACTTAAGATAAAAATTTAGGGAGGACACAATTCAACTTGTAACAATCAGGTGGCTATTTTTAAGGGTACGCCTACTTTTTGAAAAATTGGGAATAACCAGTTTCAACTGGTGGCTTCCTTGTGACTCTTGCCTCCCTGAGGTCTCGGAAGCCTCTGACGTCTGGGTCAAAGCTCAGGGCCATGCAAGGACGTCTGCAGTGGCAGAAGTTTCAGCGTCTCAGAGCTGCTTCAACCAGCCAGTATGGGACCCAGGGCCATGGTACCACATGCACCTGCTCCTCCGGTGCAGCTCAGCTGTCTCTTGGTGAGGCCACCTCCATAGCCAGGAGGCCAGCCAGTGCTTTTCCTCCGAGAGACAAGAAGGAGACGCCCTGAGCCTCTCTTGCCCGCATCAGTGTCTTTTTTCATTTCCAGGTCTTTGTTCAAAATAAAAAAGATGGCTCTGCCTTGAGGCGGGTGGATGTAAACTCATATTCAACACACAGGGAAAAAATACTTCTTTGGAGTAACTTTAAAAACACGTGAAACTCCTCAAGTGTGCACGTCACCTTATTGGTCAGCAGAACTTCAGTCATCTCCACGTCTTTCTCACAGGCTTCCTCCTTCGCTTGGCAAGATAAACCCCACCATGTCTGCAGTTCAGAGGATACCAGCCTTTCTTCCTTGGAGAGACTTTTCTGGCTCTTTCCTGAAGACAGCATGACTGTAGCCCTCTGGAGTTTCCTCTACCAAACTAAACTCTATTCCAGCTGTATCCCGGCACCTGAATCTCTCTCGGTGACCCCCTGATCACCTGGGGGTCACCATCTGCCTCCTGCTTTTGCTCAGGCTATTAGGGGGCCCCCTCTCTCTCCTCTTGCCTGTACGGGACTGTCCCAGTTGTAGCACTGAAAACCCCATGTCCTGGAAAATGCTCCAGTCCCAGGCAAACCTGGCCAGTTTCCTACTGCTAATTTACTTTATAATTTACTATATAATTTAATACATAGAATCACATAGCATAATATGTAGTATTTATTACTATATATACTACATATAGTGTACAATTCACTATACAATTTATTATATAGCATAACATAACAATAATATATTCCAAAATATAAAATAGTTTTGGCTTGTAGCTACAGCAGAATTTAAAATGGTAGTATCCCTAATATCACTAAAACAAACAAACAAAAATGAACTATACAGAAAATTAACTAGTCATTTCTTCTTACAGCTTTTCTTGAAAGAAAACAAGGAGCAACAATGATGTTCTTTCTCATTTTATCCCCCTGGACCTTGCTAAACCTTCAGCCCTGATTCTGCAACGTTCTGCTGCCCGTCTTCACCACGTTCAAATCCAGGTTTACACCTCCCCAGATTTCCTCCAGTCCCTCATCAGCTGGAGCTTACCTGTCCTGCTCCCAGGAGAAAGCCAACAGTCATTTTCCAAATGACTCCAAATCACACTGATTGTTCCTCTCATAAGAAAAATGGCTCATGTTACTCTATGCCTCCTCAGTTACAAGCACTCTCCTAAGCCTTCATTATTACAGCTTCCTAGCAACCCAGGGCAGTGGGCTGGTGAAGGAGGATTATCTTTATTTTACAGCTGTAAAAGCCAACTGACTGATACTGAGAGCCTGGTGGAGGTCATACTGTTAGTGAGTGGCAAATTCCCTCACTTGAACTTGGGTCCCCTTCCCCACATGGCTGCTTCGTTTGGAAAGATTCTGATGTCCGTTCTTTGTATGTGTTGTTCACTGCTGCCTCCCTAGACTAAGCTGTGTCTACCGGCCATGCAGACGATTCGACTCCTAGCTGGCTTCTCTCTGCCTGGGCTGTAAGCATTCACCTACGCACTAGAACTCAAGACTTCTTCTGAAACCCTGATCCTATCATGTCCGCTCTCTGTTATGAACCTCCAGTCACTGCTCACCACACACAGGATAGAGTCCCGAATCTCCTCCTGGTTATTCAAATCTTGCCCAGTCTTCTCTGTTTGGCTTCACCCATTATGACTTCTGAATGTGAATGCTCAGTGCATGCCTGCCACAGCATCGTTAGAGTGTCCCCATAGAAAAAGTCACACTCATTCTCAATGTCGAGTGTTTGCTTTCCTTTGACTGGACTGTCCCTGTCCCTCCTCTGTTCAACTTGAGGTCTACTTCCTCACAAGGTCTCACCCAGTGACTCCAGTTGCCATTTTTGTCCCCCTTCAACCAAGTCCTGGTACATATTTGCAGATACAAATGGACCCACTCCCTTCCAGCATATTTCTTACCTGCAAAGCTACAATTTGCATTCCCCAGACTTGCCCGCAGCTCGGGTTCTCTCTGTTGGTGAGGTATGCCCTGCCCAGCAGATGCACCCGGAGGACTCAGAAGTGAGCACGCAGGAGCACCCGCATGTGGGGACGTGGATCTTCTTGGTCAGCTGGAACAGTAGTGGTGTCAGTGGTGAGCTTTCTGCTAGAACAGTCCTGGGGTGGGGGTGGGCTTCTTCTGGCATGTGGAGGCACAGGGTTCTCTGAACCTCTTAAAATTTCCACAAACTACACAGTATCATGTAGCGTATGTAGCTAAAATCAGCTGGACTAAATTCTGTTGTCCCTAACCAAGAACTCTGGGCCATGTGCTACAATGTCGCCTCATTTTGATGCTCCATCCGATACCACCTTCCAGCATGACTCATTCATGCGAGTCTGTTGGTCAGACACTCCAGCCCCAGGAGATGTTTGTAGTGCCAGCTGCCTCCATGTCCTCAAGGAGGAACACCAGTATCTTCCAATGCCAAGGATACTAGGGGGCCATGGTGGCTAAGGCAGAGATTTTGGTGAAGGAAAGAGTCAATACCACCTGGACAGCCACCTGGAATTCTCTCCCAGGAGTCTGATTATTAGTTTATTTTTTGGATTCCCTCCTGAATTATCTCCCTTGGCAACCTATGTGGCCAGGGAATGAGAAGGACATAGAGATGCCTTCCAGTTGTAGCAGTTTTCAGAGAAAGAGACAAATTGGAACCCAGGTGAGAGGCTACCTAAGGGAAGCCCTATGACCTGCCTCTGTCTAGATGGGAGAACTCTCCCATGTCACCTGCAGTCCAGTTAATTCACCAAGGATAGCCCTTCCTTAGAGAGGCATACCCGCAAAGCCCTGGGCATAACACACCAGCGATTTCCCCGCATCTCTTCTCCTTGCCTCTATCTCTGGGGACCTCAAAAGACTGTAAGAAGCAGAGAAGTGGGTGAAGGCTTTGAAGATTCTGCTCCTGGTCACAGTCATAACTAACATAACTGACCCTTACCTCTCCAACTGAAGTATAAACCCCCAAAGGGCAGGAAATATGTCCTGGGCTTCAGTCGTATCACCTTCTGTTATCCACTAGTTGTCTAAATACTTACTGAATAAAAAGCATGCAAGACTTTACACCTTGAATAATTCTCTTGGAGTCAGTTTTTATTTCTCACCTGCTGGTAAGACCCCTCCTGGAGTTCTGCACTTTTGAAATCTGGGAGTTCAATGTATTCTAATTTCACTCCATCCTGGGACTATGTCACAAGATACAGACTATGTCTGTTACAGTCAAAGTTTTGCATATACTTAGTGTTATACATGCTGAGATTCCAGCATGTTATTGTTATTATAAAAGTAATGAAAAGACTCCAAACCATATATAAATAACTGATGGGGAAACAAGTTTTCTGAATGAACTGCATCAGATCCAAAAATAAAATAAAGCATTTGCATAAATTCCATGTCATTTTACTATTTTTACTTAATTAGGATCATTTAATTGCATTCTATGAATTACTCTTGATTGATTCAATTACCAGAAATGAAAATACTATGGCAAGAGAAGCCATTTCATCACATTGGCCCATTGGCCAAAAGTCTCCATTGAATGTTTAACGATATACAGAACATTTTAAAAGAAAAATTGTGAAGAACAAAGATCACATATTCCTGTATGCTGTCTCACTTGTAGCTCTGTGCACTGATGGAAAATCTGCTCCATGTCATTGAAAACTACTTCTCTAAGCACTTGCACTGTGCTAATTGATCTTTTAATTGGTTCGGTCAACACTCCTGTCTTTGCACACAACACATTCTAATTGCTAGGAGCAGCTGTAGCAATGCTCAGATCCTAGAGGAAAAGACAGAAGCATCCAATCAAATGCTGCCTCCAGCAGTCGCTGGCAAGAAGTGGACAGGGCTACACCAACGTGTTGAAAAGCTGACATAAATGAAAACAAAAACCTTGTATTCTCCCAACCCAGCAAGTATTTATCTAGAGATGCATCGCAGTCATCATTTCACAATGTATGCGTATATCAAATCATCATGTTGCACACCTTAAATATACACAATTTTTATACATAAGTAAATAAATCCTCCAAGGAGGGAGGTGGGGGCAACTGGCACAAATCAATGTGCATTGTCTATGCTTGTTTCCTAATTTACATCTATTTTTTCTGGACTAAAATTAAGATTCAGTTGCTATCCCTCCCTTTGTGCACCCATAAGACTTTAGCACGTTTGCTTGGGATCAGGCCACAGTTACTTGCAGGCTGGGACCTTTTCTTTGCTGTGCTGTGACTCAGGGTTTGGGACACAGTACTCATCTCAGCTCTCGAGGAGTTTACTTCTAAACATCATGAATGTCTGTTCTGATTAAACAAGACAGACATCAGGAAGGTGTTAGCATACAGCAATCTTTCGCAAGCCAGCACTGTGGGCTTTTTAGGCCAGTTCCTTCTGTGCTGTGGGAGCTGGCCTGTGCATTATCCGGGCTTTGGCAGCCTCCCTGGCCTCTACCCACTTGGCTCCAGCAGTATAGCAGTAGCCTCCTTCCCTCCAAAAACAGGTTTGTTTTTTATTTTTTCTGAATGTCTTCTGGGAGGAAAATTGCTCCAGCTCAGAACCAGTGGAATAAAGTTGCCATATGCATACACATCAGCTACATTCCCCACAAAGGCATGTAACTGAGGCTTATTCATCTTTTATCAAAAATAATCTATTCACTAGTCCTATACATTCTGGATACCTCATCAGAAACCAAAAAGAAAAGGAAAAAAACAGTTGATCCTAAAGTAATCATAAAGGCAGCCACAACCAAATGCTTGCTTCCAACTCATGAGGCTCTGAAGGGATCCCCTGAGACAGTTTAACCAGCTTTTGCATAGGTCACCCACCATCCATCACTGAAGGCTCCTTGTCACCCCCCAGGAACTTGAATTCGTAGTTTTATCAATGTAGCCTGTGAGGGTTTGTGGGAGTCAGTCCCTTACTGACAGCAGATCACACACGCAGGTGTGAAGCACACTTTGCCATTAACAGACAGAGGGCCCTGGGTAGGGAGAAGACTTTGTCCTTTCTTCCTTCGGTCCTTCCTCCCTCCCTCCTTCTCTCCCTCCCTCCCTTCCTTCCTTTCTCCTCCTCTTCCCCCTTCCTTTTCTCTCTTCCTCTCTTCCTTCTTTGGATGTCTAGATTCTTTCATTCCTCTGGATAAACCTCAAAGTTCCCTATCTAAATGCTGAATTTAAGAATTCATTAGAAACTTGAGTTTAGCAATGGAGTCTGTGATTTAAAATATATATATTTTATATATATATTTATATATTTATTTATATATATATTTATATATATATATTTTATATATATAAAATATATATATTTAAAATATATATATATACAAGGCAGTGATCTTTAAAATGTATGGTTCAATCTTCCCAATCTTGTTTCTAAAAATGCAAACATTTAATAAAAAGAAAAGATAAACTTTTAGAGTTGACTCTATAAATAACTGCAAAAATTCACACATACACAGAAAATACAAAGGGAATTGTGGCCTATCCCAATACCTGTAACTATTTTAAAACATTGTAAATATTTTAAAGCACCAAACACCCCTAAATCTCACTGAGAGCCTGTGAATGTCACAAATACCTGGAGTACATCTCTGTTAAACTGAAAACCTCTAGGCAGAATTCCCCAGGAATCAACCTCATAGGGACCCCAACCCCCTAATCAGGCTTCCTGGATGGGAGATGACTGCACCCCACCCAAGGTCTCCCTGAAGAATCACCTAATTCCATGTCAATAGAGTCCAACACCACATGTCCAGGTGAGTAAATCCTCCCAAGCTCCATATCCTCAGCTGCAGTATGTGAATTAATCCACTGTGCCCACCCCCAAAATATTCCTGGTGGAATTAAAGGCGACTGTGCATACAGAGCGCTCAGCCCAGGGCTGGGCACAGGGCTGGTGCTCAAAAATGTCAGCTGCTGTTGAATGTTATTTACTTTATTTAATGCTGGGTCCTGGGGTCTATGGATGGTCACCAGCACCATTAGCGCCGCTGTTATTCTGGACACTTGACACTCCCATTGCTGCTACATTTGCGTCAGCCTCTGCTGCCTGCTTCACTCTTTTGTATTCACAGAACTTGTTTCTGTTGCCAATTCTATCATACATTGCTGCAGGATGGGATGGAAATCATGCCTGGTAAATGCAAAATAAACCTTAGAGCTAGTGTGGGGTGGAGAAAGAAAGCCAAAAATTTGTGTATTGTTTAGGTCTCTGTGCAGAGAAACCGCACGAACCCCGATGTTTGCAATGAAAAGAGGTCATGCTCTGCAGCAGGCACGTTGCTGGAGTTCTCATGTCTGATCTTGTGTAACCCTGGAAGACACATTTTTCTCTCCATTGTATAGAGAGAATCCCAGGTTGACTGAGGAGAGGGACCTGGAGGTCAGAGAGTAAGGGACAGAGTGGGGATTCGACCAGCTGTATCTTGCTCATTCCTTACCTTGCGCCGTATTTAAGTTACTGAATTTCATAACTACCCCATGAAGGCGGTTACTGCTTTTATCATCTTACAGTTGAGGAATCCGAGGCCAAGAAGTTAAGACCATCATGCAGGCTCTCTCCACAGCTCCCTACTGGTTACCTTTGTCCACCCCAAGATCTGTTTTTTCCACTTGATGCCTAACGTCCTCCTCTTGCATCTAATACACAGGATGGTGGCTGAGGTGCCTCACTTGGGCTTTATACCGATAAAAACAACAAAAAGGGAGGAAGGGTTTTTGCACCCCAACCGGGTCAAGATTACAGCAAACAGATTGGCATCATTGGCCATTTGCTGATCTTGAGCTTTTGGTTTCCAGTGCCAGTGAGTTCTAAGCACCTACTGCTGGGAATTACGAGGAAAAGAAGGAATGATGGGAACAGAAAGAGAAGTGGTATGGAAGTCAGGGCCAGAGGGAATGTAGAATCAGGGAGCTTTAGGGAAAAGAAAGGAAGCAGAGGGGTGAGGCTGCGGAGGGCGAGACGTGCATCCAGCGTCATCCATCAGGGGGCGTGGCCACTGAGCGGAAGGAGATGCTGGAGGGGGCGATGGGGCAACAGCAGTTCTGGGGTTGCGGGTGCTTAAGAAATACCTATCAGCTACCCCATGTGGGTAACAAGATGTCTTTCTCATCTCATTTCCCTTCTTTATTTTAAAGGTAAATCCAAGCTACACTAGCTGTTTGCATCCACGGTTGAACCAGCAGTGACCAGCTCTGGCTCATAAAGACAGAAGGCAGTGACCGCAGTGGGTTGGGAAGCCTGACCTGGGATGCTAACTGCCCTGAGGGGTCATCCTCCAGGCAACAAGGAAAGCTTATTTGCAGTCATCTCACTGAAACATCAGAAAAAAGCAGACGTGAAAAGGTTCATTAGAACAAGGAATCATGAATGAAGATGAACTAACTTAGCATGGGTAAAATGTCATTAATATTGTATTTAATATACTGTATATATGATGCAGAAGCTTTATTGTTTTATGGTGGGCAGCAAGTTTTGGGGCCTTTCAATGGCTAATCTGCTTTTACCGTACATTCCCATGAGGTTTTCCCACTTGTCAGTTGTGAATTAACTTCAGGAGGAATTCTCAGGCCCCTAAACCTCATGGAGGGCGGAGATCACCCTCCGGTCACATGTATGTAAGCCCACCCATGCCGGGGTGTTTCCTCCACGCATGACGGGGGTTTGGGGGGAGGGCTGGACACTGTGGCAGAATCTTGCGTTTACCAGATTCAGGACAAAATTACAAACCGGATGAAGACGCAGCTCAGGAGTGCCTTGCAGCCTCCGTGAGAGGGCAGAAGACAGCGGGGACACGGCTGGGCACAGCCTCCGTTCTAGAAGGAACATCTTTGAAATGACAAAAGAGTGGTCGCAGCTGAGGCGGGTGTTGCAGGCATGGGAGGTGCTGGAAAGGCTTCGTCCTGTGCTGCGGAAGGGCGTCCCTCAGCCCGGCTCAGCTCCGTCCTCTTTCCCAAAGCATCTGCTTGGGGCTTCTTTTTCTTTTTGACTCACTGAATACACATTTCTGAATTTAAAATGGCTAAGAAGAGAAAAGCAAAATTTATTTTGTAGCAAGCTTTTTGTGGTAAGAGATAAGAGAAATACAGGATTTTTAAAATGTTCACATTCAGCAGATGAAGAAACCGAGTTCTGAGAAATGAAATCCTTGGTGTAGGTCACACGGGGCATTTGAGAAGAAACATTGGCTAAAATACAAGCCACATGAACTCCAGCAAAGTGCAAAGGAGCCTAATTAGTCTGCCTATTGTGTAGGATGAAAGTCAAATAAGCAAACATGTATATCGGCTTATTTTTATGAAAGAAACATGGGAAGCAGAAACCAGAAAATGTTAAAAGTGGATTTCTTCCAAGGAGGGAGAGGTGAGAGGAAGGAGGTGTCCAGGAGGAGGTGATCTTTTATGAGTAATTTCCAGGTATATATTTTACTTTTGAAGACCTGCAAATGATCTGCATATTCAAAAAATAAAACAGAATTGGTAAGGGTAAGAGGGAGAAAAATAATATCAAAAACAAAATGAAAAAAGTGAAGACAGTTTCAAATGATACCATACTGTGATGAAGAGGGACAAAGAAGAAAGAAGCTAAGAAAGTGGGAAGGAAGGAAGGAGGGAAGGAAGGAGGGAAGGAAGGAAGGAAGGAAGGAAGGAAGGAAGGAAGGAAGGAAGGAAGGAAGGAAGGAAGGAAGGAAGGAAGGAAGGAAGGAAGGAAGGAAGGAAGGAAAGGAAGGAAGGAAGGAAGGAAGGAAGGAAGGAAGGAAGGAAGGAAGGAAGGAGGAGGAGGAGGAGGAGGAGGAGGAGGAGGAGGAGGAGGAGGAGGGAGGGAAGGAAGGAAGGAGGGAGGGAGGGAGGGAGGGAGTCCAAGTAACTTAGGAGCACGATATTTGATTACAGAACATCAGTTTTGCTTAAGGTGGGATGGGGACAATTTTTAGCAGGTTAGTTTCTTGTAACACTACTCTGAAATCCTGTGGTTATTTTAGGTGAATTAGAGGATTAAGCAAGTGTGTAGATGTACACATGTTGATGGGAGCCAGGATTCTCTGTATGTAGAAAGGAATTTATAATATGTAGTGGGATAAGGCAAGAGAAAACTCTGCGGGAATAGATTAGGATCAGCAGGATTGGCATAAACTCATGATTTCTAGAAATATGGACTTATACAGGTGTATTTATATGTATATTTGCTTGCATGAGTCCGTACAGGTGTGCATACATGCATTTATTTCCTATCTCTGCCCACTGAAAATGCTAAGAAACCATGACACCTCCATAGCAATGAGCACATCTAGTACTCAGATCTTGATTTCTAATACCGTTTCCTAGATTAATTTCCTAAAATGAGCCAAGAGTCCTCAAAAAAACAGCTAATTCCAGTGCTGGAGCAGGAAAGGTTCAAGATGAGCTAGAAAGTAAGAAAGCACTCAAAAAAGCATGGTGGGGGGCATCTCACAAGGACATAAGAGTCATCTATAGGGGTTCCTACTGGCCAAATCTGGGACAGTTTGGACACCAAAATAATGGTGTAGAGTAATGCACTGTTGATAAATTAGGAATTCATGATGCATGCTAATCGTAAATAGATAATAAAAAATGGGGAGAATGGATGGGCATTGCTCCCAGTAGATTGACTGGTGGGTGCAAAGGAAATACAGGAGATGAGAAATCAGCATTTGGCAACCATCATAGTAAAGATTGAATACAGCTAGAGTCATCAGTGGATGCTAAATTTGGGAGAATTTTTGGCACTGAACATGATAATTTGTGTAGTCTTCAAACATCATACTATGACTGCTTATTAGTTGGAGGGAGAAAAAGATAGTAATTGAATTGTGAAGATATCAAACCACACTTTAACCAGGTAAGCAAAATTAATATCACCAATGAAGCTAGATGGCCATTGAGTGTCCCCAGATATGGTAATCCAAGAAGGACACAACGTCCCCAAGCAGTATTTCCACATGGAATGAATGACATGAATTCTTATCACAAGAAAATCCAGGAGAAGCCCCACATAAGAAACATTCTATTAAAAGAAGTGTGGGTACAGGGAGATCATATTCTTTAAAATGTTAATGTCCTAAAACACACACAAAAGCCTTCAGAAATATTCCAGACTCAATCAGGAGGCTAAAGAGACAAGTCAGCTAAGGGCAGTACCTGACTCTAGAGGGGCGCTTGCTGGAGGGGAAGTGCTCTTAAGGACATTATTGGGTCAACTGACAAAATGGAACATAAATGATAGATTAGATAAACCCTTTTATCAATGTTTAAATTACTGAAGTTAGTGACTGTGGGATGGTTATATAAGAGAATATTCTTATTGTTAAGATATACATGGTGCAGAAGTTCAGTGAAGTCATGATGCATGCAACTTACCCTCAGATAGTTCAGAAAAAATGTTTGAGTGTATGTGACCACATGCATGCATGTGTGTGCATGTGTATGTGTGTGGAGAAAGACAAAGAAATGCAAATCATAAAGCAAATGGTGAAAATTTGTGCAGTATGCTGTATGGTCTTTTTGTATTGTTTTCATTTCTGCAACTTGTCTTCAAGATTGAAATGATTTTCAAAAAAGTTTGAAAATAATTCTTGTGTAGTTTGAGTGTATCTGTAAACAGCTATAATGAAACAGCCCAGCAAGTTGCTGAAAACCCTTATTAATAAAAACTTGTATATTAATATATTATTTCTGATGTTTCAGGACACATTTTAGTTCCATCAGAGCTTTGATATCCAAACGCTGCCTTCTAATGGGCTGCATCAGAATTCCCTGGGATGCTTGTAAATATTGCAAATTCCAAGGATCCACCCCCAAAAAGTCTTAACTAGAAGGTCTGACATGAGCCAAGGAATCTCTGTTTTTCAAATACTGAAAAAAGAAGCCTCCATGCATGTGTGCATTTATGAGCAACATTTTCTTAAAAATTGTATCCATGTGTTTGTGTTCGTGAAATAGTAACTCAATGGAGTCAGTCCCTCACATTCATGCTCTGCCTGTTCCTTCCTAAAGACCATCCCTCTGCCAGGGGCTGCCAACGGCATATCCACAGCACATCCAACGTGGCCAGGTAGGATGCGAGTCCAGGACACCTTATTATTAGCATCTCTACCCCAGCCCTCCTGCTGCAACTGTCTTCCAGATTACCACACACATCATGTCCATTCCACCTCGGCTCCTAACTCTCCTGGAATCAAATCTGAGCTATGATCCTAACTTCAGTGCTTCACGAGTAAATAAACCAACCCCACCAGAAGCTCTTGTTGTCCTCATAGACATCTCTGTGACTCTGAGTGCCCCAGGTCACCTTTCCTGTTTGTTCCTTCTTTTTTATCAAACCATATTTCTGCATTGAAGAGAGAGATTACCTTGGTTTCGTCTTAGCGATGTGTCCATCTCATCACACCTATCTGAAACATCTTCAAGGTTGAGGTAAAGATGGTTTCGAAAGCAGGAAAGTTACCTAACCTTGAAACCTTACCTCTAACTGCCTCCTGGGCCTGCATGATATTATAGAAATAATGTGGACATGCTTTTCCTTCTGACCAAGGAGTTCTAACCATTCTTCAAAGAAGAGAATATCTGATCTTATTCTTTATTTGAAGTCTTCATGAATTGTTTAAATCATAGGCACTCATGATATTTGAATGTCAGTATCTCTAAATTTAGTACTTAGTAATCCAAATAATTATTAAAGCAGCCACTCAAATGGCACTACGCAGAGTTGCATGGAAGGCCACTTGTGTCTTGATGCTTGGTCCCATGGGTACTGAATATTTTGTCTTGGTAATGCTGAAGTTTTCAGCTAATACTAATAACAGAAAGGTCAACAAGCTGGCCTAGAAGAATATAAACCTAAAGGGAACTTATTTCTTGATTCATACATACATTTCTTATCTAAATACCTGGTTTAAAACAGAAAACTTCACTCTCACCTGCCATCTCCAAGTACCTCAGAATCAAGAAAAATTCAAAACGCCCGTGGTTCATGGCTGAACACCCAGCCACTCATCCGCCCAAGATCCGGGGGATATTCTAAAGGACAAAATGATCTCCGAAAGGCACACGACAGTCATCCCCCAAGTGAGCCCCCTGGACCAACAGCATCTTCATCCCCTGAGAATTGTTAGAAATCAAGTTCTCAGGCTCCACCTCAGACCTGCAGACACAGGAACAGCAATCTGTGCTTTAACAAACCCCCAAGGAATTCGGACGCCCACAAAGTGAGAACTCCTGGCTACAGTACATCATCGTCCCCCTACTAGGGACTGGAAGGTTGATATTTGCTTCAGGAATCCTTTGATCAGTATGAAATCAAATAGGAACAGGGTTTGCACAACTTTCAAAGCTTCCTGAAGTCCAAACAGTGCATTTAATTATCTGATTGAAGCCAAATATATTATCATTGTTCCTATTTTTGAAATAGATGAATATGGAGAATATTTGCTACATTTTTTGTTTAGCTGGAAGTAGGCATGGAATTACTCACTTCTTGGTAGATTCCGGACTGAACTTTGCTGAGCCTGTGGGGTTTCTAGAAGTAGAAGCTTGGGCATCTCTGAAGGAGGAAGGGAACCTGTCTGAAGAGCTGGGAAGTGATCAGTCACCAACCCGCCAGCCAGAAGCTCCATGTGACAGTCATTGTCCAAGACACCCCACATGCACTAACCTACTAGCCCTTACAACAACACGGTGAGGTCATATGTTTCCCCCATTTTAGAGATGAGGAAGCTGAGGTATAGACAGATTGAACGTGTTCACACAGCTGATAAATGGAGAAGGCAGAATTGAAACCTCGATGGTTTGCCCCAGAGCTCGTCTTCAGCTGTCCACTCACAGTGGAAGAAGATTTCATCCGAAGAAAGAATTCAATGGCCAAAAATATATGAAAACTACTATATTATGTGAGGCCAGAAGTAACACCATCAGACAAGGAATTTGAGGAAAAGCGCCAAGAAAACACTGTGAGTGTGCTGTACACACTTGCACCCACACGTGCACATGGGCACACACATTCTCCCCACACCGACTGCCAGGCCATCCCGAGCCCTCCCTTAGAGATTCAGTTCTGGTCAGTGTTGCTTTTTCTTCTTTTAAAACACAAGTACCCCACCTTGTCGGGGTAAAGCGATGATAAGTTTATCCGGTTTCTAAGAAAAAGATGATGAGATTCAAGCTCAGCTGTCAGTTTTGTCAAGAAGAAGGCACCTAAAGGTGCTTGGTGAGCACAGGCGGGAGGCTGCTGAGAGACAAATGGAGCAGCAGAGGAAGCTGCAAAGACAAATCTTACCACTTTCTGCAGTGTGCAGACTTGTCTGAGGATTCTAGCACCACGGTGGGCTAGGGGGGCTGCCTAAAGTGGATCTGCATGCAGGACCTGGGGACATGTGCAGGGGACACCAAATCAAGCAGACAAGGCTGGCTTGACCCAGAGCCTCAGTCAGCAGCCACAGCATGTAGCATGGTATCTATTTTCCCTAAAGGCTTTGTGAGCTAATGGGCGTGCTCTCTGTCTGCTTCAGTGGCCCTCTTATGGCATGTAAACTGTACAGTCCCATCTTTTGCAGTGTAACCTCTATAGTGTATTAAAGAATGTTACTGACATTTTAAAAAATAATGTAACCAAGAGTTCATTTAGTGTCTTTTGTACACCAAGCAAATGTAATGACCAAGGGGAGAGGAGCTTGTCTGCACTTCTGAAGGCTCTGTGGGTGGAGAGGGTTCCAGAAAACTCACAGCAGCCTCACCATCGTGAGACCCGTGCTGCTGTAGTGTTCCACGTGCCAAGCAGTGTGGACTGAGGGAGGCGCGGTACAGGTGCTGGTGCCCAGAGAGTCAGCTGTGCCCAGGGCAATTGGGAGACATGTGGATGATGACAGCAGAGAATAAGCATCTTGACAGGTGTATCTGAGAACACCACCATCCACTTGGAAGTACTTGGAGGTGTTTTAGCAGGTGCCCAGAGACAAGGGCACCAGAAAATCTCACCTATGGTGGGGTTTGGTGATGGCAAAATAAGGGGTTCTGCCATTGTTATGAGTTGAACTGTGTCCCCCAAATTCCATATGTTGAAGTCCTAACCCCCAGGACTTCAGAATGTGACCTTATTTAGAAATAGAGTCATTGCAGATGTAATCAGCTAAGATGAGGTCATTAGAGTAAGGGGAGCCCCGATCCAATATGACTGGTGTCATTATAAAAGGGGGAAATTCAGACACAAACATACATATGGGGAGAATGTGTAAGAGACTGAAGTGACACTTCTACAAAGTTAGGAACATCAGAGACTGCCATCAAACACCAGACGTTAGGGGAGGGGCCTGGAGCAGTCTTCCTCACAGCCGCAGTAGGAATCAGCTCTACCAACATCTTGATCTTGGGCTTCTGGCCTCAGTAAATTTTGTTTCTTTAAGCTGCGCAGTTTCTGGGATTTCGTTACAGCAGTGCCAGGAAACTCACACAACTATGACACAGCATCATGGGTACACACAGGCTGATGCGGCCTGAATCAACCAGCATCTGCAGTTCTAAGTCTACCTTGGAAATCCAAGATCCTAATCTCATCTCCCGAGACTGATCACAATACAAATAACAAGTAGTCAGCTGAGTATCCTGCCAGGAATAGGAATAACAGTTTTCTGTTTCACCAAAGCAAGAAGGCTACTTCTATGAGCAGTAATATAATCCAATTTTGAAGACCTGGGATTTTCCTGTTAAACTGGTTCTTTCCCCTGGGGACTCACATTTTTCACAACCAAGGAAGAAATTCTCATTCTTCAAACTTTGGACACAACCAGTGCCCCTTGGCCTGTCCCTTTTCTCCCTTAGATCGCCAGCTTCTCAATCACAGATTTACACCTCTTTATAAACTCAGTACATGGTAGGCACTCAAAATGATGTATTATTAAGGATGGTGATGAGATGATGAGAGTAATCACAGTGATGATAGAAATAAGCCATTTCTTCAATCATCGGCATTTCACTGTGGAAGGTAGGTGGAGCCCTGACATCTTCCACTGGAAGTTGCTCTTGTCTCCTTATCCATCTTCCAAACTCATTCATAAAATTTATATCCAGAGACCAGTATAGTATTTGTAAGCAGACACAAGATATTTAAAATGTCTTATACAAATTAAAAAATGAAAAGTTTTAAACTTGTCACTGGAACACTTGCCGGCCTGACAACATTGGTTTGGGCTCCTTTTAGATACGTGAGAAAATTGTACAGTCCCATCTCTTGCAGTGTAGCTTTCATAGTATATTAAAGAATGTTATTGCAATTTTCAAAAATTATGTAACCAAGAATTTATTTGGTGTCTTTTGTACACCAAGCAATGTGTAGTGGGGGATAAAGAAACTCAATATGTGGTTTCCGTGTTTCTTGATAAGCAGGGCAACATGTTAAGGCAAGAAGCAATAATGGCTGAATAAGGCAAGCTGTTGAATTTTCTAAGACTAAGAGCTCAAAGGAAGTGTACGATCCTTGGAGACGGAGACCCCAAAGTGACCTTCCCAACTAGTCTTGTTTTGGCTGCAGATTCAGTTTGCCTCAGACAACTCCTTTCCATGTTGGGTTTCTAGTTCAGCAAAGAGAAAATGCCATTGATATTCCAAAGTGCCCTCATGAGAAATGCACAAAAAAATCTTTAAAACAAGTGCATTTATTTGGTGGTCAGCAAATGTTAGGTAAATCATGACAAAACGTTTCCTGACCGAGTGGTCAGGTGGCTTTGCCTACTCAGCGCTTGCTTAGTCTGCTCAGGCTGCCATAACAAATCCCCTAGGCTGGGGGCCTTCACAACATTTATTGTTCACTGTTCTGGAGGCTGAGAAGTACATCAAACTGCAGGCAGATCCAGTGTCTGGTGGGAGGCCTCTTCCTGCTTCGCAGATGGCCGTTTTCTTGCGGTATCCTCACGTGGTGGAGGGAGAGAGAGCTCATCTCCCTCATGTTTCTTCCGTAAGACACTACTATGCGCATTTATAAGAGCTCCACCCTCATGACCTGGCATCTCCCAAGGGCCCCACCTCCTAATGCCATCACACTGGGGATTAGGGCTGCACCATATGAATTTTAGAGAGACACAAACTTTCACTCCATAGGAGCATCCATTTCCCTGTGGCTGTTATAATGCACCTATTTTCCTTTAGAAGCCGTCTCTTCCCCACTCCCAGACAGAGCACGTTGGCTGAGACTCACCCCACTCAACCTGGCCCTCACGCCGGCCCCTGACAGCAGCCTGGCAGGGTATTCCGTGCCTTAGGACACAATGACGGGTTTAAGAACTGGCCTAGTTTTGTCTATATGGAGCCAAAACTTTTTTTGGAAGATGCAATGCTGTTCAGGGCATTCAAATGCCCTCTTCATCTGCCAGTCAGTTTATAATGAAGTATTGAATTACCCATAAATATGAATTAATGTAATGATATTAAAAATGAAATGAATATAGTGATATTCAAAAATATTGTATCGGTGACTTGGAAGGGTTTAAAACAGAATTTTACAAATGCTTTGAATGTAGAACCTTATAAACTGATTTATACAGATTGGAGATCCAGTATATTTACTGAAGCACCGCATGAATCATAGAGCTACTTCAGCTCTTTTGAAAGGGCACTGAAAAGTGAGTAGATAGAATCAACAGTCATGCACCTCTAATTACTGAAATCCCTGGAAGCACTTTCTAGATCATATTATTTTGAACAATGTGTCAAGCTTCATTTTATTTTATAAAATACCTAATTTAAATATAATTAAAATAAAATGTCAAAACTACATTAAAGCTACAGGTGTCAGTATTTCTGCAATTTTTTTTTCAAAACCCCAGAATCTGTCCCTCTCAATTTCTTGTCCTTGGACTATCTGGTACATATTCTGAATGTAAGCAAGTAAAAGTAATATTGATAAGTAAAAGTAATATTGATACCGGCCGGGGTGACTGCTGTGTCAATATGCAATTACAAAACACCTGTCTCTTTCTACCCTCACACGCTCATTCAATGAAATTTGATGAATTCAATAAATCAGATGGGGAGAAAAATGCTTTTGTAAAAGATATAAATTATGTATTTTAAAGTCAGGACTAAACAATTGTGTTGTCTATGTGAGTACTTTTGGTATGTTGAAAGTATTGCTATTTCTTAACAATGAAAGGAAGGCAAATGTTATGTTTGGCATGGAAAGAAAAGGAAAGAGTCTGATGGGGATGCTGACTTAAAATAAAGAAATAACGGCAGGTAGCCACACACTCGTAGCCCATGCATGGCCAGACTTCCCCTCTGTCTAAAGCCCTGGGGACTGGGGCCATTTTTAAAGGCTCTGGAGTGACCAGAACATTAGCTAATTTCAGAGAGCATGAAATGAAACACTATCTATGAATTCCAATAAGCACTGTCTCCGAAGATGACTTCTCAGAACTGCAGAACTCTTTATGGAGATTTTAGCTGAGATGATGGCGCTTGTAAGTAATCTTGCCCCAAAGCAGTTCATTTTCAAGAATACACTTACGTCACTAATTGTTCTCACTTAGAGAGCTATTTAGTGCTCCCAGATCCTCTGCGCCGCCCCTCCCCTGCCTTCCAGTGTCCATCTTGCCTTCTAATAGGAAGGCTCGGCAGCAGGCAGCAGTAAAAAGCATCCCTACCCTCCCATCTCCCAAATGGGGATGTGGAACTGCAGATGGGGCTCTGAGCAACAAATGGCTCTTTCCTAATGGGAAACAAGATGGACCAAGACTTTGTGGCAAATCTCTGGACGTGGAGGCAAATAACCTGAAAAAACTATCGGCCCACAATAATTCAATACAGATAGGAGTGGCAGAAAGTTATTAAGCTCTAAACCAGAAGTATGAGCCACTATTCTTAAGGAAAAAAGTTTTAAAGAAAAAAAGTGAAATCTCTGAGCAGATTCTCCAGCTAAAATAAATAAATAAATAATCACTTCTAAAATGAATTAAAATTTTCATTTTTTTTGATTAATGGATGGCCATTAATTTCAGAGAGTTTACATGCTTTTAGAGATCTTGGAGGCTAAAGATTCCCAAAAATGACTGATTTCTTTCAACTCAATTTTGATGAGAAGGGAAGACTTTCTTTATTGCTTAGGGTATCCAAGTGCATGGGCTTGGATTGTATTTTCTGGCACTAAAATCCCTTCAAAGACTATCTTTAGTAATTAATATTACAGATTTTAAAAACTTTAAGTTTCTTCTTAGCATTTAAAGGAAAAAAATTAATATGCTCTCTGGTATGCTGAAACCAATAATTTTTTAGAATTTTCTTATACTGAGAGAAGGAGATTTGAAGTATCTTGCTTAGACTCACAAAAAGGCATCAAACTGGTAAAAATTGAATGCTAATTCCTTTTCTGCTCCCTTATGCTTCAAATCAACAAGTCGCTGTCTCCTCTGTGGTTTGTATTTCAACTGCTTTGAAATGCTGGATTCTCAGTGCAGGAAGATTGTGTACGTTCTAGCAGTGAGCCCCCCCTCAGTTACGCAGATTAACCCTACTCTACAATGGAGGATGCTGGCCTGCAGCGCACATGCTTGCGTGAATTTATGTAATTCCATGAGCAGTATGCTGCCTAGAGGTTTCCCTTTTCTATAAACAAATCACAACTATAAAAAACGTTGGTGAACATCATTCAAGCAATGGATGTTTATTGACTGCTTTCTTTGTGTCCAGTTCTGAGACTCCAAGAGAAAGCCCCTAACCGTGGGTCTTAGAAGCCAGCAAGGGAACAATGACAAAACCCCTAGGGATGTCCCTACCAGACAACCAGCCTCAGCATTAACTGTGAAGACAAGAAGCACAAGATCTGCAGGATTCAAGGGAGGACACAGGGCAAAGAACAGAGATAGGGGCCAGTGAACACCAGCCTAAGTTACTTTTGTTATGAACGATCTTACTAAAGATCATTACTTTTCTTATTATAAGTTTTTATTTTGAAATAATTTCAAACATACAGAGAAAATTACAAAAGTAGTATAAAGATGCCTTTCTACTGTAACCAGATTTCCCAACTATTAACATTTTTATCATTTCTGCTTTGTCATTTTCTGTCTCATGAATCATTGGAGAGTAAATTGCAGACAAGATACGTCTTTATCAAATACCTCAGTGTGTCTTTCCTGAGAAGAAAGATATTCTCTTACACAACATGAGTACAATCGTCAAAATCAGAAGCCGATCACTGATGCAATACTGTTATCTAACTTTGGAGATGACATTTAACTTCTCCTTTTGCACATTTCCACCTATTCTATGGGTCTCTGTGCATTCAGAAGGATACAAAACCCTCATTCTTAAGTTTTTGGGGAATTCTTAAAAGAGAGAATTAAATTAAGCCTATAGTCTAAAGAGTCTAATGAGATAACATTCACCTCTCTCAAAGGAAACATTCTCAACTAATTCTTTAGCCAACTCCATTTTTTAAAATTCCCTCTGACAGCAAAAGTTTAAACAGTTAAGCTCCTGCCAGAAAAGTTTTTCTAGAAGTTTTTCTCGTCCCCTACCCCTCCCACCCAGCCAACTTCCTCCTGCTCCCTGTCTGCCCAGTGTCTGACACAGAAGCCACATCAGACACAGAGAGAAGAAGCAGACACACAGCCTGTCAACACATTTTTTGCTGCCTGACTCTCCACACAGTGGTTGCAGGGGTCAGGAGCAGACAAGACCTGTCGCACACTGTGGTGACTTAATCCCGCACCCTTTGCATCTAGCCAAGGCACAAAGCCCCCTGCTCAAAGGCCAGGTGGGAAGTGGGCATGAGCACTGCTAATAAATGCTTCCTGATTGACAAACATCATCCCTCCTGAATCTGGGTTGTGCCATTCTAAGGCTCAAAATACCTGGCAACAAAAATCTTCAGCTGTTAATCTGGGTTTTCATTTTAAAAGGATGTTTGAGCCTTTATATGCAGATGTTGAAATCATTTCAACATGTTTTTCCCTAACAGAGTTCAGTGTTATAAAAAACATTCCTTCGAGCAGGGTTTTCATGCTTAGTAACAGATATGTTTTGGGACTTGGCTCCTGGAATGACCTGTTAACCAAGTACAATCATGTGATTTTCTAATGACACTTCTGATCCTTCCAGAAATATGAACGGATGAACAACTAATGACCAATTCCCGGAACATGTGCATTTCCAGAACTTTCTCACAGCCTAATACAGTTTTCTTCCATTAACAAAATGCATAACATTGAGCATTTTCTGGCTTAAAAAAAATACAACAGAATAAGGAATCCACAAAAATGGAAGAAATACATGTAAGGAAAACATTTTAATGATAATTTGACTTATGTTTAATTGAAAATGAGGACTCAGGTCTGGACACTTTGTACTCAAAGTCTGATCAAAGATCAGCCCCAGCTTTACCTGGGAGTTGTTAAAATGCAGAAACTCAGGCCCCACCCCAGACCTGCTGAACTGGAATTTGGGTTTTAACAAGATACCTGAGTGATTTGCAGGCACATCAAAATATCTGAGAAGCAGTTTCATATGCAAGTGAGCTGCTCAGGCAGGGATGGTTAGGAGGCTAAAGGAAGTTATTATTATTGGTTAACTTGCAAAAACAGGGTTAATGGAAGAGGTGGGAGCACAGAAAATTAAAACAAAGTAATCTCCAAAGGACTAAATAACTAATATCCTACTTGACTTTTCCAGAACAGGTTTGCCAGATTTAGCAAATAAAAATACAGGGCAGGCAGCTACATTTAAATTACAGATCAATAATGGATAATGTTTTAGTGTATCTCATACAATATTTGGACATACTCAGTCTAAAAAATTATTTGTTGTTCATCAGAAACCCTAGTTTAACTGGGCCTCTGATATTTTATCTCCAAACCTTAAAAAATATATTATATGATGCCTCCATACAGCTTCTTTGTAAAACAAGACAAAGACAAAGGTATCCAGAGATGATATGTTAACAGTATATGCTAATTTCCAAAATTCTTGAAAAGATCTTTAGCTACATAAACACGCTCAAAACTTTTTAAAGGCAACGACAGCCTACAATTCCAATAACTGGTTCTAATACTTTTATTTATAAATTACTCCTTTTCAGAAGAACCGAGGATGATCATCTCATCCAATCTCCTTTTCAGCGCAGACGCAATCACTTCCTCATTCTGGTGTAGACACGGCCACCAAGACGGCCTCCAGGGTTGGCGTCTTTGCTTTCCCAGGTCTTGTTTATAGTTTGTTTGCTGGTTAGAAACTGCAGATTCTGTTTCTGGGAACAATCACATTTTATGGTTCTATGGCCTCAAAATTGTACCAGAGGCTAAGCCACCGCCCCTACCTGTCTGGCTTCCCTCTTAACTCTGCATGTCAGAAACAAAACCCACACTCAGTTGTCCCCACTTGTCCCTTCTGCCTCTTTTCAGAGTTAACTCTTCACAGCAACTGGAAATAAGAAACATCTCAGCCCAGGAAAGCCATGTGAAGCCCTTTGCCTCCATGCCCGGAAAAATGATTTTTAAAGACAAAAATAGCCTTTCTGAATGTGATTTTCCTAATAGACTCTGATGAACCAACTAATAAAACAATAACCTTTTCCTCCCTGAGTGATTTGTATTTGGTTGTTTTCTCCTTTTTTTTCCCTTTGCTCTTTTGTTTGTCTTGTCTTTTCTTCTTTTCTTTCCTTGTCTTTCTTTCTCTTCTTCTTTCCTACCTTTCTTTTTTTTTTTGCCTGAAGTTATTCCAGTGCTCCCGGGTCCTGAGTTTGTAGCTAACCTATTTTATTTTACCAGAACCCAGGCAGTTACTGCTACATTGGAACAGTCCTATTTCCTATGACATGCCAAATGCTCGCAACCAGATTCAAGTTTTGTAATTTACTCCAGGAGGTGGGGGAGCCTCTGGGCTAATGTGTAGCCCCAACCACTGTCAGTCAATACGTAACCCTTGACTCTCCCCAGTGTCAGAGACCAGCGCGATGAGTAGTTGCTGTCTCTGGGGCTCTCCTCATCCCCACCTTCATCTTCACTCCAGGCTTCTCTGCAAGGAGGTCAAGTGGTTTATGACATTTATTCAATCCGACATTCTAATAACCTGGCAGTTCTGATTATACTTTTTTCCCAGGTAAGATGATTCTTTTGTTTGCTTGTTTTGTGTCTTAAACACAGACCACTTAAGGTTTATGATCGACTGGGCATTCCATTTCTGAATTTTAATATATTCAGTAGACACTTAGATAGCACCATGTTCCAGGCACAGGCAGATGATTAACTGCTGACTCACTTAATAGAATAATAACCCAGTGTGGTGGGCTCTATTTCCTTCCCATTTTACTGATGAAGAATCTGAGGCCCAGAGAGCTAACGCACCCTATAGCCAGCAAGTGACACACCTAGAACACCGAGTCTGGCTCCGTGACACTCGGTCCATCTCCCCACATCATGACAGACAAACTCATCTCACAGAATCGCTCAAGTGATTATCAGATTTCCAGGATCCTTCCATTTTTAACCATTCTGACTTCTTTCAAATAAATCTCCACCCTGTAGTACATCATTGCAGGCACTGGTGAGACTTTTTCACATCCTTTCCATGGCTCATACCACTGTGTGAACACACCTGTAACAAGGCAGGCTCTTTCCCCATTACCTATAATGAACCATCTGAGACTATAACATCCAAGTAGCTATCTTCCAATATTCTGAAGTACCTAATTATTAATGACATGTACAAGAAAACAAATTAATGAAGTGTAGAAAATACTACACATTTCAAAAATGAGCTTTTACCTTCTAAGAACAAAATGGGAACAAACAAAAACCCTTAGACCCAAGGATGTCACTCAAATAGGAAACAGATAGTAAATGACTAGCGCCAATGACTCAAGTAAAATGCACATAACACTCATAGAAAAAGCATGTGTTCAAAGAGCAATAAAATAAAATTGAAAAAGAATGTAAAAGAATGCTCAGCCAAAAAAGTCTTTCTTTTGATGTTTATTTTTGTATTAAGTAACAAAATGATAATGCCATCTATCAACTGTGATCTACAAAACAAGTTATTTACAGTTAAAAACAATTATTTTACAGTTAAAAGAAAATATTCTTGAAAGACCCAGCCTTTCTTGGGCAAAGTTCTCATGCAACATTCTGAAATCACTGAAACAAGTGGACTGCTAACTTTCTTCTATGACAACAGAAATAAACCCTGTCAGAGAACGAAACGGTTACCATACTCACAACCAACATCTACTTATTTTTTTCCCATCTGCTACTCAGATCAAGTTTAAGAAAAAAAAGTCTCCTAGAAATCTCTGAAAAATGAAAAAAAAAAGGATGTTTATTGAGGACTGCGGGTGGGAAAACCATGTAACCAATTTGTTGCCAAAGTTTTGAGAGAAAGTAAGATGATTATAATACCATGTTTGCACTGATTCATCTAAAAAGAGCATCAAGTGCAGGGTAGCAGAGCTGATGGCGACGGTCGGGTCAGCTTTCTTGGGACCAGATGTGCTGGGCCTGTGTCAGCTTCCATCTTCCTGATGCATTCCACCCACTCTTGAGATAATGGTTTGGAAGATTTCTTGCAGAGCAGCGAATAAGGTGGAAAGACATGTGGAGGGACAGTGAAAACTCAGTACTGTCTTAGTTTGGTCAACTGTACCATCAAAGGAACTCAGTTTTTCAGAGAAAAGAGTCTTTCCTACAATACTAGACAACCATGTCTGTTTCCTGATCTGTGACACAAGGTTGTAAAATATGTCCAAGTTAATTTAATCTGTTTTAAAACCTAATGAGTGTTTTTATTTAGGACCACAGTCAGCCTTGGAACCCTTCCTTCTGTGATGGCCTAGATGCAGCTGTGAAACATCTGAGGAAGTACCCAGGAATTAGCACCTTATCATAGGTAGAAATATTAGACAACCACCCGCGACTTTTGCATTCCCAGAAGCCAGGGACAGTCTTAGAATTTCTGCACCTGTGACTTGGCATGAGCTACAGCTTCCTGAATGGTTGCAGGAGCTAAGTGGATGCAGTGGGTAGGTCTCTCAGTCCCAAACCTCCAGCTTCCTCCTGCTCTCTGTAATTTCCATAAGAGAAGATAACACCTTTTCCCTTCACAATGATTGACAGCAACCACAAAACTGATGCTGGTGAAAAAGGTTACACTAACATTAAGAATCCCACACTTGTTGCATAGATCCCTTATTTCATTGGGGGTTGCAAAGTGGTGGTAGGTTAATTCCTAATCATTTCTTTATTTGTTAATTGTGTCATAAAAGGCAAAAAAAAGGTAAAGCTTAAAAAAGATCAGTTCCATTTATCTGGGGTTTTATGGATTGCAATCTGGGACCATACATTTGGGAGGAAACCGAAATGTAGGCTTTCAGGAGGTGAAAGGGCTTAGGGTTTTTAAAAGGTGAAAAGGAGGAACTCTGAAGGATTTACTGACTGTTTTGAAAGAATTAGGATTGGCTCAAGCTATTGTCACCTACATTTAGCTGTACATTATTGGTTGCTAAGGCTATTCACCAGGAGAAAATTGCACTTCCTTGCAAACAACAGATGTTTGTCCAGGATGTTTACCATTTCACATATTGACAGAATATACAGTGCAATGTTCTTCCCATAACAGTCAGTTTCAGGAAGAGGACTAAGCCAGTAGACCCTATTTCCTTATTTTCTGCACCCCCCCCATTTTAGTTTGCTCTCATTGTCAATGTTAACTTTGTTTTATCTACATTTACAATTGGAATTCTTCTAAGAAAGAACTTAACTTCCTCAACTATTTACTTCTCCTGAGACACAGCCCTATCTAGAAAGGGAGGATAAATGCTTGATTCTTTTCCTTTATTTGCCAGTTTTCAGGTCAATTAGTTGGTTCCCTAGCATCCTACAAAGGGTGCAGATAGGGCTTTTAAATACTGTTATGAATGCATGGATCTTAACAGATCCTCTATATTTTGATACATTGCAGATATTGCTCTTTTATAACCATCTCTGGATAGGCTTGTTCCATCTTTAGCCAGTGGGAGCCTCTGCATGTTGGTTTGAATCTGGTCACAGCCTAATGGTCTGTGGTAGCTCCCTGCTTTCTTGTGAGACAAGATATTACAGGTTCATCTGGAACATTTCCAACCCCAACTTGGAATCAACCAATCTTTCCGAGGTGCCCTGGTTCCTTTCAACAGGAAAGGTATTTAGAGACTACAGTATGGATACTAAGAGCGCCCTGCCTCAGTATTGGTTATCGGGCCTTTTTAGCAGACAGGGTCAGAAATTATTTTCAAGGGAAATATATCAGGAGTTCACAATCATATTTCCAGTTCAAGTTTGGGATTAGAGGGTTTTAATTTCTTGGATTTTTCTATTTGCTTCTCTTTTTCTCTTATGTTAAGAAAATTGGTTCCTTATGACGTTAATATAATATTATGTGTTTTATCCTAATTTATGTTTAAAAGTTTTCAGAATAACCCAACTAACATATTACCAACAATATAATTACTGAAAACAGTTTAAGGTTTAAGATTTCTTTGTGGCTTTTCTTGTCCTTAGGATATCTCACTACAGATAGCCAAATAAGTGAAGGTTAAAATCATTTGCAATAATTCCTTTCAGGTTGATTTATTTAATTTTGCTTTTGAATTAAGGGATTGCTTTCTTTATCTTTTGTCTTGCAATTTTGTAAAATATTTTTGTATTTGTAAATGTACAAAACAAGGCACATTAAGAAAAATGCAGCTTCGAAACCCATTGCTTCTTCTCTGTTCCCCCTTTTTTTATAAATAACCATTTTTACTGAAGTTTGTTTCTTGTCCTATTGTTTTTTCAATCCATTAAATATTAAGTAAATATGGATCGTCCCTGACTTACAATGGTTCAACATAATGATTTTTTTACTTTATGGTAGTGCAAAAGCAATATGAATTCTGTGGAAACCATACTTCAAATTTTTATTTTGGATTTTTTTCTCTGCTAGGGGATAGGCTAGATATCCTCTTGTGATGCTGGGCAGGAAGTCACAGCTCTCATCGGCCACAAAATCATGAGGGTCAACAACCGATACACAGGCAATCATTCTGTTTCTGACTTTCCATGTAGTATTCGATAAAGTACATGAGATATCAACCCTTGATTATGAAATAGGTTTTGTGTTAGATGATTTTGCCCAACTTTAGACTAATGTAATTGCTCTGAGCATGTTTAAGGTAGGCTAGACTAAGCTATGATGTTCAGTATGTTAGATGCACTAAACTCATTTTCCACTTACAGTATTTTCACTTTTGATGGGTTTATTGAGGATATAAAGCCATTGTAATTCCAAGAAAATCTGTATGTGCTTTTCTTAGATAAAAGCTACCAATTCATACATTTTGATCTTCACCTTGCTTTTTGCACTTAACGTTATGCCTTAAGGCTCACACCATCGCAGTATATAAGGTAGTCTTCCATCTCTTTCAGCAGCTATAGAATAAAAACTCCATTGTGTGACTGTGGCATGGTTTATTCAACCAGTCCCCTCCTGATGAACATTTAGGTTACTGCAAGTCTTTTTCTACTACAATTAGTGCCACATGAATAGGCTTTTGTGTTGATTTTTTTCCTATTTTTCTAGTTTATTCTTGGGATAGATTCCTAGATGTGGGATTGTTTGGTTAAAAGACGCAGAATCATAATATTGCTAAACTAGCTCCATAGAGGCTGCATCATTATGCATTCCCACCAGCAATATATAAAACAGCATGCTTCCCCACAGCCTTTGCAACAGAGAATATTTTCAAATTTCAAAACCATCATAACACCTATCAAGAAAGACATTTATTAAGAGACTCAAAATAAAGCTATCAGTACTTGAGCCTCCACAAAAATTTTTAAAATCTTTGATAGATACTTCTCAGGCATTTAGATCGAAGAATTTGCCTTGGAAATAACAGAGCAGTAGAAGAACTAGAAAGACAGAACTAGACTAAAGAGAATCTCTTTAGCTTATTTAACACCAGAACCAGTGATGGGAATAGCAATGCCTTATCCTCATTTTCCCTGAGCCTAAACTCTTCATGGATTGGTGTCATCCACATTTTATAGGTAAAGACACAAAACCTCAGGGAGAAGCAGTGGCTCACTCAAGGCAGGACCACCCGGAGACTTGAACTCAATAAACTATTTTTTATATTTCCATGGGGGCCAGTGGCAGAATAAAGTAGAGAGCCATTGGCTAAAAATACTGGAGAAATGGAACCTTATGTCAGCCCTGCAGCCAAGCAGGAGCGAATCTGCGTAGGCCAGTTGCCTCTCTGGGTTTCAATTCCTTCCACTGCCAAACCAGGGGGTTGGGTAAGAGGTTCACAGTTGCCTTCCAGGGCTCTGATTTGCATTCATGAGGCTAAGGAAACGCTGCCTGGAGCCATCACACCTGGGTGGGAAGGGCTGGGGAAAGCCACTTCCACATTAAGTTAAACCCAGATCAGAGCAGCCCGAGTCACTCCCATGCCGGGCTCTGTCTCCAAAGGCTTCAGTGCTCCTGGGACCTTGTGCCAAGGTTGGGCAGTAAGGAGTCGTCGTCAGCATTGCCCAAGCTCCTGGTGTGGACTGGGCATTTCTAAGTGCACTACATTCACCGTGACCTCTTATCACCACTGCAAAGTTGTTCTTACAAAGGAAGAAACAGGGTCTCAGAGAGGTTGTGATTTGTCCCAAATCATACAGCTGGCTGCAGAGCTGGGCTTATAGTCTTGCTATTCTGTGTATCTGGAGGCTCTGCACTGATGCAGAAAATAACAGCATTTCTCTCACAGAAGACATAGAACTCGTATTGAACACTATTAGCTGAACCCTGCACAAAATCGGAACCTCTGAATGTGATAGAGAACTTCCAGTTTTCTTTGAAATGTCTCCCAGGACCAACAAGGAATTAGAAAGCCATAACAATGCTCCCATCAATCTAAAGCCAGAAGAAATTCATTTGATATCAAGTATTTGGCCACTAAAAGAGCTGTTCAAAAAAGAAATCTATACTTAATTCATCAATGATCGTGCAATGAGCTCTGTACCAGGTGATTTACATATACTATCTAATCTAATCTTCCTAACAACCCTATAGGTAAGATTAGTCTTCTCATTTTACAGATAAAGTAACGGAGGCCCAGAGATAGAAATTAATACCCCAAGTTCTCACACTGAGTAGTGGCAGGACCGTGATTTTGTCAAGGCACTTTATTATTCCAAAGCCCACTTTTAATTCCCCAAAATGTATTACACCAACACCCCAGGATCAAAGGAAACCTTGCGTGGGTAGGGAGCAGGACGGTCCTGACCTAGCTCCCCTCATAACCACCTGGGCACATCACTTCACAACTCTGAAATTCAGTTTACTCCCCTACAAAAGGAGTGCATTGAAACGGCTGCTCTCTAAAACCTTCCCACATCTATGGCTCTGTCCGCACCCTCAGCACAGCCACCAGACTGTATCTGCCTAGTCCCTGCCTTGCCAGCATGTCACTCCTACCCATACACTCCGGCTATTGGGGAGCTAACTCCCTGTTTCTCCAAAAGATCATATCGTGCCTTCTTAGACCCTTGGGGCACAGAGTTCCTTCTGCCTAGGACTCTGCGCTCCTCTCCCACCGCCACCTCGTTCCCTGGGTCAGTCCCATTATCCTGTGTGGACCACCATAACCATCTCGTCCTCAGAGAAGATGCCCTGGCCACTAGACCAGGTCAGATCTCTCTGGCAGAAATATTTGGTTTTAATGTTCATCTTTCCTAGAAGTTCTACGATGATAAGAAACAGGACAGCCTGCCTTGTTCACTGATGTTTCCCCAAAGTCTCATTCGGCTCCTGGCACACACACACTCCCTCCCTCTCTTGTCCCTTCCAGCTTCAGGAGCCCCACCCCTGGGGTGAGATCTGGAAGATTCTTCTTGGAGAGATGTTCTGGAACAGACACACTTCATCTATCATAGGCATTAAGAGAAAATCCCAATTTGAGACCAAAGTAACAAGTATATACCACATAAACCTAGATTAATGGATGGAAATACCAGATGTTGAAAACAAAGATTAGACAAAAACAACACGTTATTGCCTCTCTTTTTATTTTTGGTCCATTTAATCATGAAGGGGATCAGATCCTGCTACCCCAGAACAAAACATCTTGGCATAAGGGTTACTTCGAGCTGAAGACAATTGAGATGGCAGATTCAGGAGAAGCTCTCTGGCCTCACCTTTTCTGCCTAAAATTTGTCTTTGTAAAGGTGACATAAGTTTCCATTTACACATGCAGACACCCTTCCAGTACCAGGAGCTCTTTTGTCACCAGAAGCACTGAGGTGAGCCTGCATAACAAACTTACTCCACAACTCTAATGCACCACACATTGCCTCGTTACCTCCCCCGGGAGTTCACACCCCTTATTCTTTAGTATTCACTTCTCCATAGTTTATCAGCTTTTGTTAAAATGGTAGAGAAATCCCCCTAGCCTAACCACTGTTCTGGGTTTTCACTTATTTTTTGTGAAGCCCCTGTGTATGTAAAAATGTAACATCAATAAAATGTCTATGCCTTTTCTCCTTTTAATTTGTGTTTTGTCAAATTCAAACTTGCAGTCTCTAGGGGCAAAGCTTACAGGGTTAAGCCTTCTCTACAGTCACAGATGCATATTAATGAAATTGAACATCAGGTAGGAGATATTAACAATTATGAGGCTCTTTACTATAAAAAGAATGGACCTCATTGCAATTATTTTTACTGGAGTAAAACACATAAAATAAAATTTATCATTTTCATTATTTTTAAGGGTCCAAACTCAGTGGTATTATGTTCCTCATTGCTGAGCAACCGTCACTGCCATCCAGCTCCAGAACTTTTGCATCATCCCAAACTGAAATTCTGTATACATTCAACACCAACTCCCCATTCCCCCTTCTCCCTAGGCTTTGGTAACCACTGGTCTGCTCTTTGTCTCTATGAAATTGATACTCCAGGAACTCACATAAGTGGAATCATACAATATGTGATCTTTTGTGTCTGGCTTCTTTCACTTAGCATAATGTCTTCAGAGCTCATCCATGGGCCAGCATGTGTCAGAATTTAATTCCTTTACAAGGCTGAATAATACTCTAGCATACACAGATACTTCATTGCAATTTTTATGTAAGGCCATTTAACCCTAGTCACAGAAATCCCTGACCAATCAGTTAGCAAGGGGATGGGTGATCAGGGACAGAATAGGGGCCAGAGTGTCATAAAACGATCCAAGGTTTAAAAAGAAGCCCAGTAAGAAGGCTTCAAATTCAAATCAGTGTCTCTCAAAAGCAAACAGTCCGTGCTTGCTGGAGAATGACAGCCCTGCAAAAGCCAGTCCTGTGGCCAAGTCAGTGAGGAAGCACAGAGAAACCTGGCTGGGGGCAAAGCTGTTGGCACATACTCCATTCACACACATTCATTTTTAGTTTTACTTAACTGGAACTTGCTTGATAGAAATGCAAAATAATCCTCTAAAATACTTCCATTCAATAATGCACAAAATGCATATTCCCAAACCCCAAACAGTGGCACACAGTCTACGTTACTTTGCACGCACTATTTCAGTTGGCTACTATAGGACTTAACTGGGGGTAGTACTGTGGTTCTCTTGTTAACAGTTAGGAAGGTAAAGGACAGAGAAGTTAAAAACTGGCCCAATTCCACATGGGCAGGATCCAACCCGGGCAGGGGGCTGCAAAACTCACAGGAATTCGGCCACTTTGCGTAAGTGCTTTGCAGTATACAGATCTTGCACAGACACACTTTATAATCCTACAGTGCAGCACACTTTCCCTGCATTACGACTGAACTCAAATTCTCAGAAACAGTGATTTGTTGGGAAAATTCTGACAGACAAAGAAATTAGCTATCTTCTCAGTCTGAAAGCTATCTGAAGAAATCTTTCATTATCATCCAATTAAGTAAAGTTTGGTGCTCTCAGTTCAAAAGTGATGGATATTCCATTTTAAAGGAAAGATGATATGGTCGAGCATGCCACTAGCACAGAGCATCCGATTTCCAGCCTCCCCACTTCCAGTCTTCCTCTATCAGGTTGGGAGTAACTGCCAAGATCTCAGCACAAGAGGGGAAGAGAAATACACCCTCTATGATAATGAAGAGAAATCTCAAAGCCGGAAATGGATATATGGCAGTGGTGCTCAGACTTGAGCTGGCATCAGAGTCCACTAGAAGGCTTGTGAACCCCAGGGCGCAGGCACAAACCCAGCATCTCTGACTCAGTGGGCCTGGGTGGAAACGATGTTTTGTATTTCTGCCAAGTTTCCGTTGATGCTGATGCTGGTACAGGGGCCACACTTAGAGAACTCCTGGCCCACGACATCTGGTGTACAATGTTTCCAACTCCTGCCTGCTGTCCCCCAAATGGGACACATCTGCACACACCCACATCTAGCACACATCGCCGCACCTGCACACTGACCACCTGTCCCACACACATGCACCTCACCCAGGCATTGCATGTATACCACCATACATGCACACACATTCATGCACACACCTGGAAAATAGGTCCCCCAGAAACACACTAAACACCTGTACTAACAAAGTAATACACATTGGTGTCAGGCACACAAACACCACACACCTCATCTCCATGCTCACATGCACACATCCTCACACACACATCTGCACCACAACATGCACCTCACACCCACGTGGTGCATCTCTCACCCAGGTAACGCTCATCCACTCGTTGCAAAGGCACTCACATGCACACCACACACCTGCATAGTCCATCGGCAGCACACACACTCCTCACAGCTGTACCGCACACATCCATGCATGCACACACACAACTCCCACCAGCACGGATGCTCCAGGCCTACCCTGCTGCAGATTCCAAGCTGCCTGCAGCTACCACCTTACTTCACCTACCCAGCTATTTGCCCCTCTTCCTCCATGGCTGGACCAAACACCATTCCCAAAGTGTTCATCCAAAAGATCCCCCATGACCTTGCTATCTCTATTTTCTTCCCCACCTCCATCTGACTTACTTATTCTTTGTGAACCAAGTTCTTATGAATTATACTTTAAATTCCTGTGCAGGCATTTCCCATTCAACTGAAATAAATGCAGCAAGCAGTTACAGATCACTTTCTGTGCAATGTCTTAGACTAACTGTGTTGGGGAGGAAAAAGGATGCTGAAGGTAACCTTGACCTTCGTTCAGTCGTTCATTAATTCAGTGCAGAAGCTGGGTACCAGGTGAGCAATGAATACATGACAGACATGCCCCGTGCTGTCTCACATTTTACAGTCTGGTGGTGCTGACCCCCTCCCCAGATCCGGGCCCTAGAGGAAAGCAGGTCACTTCCGGACTAATGGGAAGGACAGTGAGAGGGATTCCAGGCACCAAGGGAAGCCAGCGTGATGGGAGGTATTCAAGCAGCTTCTTCCCAGCACTCTGCAAGCCCCATGGAGTGGGCAGCAGGCTCCCCCGGCCTCATCTGAGATGAATTCTGCTCCCATTTCAACTGCAAATTGTTCTCCGCAGAGAAACCATGCAGACTAGTAGGTCAAAACTGAAATTATTATCATATTATCAACAATAATAATAACAGAAAAAAAGGCCACCTTTTAGTGAGGATATGTTATGCGCTATACAACTTAACTGCTAATTCTTACTCCAAGTTTGATCATCCCATTTCCCAGATGAAAAAAAACAGAGCTCCCTAAACATGAGCCTGAGCCCTTGCAGATGGGTTTCAATCCAGGTGACCGGCTTGAGCGGCGGTTGCTTTTGCGCTTTGCTTGACTGTCGGGATCTGAAGACAGCATCGATGCCATTCCCAGAACTAGCGAGTGTCTTGTCTGTCCCCTCCTATTCCATGTCCCCTCTCAGCACATGGGGAGACCAGAGTCGTAAAGACAGAGGTATAGAGCAGATATGTGAAGTGAGTAGATGAAATAACAGTGGTATTTTCATTTCCTAAATTATTTGAAATGAAACCATTAACTTAGACTAAATCAGCTTTAAAAAGGTGACTTCAGCCTTGTGAAGTTAAGCCATTTTAGTTAAGCCATACACCTCATTCATGTGGCTGGTTAGGCAGTGGGTGGAGAGGTAGTAAAGCCTGGTTTAATTTCTCCATGATTCAGATTTGTCCAGACATGTGTTCTCAATCTGTATTTGAGGGCAGTGAGGGTAAATAGTTGCTCGGCCAGATGTCCCCTCGGTCACCTCCCACTCACCCTGTCTGCTGACCTCCCAGGAAATTCAGCCGTGCAGTTAACATCCGTGGTCCCATCAGCCACGCTGGAGCAAAAGGTACTTAACATGTGCAGCTCGTTTAGCAAGGTTAGAAGAATCAATAAGGGATGTGTTTAATGTGGTATCGCTATCAGGTCTCATCGTACTTCTAAAACTGAAGTATCCACAGTGGTGTATAATCTTAGTCTCCCAGTAAAGAGCATGGGGTTAGTGTGGTCTCAGACTGATATCACAGGCTATTACAAACACACAGGAAGACCGCTGAGAGTCCTCTGGAATTGCACACTTGATCTCTTTTACTTTTCTCTTTTCCCCTTTCTGCTTTTCTCCCTCTCCAACATACTCTTCTCTTCTCTCTCTTCCCCCATTCCTCCTTTCCTGCCCTCCCTTCCTTTTCCTTATTCTTTTTTCCATGCACCCTTTTAATTTGGGGTACTTAATTTGACCACAAGGAAAACAGCCAGGACTTCAGCAAACCACCAGAGAAGCTGGGTGATCTCCCCTGGGGTTCGGATGTCAACTGTGAAATCTGGGCTTGGAAACGCTCTCATCGGCGGTGGGGCTGGTTGGAACCCATTCACTTACAACAAAGCAGACTTTTCCATAAGCTTCAAATTATTTTGAAAGAGAAACCTGTCTGGACAGAGTATAATTAAACATAGCATACTGTTCTTTTGTTAAGTAGACCACAAGGAAAATTCCTCTGTTGATTTTAATACATAATGCACAATGCTACGGGGAAACTCAACATTATGTCACATGTCTGTGGGGCAGTGAGGGTGCTGTTTCATTTCACAATGAAGCCTGTAGGGCAAGCCAAAATCTAGAATGGAATGAAATGAAGAGACAAAATCCTTGGCTAATCAATCTCTATTTGCACAGGCAACCTTATGGAGTTACCTCTATAGGAACTGGCCTGCAGAATTCTTAGTATTTTGGCTCAAGAGTTAACTCAGCAGCACAGTCTGGCAGCATTTCCCTAGAGCGGCTGCTGCTGAGACAAGTGACTCAATTGTCTGGCTGGAAAACGTAACTGGTAATTACCATTGTTACAATGTTCAACCCAAATGGATGAACTGGGGATTAAACAGCTGTATCAGTTTGCTGGGGCTGCCGTAACAAGAACCGCATAGTGAGCGGCTCGAACAATAGAAATTTATTGTCTCACAGTCTGGAGTCTAGTAGTCTGAGGTCAAGGCATCGGCAGGGTTTGTTGCTGCATCGGAGGGAGACTTTGCCCGGACCTCCGCCAGCTTCTGGGGGCCTCAGGCAACCCTAAACTTGTACAGGACGTTGTCTCCATGTCTTCACACCGTCTTCCGTCTGCATATCTCTGTGTCCAAATGCCTCCCTTCTTATTAGGACACAGTCATATTGGATTAGGGCCGACTCTAATGACTTCACCTTAACTTGGTCCCCTGCCACGCAGGATGTATGGAGAAGGCGGGTCCCTGCCCCTCTCATCATGGAATGGCGGGATGAGTGGTTGGATGTTCACCCAAAGCTGAGCACGAAACCTGCCTAGCTTGAACTCTGTTATATAAAGCATTCTTTTGTCCTTCATATAAGTTATCACACGGAACAGGCAAGCTACATGCAAAACTGAGTCCTGTGTGAATTACGCAATATTATGTCAAAATCCAACACAATCTGTCATGGCATTTGTCCCATCCCACTAATGTCACAGTAACAAAGGCTTCTTTCTCTAATTTTTCTCCACATGTTTTTAACATGAATTATCCTCCCAAAAAGGTATTTTTCCTATTGCCTTTAAACTAAGGTTTTTATGGCTTAAAGGTCAGTCCCAGTTTTGGTGTCAAAAATGTAGGGAACAATGCAAATGTGAAAATACATGTAAATTTAAAAAAAAACAACAACTACGAATCTTATGATCAGAAACCCAAAAAGTAATGGGGAATTTCCCTTCAGGGCATTAGCTTCTGCCACGCCTGGCCACTACTTGGAGAATCACGGATGTAAAATACACCAGCTAAAGGTTACAGCCTCCTTGATTTGGTTAATCTATTTAAAGCTAGTGCTGATTGTACTCAATCTTACTACTTGAATTTTAAAACAAGGATATAAAAGGTTCCCAGTTTCGTAATTGCATGTACACACTAAAGAATGTCTCAGATCTGAGAAACAAGAACTTTTTATAACAGAAATTTCTAAACTACAGAACAGTATCTATTAAAGTATGAATGAAGGAAAGCTGAAAAAGGGAACTAAAACTAAGAATATTTTCATTCTCTTGGCTTTACAGTGAACCCCTCTTTCCATAATAGAGGACGTAGTATTTAACATGTCATTTAAGCTTATTTGCAAATGGAGAATTTAAGAGCCTTTGAAACTAGGAAGGTAATTCTGGTTCCATAATATTCATCCCTCATCTGTGGTGGGCACTCTGAGCAAGTGAGTGCATGTTATTTTTCTCAGTCTCCTGTGATAGACACATAAAAATGTATCAAATCCTAATGATATGTTTTCATACAATCCATTATATGTAGTATGGCATTGTTAAAACATTGGGAATATTATAAATGTTACTCATTTTCAGATGATCCATGTAAATCTAATGATGAGGGATATACGTGGCCAGGAGCACCTTGCTGCCCGGTGGCCTTACCAAATGAACGCACTGGGCCAATGGTCCTCATCTCCTGCTGTCATCCCATCTTATGTTGTCGTTTAATTCAGATTCACTGCACCCTGGAATTCAGGAAGTCATTCCAGTTTGCTCTTGAACATTCTCATGCTTACTTGTTGAGTTCTATGCTAGGAGCCTAGGTACCCATCACTTTACCCCATATTTTCATATTCCTGACAATTGCCCTGGGGGTTGGGGGTGGGGTCATGGAAAGCAGGGTGCTTGAGCATGGTGATACGGGTCCAGGAGGACCATGGTTTGAAACCAGGCTCTGCCAGGAACTAGTGATGTAGGACTTGGTTAAGGACATAAGCTCTTAAGCCTCAGTTTCTTCATCCCTGTGACAGAGAAACTAAGGCCATAATCACACTGTGTTTGGCAAATGTTAACTACTATGATTATTTTTCCTTTTTAATTGCTGTCAATACTTTACTCCCTGGGCATCTGTTATCCACTGCTTGTTTACAGTCATATCATGCATTTATTTCTATTTCTGTAACTAATGAAGTATTAGTGTGCATTTAGTTTACCATTTCTCACTTGACAGATGGGGGCAGGAGCTTAAAGGCATTCACACAGCTGGTTCTCAGCAGAAACAGACCTGGGATTCAGGCCCCCAATTCTCCGAGCCCTAACGACCCTAGCACCAGGACACCTCACTCTCAAGTCCTGAGAATTAGTGGCCTTGACTCACTGAGCCTATAAAGACTATAAACTCAGCAAGAGTGGAAACCATCATAGCTGGGCCCCCCCGGCTCTCCTCTGCATCGCCACAGGCATCGGGGGGCGGAATGAGGACCGCTTCTCTTTTTTCTTAACACCTTATGGGAAGGTAGAAGCCACACCTGGGGCTTTTTAATGTCAGCAGCGCACTAAAATGGAAATGTTCTAAAATCAGCTTCATTTAACATTTCTAGAGTCAATTTCTTCCCTAATAATTATTACAAATAAAAAAATGTAAAAAGCGAGATCGTTTCCCTGGTTGAGCACACGCTCTCACTCCGTCCTTACGCTGTATTCAACACGGCCTCACTTCCTCCTCCAGACCCGCAGCATGCAGTCACGTTCACTAGCTGCGAGTCACCTAGCGCTTAGCATGCACGTCGGGATCCCTCCAGAGGACGCTCACGTGGCGTGCCCTGATGTCTCCGTGAACAAGTGCTCTCCCTGCATTTTGGGAAACGCTGGTGCCTTTCCTGGGGATTATTTTGTATTCCTCTTCCCCCATGTGCCCTCAGTCTTCTTACATCTAAGAGCCAACAGTCCTACTGGGAACTGCCAGAGCGGCTCCAAGTCTAATGAGTGAAGGAGCCCCCCTGGGCACCAGGACTCACACCTTACATGCAACATCTACTCTGAAAAACAAACTCCCAAGTGGGGTGCTACCCCCACTTTAATGCAGAGATACTAAAGCTGAGCAAAGGTAAACAGCTTCCCCAGGCCTGTCACCAAGTTACCCGGCAGAAACTTGGCAAATTCTGAAACTTGTTCTATTTTGCAAGACTCCTTATTGTGCTTTCCTCAGTTGTACTCTCACTCATGGAAGGGCCTCAGCCTGGTTTCTTTCTTGAGTGCGACATGAGAGGCCATCTGACCAATGCTGTCTGACTTTCAGGACTAAGTTGCCGGACAGTCTTTTCCTCTGATACACCAAAAAGTGTAATTCTGGGAAATGAGGCATGATGACAAAATGAAATTAAGTCAGAAGTTGAAATCCCAAGTGCTTAAATTCATTTAAATAGGATCTGAGAGACCATCAGAGTAAATGTTCCACTTGTTAAGTAGGCATTTATTGAGCATGTACTGTGTGCCAGCAGGGATGCTGAGCTCCAGAAGCCCAAGAGTGACCCCCAAAGACCTTCTATCTACTGGGGGATAGAGAAAAGGAAGAGTGATTTTGATGCTGGGCAAAAAGGGCTGCCCCTGGGAGGCCTGGGTCCACCAGGCCATGACAGCACATGAGCTGGGAAGCAGGTAAAGGTGTTGAAGTGAGGAGGAGGAGGAATCAAATCCATATTTCAGAGAGATCACTGACTGCTGTGGAGGAGACCAACCTCAGAGGCTTGTCAGTAGCCTAAGATTGCTGGTCTCCCAACCCTGAGAAACAGAACAGAGTGTAGGCACTTCTAACCTAAGTATTTCCTTCCAATATCTGATACCAATAATGAGTTAATAATGAATCACATGCTTAAGAACACCCAGAGCATTACACTCTGGACTGAGTACACTGGAAGATGTACCTTTACTAGGGAGTTACGAGAGGATGTTCTTGCTAAATCGTTCGCTGGTTTTCCCAAATAATTGCCTAGAAAATATGCAGAAACACTACTGCGGATTGTAGTGGTTAATTCTCTGGTTAAATCCTGAATGAATCCTGCCTTATTGGGAAACCTGAAAAAGTTACTCGAACTTTCCAGTTCTCCATTTTTTACATCTGCAGTGAGGCAACAGTATCTACAACAAAGGGTTGCTGTAAGGATGACAAAGTAATGTATGCCTGTGAGTTTCTAGTTGCTGCTATACAAAATTGCCACACGCTTAGTGGCTTCAAACAACACAAATGTAGATTCTGGAGGTCAGAATCTGCCGTAGGTGTTGCTGGACTAAAATCAACGTTTGGGCAGGGCTGCGTTACTTTCAGGGGTCTCTCAAGGACGACGTGTTTCCTTGACTTTTCATCTTCTAGAAGCTGCTTTCATTCCCTGGTTTGCAGCCCCTTCCTCCACCTCTAACTCAGTAATGGTGGGTCCAGGGCTTCTCACATTGCATCACACCGATCTCTTTCACCTCTATCCTCCACTGGAGGATGGGTCTGGTCACACTGGGCCCACCAGGACCACCCATGAAAATCGTACTATCAAGGTCAGCTGATTAGCAACCTAAATTCCATCTGTAGCCTTCATTCGCCTTTGCCATATGAACTGATACATTCTCAGGTTCTGGGGATTAGGATGAGGACCTCTTTGGGGAGTCATCATTCTGCCTACCACAATATGTAAAGTACATGCTTAGTTCTAATACTTTCTGTCATAGACTTTTGTTTTTTTCTCTAACTCAGAAAAGAGACAGATCAATTTTAAAAATTGATTTTAATGCTAATCCAATAAATGAGATTACCTCTTTGTGTGGACTGCCTTCAAAAATTCTGGAGACTGGGAGAGAAACTTAACTTCCTCAGACTCTTAACAGTTGATCAGATGCAAATATCTATGCCCCATAGATGGGGCAGAAAGAGAGAGATTTTCCAAATAGTAGTAAGATTGATTGATTGAGATACAGCACACGTGTGTCTAAAGGAGAGCAGGAAGATATATTTCCTGTCAAGTTTAAAAAGAATATAAGTAACTAGTAATTATAAAACTCAAAAGTGGGAAAAATAGAAGCCAAAATTCTCATACCAGAAATGATCTCTGAAAAATGATTGCCAGGACACTCAAATGCACCATTAAGTATAATTTGGACAATAATGAGAGTAAAAAGGTAATTTGTCAAAATATCTGGGATGCTGACAAAGTCATAAACTACAACAAATCCATAACCTGTAAGCCTTTTATTAGGACACCAGAAAGAATAAAAATTACTAAACTTAGTGTTCAATTAAAAAAAACACTTTAGTAAAACAGAGAGAAAAAATGAAAGTAGAATTAATAAATTAGAAAGTAAATAATAGAATAAACACATCTAAGATCTGGTTCTGTGTAGAAAACAATTACTGATCATTTAGTAGATCTAATCTAATAGAAAAGAGAGAAAATATATAAAATTGGGAATAAAAAATGAACATAACCAAAGATATAAGTAAAAACTGTGTAAAATCCTATTCTGGCAAATTAGAAAACTGAAAAATTATATGACTTTAAAAAAATATAAAAGATGGAGAAAAACTGAATGAAAACTATCTAACAAAGAAATTATTTTTTTAGTTTTCATTTATATCTCATTGAGGTATTATTGACAAATAACATCCTATTATTTTCAGAGGTATAACACAATAATTTGATATTTGTACAGAAAATTTTATGGTCGTCTAAACTTTCCTGACAAGAAAGATGAAAGACTTTTCAGATTTTTATGCCAGCCCTTAATATTGATATTTGAAAAAGTGAATAAGCTCATAAAAATAAAACTAAAGGCCAATTTCCTTTATGATTATAGGTGAAAAATTGTAAGTAAAATATTGAGTATTTAATTTGGAAATGTATTCTAAAAATATTGCCCCATGATTAGAAGAATTTCTAATTGATGATGCAAGAATGATTTACTATAGAAGCCATAAGACAACTTACTACATAAAGTCAAAAGAGAAGGGTCAAAAGGGTATTAACATATTAGGACCCAAAGTATATTTGATAATATTCAACATTTAATATTGACTTTCTCAGTCTCTTAATTAACTAGTAGGCATCAATATTCCTTGAGATGATAAACCCTATGGCTCACTTTCAACCATGCATCTTTAATGCTGATACACTACAGATATTAGTATTTGAAACACACATTAATGTTTGAAAAAGGCATGATACCTTCTATAGCCACTGTTTCTAAAAATTTTTCTGAAAGTTCTAGGAATGCAAAAGTCTTTTTAAAGACAAATGACAGCCTACAAATATGGTTAAAGAGGCAAGTTAATAGCAATAGTAAAGAAAATAATAAAAACTTAACTGAGGGGTATATAGAAGGAGACCTGAGTAAAAGAAGAGATGAATCATATTCTGGAATAGAAGCATAAAGAAGAAAATTCTCCCCCAAATAATCAATAAGCATAGTAATTTTTTTTGAAATCCCAGGAGATCTTTGAAAACATGGCAGTGAAAAGCTAAAACACATCTGGGAGAAATAAATGTTTAATGATTGACCATTTAGTTCGAATATCAAGAGGCATACATGCTGATTTTTTCTAATATATAAAATTCATGAATATGCAATAATTTATGTGCAGAAATACATATACTGAAATAAAGCAAAAATGACAGAAATGCAAACATCTGAAAGTACATTAGAGTATTAAGCACAGAAATTACTGAAAAACCATAAAGAGATTTCAAGTCAGGCATTAAACATCATGAGGAAAAATATTACACCACAAGGTCATGTTCACTTATTTAGATGATCCCGAAACTAATATATACATATATGCACATAAAAATATACGTATCTATATATTTAGATATCATATTGGCCAAAATTGTAACATGGGTTTAGGATTCTTTCTAAATGGCATATTTTTAGACAACTAATATTTTCTTCTTTGTGCTTTTTTCTGTAGTTCCCACATTTTCTTGAAAGAATCCACTGTAAGATCAGAGAAGACATAATGTATGCGTAACACAAGTTCCTTGCATGTTTTGTGCCAATACTTCTCATTCGTTTTTTAATCACAGAAATCTCTGAATGTCTTATAAAATTGTCAGCACTTTTCACAGAAAACCACATTATATATATATATATATATATATACACACAAATAAGCACCACATTTTACATAAAGGTAAAGGTCTTATAGACCCTTTGAAATCCATTCCAGGACTCCAGGCGATGAACAAACTGTGTACAAATGTTAAAGCAATTCTTCATGCATTATTTCAATAAATCTTCACCAAAGCTTTTTAATAGAATAGCTACTATTTTTTGCCATTTTAATGATGAGTAAATTGAGTGTCAGGAGGTTAAGAGCACACAGCTAGTAGGGACAGAAGCCACAGCAGCCATGTTTTCTTGCCTTCGTACTAAGCATTTATTAATTGCACAGCTTAGCTCATTAAATGAACAATAGGATGTTGTCAAACATACAAAATCAGTGCTTGAGTCCTGACTCACCACTGAAACTTTAACATCTCCCGAAATTGATGGAAGAAACAATTAAAGCAGACGGGGACAACAAAGCTGCCACACACCAAAAGCAGGGTGTCATTTCACCTCGATGAGACTCAGTTTCCTCATCAGTAATCTGGACATCAGGAAGATTCTTTGAACGTGAAAAACCCCCATGCACTGCAATAGGTCATGAAAACAGAAAGAATCATTGTTCATCGCACTTGGGACTTTCCTGAGCCAGTTCCTTCTGACATCTTTATCGAAGATACACTGTGACATCACCTAATGTACTTAACAGTCCGTCCCTAAAACTGAACCAAAACTCATTACTAATGCTTTCTTGGTTTTTGTTGCTGACTGACTCACCTATTTAGCTACCGTTTGTTCACTGTTCACCAGGGGATGGGGCCATCTGGATTGATTATCTGTTTTGTTTCTTATGTACCCAACAGAAGGGCAGTTAAAGCTCAAAACTTCATGTGATGATTCTTTCTTCCTTGGTCATAACCCTTCTACAATGGCTTCAGGGTGATGATGACAGAGCCTGTAAGTGCGAGATCACTGCAGGCTGCTCTTCTAACCTCTAAGTGGAGTCAGTCCTCAGGGACGGATAGAATTTCACTGCGATTTCCCATTTCATTTGTATAATGAAATCATTGTTTGGCCTTCATTCTGTACTTTTGCCCTTTTTGGTCTTAAGGTGAATCATTCAGTAGCCCCCCTCCAGTTTCTCTAGGAACACTGGGAATTGTAAAGGGCCTCATCAAACCTCAAGAACTGTTTTTTTTTTTCCTAAAAATATCATTCCAAATAAATCCTCCCTCCCACAGCATAATGCATTTCTTATTTGCTCGCGTGTATGTAAGTGAATTGATGTATAAATCTACAATGTATGAAGTTGACAAAAGTCAAACATGCACCTGAAAATGAATCACTTATCATCACTAACTGGGTCAGATCATCCTGTTATCGAGGTGTGATCAGATTCAGCACTAAAGAGCGGGATGCCACAGAGCTCCCACCTTCACTGGAATCAGGGAGGGAGACTATGAAAATAGAGTTTACCCAAACTCACCCAGGACTACCAAGTCAGAGTCTGGAGATGGGGCTCAGAATTATGAGTCCTTAGAAAACTTTGAGAAAGCATTGATTGCATGGATTGCATGGAGTTCTGCCTGGTTCCTGAATTACCTTACTGGGGAATCTAATGTTTTCCCAGAGAGTCCCCCAAAAGAGACAAGCTCCCACGTAGACAACATTAGCCTACGTCCAGATGGCAGCTGCTAAACACAACATGACTTCATATCTCAGCCTCAGAAGTTGGATCGTGAAGGACCTCAGGCCCCCTGGAGTCTTTTCTGTGATGGAACAAAATGGTGGGTTTAAGGCAGCTCTATTTAGGATCTGCTTTGTGTCCTCCTTTCCCCACAACAACAACAAAAGTGATCACCATTCCATTTCATCTCTCTGAGATGAGTTTTGCTAACATCATATCTCATGAGATTGAAAGAGACTGTCTAGCTTGAGATATTGTTGACTAGCCTACAAGTGATGTTCTGATGTCATAAAAAGATTAACTGTGATGACTAGGAACTTTGCACAGGGTCTATAAGTATTTTCTGAATTTCCACACCCCTCAGTAGGTCTCCTCCCATGAACCCTTTGGAAGGCGAACACAGCGTACTTACGGAAATAAAGCAGGCAGTGAATGTTTTCTGAGTTTAGCAATAATGACAATACTTGCCTGAAGCAGAAACAAAGTGGGAGAAGATCTTGATCTAGCCAGACATTCTTTAGTCTTTATTCTTGCTTTTTTGCTTTAATTCTGCAATGAAAATAACTTCAGCAGCCATATGCAATAGTAATTGCTGGAGTTTACTTTCTGTGCTGTGATTCACAACAGTTACCTCACGCAGCTTAAGACTTTTCATTTGAGTGGTGACGTTTACCTTACTAACCCATCACTTCCTTTTTTCATCAGTGACTTGCCATGTGACCTTGGGTGAGTAATTTTGCCTACCTATGGCCAAACACTCCTATCCATCCCGGTGTAAGAAAATTCATGAGTTATAGCCTGTGAGGACTTTGGGGCTCATAAGAAGAACCCTAATTTTGTTTAAGTAAGAAATAATCTCCAAGAAAAGTGTTGACCATTGTGTTTTCAAAGAAACAGTTGAAAAGTTGGTTGAAAATGCCTATAGAGGAAGTTTTCCTTTACAATATATGCACATTGAGAGGAAGTTGCTTAAACTGCATTGTTAAAGCATGTGTCCATTTCCTAAGCAGTGAAATAAACTGAGGTCCAGAAAAAAGGAATTTGTTACTGAGCTGGAACTTTATTTCAGTGGCCACACAAAGAAATAGCTAATATTTTCTCTCAATGTAAATCAACAGAATCTCTTGTATGATGAATGAAAATAGAACAGCCCTGGGGAAACGCACACATGTTAGTGCTATACTCTAAGGAACACAAAATACACACACACACACACACACACACACACACACACACACACACACTTACAAATTTGGCACCTTGATGGCCCAGTGAATGTTTCTGAATCACATGCAAAAAAAATAACTGATTTTAGTGAAAGTACATTCTTAAGAAAATGAAGTCATATAGCCACCTATTTTCAACCAGCACTTGGTATATTATCTCTTTTTAAGTTTTAGATGCCCCAGTTCAATGGAAATTTTTAAACATCCAAAGATTGTTCTTTTTCCATTTCATACAAAGGGCTGGTTGTGAAGAATTTTTGTCAGCCTTTCCTCATGAACTCACTGAAGGCCTAAATGTTATTTGGACAAAAAAAAGTCTACCTGGTATATAGAAGGTAGAAAGCTGGACATTTGAGATCCATTAGCAAGTAGAAAATGATGGCCAGGCAAGGGCAGGCTAGGAGATCACCCTTACAAGTGGTTGTTTATGAAATAAACAGAGGTAAAATTTTAAAAATCAATTTGTTCATTTGGAACCAAAATTCTGCCAATGTTGAGGGATGGCATCAAGAAGGAGAGCTATTGAGCAAATTGTAGAATGTTTACTTGATGTAAATAGCTCAGTGATAGGCAAGAAGCCCAGATAACAAGCAAAAACACAGGTATGGTATCATGTTAAATGAAAAAGCTGACACATAAATCAATGGAACAGATGGTAAAAGTCAGAAATAAATCAACGTATTTATGGAAATTTAGTTTTGAGCAAAGATGATAATTCAAATTAGTGGGGAAATAATGTATTATCCAAAGAATAGTATTAGGGAAACTAAGTAGCTTTCTAAAAGAGTACATTCCTTCCTCATGCTTACACCAATGTGAAGTCCAGAAGAATGGATGAAAATCAAACCATGAAAGCATTAAGAGAAAGCATAGAAAAATGTAATCTCAGTATAGAAAAGCTTTCCAGCTGCAATACAAAAACCTAGAAGACAATTAAAAATTGATCAGACCAACTATGTAAAAGCATGCCTTTTATATGCCCTTCTCCCCGAAATAAACATCAAAAACAACACCAAAGGACAAAGAACATATGGGGAAAGTGTTTACAACTCTTAATATAAAGGGCCAATTAACATATAGAGTTCTTTAAAGTCAATATAATAAATTCCATTGAAAATGAGCAAATGCTAGCAAAAATTTAGAGAAAATAAAATACAACATTTTAATTATACACAAAGTTTCTCAACTTCACTTATACTAAGAAACAGACAAGTTAAAACTTCGAGAAGATAATGAATTACACATTCAGGTTAATTAACAAAGTCAAATCTTGATGATACACCAAGTTGTGGGAAAACTAATAACAACATCACTCATTGCTGGTTGGAGTATAAATTGGTAAACCTCTAGGGAAGTCAGTCAACATACAGAAGGCACATACTGTTTGACCCAGTAATGCCATCCCCATGAATTTCTTATGCTGATGACAGTTTAAAGTTCCTCTACTCCAAATCCAAGAAAGGAAAAAGATCACTGTTCTTTGGCCATATCCCAAGGCATAAACAAGTTACCACTGCAACCTTTCTCAGAAACATGCCAATCAATCTCTGAAAATTTGGTTTAGTAACTGCACTTCTAGAGCTGACCATGAGGAACAGACTCACACCAACTGCTAAGGTTCTACAGCTAAAGGTCAACCAATCCCTAAACACTCTTGCTTCTGAAAGTCTGTCAATCGCTGGGCTCACTGTTTCCCCAAATCCTATTTGAGATCAGCTTTTGCTTCGTTTTAATAGAACTATGTTTTCCAAGCTCCCTTTTCCTTTTTGTTTAGCGAACAATAAAGTCAGTTTTCATTTTAGATATTAAGCGATAGCGTTTTCCATTAGTCCAAATATTCTCATATATGAAAAAACAACATATGATAGTCATTAAAGCTCTGTTGAATATGGAAATGGATTATAAACAATGTAAATAATCTAAAAGACTCAGTAAATTAGAAAACCAGAAACATCAGTCTCCTCCAAAGGGAATTTAGTTGTCGTGGGGGAAAGGAGCTACATATATATATTTCATTTGATCACTTGTAGTGTTTTTTAAATTTTGCATGTATTATATATTAAAAGGTAAGTTATTTAAAGTTGCAATTTCAAATTGTATGTATAATATGAAAAGGAAGCATAGAAATTGGTAGCAAAACAATAACTGGTATCTCTAAATAATTGGGGGCTAATTTTTAAATTTCTTTTTCCTCTAAATATTCTATGATTTTGTGACATAAGTAGTCATTTTAACTGGAATTATTTACCAATGTCATGTTAGGGAACACAAAAATACAACAAATGCAATTATTCCATTGCAACTTGGCATGTAACCAAAAAATAAGGGCAGCATAAAAAGAACCTTACTCAATAGGAGAATCCATCTAAAAGAAAAGAAGAATTAGAGAAGTGCAAGTACATCACACCATTGAAACTGAAAAAAACAAGACCTTCCTTTAATCTCAAGTCTTCAAGCAAAAGCCCAAAGGCTCAGCAGAGACTTGGAGCTACAGATCTAACACTCTTCGATACGTTATAACTAAAAAGCTCAACACAAAGTTTGCAACATATATGCATTCCTTTATTTTTTTTAAGTAAATAAAGAGGAGGAAACAATTTAAAATATAAAAAATTAATAAAGATAAAACACTTTGCTTAATTTAAGTTAGTTGTATCCTTCCCCCCTGACATCCTACATCATCCTGGGAAGGACCCAGTACCAGTTGCATCAATTTACAGAAGACAGTATCTGCTTACAGAGCAATACCCATACAGAATGAAAGAAATGCCAGAGAGCTGAGTCCCTTCACTATTCCAAAACACAGCACCATTTCCTTACCTCTGGGCAGTGAGATCTTGGAATTCACAGGTTTCACGTTTTTCTTTCAGCAGGTAACTCTCTAAAGTGGGGAAAGTGAAACAAATGAACTAATGTTGCTTAAAAGCTATCCCGACAGGTTGACTTGGGAATAAAATAGTATATTAAAATGTCCAAAGTATCCAAAAGAGAACTATTTTCATCAATCATTTAATAGTGATAGCATTCAGACTGTGCTGACTTGATTAATCAGGTTAGCTGAAAAGTGTCAGGTAAACATTAATGCTAAGAAACTCATTGGGTATATTTTATTATTGTATCACTTAATACAACTTTGACCTAGTCCCCCAATTCTGTTTTCATTTCTGGCCTTGAAATGCTTAACACAGGTTATACTGATTATGGAAAAAGTAATACTCTTGGCATACAAGTTTTCCTTCATGGTTTATTTTAATTGATGTCTTCACTCAAAAACTTTAACAAATAAGACATTTGAGAGATCGTGTAATTAAACTGATAATCTGAACTTCCTTCTGAACAGACAGTTTTAATTTTGAGGACTGGAAAAAAATTAACTTTCTAATTTACCCCTATTTCTTTTCATGTTAAGAAAAATCACATAATCCCTTCTACCTAGGTCCATCCACTAAAGTTTTAGAATATGATTTTATATGATATTTATAGTTTTTAAAGTTTTCTGCAGATGCCATCATCAGTTAATTTGGTAATACCTATTACAATTAAAAATGCATATGCCATTATGATTAGCACACCTAACGTAGGCATGGCATGGGGAAGGCAAGGCAGTATAGCACAGAGAAGACACGTAGTGACTCTATAGCATCCTACCTCACTGATGGACAGTGACTGTCATGGGGTATGTGGTAGGGACTTGATAATGGGGGGAATCTAGTAATGGCAATGTTGCTCATGTGATTTTATATTTAAGATACAAAACAAAATGCATTTGCCACAATTCAATTTCTGGGAATCTGTGGAAGCACATAGACCATGGTGTTCAATGCAGCATTGTTTTTAGGAGGCCAAGAACTGGAAACCATATTAATAACCATTGAAAAAGAGTGGTGGAATAGGCCTGTAGGACAATGCTATATCACAGAATATTAAGCAATCATTAGAAATCATTAAATAGTATTATACCAGATGACTTAGAAGAGATTTTTTCATTAATTTTCAGTTGGGAAAAGCAAGATACAGAACAGTATACAAAATGATTCCTTTTGTGAAAAAAAAAAGTTGTAAAACTAACCTTCATATCAGTGATTTCAAACAAGAGTGACTGTGCCCACTGTGAGACATTCGGTGAGGTCTGGAGATACATTTTGCTGTCAAAACTTGGGGAGGGATGCTACCAGCATGTAGCAGTGGAGCCCAGAGAGGCCGCCCATTGTCCCACAATGCACCACACAGCCCCACAACAAAGAATCACCTGACCCAACATGTACACCTTCCTGTATATGGAGATCATATGGTTTTCTCATTGAATTATGCCAGCATGGAAAACATGGACACTCACACACTAGGTTGCTGGGTAGATCATTTCAGGAGAACTGGGAGCAGGGATGGGTGAGGGGAGTGAATGGAGGTGACTTTGACAAGCCCAGCATCATGATACTGACTATTTTCTTATGTCTGTATCAGAAAAGAGAAAGTGCCACATTCAAACTTCACCCTGTTTATTCTCTCTCCTTAGATTCAGCTAGTGAAAGCCTAACTTTACAACTTACTGAAACCATACTCTTCACAGATGAAAGAAAAAAATACACCCAACTTAGAAGAAAAACCCAACTTAAAGGTCATTGCGATTAAGGAAATGACTTTACCAGCGTGACCTCTGACAAATCACTGTGCAATATCGCTTGGATTCCCATGAATAATCTTGTCAGTCTCAATTAATTTGAATTAACCTCACCCTCTTCCACCCCTTAAAGCAGTACTTTGGTACTTTTATCATAGCCTAGGGAATTCAATTCAAAATAGAGCAGGAACACCCAAAACATGAGAAGTGACTCATGTACTTTGCATAGGTGTGAGTTGGGCTGTTTCTGTTGCCCTTTCCATGTACCCATGTACCACTTTACCAGGTACCCTGCTGTGCACTCTGTGGGATTCCATGGGTGAACCACACTGAGGCAGTGCCTTTCTTAATTAGGAAAGAGTTCTTCCATCATTTGTTCTAAACTCTTAATCTTCAGGTATTCAGTGAATATTTTTGCAAAGGCATGAAGCAGTGGTGTGCTCTGGGTAGACCCCTCTTAGCGAAAGCCCTTCTGCAATCTGTACTAGCTGCCAGGGTTAAGACCCCTCAGGGAAGGTCCCAGAACATACCTTGAAGTAAATGCTGCAGTAGCAGGTAAGACAAACACCCAAGGAAAAGTACCCATTCCTGCCTCAAGTTGTGTGCCATGTTCCTGTGCACACAGAACACATGGGAAGGTTAAGTAGGCCATGGGGGGTGGGTAAATGGGTTCTACCACAGTCGTCCTCCCTTATTTGAGGGGATACCTGAAACCATGGAGAGTACCAAATCCCATATATATGGGGTTTTTCCCTCTACATATATACCTATGATAAAGCTTAATTTATAAAGTAGGCCAAGTAAGAGATTAACTACAATGCTAATAATTAAATAGGACAATTACAATAGACTATAATAAAAGTTATGCAAACATGGTCTCTCTCCCAAAATATCTTATTGTTCTGTACTCCACCTTCTTGTGTTGATGGGAGATGATCAAATGCCTATGTGACGAGAGGAAATGGGGTGAACAACGTAGGCACTGTGACCTGGCATTAGGCTGCTACTGACCTTCTGACAATGAGTCAGAAGGAAGAGGTCTGTTTCCAGAAGGCGGTTCACAGATAACTGAAACTGCTGGATATGAAACAGGGAATGAAGGAGTGTCTCGCCTGAGGGTTTCAGCCCCAGGGAAGCTCACTCTGGATTGGGTGAGACCAAATAATGACAATGGTATGTCATGGCTAAAAAGGGGCTCATACCAAGCTTTATTCTCACTGCGGGAGGTCGAGTGCTAGAATCCCATCCCATCACCTCTGTCTCTGCCTCTGGCTCAGCCTCTGTCCTAGGCTCTTCCCTCACTTCCAGCCTCTGCTCCCCCCTTTCTCCTGCTCCCTTGTTCTCTTCACTAGGCTCTGTTCTTAGCACCAGGGAACCTCTTTTTATAGCAATACCGGCAGTAATGGCTTATTGCCAACAGGTATACAAGCATGCACCTGTGGTAGGCTAAGTATTACATCATTGCACATATGTAATGGGTGAGTAGATTAGGATCAGGTGAGGGTCCTGGCTGTGGAACTTTCATTTTCCCTACAGCGGGTCCTGCTATATTCATCTGGAAAAGCATTTTTTTAAACCCCATTTCTAACTCTTGCCAGGGTTTCAACCCTTGATTTCATTTCATATCACTCTTCCTTTGAAGTCTCTGAGAAGCCAAGCCCTACTTGAGCCTGTTCCTTCACTGGGGACTATATTCCCATCTTCCCACCCTCTATGCCCCTTGTTTCTCTCTCTCACACACACATCCATGCCCATTTATATGCACTATTTGTTTCCTAATGTCCCATGAAAATTGTCACTCCTTTGACCAAAATCTTTTGATGCCACCTCTGTTCTCATTTGCAAGGTCCATTTAACTGTCTTGTCCACGTCACAAAACATGGATGATGAGACTATCGAGAGCCCACAGCACTGGACTTCATAGGCAGCCAAGTTCAGCCTCTTGCTGATCCTCCCACCAGTAGGCCTGACAGGTTAGGCATCAGTGCAGGAGAGGAAGTAGTGACAGAGAAACATCTGGTATCTGCTTACCCTGCCAACACTAGTCATAAAGGGCTTTTTCCCACAGTAGAGGAAACTCCAGGGCATGTGCTCCTGTCTGTATACCTGACATGCAGTTAAAGATATGTAGAAAAAAGGGTGCAATCTTTTTTTTAATTTCTGCTTATTATGATGTTTTGACATTGTAAGAAAACAAAACAAAATGTCTCTGGCTCCAGTTCTTAGGGATAGCAAGGGCCTGTCTTGTCAGAAGCATGTCTTTAACATGCAAATTGACCAATCCAGAGCCACGCCTCCTCTATCCTGCCCTTGCACCCTGAAGACAACCCCTAGGGACCACCCCAATGGCCCACATCTTGTGGAGATTATTCAAACTGGCCACTCCTAGGCCATTCACCCTGGCCTGCCTGGCCTTTCCCAAGAAACCCCAATAAAGCCTGTGGTCTAAGCACTGCACACCCCTGCCCACCCTTTCGCGTCCTGACCACACGGGGGTCTTTCTCATGTGGCCCTGCATGGTGTGCTGAGCCTCCTGTCCCTAAGACCTGTGAATATAATAAACTTGGTTTTGTTTTTTCCTGAGCCTCTCCTCCATCTCCTATCGCTGCTGCGCCTGACTGACCATCTCATAAAAGAATACAGTAGCACACACTACGTACATATACATACATAATGCATATAGAATGTGGAAGAAATGAAAGGTGTCTGTAAGCTGAAAACAAAGTCCCTACAGAGGCATCGTTTTGTTGCTTCCACATTTCCCAACAAAGTCCAAATTCCTGCCTGCCTTGACTTCCTTCCCTGGCACTCTATTAAGCTTTCTTTGACCCCACCTATAACATGATTCTTGCCAACTTTTCTGACTGCTTCCTTCACTGTATGCAAATACCCACTCATACGTCACCTCCTCCCTGAGCCCCTCTTCCACCACCCAGAATTATTTTCTTTGTAGCACCTGGACCTCTGATAGAACACTATCTCCTGTGTACTGGGTTATGTGATTCCTGCCCCCATGTTCACCTTGTCCTCATGTAACAGGGACAACCTGGCGGTCCCATGGACAGGGGTCCAGCACAAGACAAGGCATGAGGCAGATGCTTAAGATAAGTTCGTGGCATTCCTAACTAACCCATTTTCTGTGCAGAGATGGGAGAGAGGCTCAGAGAGGTGGCGCAGCTCAGCCCAGGCTACTCAAAGAATTGTAATAACCTAACACTTTATTCCAGTCCAGAAATCTTGGTCTTTAAGTATTGGCTCTGATTTTCTTGTTTTGTTTTGCTTTTCAGAAAAAAATTTTAAAGTGTCCACAGCTTCCATATGTGAAAATCTGAGGATCACACATGTATGTCTTACAGGTATGACTGTTCCTTGGGCTCAGCTTCATTGCCTTGGCTTCCAAAAAATTCGCACTGAAAAGCCTGGCTCAGGTATACCACACCCCCATCCCAGGGCCCGGGGACAATGAGCCTACTTCCACCCCCAACCTCACAGTCTTCTGTGTTTTCTTTTCTATTCTCTCGTTTTGTTCTTTCTCCATCTCAACATCCCAAGAAACTTATGCAGTCAATATTTATATTCCAACTTTAAAGATTATGGAAACTTAATCTTAGAGAGATTCAGTAACTTGCTCCCTGAAAATACAGTTCATGAAGATAGCCTGACCCCAAAATCCAGGGTGGCTCTTTATTGCATAGTAAATCCTTAGTAATTCCTTTTTTATTTGCATGAGGTACAGAATGGGGAGGACATGTAGGAAGAATGGACATGAGAGACACACTGTATAGAAGAATTAAAACTATTAACCTAAGCCTTAATTGTCTCATTTAAAAAATATAGAGAAAATAGTATTGGCCTTATAAGGCTGATGTAGGATTAAATAAGACAATATATGAGAAATGTATTAACTCTGTGTCTAATCAACAAGTGATAAGTAAACACATTATCTATGAAACTAGGCAGAGGGGAGTGAGTGTGTGCATTGCGTGTGTGCAGGCATGTGAAAGTATATGTCAGTGTGGGTAAAATTGCAGTATTTCCAGAATCTCTCTCCTGGCTTTAGTTACTCTGTATATCAATAGGTGTTTCCAAGGGGTGTAGAGATTTGGTCCTTCTACATATCAGTAGGTAACTACAAGGGCATGAAAGGGTTTATCTGGACCAGAGAGGTTGGGTGGAGCTCACTTCCTCTTCTGCTGCAGCCTGGTCAAGAGAGAGATGGGATGATTGCTTGTAAGAAATAAGCGGGTTTCTTTTATTTCTCCCTTTGAGTTCAGTTTCAAAAGTATTTTTACCCCCCGGGGATTTTCCCCCCTGGAGCTATAGTCGGCCTGATGTTAATCTGAGCCTTTGCGTGCAGAAGCCCTTAAGGGATTGAGAGTTGGGAACCCTGAGCTGATTTGACCCTGGAGATACAGGCTCACCTGCAAGTGCTTAATCCTAATTTTCTCAGAAGGGCCAATTCCCAGCCACTAATAAACTGGAAAACCATCTCCCAGCAACAGCTGGGAGGACGGCAGCATCTGATGGCAGAGATGACAACACAGAGCCCTTCAGTAAACGGTGACGGCAATGCCGGTGATGCAGTGAGAAACGAGTGTTCTCAGAACCCTGGATCGCTTGAAGTGCTATTTCCTTTGTTCAGTGAGTGCGGTTGACAGTTCAGCAAATAAAAAATAAATTAATCCAAAGAAAAGTATGGCCAGTTAAATTTGAATTTTAGTTAAACAATGAATAGATGTTTACTGTGTCTGACCTATGCAGTGTTTGGTAACCCTGAAGGGCCCCCACCAGTAAGATGGCGAACTTCCGGCTTCTCTTCCGGGTCCTCGGTTCCCGCCGGCGCCACCTGAAGCCCAATCACCTCTCTCCTCCCTCCCAATCCCAGCACCTAGCCAATAGCCACCAGCCCCATAGAAGTAACACCACAATCACCCCATGCCCCTTCCTATATAACCCAGCACCTTTCCCTAATAAAGCGGATTTCTCCGGTGAATTGCTGCTATGTGTCGCTCCTTCCTTTCAAATCCTCTCTATGGGCAACACTGATTTCCATAGACGGTTTCCTGGTTTGACTACCACAGACATGCCTGTTAGGCATGGTTGATCAGGGATGATACACACAACACCGAATCAAAGAAAGTTTCATCCATCCTACTGAGGAACAAAACAACATTAAACATTACGATTATTTGTAATTTACCCTTAGTGGCAATGAAAATATCTCTCAATCTACTCATGTGAAATGCCTCTGAAATATGTCTAGGTTTTTTTTTTAATTCCCCGTATAGTATTCCCATTAAAATGCCAGATATTTAGAGGACTTATATTTCTTTCTTCTAAGTGAATAACAACACTTCAATTTATGTTTTTAATCACTCCATCCCCATGTGAGAGAACTCCTAGACCTAGTGGAAATTTCCCTCAAATTCAGTCCTGTTTTAGTTTGCACTATCAAAAATTACCCATATGATCTGCAAAGAATTACAAGTATTTCAGTTTTTGTAAGCATTGTGATTTGTTTAAGAGTTTGGAACCCCCATATCTGTATTAAAGACTGTTTTGAAAGGTCTTTTCAATAAGTGTCTTATGAGTCAAGTTCTCTGTGAAATAGGAAAAGGATTTTTCTGATTCAGGAAAATCTTTTTCAAAAATCCCATCTCCAACAGTTCTCAGGAACAGCTGGAGAAGGCTAATGGTTTTAAATCTGTTATCTCTTTGTTTTATGCATATGTGAATTTCATTTGCTAAGCTTGGTCCCTAGCCAGGGCAGGAACAGTTATCACTGTGCATGGCCCTGACATGGACCCAGCACAGCGGCACTTGAGCAGAAATGCATTGACTAATTGTTATCTGAGAGGTTTGTCTCTATGAACCAGAAAACCTGTCAAAGGATGGTTTGCAAACTTTCCTGTGCAAAGCATCCTCTGAGGTGCCCAGTTTAGAGTAGACCCTTCCAGAGCCCATTTCTCTGCTCTACTGAGCAGCGGGTGGAGGAAGGGCCTGGGTCCTGCATTTCCACCGCCACCCTGTCTGAGCTGAATGATGGCATTTCTCTGAACACACTTTGCACACTCTTGAAGTACTGTGTTGTACCCTCTATAAGCCACGCATCGATCTAGAAAGACGTGGTCAAAACCGTAGGAACAACATTAGGGTTGGCTTACAGATTTCCAATCTCAACAGAACTTTATTCAGGGTTAGAGGGAAAAAGCGGAAGTAAAGGTCAGACCTCCGAAAGATGCCTCAGGTACAATGAGCTGCCAAGAGCGCCTTCTCATCCTCTGCAATGCCTGGCTTCCCCCTGAAATGGGGAAAAGTGAAGCTTGAAAGGCTGCCTCTGCAAAAGGGCCGAGGAAGGATGCACGCAGGCAGGCCCCACGCCTCCCACCACCAGCACCAAGCTGCTCGGTCCAGACTCAGAAGCAACATTAGTAATGCCACAGAATCCTCCTTTGCATTTGAACACAGTCCTTTACCTCAGAGACTTCCCACAATAACAGTTTTTCTACCACTCCTCTTGTCTGACTTAGAGAAGTGACCTAAGATACTCAATGTAATTTCCATTCCTTACTCACTTAGTGACGTGATAAACTGTTTTTACCTTGAAATAGCCACAGTGTCTTGACAGTTACCTGGAGTCCTCTCAGTGTGACTTCATTTAGGATGCAGATCATGCTATGATGCAGATTAAAAAGTCTTTCCTAGAAAAATAAAAGTCTCGGCTTCTACAAAACTGAGCAAAACTGAGCTAAGAAATCAGAGCTCACAGCAGCATGGCTTGGTGACAGCAGCTCAGCTCCAGAGCCTGACTGCTTGGGTTTGAATCCTGGTTCAGCTGACTGTTGTTGGGCCTGTTATCTCATCTTTAAATGAAAGAAAAATCCAGTATAGGAACTGAGGAGCAAAGAGAAGGCATCTGCTAGGATGCTATGAGGTTTAAACAAGTCAATTGTTATCAAGTGCTTAGTATCAGGTATGCATTAAGTGATCATTGAGTATTAATCATCACCACCAGAAGAAGAGAATGTTCACAGATGCCCCCCATCTATTCCATGGACAGGCATAATAGTCTTTTTGCACCCCACTAAATACAGAGCAGCTATGGCCTGTTGTCTGCTCCGTCTGTCCACTGGCTATGCTAAGTGATACCCATCTCTCTTCTCTTCCCTGAATCATGTGCATATACACAGTGTCTGAATAAGACCCTGTTTCCCTATACCTTTTAAATCTAACTTGATTAATTAGCCATATTTTTGCTACAACTTTGAAAGTAATTTCTTTCCCTGAAATGAAACAAGGATTCATTCTTCTCTCTCTTTGTCTGTCTGTCTTCTCTGAGTCTGCTACCTTCTGTCTTTCTTCTTTTCTTTGGCATTCTCTCTCTCTCTCACACACACACACCATCCTAAAACAGGAGAAGAGAATCAAGGAGAAAATAGCCAACTGTCTAATTTCCTAACATAAACACTTCCATTTTACTTCCTATGGTTCCTCTACTCCCCCAACCCAATGTGAACAGAATGAGAAACTATACAACCCTGCTAAGTTAAGTGACTAGAAATGTGCTTGCAACAGCGTATCCCTAAAATTCTCTTCTTCCTTCCTTCCCCTTTCTCTCCCCCCAGCTATGTGGCAGATACACATAAGGCTGAATGTCCTGGAAAATAAATGAACGAATAGATTTACCCACAGAGAAGCAATGTTTTCTCTGCATCTCAATTGTTATAAAATACTTTGGAACCAATGTTGGGTCAAATGAGCTAATGATCGTCACTTGGCATAGCTCCTTCAGTTTCTTGTCCTTTAGGACAGAGAAGGAAAGTTGGAAAGCCCCAAATCCTTTCACAGGGGCTGTACCTGTAAGCATTACACCTCCAGATGGAACCTCAAAACCCCATATGATGAAATAAAGAGCGATGCTGCCGAAGGAATCTTTTTTTTTCTTAGCTTTATTGAGATATTATTGACACATAACATATGTAAGTTTAAGGTGTATAACCTGATGATTTGATAGATGTATATGTTGCAAACTTATAACCACGATAAGGTTAGTTAACATCTCCATCCCTTCACATAATGACCACTTTTCCCATCTGGTGATAACTCTCCCAATAACTTTTAAGTATAGAATACTGAAGTCATTTAAAGTTACCGTGAGCAGACTTGGTAGCTTTAGGACCCAGTGGACTTTTTGGGGCAAAGAAGGCAGTTGAGGAAGAGAAAGTAGAAGAGAGATGGGCTGAGATCATAAAGTCCTATTCTGATGAGACAAAAACATTTCCCAGAAATCAGGATGGGAAGTCAGTTTTTACAGGTTCTAGCATTTCACAACTTCCAAAGACGTGCAGGTGGTTAAAACAAACTTCTTATTTCTTAAACTATATCCATCTGGCCTCTGGATTCATAAGAGGACTGGGTCTGCTTCCCTGAGTCAGACTGGTTATTGCCCAGGGTTCATGGCACTGTTTTCCCATAAGAACTGTATGATGGCCAGGCTTTCTGGAAAATTAGGAGCTCTCAGATGCAGAATAATCTTTGCTTAATCAAAATCTCCTTAAAAGCTGTTGTTCTACAATGTTAATCCCTAGAATTTAAGAAAAAATAAGACCTGAGATTATAAATTCATGCAGAAAAAATTTAGTTTGTGCTTTCCAATGTTATATATCAAGACTCTGATGCAGGTATAAAATATTTTTATTACTTTTCTACAAGTAGACTTTCCAAAAGGAACAACCCAAATATAATGGTTTGCCTAGTAAATCACAACCATATTCACACCTACGCATTTAAATTGTTTTTTTTTCTGAAGTGCATATAACACCCATAAAGAAGGGCTCACAATGGAAGCTTGAGTTAAAAATGGGCTACACCTGAATTAAACATGAAGAACATACTTGAAAGGAATAAAATGCAACATAAGGAGAGATTTCTTTTCTTGTTGGTTTCCAAAACAATTTCCTTTTAGAAACTTCTAGAACTTTAATAGCTTTATTAATGAATGTATTAATTGAATAGTTTATTGACTTCTATTGCCAGGATGCTCTGCAGTGAAAATGGTAGATTTTTGTTTCACTTTGTGACTCAAAAATTGAATGGCTTGTCATCAGAACCCTTCTCATGTATTAGCCGCTCAAATCCTCCTCTGGGTATTGCAAAGCCCCAAACCAAGTTAGAGGTGCTGGGGGTTGGTCAGTGAGAATGCAAAGGATTGGCTTTTCATATCCAAGCAGGGCCTGTTTTCAGTTGTTTTTTTTAAATTTCTGAAATGAAGAGCATTTCCCAAGGACATTGAGGAAGTCAGGCTGGTCAATGATTTAAGTGACATGTGATGAGTTCCCCTAATTCTCCATCTTAGTCACCACATTAACATCAGGGATGTGACAATAGCTGTACTGTCCTAAATGCATGCTTTCCAAAGCCCTGGTCTGGTCTGTTGCTTTCTGAAAAGGAACTGCCCCATGAGGTTCTTTCTTCTTCAGAACATGGGCAGTGGTGCCTCTGTTATACATATTGTTAGGCGGAGCTTCAGTAAACATCTACCTTTGGTTTTATTTCCCACTCTCCAGACAGTTCATGATACTTTCCAGGCTCTTAAAAATAAAATCTAAATTCACTCCCTTTTTGTTGTTTTTTGTTTGTTTGTTTACTACTTTAAACAGGAAATCAATGTTACTGGAATAAGCAGAACTTTAGAATAAACAAAACTGGTAATTGTACCCCTTTCCCCAAAAAGAATTAAAGAATACCCAAACTAATTAGCCAGAATTAAAGCCGCAATACCTGTGAAGACCAAGAGTAATTGGCGTGATGCAAAGAAGACTTTAGATAAATACATTAAGTTTAAGAGTAAGTGGATTATTTCTTGCCCACAGAATTAGAAAGTGATACAGAGGCAATGAGAACATTTTGCAGAGATAACAGATGAGTTGGGATTATTTTGTTTCAGACTTGACCCAAGAGAAAGAGACTGGAGAGTTGCCTAATCCTCGTATCATGTTTCCGGCCGTGACAGGAAGAGATAGATCATAATAGATAAAAATGGAAAATGTTGTGAAAAAATCAAATATTTCTAAGAAAGACAAAACGCAACATTCAGCTGTGGTGAATGTTAAAGGAAGTGAGTGTTGAAACTAGTTAAAGCTCAAGACAACATATTTAAATATGTTCTAATGGCAGAACAGTGGGAACTAAGAAGAGTGACCCAAGAAAGTCAGAGAACCAGGGCTTGAGACCCCACTCTGTGACCACAGTCATACCCTGTACCCCAAATTCCATGACCCGCTGTCGCTGTAGCATTATGCCCACGCCTCCTGGAAAAGCTCTAAAATTTTTTACAATTTCTAGAGGTTCTTTCCACAGGGATAAGCTCAATGCTTTCTGAAAAGGAAGGATCTGCTCTTTCTTACCTGTCAACAGAAAAGCACAAGTCCTTACCACTTGCATTTCTCTTCTCCAAACTCAAACACAATCTAGCTGTTTTACTTTCCTCCCCATGAAAAATCTACAATGCTTCAGTCTCTATCAATAAAATAACTCTTCAAATAGTACGGGATCCTTTTCCTCACACACCGACTCCCACGGTAAGGCCTCCAGCATTATTCAGTATTTTGTTATGTTTGATGTATCATTCTGAATCACAGCAGAAGGAAAAGAAAACTGTTCCATTAACAATAGCAAATATTCAGTATGTACTCCACTTCTCCCCATGGAGTTGTGTGCAATTGATTACAAATGCCATAAGAAAGTTTCCAAATAAAGGAATAAATGATACAATGACTGTTTGCTCCAAGTCTTCCTTTCCGCTACAATATAAGGTCCATAAAAGCAGAGACCCTGCCTGTCTCATTCACAGCTGGTCCGTGGTAAATACTGAATGGCTGTATCACTGAGTGAATGAATAAATGGGCAAACACTACTTGGGACAGAATTCCTTTTCTCATAACCCCAGATTTTCCTATCTATTTTGTCAGTGTGGGATATAATGCTTCCCAGCAAAGGAGGCATGTCAATATGGGAGCTGGGGGGCCTTAGGGAAGGGAGTTAATGTTCTTGGAAAAACATGATAGTGCTAAGAGGAAAAGGAAATGTATCTGTTCCAAGGGAACTTAGCCTAAATCAAACATGTCTGACCACTCAGATGGACTCCAAAAACAAATACAGAAATATTTATTGCCCAAGTTGTTAGGCAGATTTAGGACAAGCAGACTTGTTTGGGTCCCCTTTTATAAACAGAGTTAAGTACAATGTGCTTCTTCAAAAATATTTTTTTAATTGTAAAGAATCTTGAGATTCTTTGGGGGGGGAAACAATAAAAATATGTAACATTCCTTGAAAATTCATCTTTCCGTTAACAAAAGATGCAGACATTCTCATTAAAACATGTTAGAATAAAAGATAGTAGTATTGACTTTTAAAGTGTAACCAGCAAATACAGTCTAGAGTTGGGTTTAAGCTGCAGAAATCTCCCAGTTCTGGTCCTCAGACTGAAGCAGGAATAAAATGTTCTGCCACCATTGCTGATGCCCCAGAGCCCCTGTGAGTCACCAGCCACTCCACACCTTTCACCCAGACACCAGGCTGCGCTGTCCTCTGCCAGAATCATGGTGTTCGCTTAGATTCACATCAGAAGTAAAAAGGAAATAAAACTCTGTCCCATTAACAACAGCCATGGCTTACTTGCCCCTTAGAACTTTACAGTTTACAAAGAACTTGCATATACAGTGTTTCACTAATTACCCCGTCAGTCCTATGAGGTTACATGTAAAATTTTATTATTAATCCCTCCTCAGTAGATGAGGAAAGTGAACCTAAGAAGGTGAAGCTTTTGGCCAAAGCCATGTGGCAGCCCAAGGTCTAGAACCTAGGATGTCGAAACCTCAGGATAGTGGGGATCTTACTAACAAACTGTGGTTAGCTGACAACTTCCATTTTGCTCTCACTCAAGACAGATACCAAAAATGCCTTAGATTCAGAGCCTAGGAAACCAGCATTTATCTTGTCAAATCTTTGTTTATATTGAAACAAAGCAGCAGAGAGGGAGGTGGTCCTGGGTCTCTTTGTGTCTCCATTTTCTTGTCTGTAAAATGGAGCCAAATATAGATCCAACTTCACAGGCCTGTGAGGTTTACACACCCCCTTGCGTGCTGGACACTGCACCTGGCAGGCAGTCAGTGCTCAATAGATGTTAGCTCTTATTACAAATAAGATGTTTCTGACAATTACAAAAGGAAACATTTATTTTGCATCTCTTTCTCTCATAGGAGAGCTGACCTGAGATGAATCCAAAATTCAAAAAGTGGGTTGATGATGTCAGTAAGTCACTATCATGTAGATCGTAGGAGTGTTTTCTTTAAATCATACTAAATTAAAGAGAGTCCATGATAAATAGACAGACACATGCTTGGAACTAAATCAATGAGGCTGCCCTTTAAAAAGGAATCTCTGCTGCTTTCTGACATTGGATTCAGAGATGCTCTGACCTTCTAGATCTCATCCCATGTCTCCATCCACTGCTTATGCTTAGACATGATCCTTTTCTACTGCCTTTTATATTCAGGAGTGATGCACAAGGCAGTTGCTTCCCTCTTCCTTTCCGAAAAAGACCTCAATACAAAAGTACAAAACCCTGTTTAAATGGGTTTAACCCATCATTTTCAAAACTTATACAAAACATTTTTTTAAGTGTTACTATGTTGCAAACACATCACAGGAAACATTCTCCTAAAACACAGAATGCGGTGAAAGTTAAGACGCTCTTGGATACCAACAAAAGCTAACAGCATTTCAAGAGGTTCTATCACCTATAAGCAATCCAGGGAATTGAACCCTTTTAGCTGGCTGGATTAGCTGCCAGGAACCTGGGCAAACTAATCCCAGACTTCACCCAAGTTTCATTGAATCCTCCCAGATAGTGGCAACAGAGTAGACCAAGCAAAAAGTAGTGATATGAAGTTAATTATATAACTGAATAACAAGAAAGCAAGCAAGCAAGAAAAAAAAATCAGTTTCCAGAAATGGAGAAGGAACTGAAAGCAATGTCTGCAAACACTGGAACTGAAACCACGGCCTGCTCTGACAGAGTAAGAGAAAGGGGCTTTGGACGAGGGAGACTCTGATGACTTAGAAATTGTATCTCCCAGGATTTAGGAAGCAGGTGTTTGGCACACTTGAGGCAGGGTGTTCACACTAAGACATTTGCATAAAATCAGAAATTTTGGATGACCCCACCCCAAATGTCCTTTACCTGGTTAGTCAAGATTGCGCGAAGATTATCTATTCACTGAGATTTTTGTGGGGGGAAAAAGAACTTCACAAAAAATCTGGAACCTTAAACCATCATTGTGCACAGCTTGAGAAAATGCATTACACTGCCTCTGTGGTATGCAAATCCTCAGAATGGGAATTTAACATAAAGTTTGCCCTAGCCTGGTAGGATTGTGAGGTACCCAGGGTAAGCACTCCAGGGGGATCTTTCTTAACCCAGGCCACATGGGATATAGTTCTCACTGAAAATGAGTGCACAGTAAGAAATTTTAAAACACACCAGTAAATGTTCCATTCTAAACAAAGTAGACTCAACGTGCAGCAATATTTGACACCTAAAGATGTTAGAAGAAAAGTCTGAAAAAATATAAATCCAAATGTTAAAGATAGGAAAGCCAGAAAAAACTCAACTGATAAAAACAAGATTCCATGGGCCAAAAAATAAATCAATTTTAATAATAACCCAGTAAGACTTAAAGAAATGATGAAATAAGACATTGATATTGAACCTCAACAGACAGTTTCATCAACAAACTAGACAAAGCTGAAGAAAGAATTAGTGAACTGAAAGTCAATGCTGAGAAACTGTACAGAATGAATTACAGAGAAATAATGAGATAGAAAATGAAAACGTTAAGAGATGTGGTTGGTAGATGAGAACAGTTAGCATGAATCTATTGGGAATTCCAAAAGGAGCAAGTATTTGAAGAGAAAATGATGAATAATTTTTCATAGTTGATACAACATAGGAGTCCTTAGATTAAATAAGCCCAACACAAATGAAAAGGATACCCCCACCTAGAATAAACAGAGGGAAACTGGAGAACTTCAAGGACAAAGAGAGCATAAACAAAATACCTACAAACTAACAGCAGTTAGATTACGAAGAACTTCTGATAAGCAACAACAGAGGCAAGAAGAGGCTGGAATAATGTTTTCATAAAGCTGAGAAATATTTTCAGACAAAAACATTGAGAGGGCTTATACACCTAGATCTGCACTGCAAGAACTATTAAAATATGCTCTGTTTGAAAAAGGAAGTTGAATGCAGAAGGATGTGGGAGGATAATAAAATAATGAACGAAAACATTTGCAAATAGAGACAAGAATGGAATATATATACAAATATACAGCTATCTCTAATAAACACAGGTTATAAATACAATAACAATAGTGACTAATTTTTATTTACATAAAAGCAAGAAAAAATAGTACAACACAACAACATAGACTATTGGGGTTTTTTACAGTTAAAACCGTCTAAGGTCCTTATGTTTTGGGAGAGAAGGATAAAGATGCAGGTAAATTTAGACTTTGTTATGTCAAGTTTGTTAAAAATGAAAATAAAACACATGCTTTCCAAAGCAACAAATGGATTAAATGGTGGGGGAGGTATGAAGAAATAAAGAAAACTCAATCAAATGGAAGTAGGGAAAATAACTAAAAAAAAAGAAAAGTATAATAAATATCACAAGTTTCAACAGCTGTTGATAAGGAGAGAGAAAATTAGACACCTATCTTATACCAAATATAGAAATATGTCTCCTATAAATTAAGAAGATATACATATATATATATATATATATATATATATATGACTAAAATACTAGGGGCTAAGGATAATGATACTTTAGAAAAAGCCAAAAAAGAACACAGACCAAAAAGAAAAAGATTGATAAAACTGACTATTGTAATTAAAACTGCTGTATACCTAAAAGACCCTATTAAACACTTGAAACATGAGACCAAGACTCGCAGGCATTATTATGACTCTCTGTCTGAGGGAGTTTTCAAAGATGGCTGCTATGGTATTTCCCATCTCAAACCATCCTATTTGCAATGACACTGACTCTCGTCCTGCAGAGTGGCAGAGTTTGGGACCCCTCCTTTGGAAGCTGGGTGAAAGTCTGCCTGCCTTGACCAGTAGCGTATGCTGGGAATGAGGCTGTGTCAGGGCTGAGGCGGTCATAAAAAAACATCACACACTTCTGCTTTGACCTTTCATGAGGCTTATTCTTGGAACCGCACCACTGTGCTTTGAGGAAGTCCAGGCCACATGAGGAGGCTGTGGGTAGATGTCCCAACTGACATCCCCAGCTGATTCCAATCAATAGCCAGCAGTAGTCACTGTACATGAGTGAGGCAGTAACATTCAGTGGACTCCAGGTCCAGCCACCATCTCACTGCCACCGCATGGACGACCCCAGGTGAGCATTACTTGATTCAATCCAGTCAGCTCACAGAACCATGAGAGATTATAATACAGTTATGGGTACTGTTTCAAGTATCAAGTCTGGAGTGATTCCTATGTGGCAATACATAACTGACACACTATCGGAAATCAAAAAGTAAAAGACAACCCAGTAGGAAAATTGGCAAAGATTATAAACAAGCAATGCAGGGGAGAGGAAACTTCGGTTTGTGTATACAAATACACATGTGAAAATGATGCTCATTCTCTTTTATATATACCAGAAATCACGTGTATACCAACAAAAACAATAAGGTAAGAACACTTACACCCATCTTTTAGTCAAAACTTAAAACTCTTTTAATACCAAATATTGAGAGAAACAACCTACAATAATGGTTGAGAGGGCAGGCTCTGGGGCCAGACTGCTAGGCATCTAATTCGAGTTGCATTCACAAACTGCATGGCCTTGGGCAAATAATATACCCTTATGTGCCTCAATTTCCTTATCAGCAAAATGGTTTTTTTCCTAGGATTTTTGTGAAGATTGGGTTAATACCTGTAACATGCCTAGAATAGAGTCCACCAGTGGAAGCAGTAAATATATGTTACGATAAAATCTTGGTGACAACCACCATGAGAAACCAGAAGTCTTGGGCAGTTCTAGTTAAGTTGGTGTTACGAAGATACAGAGAACCATTTGTCAATTCTCTTGTCAACTTGCAGATGTCAATACAATTATAACAATGGACTCCGCTTGTAGGTACATAACAGAGACTGGTCAGTTCATAGGCACTAGAAGGCAAAGGCAAGTATTTTTACTGTGGCATCATTTTCTAATTGCAAAAACTGCACAGCTCCTGCGAGGGCACAGAGTGGTACAGAACAGTACAGTAAAAGGCGCTAGTTCAGCATGTCAGCCAAGGAGCACCCAACTTTGAGGATACCATTCTGTTAATGGAGCAGAGGACTCCGTCCTACCCATAGAAGAATATGGAGTGAGAACTGAATGAAACATGTATCATCCAGAATGCTACCGGAAACATCTACCAGAGTCAGGAGGAAGAATATGAAATATGATGGTAGCAGAGACACCAAGACCCAGCATGGGAAGCAGAGCTGACAGGCAGGCAAGATGAGATTGATGGTGACAGGATGGTTGTTCCTGTCCCACAGTGCTTACGCACCCACCCTGCCCTAACCTCGCTGTGCATGTAGTTTTTTCACTGGTGCAGAAAGACAGATAACCCATGCATGGCAGTGGCACTTGGAAGCTCTGCCTTTAAACCTGTCCTTTACTCCAAGGCACATGGTAGGACATCCCAAGCCAGGGTAATGGGTCCAGATTTAACTCTGGTTCCCCCAGTAACTAGCAGTGCAGCCACATAGCCTGTCTGAGTCTGTTTCCATACGGGATAAAAAGAGAAGAGAAGGGAAGGAGAGGGAAGGGAAACGAAGGAAGGAACAGAAGAAAATCTAGCAAGATCTCAATGCATTTAGGGCCTAGCAAAAGGAATTAATTGACTTAAAGTTTAAAGTCTTGAGTTGGAATCCCAGCTATGCCACTAAGGTAGCTGAGCGTCCTGGGATGGGAAGCAGAATCTTAGTGAGCAAGCATCTACATCTGTAAATTGGAATAGTCATATCTCCCTTCAGGGATGTTGTTAGACTCATATGACACAATTTTTGCTACAACACCTTATAAACTCTAAATTTGGTGGCAAGATTTTCTATTCTTCTTATGAGAGGATCCTTGATTCTCTATGATCCAGTAATTCTGTATAGTGCAGCTTGAATATCAGAAACATCAACAAATCTGGGGATGATTTAATGTGGCCCTAGAGCTTCCATTATAAAATTTACATAGCCCATTTTTGTTGTTTGCATAATAAATCCTGGGATTAGTCATTGGTCTTTGAAGACAAGCTATTAAAGCAATAGAATTCTTAATTAATTTAGTGCAGAGTTTATCAGTTCTGTGTACACAGCTTACTCAGAGCCCACTACATCATTCGACTGTGGGATTGGATAAAGTCAGCTCCCATGGAATAAACCTTATCTTTTGCCCTGTAGTTTCCAGAAGCAATTCTTCCTAAATTGGAGATTTGTTATCTGCTGGCTCCTTCATAATGCGTTTCCTGGAATAGGCCATGAGTAGTTGAGTCAAAAGCTTCTACAGAATTAGGTCAGTTCTGATAGAAAAGGGTCACTATACTACCATGAGACTCAAAGTATTTAAATGAGTATGTCAAAATTAAACCTCAAATGTTCAGAAAGAGGTAACAAACATTTTAATTAAAAGAGTAATTTGGAGCTTCTCTATATTTAAACAGCTATAGAAACAGTGATTACATATGGTTTGTAAATACAGAAAAGAAGTTAGTTAAATATTTACAATTCCCATATAATTCTTTTTAACTGGCTATGTTCCTTCCAGTTTCAGTCTAAATGCAAATCTAGTCTTACGCAGATTTAGAATGCAAAACACATAACAGGCATATCCTTACGTACCATTTTACAAAGCAGAATATTCTACTGCTTTCTCATTGCCAGGGAGTGGAGGTGGGGAGGGACCCTCAATGCACCCTAAACCCTTCAACAGTCGGTGCATGTGGGAAAACACCTGTGTCCCATCTTTGACTCTTCCCCTTCTTCTCTGCCTTCTTTAACCCTCCACAACAAAATGTTCTCTATAGGAAAAAAGTCGAGCAAGGATTCTCAGCGGAAGGGCATTTCCCATTGAGGGTTTTGACAGGAATAAACCAAAGCAGAGTATGACACGTTCGTCACTCTATCTGCCCCGTGTCTTCCACCCCAGGCCCTCCTCCACCCTCTCCCTGGCCTCCCAGCTCCTAGGTGACCTTACCTCCCTCTCTACCAAAACCCAGAGGACATCAAGGGACATTCCCTCATTCGCTTTTCTCTACCTCTAAACTGATCTTAATCACCTTCCATCTCTTCTCCTCCTCCATAAAACATACCGCTTCAGTAGATGAACCTTTGATGTGGGCTCCTGATACTCCCTGTCCCTCCTCTCTGAGTCCTGTTCCAGCAATCACTCCCTCCAGTCCTGCGTCTCCAAATGCCTGAGGTTTCTTCCAGCTCCTTGTCTTCAGCTGAAAGCATCATTGGTCTTCTCCCCATCGTGCATGTAGTTTTAGATGTATGATGTGCATGTGTGTGTGTGTGAGTGTGACTGTGTGTGTGTATTCACCCTCAGGGTTCTTCTTCTCTTCTTGCTGCTTCCACATGCTCCAACTCTGTCCAAATCCCTTCCTGTCTTGGCCCCCTTTTCTAGCATTCTGTCGAGGTGACTCTCTAAGAGACCACCTGTGACATGACTTGCCGAAGCTCAAGGCCCATTTCCAGTCATAATTTGCTGAAGACCCCTCGGGGATCCTTCCTCCCAAACTTTGCAAGGCCGTTGTCTTCCCACTGTTTATCAACTCGTGTTCTGGAAAGTTTCTTCTTTGGTTTTCTAAGCTCAGAACATCTAACCTGTCCTTTCTCTCTGACCACTGCCCATCACTTTCTTTGGCTTATTTCTCATTTCCAATTCAAAAGAGTTCAAGGGCCTCACCTGGCCTCCTCTTTTCTCTATTCTTTGTCCCTTGAAAGTAATATTCAGTGTCTTGGCTTCAAGTATTGTTTCCCTCTGGCTACTGCTTACATTTATTTCCTAAGTCCTACACCCTCTCCCAAGGTCAAGGGCAGATTTTCAGCTGGTGTCTCCAGGATTCATTAGCACTTCAGGCTTAATCAATTCGAATCTTACTTCTTTCTTCTCCTTAACCAGCTCCTGTTCTTAATGTCCATCCTCCTTTTGATAATGGCATCCAGGCATCCCACTCATCCAGGGCCAAAACCTTGAAGAAATCTTTAGTTCTTCAGCTCCTATATCCAATCAAATGTCAAATCTTGCTTCTACTTCAACATTATATATCCTCTTCTTGCCACACCTGTTTCCATTTCCAGTGTTTTCTGCTCTGATCACATGTCAAATGACTCTCTGACTAATCTCTTAGTAAAGCATGCCTCTTTACTAAGAATCTTTAATGACACTCCAATCGTTTATAGGATCAAATCCAATCTCCTTAACTTAGCAAAGATCTCCATGATTTGCCTTCCAAACACACCTTGCTATTTCATTTCCATAATCCCCTTCACTACTGTCAAACTCCTCATGGCCACACTGGGGTCCCCCAAGGCAATGACTTTAACACAGTCCTGCTGGAAATGGTCATTCTCCATCAGCGCACATGTAAATCCTTCATGTCCTTAAAGATCAGCTCAAATAATTCCTTTAGCTTCAAAGTAGTTCCTAATCCTCTCATCTGGTTGTAAATCTCTCCACCCTTTGCATTTCACATTTTTCTTGCTGTCAGTGTTACATAACTTGGCCCTTACAGGGCCCAGCACAATGCCTTGCACTTAGTTGGTGCTCAATAAATATTGAAGCCCAATACATATTGATGCTCAATAAATATGATGCAATATGTCAGTCTATACAGTGACAGCTAAGAATCAGGCTTTGGAGTCAAAAAAGTCTTTGGAATCTGGTTAAATTTACTTATGCTCTCTAAACTTTATCTTATGCATCTGTAAAATGCAGCTCTACTACCTTAGAGGATAGTATGATAATTAAGTGGGAAAAAATGTATCTAAAACCCTTAACACAGTGCTTGGCACATTTTGTGCTGGTTACCATGAGGCTATAGACACAGGTGCTTCACTTGTTTTTGTGAGTACAAAATAGTATCTTTTTGGGGGGCAACTGAGCAACAGGTATTAACAGCTTTAAAGAATGGGTATAACATTCCATTCTGCAGTTCCATTTTTGGGAATTAATCTTAAAGATATCGTTGAAGTTCAATGAGAAGATTGTCATGAGATAACCATGCCTATAATGCCTAAAGAAAGAAAACAGACTAATTTTCAACAAGAGGGCATTGGTGAAGCCAATTCTGACACATCATGAGAAGAGACACGAGGCCACGATTATACTTGCTTCAGGAGAAAATACTCACAATATGTGTTAAAGTGCAAAGCACAGGAGGAAAAATACGTAGTATTTTCTTTTGTGAAAAAGTATACATGTCATCAGGATGTGCATGTGAGTGTGTAAAAATACACAAATATAGAAGGACCCAAACAGAAGTATTGACAGAGGAACCATATGGTTTCAAGGAATTTTTATTTTTCCTATATTTCACTTTTCTCTTTTTCAAATTTTCTGCTTGCACTTTGACCATGCATGTATATTTGGCAGCCAGAAGCAAATGTTATTAACTACTCATATCTCTTTCCTAGACAGAAAATTGTCTTTTCCCTTTGCATGAGCAAAGTCTGTCCAAAAATGAATAGTAAAAAAAAAAAGAATATAAATATGATACTTGAACAACTCATCTCCCTGGACCTTGTAAAAGAGCAACTCCTTCCTTCTTCAGGGTTAATTGCTCTTCACTTGGATTCAGGGCAAAACAAATTTCAGATGATAAGACCAAGCCATGGCTGTCCAGGCAAAAATCATATAATACAGCACTTCAAAGCAAATTGTAAAGCTTACGCTTAGAAAGCCAGGATGTTTGGGGCCAAGCCAGGGCTCTGGAACAAGCAGTTCCCATGGGGTCTCAGCTGTCCTGGGAGGTGCTGTCAAAAAACACAGCAATACTTTGGAGGGACAGCATCTCAAACAGCACGGTGGAGGGACAGCTGGCTTAACCACACCCGAAGAGTTCAAAGCCAGTGGTAAGTCCAGAAATGGATAATTCTTTGAGCTTTCATTGATTTCAAGAAGGCAGGATAAGAAGGGTATGGGGAGGGAAGACAACAAGGTGATGCTTTTATGAAACATTTATTATTGATTATCAAATCAAATTGATTATAACTGCAGTTAAAAAATAAGATGAACTGAAAGTAAGTAGTTACTAGACTTACTTACTGTATATGTAAACATTACAGTAGTTTTGCAATTCAAGATATTTTTAAATCCTGAAATGAGAAGCCATTTGCATGTAAGCACAGTTAACATCTTTGCCATAAGTAGCAAGTGTTCGGGAAGATAGTAACATGTGCTCACTCCCTGCCACTGAAAAATAAACATAAGTGTCCCTCTTCTTTCAAGATCTCGTCAGGAAAGAAAGTTTTACCCAAAGCAACAATATGAATGAGCACTATGAAAATGCCAGCGAAACTATTAAATGAAATACAATTCAGGGTCCTGGGCAGTAACAGATACTCGCAGCAACCTGTATCCTGTCTCTAGCGACAGGTAACACGGAAGACTGGGAGGGGAGAAATCCCAAACCATTCCACTCGCAATAATGGAATTGTGACGTGAGAACCAATATGCTTTCCTGCCCTCAGTGATGAGCGCTCTGTCATCTGTCAAGCATTAGATTTAATCATCCTTATTTATTTGCCGACCTAGACTTCTTGGTCATGTCGGACCCTTCTCAACACACGGCAACAGCAAGTGGATGGCCCGCCATTGGAAAAACGACTCAAAAAGCGGGTTGGAGGTGTCTCCAGTCTGACAGCACCACTGAGAGCTGATCTGACGCTGCCCTGGTGATAAACGGCAGGGTCGCTCCACCTTTTAAAATGCACCCCACTGCCTTGCTCCCTCGGTGAAGATCGGGGAACAGGAGGTGTTTGGGGCCCCTGCGGAGCACAGACAGGCACCTGCCCAAGAGCCCCAGAGGCAGAAACAAGCAAAGCAGTGAGAGGGGAGCCCCGACGTGATGGGCCAGCCGAGCGCTTCCTGTTCCTCCTGAGCATTAGAAAATGCGAAAAGGACATACGGATTGAACCCCTGAAATATCAACTTTTAAGTGCTTTTTCCCCTGGAGGACGTGAGATGCAGAGGAAGAGAGAAGCGTGCTGTGTTGCGGGCAGGGGCGGGGTGGTTAGCCTCCAGGAGCTATTTGAAAAATGATTGCTAGTCTCCTGGGCTTCTAAGTGACATTAGGGAAACAGCAGGAAAGGCTAAAGGGCGAACTCAACACCCAACACCAAACCAGACCTGCGTATGGGACTTTCCCAGGTGTGGGAGGGAGGCTGCCGGACGCTTAATTAAAGAACCAAACCAAGATTCTCAAACTGCTTTTCCATCTCCACTGTATCTTCTTGGGGTTCCCCCCCACTTTTCAACTGTAAAATACACACATTGTAATTACACTATATTAATAAATAACATTTCTATTGCCAAAAGCTTGGATTCTTTTTTAGTTTTAATCACTGCACCTCCAAACACAGCTAAAATAACTTCTTAAGTTTCAAGTGACTTTAAAAAGATGGGCTCAGGATTGATGTTAAGATTGACCTTCCATTTGGGGAACTGTCAATAACCTTTATTTGTAATGAACTCCACAGGCCCCCACACAATGTCTAGCATACAGGAAGCACTGAAGGCGTGTTTCTAGAATGAATCAATCAGTGAATGACTGAAGGACAGTGATTTTCAAGGGTAAAGGTGGTAAACGAAACCTTTCTAGACATGAGAATGATGGATATGGCATGTAAGTCACTTGGAAGGCAAAATTTCTCAGGGAATTTTCTTGCAGGTCTTCTGGCTTCCTTGACATCAGAAAATCAGCTGTCCTGATATTTTAATTTTTTTCTATGGGAAAGGAGAAGAAGAAAAGAAGAAAACCGAATAGAAGACATGCACAGAAGCGAAACTGCATTGTTGATGGAGGTTAGCTGATGGGGGAAGGATGTTTGAATAAGGGCCCCACTCTTAATAAATTGTTACGCTGTGTTGTTGATTAAGACAGGGTATGGATGCCTTGCATCTGCTGCATTTTCAGTATTGTCGGTGTCCTAAGAGGATGTCACTTCCTGGGAAGGGAGAGTGGCTGACTTGAGGGGCAAACAGCACGCACCGTCAGAGGTAGCACACAGTACCCGTGGCCTTCGCAGCAGCTGGTGTCATTATAGGATGAAATGGTTTCTAATTGCGCTATTGATTTTTCCCCTCTTTAATGGATTATTCTCCCAACACACTCCACGTTGAGCCACTACCGCATACTACAGACATGTTGCCAGGGATATATGCCAAACTGGGCATTTAGAAGCATGTGGATACTTTACTCAGTGGGTTACTTAGCAGGTCGAGAAACCGGGGAGGAGAGTTTTCAACAGCCTTGGGGTAAGCAAGTGCCTACTCCAAATGTGAGCACCAGGTGGGCGCTTTACATGTCATTTCACTTGATTTAGTCCTGGCAACGCACTTACAAGGTATGTAGTGTGTCACACCCATTTTGTAGATAAACAAATGAAGCTCAGAAAGGTGAAGAAACATGTCCTGTAAGACATGGAGATGGGATTCCATCCCAGGGAGTCCAAATCTCTTTTTATCAGAAGAGGGAACCAGAAAGCAGGTGTACAAACTAAGGGGCTGAGGCACCCTACATCCAGAAGAACCTTGTGCTGGTTGAATGCTCTAGAGTAGCTGTGCTAAAATGCTTAATAATTTTTGAATAAGGGCCCCACACTTTTATTTTTCACATGGCCCTTGTTGTGGACTGAAGGTATGTGTCACCCCCAAATTCATAAGTGGAAACCTAGTGTGGCTGTGTTTGGAGGAAGGGAGTCATGAAGCCTACATCATATCAGAAGGGTTGGGCTGCATTCTCAGAGGACTAGTGTCCTTACGAGACAGCAGAATGTTCTCTCTTTCCCTTCCCCTTTCTCTCTCTCTCTCCTCTCTGCCCTTTAAGGCCATAGCAGGAAGGCGCCATCCACAAGCCAGGAAGAGGGCCCTCACCAGGAACCAACTCGGCCAGCCCCCTGGTCTCAGATCTCCCAGCCTCCAGAACTGGGAGAAATAAATTTCTGTGTTCAAGCCCTAGTCCACGGGATTTTGTTACGGCAGCCAGAGCTGACTAATACAGCCTCTAAACATTATGTAGCTGATTCTACCGAAAGCAAGAACATGGGCTCAAAGCAGAGCCCTTCTGCAAGGCAGGCTGGGAGGAAGATGTCTCCAGATGGGGGACAGCCATTTGGCTTCCCCAAGGGGCCCAGGTGAGGGGGGAAGGAGGCCAGGCAGAGGCAGGGAACCCTGGGGCAGTGATATAAATGTGCTCTGAGGCCTCTGTAACATGAGCCTGTGAGTGTGATTGTTATCACAGTGCGTTGTAATTGCTGCTGCCTCTCTGGAGGGACCCCCATCGGCCTCTGGCTGGGGGAGAGCTGCTTTCTCACCTGTGACCCCCAGTCAAGCTGCTGTGGACCACAGAGCCGAGGTCCATGACAGTTTCTGAAGGGCAACCTCTCTGCTTTGGGGCCAGCTCCCTTCCTTGGCTCTCCTTCTCATCTTGGGAGTGGAATTCCCGGCTGGAATATGAAACACTATGAGCGTGATCCCATATTTTTCTCCCAAATCCACTGTTGGCTCCTGAAGGAAGAATTAATTAGGAACCTGGGTTCCTCCCAGCTGGGGACACCTAGTGGAGAATGGTGGCTGCTGTGCTGGGAATCAGATTGACTGGGGTCCCATGCAGGCGCCACCGCGGACAGACAAGCTGTGACTCTAGTTGCTCATCTCCCTTTACTTCAGGCTCCTTCTCTACACAATGGAATGAATAATTTTATCTACTTTCAAAGGTTGGTATAAAAAATAATTGAACTCCTGTAACGTGCTTAGGTTTGTGCCTGTAAGTTGTGGAGGCTCAACAAGTAGAGCTGTTGTCATTACTGTCCTGTCAACTTTCTGGGGGAAATAAGCAGATGGAAATGGAAGGAGTCTTTGAAAATTGATAGCAAAAACTGAGTAATTATGTAGGTTTTTAAATATATGTAATGCCTCAAGTATCTCCCACTCCAGAAAAGTAGGGCTTGAGATGAGTGTGTGGGTGCAGGTAGCTTACTTGTGGGGGGGGGATCTTAGGGAGCAGGAGTGAGGGGAGGACAATGAGACAGAGAAGGGGGAAGGGCCAGTCTGGGGACACGATGGACCTGACAGCCCTGGGCTGCTGGGCCCCGATCCTACCTGAGCCCTTCGGTTCCTCCCAGCCTCTGAGGGACAGCAGATGGGCATTTATCACCCAATCCCCAGTAGTTGACATTACCTCAGAAAGTATAACCCCTCCCACGTCTGCGCAGCTCTGTGCAGCATTATAGCACTCCTGGTTTCAGAGAAGGCTTGAAGAAGCAAAGTCGAGAGAGACTGCAGACTGCACCCTGTCAGTGCCTGGGAACTGTCTGTCCCGGCTGCAGCTAAAATCAGAGAGGCACCGACGGCGCGTGTCACAGGGCTCCAAAAGCATTTGTGACATCCTCTGATCTATTGATCCACATATTAATCCTGTCAGTGCAACATTTTTCAATGTTACTACTTTCCTCCAAACTCTTCAGTCACCCCCCACTGTCTCCTGAGTAAAAGCCCAGATTCCTCAGACAGAATATTAAAGACTTCAACATTCCAGATGAATTTTTACCCAAATAGCCATAGCTCTTTTATTCACACACACGAACTCCGTGCTGTAAACAGGGCTGTCTCGGGGCCCTGCAGACACGTCCTTCATGCCTTTGTCCAATTCATCTTAACTGAAAGAGACTCCTGCGTCTTACCTGTCCTTCCAGAACTGGCTTGAGTCCCACCAAGGCTCCAAGCTTTACCCAACACTGTTTACACTCTCTCTCCACTCCCTGGGAACTCAGCCATGCTCTGTCATATGTGTATTGCCTATTTTCCTAACAAAATGCATATCCTTCATCAAGAGAATGAATTTTGTTTCCTCCCACTTTTTTATCCCCCACAGCATCTATGGTGGTTCATAGTTATATATTAGATTGCATCACATTAAATTTTGTTGAAATCAGTATTAGAATAGCCAGAAGGAGGCATGTCCCAGTTGTATTGTTCTGGTTGATTTCTGGCTCACTTTCAGAGGGTGAAGGTGTCAGGTGCCCACAGTGGGTTATTATAAGGACAAGAAAGTGATCTCATAGAAAGACAAGAACCCAAAATACAGCTGGTCTGTTCAACCAGGAAACTTAGAACAAATTTCTCTCATTTTCTCAGAAGCCCAATGGTCTTACTTCTTTCTCTGTTTCGCAGTGTCTCTTGTCTTTTTTTCCTCTCTGCCTCTGTGGTCTCTTCACTGGATGCAAAGTAGCCATCAGCCCTGAGTCTATTAGGTGTGACACCCATTATCAGTGGCCAGAGTCTCTGTGTCTCTGTTCAAATTTTTTGAAGAAGCTGATTGGTCACTGTCCAGAAACTGATTGGCTGGCTTTGGGTCAGATGTCCAGTTTTGCTCCAATCATAGATGGAAAATATGATGAGATCATAGAGCTAAGTGTGGCCTCCTTGATCTATCTCTTCAGCAGAGATTGTGGGCAGATGTCTTTGAAAACAGGTCTGTGAGTCACAGACGCTCTGAAACATGTTGCCAGATATGTATAAAAATGAATTTGTCAGCACGCTGGGTAATGTATATAAACTGAAGAGAACTCGCAAAATACATTCAAGAGATACAATTAGGATTTGCTAAATACTGTTCCTAGGAGGGTGGACTGGACAGAGACATTTGTGCACATGCCATGATCCATCATTTCTTTCCTCCTGTAATTGGATCACCCTTCACACACCACCTGCTCTTTCATCAAAGACCAGAACCACCCGGAAAGTGCTCTGTTCCTCTAGGCAGAAACAGTGGATCCTGCAGCAACATGTCTTCATTCATTCATTCATTTCTTGAGTTCCTTTTTTGTGCCAAACCTCATTCTTGGTGAAAGGCCGGCTCACACACGATTTTCCATTCTGCCTAGGGAAGACCACCAAAAAATATTAATACCAGAGACAGCTGGTCAACTAGGGAGGCAGTTATTAAGACAAGTAAAACAAGATAAGACTGAGATAGGAAGGGGCTAGCTAGGTAGGACTGTCAGGAAAGGTCTTTCTGAAGACGTGATATTTGAGCAGAGATCTGGGATGCACGAATATAAGCCAGGTGACAATCCAGGGAAATGTGTTACAGCCAGAGGAAACAGAAACAGTAAGTCATCATGCTTCGTACCTTAAATGCACAGAAACAAAGTCAGTGGTGAAGAGAAGGAATGGCTGGAAATGAGATCATAGGAAGCCAGAGCCCAGTTTGTACACGTACTTCTTCAGTGCCATCTTTTCTTTCAATATCTGGCTCATATTGTAGTTCAGGCCTGCTTCATGGATGGGCAATTTGTGTAGTCATACAGCATCCCACATTCAGAACAGTTTCCCTCTTGGGTTAATCCTAAGGGCTTATCATCTTGAAATATTTAATTTTTGAACAAGAGACCCTGTATTTTTACTTTGCACTGGGCCCTGCAAATGATGTAACTGGTTGCTATGTTTGTGTCTCCCCAAAATACATATGCCAAGATCCGAATGCCCAGTGTGGTAGTACTAGGATGTGGGGCTTTCGGGAGGTGCTTAAGTCATGAGGCAAGGCCCACAGGGATGAGATCAGTGCTTTTGTAAATGAGACCCCGTGGGGCAGTGGATCTCAGACTTGCAGCCCCCAGGACTGTCAGAAATAAATTTCTGCTGTTTGTAAGCTACCCTGTCTGTGGTATTTCGCTATAGCAGCCCAAATGAACAAACACAGTAGTCCTGATCATAATTATCCTGCAAACATGTCAGGATGTTTTTATTTTTAGATTTTGAGCTCCTGAAAACAGACTGTGTCTCATTTATGTTTACAAATTTTCATTTGTAAACATTTTTTAATTATTCAGAAAATTGAGTTCTGTTCATAGTCCAAAAGCAGTGCACTGAAAAAAACAAAATTTGTCCAAATATTGAGAACAAGAAATACTTTCAAGAGAGAAGTCACCTCCTATTCCATACACATGAATGTAATCATGTTTGGAAGATGAACATGGAGCCTCTATTAATATTTGTATAAAAGCTTAAGAAATTCAGAGCAGAGGCCACCCTTTGGAATAATGAACAATAAATAATGCACTTTATCATGAATACAAATAGAACATTTTTACAGTTACTTTTTTTAGTTGAAATACCTTTTTTCCTCAACGTTCACCATCACTGCTCTACATATACTCTTATTGTCTCCCCTTCATTTCTCAATGTTCTCCTTCAGAAGTAATTTCACAGTCAATTCAAATGCAGCTCATCTCCCCATGTCATGAAGTAGACGGCCAGGATGAAAATGGAAGCGAGAACCATTCACACCTGCATTTTCTGGTCAGCCTGTCCTCCTGACTGGCCACCCCTTATATATTTTTACCCTTGGGCTACTAGTGTTTCCAGAAACGGTAACTAAACTTTTGCACAGTCACCCCCAAAATACTTCAAATTCATCAGCCTCAAAATGTAGATTAATACCAATGAATGTTGCTCCATCGAAACTTTCTATTTTGAGAAATACATAGAGGAAAATTCTCTGTCCTGGTATCTATCTATCTATCTATCTATCTATCTATCTATCTATCTATCATTTATCTATCTACCTAATTCACAATAAACTAAACAGATTGATAACTGAGCCTCACCAAGATTATTAATTCTCCTCAACATTAAATGGAAGCAGCACTGAATAAATTCAAGAGGAAACAGGCCCTCCCTTTTTGCAGCTGTATTGATTCCAAAGGAAGTATTTCAATAGTCTCGCTGCTGCTGAGATTTTGATGGCTTGTAGCTTTCTAGTCCCAAATTCTCCCATCAGCTTGGATTCCCTAGATTTTTTTAAAGTAATTTGACATGTTTATCCCTTTCTTGTCCCCACATCTCTTTCATCCCTCCATTCAAAATGAAGACCAAGACACAGAGAACTTTTAATAAACAATAATTTTTTTCTTTTTCTTGTTGCAAACTGTCTTAATCTGTGTTTTCTGCTCAGGTTTTATATGTACATCTACAACTTTCTGTTGAATCTGTCTTTGTGGATTAGCTTCCAGCATCTGAGAATCCAAATGTTGAAAACTATTGTATCTCTTCTTTTTTTCTCCCATCTCTGTTGATTGGATTGCTTAATCAGCTTCTCTCTCTCTCTTTCCTCCATCTCTCTCTTTCACATAGCATGCTATCAGTATCCAGGGGTTTGATTATACCTACATAATAACTCCCCTGTAAGTTTGTCATTTACATTCCTGTTGGCAAGCCATGATTCTGTCTGCCAGACTCAATGATCTTTTTATTTTTAGATTTTGAGCTAACCTCCCAACAGCTAACCAGCCTGTAGCCTTTCTCAATCTTCCCATCTTACATTCTGTTGCCAGGGTTAGGATCCTAAGAAAGAGGTCATCTCTAGCTATTACAGGGATCCCCTGCTAGAAATGCATAATGTATAAAAAGCAATATCCAAGTTTATTAGCCTGACTTTAGAATCTCCCTAAATTCTTTGTTCGCTAACCCTCCATCTTTGCCTTAGTGGGTTGAATTGGGTCCCCCCAAAAGATATGTTCACAGCTGGATACCTCTATTGTTCTCTCCCTAGAATCACAGAAATCCCACAGGCTTCCTTCATTCTGTCTTCCCTAGCCTTTTCTGTCTAAATTGGCAGTGTTTCTTCTGGTATAATCCCATCTCTAATCCTGACTTCTGCTGAAATGGCTGATTGCATCCATGAGTCATACCTGTAATTTCTTTATAACATGATTGTCCAGCCACATCCTTCTACTCTCTCCAGAATGCTTTCTCTTTTTTTGCAGTATGGATAGACTGAGAATTTTCCAAATGTGTAAGTTCTGATTCCTTTTTGCTTAACAATTCCTTCTCCAATTTATCTCTCCTCTAGCATTTTACTTTAAGCAGTAAGGAAAAACCAGGCCACCCTTTTAACACTTTGCTTAGGAATATTCTCAGCTAAATATCCAAGCTCATCACTTACAAACTCCACCTTGCACAGTACACTAGAACACAATCCAGCCACTGTACAAGGACCGCCTTCCCTCCAGCGTCCAGTAGCAGGCTCTTCATTTCTATCTAACTGTCTTTTTGTAAGGACACCGGTCTGATAGGATTAGGGCCCACCCTAACAGCCTTATTTCTGCCACATTGAAGACCTGGGGGTTAGGGCTTCAACCTATGAATTTGGGGGAGATACTATTCATCCCATAACATTTGGCTACTGAAAACTTTAAAATTGCAGCTATGGCTTGCATTCATAGCTTGCACTATATTTCTAGTGGATAGCACTGTTCTGTGAATTACTTGCAAGGGAAGGGCCGTCCCAGTGAATTCACTGTGCAGCCAGAATTCAACAAGGTCATCTCCTATTGATACCCCCTGAGAAATGGACCTTGTACACTAGGGCCTATGGCTGGGCAGGCTTTAGAAATCTGAGTGCCTCCCTTTTTCCTTGTTTTTTTTTTCACATGTGACCCCGGTTACTGCCTGAGTAGGATGGGGACTTGCAGATTCTTGGCCCCAGGGAGTCTGAGCTGTTATATGGGCAGAACAGCAGGCCTTGGTCTGAAGCAGCCAATCTGCCCTCCCCAGAGACTGTATCTGTGCTTACTGCTCCGGTCAGTCCTTAACCTGCGGGCACTATGCTGACACAGGCTCCTCGTGACTTCAGCTCATCCTTGCTAAGTCTCAGGTTTCTTCCTGGGATATGGGTCCCTTGACTATGCTTGCCTGTTCTTCACCTAGACGGGGAGGCCAGATGAAGCCAGGCCTGTTGCATGCCTGTCCACCCATGAGAGACGAGTGTGGCCTAAGGAGGTCGTGCAGCAGACGCCCATAATCACACAGACAACGTACCAAGGCTGAATCATGCTCCCAGGAGTCAATGCCCGAGGAGTCTGCATTCCATGAGGTCCTGTCCTCAAATAGCAGTGATTTAGGGGCTTCCACCGCCACCACTGAGAATCCCCTCCAGACACGCAGCCTGGCCTTTCCGTTTCTTCAAGTTCTGCATCATCCCACTCAAACCCAGTACAAGTACAAGCTGGAAAGTAGAGTGGAGACACTGACCAACCAAGTTGACACCACTTGTGTGGTAGTATCTGTACTTTTATGTTCATCTTTTCCAGAAAGTTTAAGCTCTACAGGAGCAAAAGCAAAGGAGGCATTGTTACATACTTCTTGACGGCAGGAGAGAATAAATGACAAATGAATGAGCTTCACCTTCTCTAGCAAAAGAGATAGCTATGTAACTACCTCAGTTAACCTAGGTTGTATATTTGACAGATGGTCTGTATTACACGGTGTATAATAATGGTTTTTCCACATGGGAGTTTCCTTTTTTTTTAGCTTTATTGAGGCATGATTGGTAAAAGTTTTATATATTTAAAGTGTACATGATGTTATAATGCACATAAACATTGTGAAATGAGTGCCATAATCAATCTGATTAACACATCCATCACCTCATATTGTTTCCTTTTCTGTATTGTATGGTGAGAACCTTTAAGATCTACTCCTTCAGCAGACTTCAAGTATACAAAACAGTATTATTAACTGTAGTCACCATGTTGTGTTTTAGGTGTCCAGAATTTATTTATCTTATAAACGAAAGTTTGTATACTTTAACCCACATCTTCCCATTTCCCTCTCTCCTCAGCCCTTGGTAACCACACTTCAACTCTCTATGAGTTCAATTTTTTCAGATTCCACCTACAAGTGAGAACAGGCAGTACTCGCCTTTCTCTATTCAGCTTATTTCGCTGGGCATAATGTTCTCCAGGTTCATCCATATATTGCAAATGGCAGGATTTCCTTCTTTTTTCAAGACTGAAAAATATTCCATATATATATATTCATTCTCTTATGTAGTCGTCCATCAACAGAAACTCTTATCTTGGAAATTTTGTTTCTTATCTTGGAAATTATCATGAATAATGCTGCAGTGAATGTGGGAGTTCGGCTAGCTCCTTGAGATAGTGATTTTATTTCTTTTGCATATATATCCAGAATTGGATCGCTGAATCAGACAGTAGTTCTATTCATGTGTGAGTTTCTGATCTCTTCCATTAGAACTTAAAAACCCAAGAAAGATGACCTCAGGTTAAATTTCTTTGTATCTCTTGCAGCACAGAAAATGATTCACTAATTACAGTAGAGGCTGAAAAGTAGCAGAATATGCCTCCCCAAAATACGTCACTTTGGCATATGGATTATTGTGAACTGAAGGTGACTGAGAAGCAGATATAAGAGCAGTTGTCTGCTGTCTGGTGTGAAGGCCTGCCCTGCCTGAGCTTCTGAACTAGTGGTTTTCACTTGTTTATCTGTCTTTTGTTAGTCTAATTTAATACCATCACCCAAGAAACCTAATGTGGGTAGAGAAAAAAGGCTTTTTTCTTCTCCTACAATGCTCAGGAGACTATAAATAAATGAAAAGTGTTAAAGGTTAACTATGATCATTTTTCTATTTCCTCACCCATCTTGATATTACAATGAGATATGAGCAAAAAGGAAAAAGAAGTTCGGGGGGAATGGGTCTCCCAGATGAAATCATGGCCACTTGATTCTTGACTTGAGTGGAATTTCTTGTAACCACAACCAAACCCTATCTACCGTGACTGCAGAGAATCTGGATCCTGTGAGGTCTGGGCCCTGCCTGCTGCATAACATCTTCTAGCCCAGAACCCTCTGCCCTCACCCCACACAGCAAAGACCAGGGTATTTACCACCTCCCACCAACCAAAAACTAATATTTTTAATTAGTAGACTTTGCCTTTTTTAGAGCAGTTTTAGGTTTACAGCAAAACTGAGCCGGAAGTACAGAGAGTTCCCATAGGCTCACTCCCCCACCTCAAGTCTCCTATGCTATCAGTATTTTGTATTCATGCGGCATATTTGTTACAATAAATCATACTGATGCATTTTTATTTACTGAAGTCCATAGTTTACATCAGGGTTGACTCCTCGAATTGTACACACCATGATTTTGACAAATGCGTGATGTCATATACCTACCATGCCAGTATCGTACAGAATTAGTTTCACTGTCCTCAAAATATCCCAGCTCCATTTATTCATCCCCTTTCCGCCAACCTCTAGCAAGGCTGATACTTTTGCTCTCTCTATAGCTTTGCCTTCTCCAGGATGTCATCGAGTTGGAATCATATAATTATTATTAGCCTTTTCAGATCAGCCTCTTTCCTTGGCAATATGCATTTAAGTTTCTTCCCTGTCTGTTTTGTGGCTTCACAGTCCATTTCTTTTTACTGGTAAAGACTATTCTGTTTACGGTATAATAGAATTCATTTATCCATTTACCTATTGAAAGACATGCTTACAAGGTTGGTAGCTGTGAATAACACGTCTGTAAGTATTTGTGTGCAGGTTTTCACGTGCACACAGATTTTCGGTTCTTTGGATAAATAAATACCAAATGCACCACTGCAGATCACAAGGTAAGACTATGTTTAGCTTTGTAAGAAACTGCCGAACTGCAAAATGTTTTTTGATTGCCATTATCATCTTACCTCTTTTTTTTTTTTTTTTTGGAATAATGATGTTTGAGAGTTCATCCAACCCACACTAGTCTTGTTATAGCCACAAAAATGAAGCTTTAGAGCAGGAGGAGCAGTGGCTGAAAAAAGAAAGACACTGCGATCGAGTGTGTGAGCTTCCGCCACAGCTCGTTTGTTAAGAGTGAGAGTTTCCTGTCTTGTCTACGGTGTTACAGGCCATACACTGCGGGTCTCTTCATCACAACCTGCGAGCACTGCCAGCACGCCGGCCACTCCTGAGCACAGCAGGGAGCCTCTGAGCTGCAGAAACACCTTTACATAAATTTGACTCCGCCCAGGTGGGTCTGAGGGAGATGTGAGCGTGCAGCCCCTTTGGACCCAACATGAATGCTGCAAGGAGAATCTTCGTCTATGTCTTGCTTGCCACACATGTAACAGGTGGGTGTGAGCCCACGTCTGTTCCTCATCACAGGCAGGGAGCCGAGCATCATTGTCAATGCCAAAACTATGAAATTCAGCCATGGCAGCAGCTCCTGAAATCTCCTTCCCTCCACAGTCTGGGGCAAAGCGCAGGCAGAGCAGAGCCTGAGGCAGTGAGCGAGGTGGGCTGAAGGACACCGGACCTGGGCCACTTACCATTTAATCTTAGTGACTTCTAGGGCTTCTCTCACCTCCCCCTCCTCCCACCGCCGCAGTCAGCAGCCAACCTCAAACGGGAACAGCCCGGAAAACCATGTGAGACACTCAGACAAAACACAGTTGGTAATCTTTTAATCACCACCAGGCTAGACAAACTTCTTCCAACACAAAATTCCCACACATCCTCCCTTCCTTTTATTTCACTCCCACGATTTCAGAGTCCCTCCGTGGAAACAGTGCAAAACCTCTGGGATGCCACAGCTCTCAGCCATCGGCATGTCTGTGTGGGTGTTTTGGTACAAAAGCTGCTGTTTCATGTCTTGGGAAGGCTCCTTCCTAAAGCCAGTGGGGTGACACTGCACATGACGTTGTCAACCTAAGACCAAGTTACAGGTGACACCTCTGTGCAGCGTAAGTCAGTACTAGAGACCTGGGAACCTGGGCCTGGGATCTGCAGCCGGCTTTTGCTAAAGTAAAATGCCTGGCAATTCAGACAGAAATCAAGGACTGAGGTTCAGTTGTCTTCCCTTTTGCAAAGGAATTGCCCTAAGGGTTCCCCTTAAGCTTGTCACAAACTGAAAAGTTAGTTTTATTTTTTCAGTCAATAGCTGTCTTAGGATAGAAGGCTATCCTTCATATCAGCTAGAGTTATTAGAGTTAAAATATGCTCCCCCCTCCCATTTTTTTAACCTGGAAAAAGTCCTCTGGGCTTACAAGAATGCCTCCACTTTTTTATGTCACAACAGGGCTTCTTGGGTGGCAAGCCACTAGCTGCTACCATCAGACAGAATCTTTGCTGCAAACCCAGCAGGTAAGCACTTCCACGCCACATTTTCTCCCAGCACATTTTTCTTTTTTTTTGCCTAGAGCCAGTCTGGAAGTAGAGCCTTCAGAAGTACTCTGGATTCCATTACAAAGAAAATCATGAATAATGCATCGGCACCTCCTGCTTTCATTTAAGCTCAGCTGGTGGGAGATAGAGAAGTGCTGTTACTGGGTCCCACCATCCTGGCTCTGGAGGCTGAGAGCCCTGGGCTGAGCCACCTCCCAGACCCACAGGCGGAGCACGCTGCAGAGTCCGTTAACCCAGCAGTTCCCGCTCAGGCCTTCCGACACTGGGTCAGCTCCCCACGGACTCTCTTATGTCTAGTGGGGCTGTAAAACCTGATATGCAGCTGGCACAGCACATGTATCCAAGAGCTCCATCTTCCTTTCTCTGCTTTCATAAAGCCGTGTCATATTCTAATAAAATGAACAGCCTATTCCACAAAATAAAAGATTATGATAGAAAGTCTGCCTAGACTATTAAGATGGATGGATTCAAGGTCCCATAAGCAGAGTCCCTTTGTACTTACGCACGCTGAACATGACATATAGGCAAATTGTTGTGACTGTCCACCAAGAGCAGATCATGATGATGGATAGCTTTTAAATACAGGACACTGCAATGCCTTTTCATTTCTGGGAGGATATCTTGTGTGCCTATGCTATGAATGTTATGTTAAATAACATGTAAATGTTGGGAAACAAAACAAATTTGCCCTGTACAAGAATTTTGATACATGTATACACACGTGTAATAACATCTTCACAGTTTACTTTGTATAAGTACAAAATATAGAAAATCCAACTGCTTTTAGGTAAATTTATATGGAACCAGAAGTAAATGTGGAGCCAGAAGTCTTAGGTAAGATGAGACTCTGGAAATAATCAGAAATGAAAACTTTGCTGTAACCTGGGGCGTATTAGACTTTGCACATAATACCTATTTTTCATGTTTTTTCATGCTAATGTTTGTTGCACACTCATGCACAAGCATGTAATTATTTTCTATTCTATAGAGTCTGGGTCTTTTTGTATTCATCAACAATCGAATCCTTTGAATTTCTTTATGGACCAAAATAACTTAGTACTTTGAGAACTGTTTTATTTTTACAATGTTGGCAAAGCAAGTGCCATTGATTAAATGTCTGAATTCCAGGAGAGAGAGAGAAACTTGGCAGATTCTGGCTTCCCAAGGTTGCTGGACTGGCCCCAACTAAAGTGGAGATTCCAAGTGATGCTTTTTCTGTTGGTGCATGCTAATAGATGTCCTGTGGCTTGTCACTGGGTCTCCAGGGAAAAGACAAGTGTGTGTAGGGGGGATGGGGGTGAGAGGGGTGAAGGGTTATGCATGTATTGATATGGATTATGGATATGGCCAGCAGGACAGGAAGGGCAGCTTGAACACAAGAATCGGAGCAATTGCTTCATTCGTTTTTCTCTCTTATGACGAGCAACGGTTGCCCACATCAGTATTTCATAACTATCATCCTAGACTGTCCCAAAGTCATAGTTCATTTCCTTCATTAGCGTTGTTTCAAAATAATGGGCCCAAGTTTCATTTTAGCCAGAGGTCACTTTGGGATGCTTTTACTGTTCTGACATCAGTCTGTACAGCTCGATCCGTGGAGATGCCAGCCCTCTGGAGTTTCAACTGCAGTCCACACCCGGTTTTGATTAATCCATTAACCCACAGACTCCCCTGGGGAGGGGAATACAGTGGGGAAACACCTTGAGTTCTTTTGTTTTAGCATTTCAGCATTGCTATTCATAAAAACTGCTGAGCCTTTCAATCTCCCTATCTTTTCATGCCAGCAAAGTCAAGTCTGTTTTTAAGTGTTTGGAATCAAGGGAGAGAAAATGTGTTTTAAATGTGTTTTGCACACACACAGTTGCCTGCTATTGTTCTTTTCCACTGCCTGCATCCAGAGGCAGAGAATTCATCTTGCTTTCGACCTCGTAACTCATCAGAGGTGAAACCCCGCTTTTAAGCAAGATATATAGCTTTGGGGGAGGGGAGGGTTGGGAGTTTCCTCTGGCTCTTTGAGTTCCCCGCCCCTGAGTCTTTGGTAAGAAGTGTTACAGGGCCAGTTTTATGAGATGGTGAAATCTTCCTAGCCCAAATTCTGAACACATTATTTTTTTCAGGAAGGCTTTGGCAAACACTTAATAATAAAAGTGAAATGGGTAGGATCCTTAGTTAATAAATACCTCATCTTGTGGCGAGAATGAAGCCTTGAGCATAAAACCAGAGCTATCTTTTCATCTGGGCTATCCGTTGTCACAGTGCCCAAGTGCTCGACTTAAATCACCACTTCGCCAGAATACAACCAGGCAGAGAAAGCACTGCTTACTCCAACCACCAGAAGACCAAATTATTATATTTTTTTTGCAACAATCAGCTTCCTCAGGAATGCAGAATTTTCAGCTTATGATAAATCTTCAAAAATTTGGATTTTCCAGGGAGAAAGTCAATATTAAGTTAGAAGATAACTATGTAGCCTTTTACATACAGGCTGCATTATTTTTGTTTCATAAGTGTATTCTTCATTTGGAGAAATGTTAAGCTTGCGTGTACCAATTCAGTTCCTAACAAATGTCCTTCCACAGAAAGGATGAGGAGAAATTAAATGGGTCCATAATATAGATATTTTTCTTTTAAGAGGTGGAGAAATTAAGTAAGTTGAACATTTCCTGGACATATACTTGATTTTGTTTTCCAAGTTTCAGTCCTTAACCAGGTGATATAGATTATTAGTGACTTAGGAAATCATGGTATGTTTATTATAAAGTTAAAAATTGGTCAGAAAGCAAGCATTTACCATTTCCTCTTTTTCTTTTTCAGTGTCCCACAATTCTTAAAAATAAGTAAAATGACATTCTTATTACTAGTGATGCTGCAAAATTGATACTTAAAAATTCTTAGAAGACCTTATCATATTCTGAAATATAATGGACCCTCAAAGAAAAAGGCAAAAGAGAACACCACACTCCCATCCCTCCTCCACCCAACAAGATGTGTTGCCTTCAGGGTAAAAATCTAACTTGCATGCTTACGCTTGCATGAAACTATGTTCCACAGTGTGTAAATAAGAAGGAGTGGCCGGCTCTGATGCTATAGGAGCTCAGTTCATGGAGGGACTTCGAAAGCTCCTTAACGCTATCTGAACTACTCTGTAGAGTCTATCTCCATCTGGAGGCAGATACTGAAGTTGAGAGTCAGAATGAAACACAAAGGTCACTGTGGCAAGCCAGAGCCATGGCCTTACACAGCTCCAGCCACCCGCCAGGACTTGTCATATCAGAGTCTAGACAAATAGTGTCCCCTGGAGCTGTGCAGTGCGCAGCCCTGCGTAGCTGGATGGGTTGGTCCTGAGGCCAGCTGACTCTTTATATAAAGTAAGCAGTGAGACAGATGTCAACTTACTGTGAGAAAGATGTTTTTGAGAGAAAGCTGTCGAAGATGAAACTGGTTGACTTGGGAGCCCTGAAGGCCTGTTATAGATGTTCAAGCGTAGCTGGCTCTGCCTTTCGCCAGGCCTTTCCATTTTAAAACAGGTGAGAGTAACAGCCCTCAATGGCTGTTAAAGTTTTCAAACACAAGTCGTCAGACTTCTGAACTTGAATCAAGATATAGTGACCTTGAACAGCAATGGAAATCAAAATGGCTATTTTGAACTATCACAGGTGCAATTTTCCCCTTTTTTCAAGACCTGGCCTTTCATCCTACCCAACTTCCCTTCACACTGCTCTTTCAGAAATTACTGGCAACTAAACCACGTCCAGCTTCTAGGAATAGTTCAGGAGGTCCCAACCACGATCTAACAGGAGGTAGAAATGGTGTGTGAGGGGTATGTGTGTGTGTGTGTGTGTGTGTGTGTGTGTGTAGGGGTGTGCAAAAAAATGGGTGTATTTTCTCAAATCTCCTTTGCCAAGTCACAAAGTACTCCTAATGACCATACATATTTCCCCCAGGACTGCCCTGTGTGGAGACTGTACAAGCCTCGCAGAGCTGCACATGTGCGGACTCAGTGAAGGAGGGCATTTGTAAAGGCTGATGTTCCATGTCTGCCCTCCCTTTCTCCAGAAGTGAAGACACGGAAAGAGCCAGGGTAGAATTAACAGATACTGGACCCACAGATCCTCTTATCCCAGCTACGGAGCTCAAAACGAGTGTAAGAATTCAAAAAAAAAATAATAGTTTTTGGACATAATCAGTCCTGAGTTCAAATCCCACTCCACCATGTAGCCATGAGCCTTTGGCAGGTCCGATCAGTGCTCCTGACCATCAGCTTCCCATCCGCAGACTGGGGATGATCCCTCGTACTGCGTAGAATTGTGAGAAATAATGAGGTAAGCCATGAAGAGCTCAGTGCCTGGCTTTCTGGAAGTATGTGGACACAAGTGGCTCTTTTTCAAAACAGTTACCCAAACCCTCCCTCTAGATATAGGAGCAATGAGGACAGACAAACACGCCCTGGAGGAGGGGTCCGTACCTCCCTGAGCAGCTCCACCTTCAACGAGCCTCACTCAGGTTTTTCCCAATTTAGGTTGCCTCTTTTGGACAAAGCTGTCAACTTAGTTCTACTAATAATTAAGATACCTGCTCTGTCTTCCCAACATTAATCAGTGCAATTCATCTGGGACACTCTCCTCATAAAAATTTAGGAAATGAAATAATTTCCTAGATAATTCAAGCACAGGCTGAATGGAAACCTCAAATTCCCTCTTCCCAACTACCTGATCATTCCAGGCAAGAGAAAAATAGCACAAATCACATAAATAAAGTATAACGTACTTCACCATGTGTGTGTGCGCAGGCTCATGTCCTATGCCATGATCCTATGCCATCTACGTAGGACATGCAAAAGGGAGAAAGGCATAACCCCAAAGAGGCATTTCACTCTTAGCACAATACTACACTCAAAGCCAAATGAAGTGGCATTCCTAAGCTCTCCGTAACACAAGATTTCCTATAATGTTCTTTTGAGAACCAATGAGCTACATTCTCCAAGAGAACAAAGGATGCTGGGGTCTGCAGAATGTGGTGTCCAGCAGGCCTGCCAGAGAGGCACTGGGGCGCTGCCTGCCATGGGGCTGCCAGGAGGATTCTGCATCCTTCCAGGAAACGCAGCTTTGGGGAATGATGTTGTAATGCTGTCAATATCAACCAGACCACATGACCTGCTCCCAGACCCTTCTGTCCCTCTGTCAGCATCCCAGCTTGTGGAGAGCAGAAAAGCCAGTCAGAGAGGGGGCAAGGGTATCTGGAAACAGAGAAGGCAAAGAGGAGAAAAACCCGCACCCCAGCTGATTTTATGATTGCATGTGGCAAAAAAGGAGAAATAAATAGAGACCCTTGACAATGTTTTGACTTGCACAGTAGGTTCCGATCATTTTCCAGGGCAGGAAAAATGTAGGTCCCTATGGTTCACAAAAGTGCTGGTTCAGATTTGATCCCTGGGGAAATTTCCTGCAAGTACTCCAGCACAAGCCGTTTCTCCATGGACTCCGTAAGCACAGTGGTGGTCTATTCACCTCCCCCGGGAGATGAACGAAGAGTGGCTAATAGCAATGTCTCCACTCCATCATGCACCAGATGTGTGGCTGCAGGAACTGAGCAGGGTCTACCTAAGTCTTAGTGTTCACATTTGCAAAATGGAATGGATAAAACCTACTTCAGAGACAACCTGCTCACTGACATGTGGTATGCTTGGCCTCCAGAGGAATATATAAGCCAATCTTCATTTAGCGGCATTTTTTTTCCAAGCCTAACTTCATAATTATCTCTGCTGCTGTTACCCCTACCCCACCCACCCCATCCCATTCTGCAAATAATCGGCTCCCTTTTTCTGACTCAGGAGAGATAAGCTGAGACATACAGCGAGAGTATGAAGAAGAAACAGTAATCTACACTAATAAGCCCAAGGAAGCACCACTGAAATTGTCTTACTTCCAAGTTTCTTTTCACTTGAATTTTAATATTTAGGCTCATATTATTTATATAACTTTTAGGTCATTCTCTTTGCATATCACTTTATTATGACAATTTTCTCCTATTGGTAGAGGTGTTTTTGCTTGTAATGGTATTTGCGATTTGCATGTATGTGTGGAATTTATAAAACTAACGCACACAGCCTGGAAGCTAGCCCATAACCCCCTTCTTGTCTTATGACAAGAACAGGAGCACTTAATAAATACCCAAACCAGCCCGTGACTATGGGGGAGGGCCATTGTCCTTCCCTTCAACCATGGAGTTGTAAAATAGGAACAGTTATAAAACTGGACTTCAGAGAACCTTTCTGGAAGAAGCCATATGGCAAGTGTACTAAGGGTAACATAAATGCCAACTGAGAAGGTCCAAAATCTGATTCACTGAGCTGTGGCTGCACAAAAAGGAGAATTCCAGAAGAGCCATGCAGCCCCTTGGGAGGCTGGGTTGCCTGGGGTACAGCTGGGGTACAAGTGTTCTTGCTGTATCCATGACACACACAGTTCTGTTTCACGTTTTAGTGGAAGACATAATTATGTTTAAAAAAAAAATGAAAAGCAAAGAACACCGCAGCCTGAAAGGCACTGGAACTCTTCTGAATAAACAGCAACTTTATAAACAGCCAGGGGGAGAAAATGCTTACAATTTGGAAAATAATAATCACCTCTAATCAAATTATTTAAAGATAACTGGGGAAAAAACAGACGGATTTTCATTCTATTTTTCTACACACATTTTAATAAAATTGGAATGATAAACATTTTAACAAAATTGGAATCACAAAGCTCATATAATTTTATATCCTACTTTTTATTTTGTTCTATTCATAAGCATTTTGACATGTGATTAAGAATTTCTTATAAAGAATAGTGCAATAAACATAAGAGTGCATTTATTTCTTTTCAGATTATTGTTTTTGTTTTCTTTGGGTAAATACCCAGAAGTGTATGGATAAACAAGATGTGATATATAGGCAATGGCATATTACTCAGCCATAAGAAAGAATGAAATCTTGCCATTCAACACAGCATGGATGGACCTAGAGGACATTATGCAAAGTGAAATAAGTCAGAAAGACAAGTACCATGTTTTCACTTATATGTGGAATCTAAAACATAAAACAAATGAACAAACAAATAAAAAAGAAAGACTCATAAATACAGAGAACAAAGTGGTGGTTGCCAGAGGGGTATGGGGTGGAATAAGTAAGTGAAGGGGATAAAGAGGTACAAACTTCTAGTTATGAAGTAAATAAATCATGGGGTGAAAAGTACAGCATGGGGAATATAATCAATAACAATGTAGTAGCATTGTATGGTGACAGAGGGTAACTAAACTTACTGTGGTGAGCATTTTGTAGTATGTATAACTGTCAAATCACTATGTTGTATACCTTAAACTAATACAGTATTGTATGCTCAATAAAAAAAATATTTCAAAATGTCTTGCAAACTCCATTATAATGACTGCAAAATACTCCATCATGTGGATGCACCACAATTTGTGTCATCCTGTTCATGGTTGTGGGACAGCTTTCCAAATTTTGTACAATTACAAATATCTCAGTAATGAATATCTGTACCGAAAACTTGGTTTGAGCTTCTCATTACTTCCGAGGAATAAATGTCTAGGAGGGGAATCGTGGGTGAAGGATGTGTTCTTTGTTTTAAGGCTCTTGCTATGAACTCAGCAAAACTTACAGAAAGATGATTGCAACTCACCCTTCCTTTGGCAATATCTGAGTATGTCCACATCATCACACTCTTGGCTAAAACTGGCTTAACCACAGCTGATGTTTGCTAATTTGATATACAAATGATACTATGATTTTACTTTGAATATCTGATTTGATTGCCTTGATTTTGATTTACAAGTGCTTGGGAAATGCTTGTTTTCATTTGCTTATACCATTTGTATTTTTTCGTGAATTGCTATATCTCTTGCCCACTTTGCTATCGGGGTTTCCATACCTTTTTTACTAACTGGTATAAGTTTCTTAAATAGGATGATTGCTATTTGTGATTTGATTTGATTTGTCTATTACATTTGATGCACATAGTTTTTCTAGTTTGTCTGCCTGATAGTGCTGTTGATGGTATCTTTGACATTCAAATGTCTTTGATTTTTTATTGCTATCTACTTTTTGGTAATTTGAAAAACTAATTTATGCTTAGAAGAGTCTTTCCTAATCCATTCGCTGGACATTCACTGCTGTTTTCTTATGCCACTTTTGTTTTGCAGAGGATTTAGAGAAGTGGAGTTCAAGGACTGTCAGAATTTCAGAAACCAGAATTTGGAAACTCAGTTGACCATTAGCCATAGACGCAAAGTTATCAGATCATGGCTGTTGCTGACTGAAGCGCCTGAGACCTGTCACTGATTTGCAAACCTATAGAAGCAGGGAAACTCATACAGTGTGGTCCAAGATTGGTTGGGGTTATTTAAACCTGGTTCTGCTGATTGGCCATCCTGTGACCAAAAAATAATCAGTCTTCTCCCTGCTTGAATTTGGAATGTAGAAAAACTGTATTCTCAGTATTTATCTTCCTTCCCCACATCTATCCCCCTCTCTTTCCTCTGTCTTTTCTCCATTCACTCCCTTTTGTACTGTTCTATATGGTTTTGTATTGTATTGTATAGTTGTGTTTATATGTTGTCTTGCATTCCACCTAAGTTCCTTATCAATCATTTGATCAGTGGATCTATATCTATCTCTAGCATCCACCTACTTATCATCTACATTTGATATCTATCTCTTTAGTATCTATGAATCTATCTTTTACACCTATTTATTCATTCATCTACACCTATTTCACTATTTTCATTATTTCTTCTCCTATATTTCCCTGATAATCTAAAAAAGTGTCTCAAATTTTATGCTATCGATTCAGGTTTCTTTAGTGTTGATTCTGTATCTTATTATTTTTAATATGGTTTAATCTACTTTTTGCAATTTTAAGTTTTCTTGCAAATCTTATTCATTTTCTCCTTTCGGTTCTGCCCACAGCTCAACCCCATATTTCTTTTTCATCTCAGTCTGTTATGTTCTCAACTCTCTTTTTGATTTTATGTCATGAAATTCATGCTGTCTTGCATTATATTGAGAGCAAAAAAAAAAACCAGATGCTTTTTAAGTTTTCTTCTCTTCCTGGAAGTAAAACCTTTTATTTTAATATGCTTTACCTCTGTGTTATGCATGTGTCCTTTTCAAATTCATGTGTTGAAGTGCTAACCCCCAAAACCTTTGATTGTGACTTTTTTGGAAATAAGAGTCATTGCAGATGTAATTAGGTGAAATGAAGTCATATTAAAGCAGGGAGGGCTCCTAATCCAATACGACCTGCATCCTTATAAAAAGAGGAAATTTGGACACATACATGCACACAAGGGGAACTCCATGTGAAGACTGGAGTTATGCTTCCACAGCTGAAGAACTTCTAAAAGCTAGGAGAGAGACCTGAACCATCCTTCTCCAGCTCCTTCAGAGGAAGTATGGCCCTGCTGGCACCTTGATCTTGGACTTCCAGCCTCCATAACTTCTAGAACCGCTAGGCAATGCAGTTCTGTAGTTTGACTGACTCAATGTGTGATACTTTGTTACAGCAGCCCTAGCAGGCTAATACATTCTGCATCATCTTTTATATTTAATAATTTCTTTATATATCTAGTGCTTTATTTTGTTCATACTCATTATTGGGCCTCACGGTTCTGCCCAGGGTGGTACAGGCCAGACTGGATTTTGTGGTGGTGGTTGCTGTTCTGACTGTCTGCCTGACTGTGATATTACTGTCCATCTTCTCTGACCTAAGGTCAAAGGATGAGCCGGTGTCCACGTCCCCTGCCCCACAAACTTAGGTTCACTAGTCCCTTTATCTCTTCTGTCTGTGCTTTGTTGAAAATGTTTTTTGTCTGTTTGGTGGCCTGATCATCTGAAACTGCTGATATTCTGGAATACCTTGTTTCCATCTGTCATTAGGCCCTTTCTAACACAATGCATGACAGCACAATTGAGAACAGGCAGCTCCTGAGATGTTTTCTGTCCCTGGCCCTTTCTCTTCTCAACTCCATACCTCAGGATGCCATTCACACCACTTTTCAAATCTGCTCCAAGCCTTGCTATATTACCAAGAACTACAGTCTTGGAATATTTAAAATTTAGAGATGATTGGAATGGTGTGTCTCTAAGTAGGCAACATAACTCCTAGGATATCTCAAAAAGCAGCCCCTAACTAGAATGAGCTGGCTTTCCCATTTTTGTCTCATGAAGGTCCTGAGACCCCTTTTCTGTGCTTCTTCAAGTGCCCTCCTTTCGCTACAGAAGAAAAAGCTCCATTACTCACCATTAGTTAAGAAGAAAGCAGGTCCAGGAAGAAGCTAACACTGTAGTATAAGTTAGCTTAGTGTAATCTGAAGGTATCAATTTTCCTAGCAGAACCAGGTCCTGACAGTGGGAGAAACTCTCACCTTCATGATGTGATATTCTTTACAGATATAAAGGTAGAAATTCCATTTAGATCTGGCAAACAGTCATACAGTGTCCTAATCTATACTCACATTGAAATCTTTTTGTATATTTTTTTGTGTGTTAATGAAAGTTTTAATGTGCCAGGCGAAAGACAGAGAAGGCCTTGACTCAATCCGAAAAGGGAAATATCATTTGTAAAACCTGGACGTTCCATTCACAGATACGTCCTGTGATTTTTATTCATTTCTCTATTGCTAGACTTTGAATTTCTTGATATATTTTCTCCACAAAGAACATCCTTAAGATAAATCCTTGCCCATCTTGTGGGTCATGTCCTGAGAACAGATTTCTAAATTTCTAATCAGTGAGACAAAGAAATGAACATTTTAAGACCTTTAAAATATACTGGCAAACTGCTTTGGAGAGGCTCTTCACAATTAAAGTTCTTACCAACAGTTTTTCAGAGTGCCTAGTATAAGTCATTTCTGATTATGCTGAATTTTTTTCTGATAATATAAATTGAAAACCAAGAGTTGATCAACACACTGGAAGAAATGAAGGTGTGGGAATGGGCAGAAGGGAGAACTGTGAAGAATCTGTGCCCTCAGGAAGCCTAGATTCCAGTGGGGGAACCACTGGTGCTGCCGATGCCTTGCAGAAGATGAAGGAAGAAGGTACAGTTCGGTGTCCTGGAGTGGCTGGGGAGGTCCTCTCTGGGAAGGCAGCACCGGAGCTGCAGCTAGAGGGCAAAGGGCAGTCTTAGCCCCAGGAAGAGTTTCTTATGCAGAAGGAAGAGGTTGTGCCAAAGCCTAAGGCCATCGGGAGTTGGTGAGCTTGGGACAGAGAAAACCTAAGCTAAAGAATGCCCATGAGGCCTCAAGGCAGTGGCAGAAGGCACAAAGACTTGTGGAGGTTTTTTATTTTAATTACAATTAACCACTTCTGAAGAACTTTGTTAAACAGAATATGGTCCAGTGAATTTTCATGTATTTTCTCTGGCACGTGGTTTAGACTAAGGGAAATTATATTTCTGAAAATGACTCTATGTTGAGCAGTTAAGATGGCTAAGAAAACTCACTGAATTTGAAATGCCAATGAAGAATGAATAATTTCTTAGTATAAGTATTTCCCATGCAATAGTTGTGACATAGCTATATTTAAAAAATTTGTTGTTTATCTGAAATTAAAATTTAACGGGATGTCCTGTATTTTTATTTGCTGTTTCTGCCACCCCAACGTGGGACATTCCAATAATTTTGGTGGAGGAGGATTAAGTTTAGGAGACTGAGATGAAGCATTTGGTATGAGAGGAAGAAACCGGGTGTGATGGTGTGAAAATTAACTAAAGGGAAACCTCACTGACACGGTGTTGGGAGTCCAGCAGGGCAAGCTCTCACATCCCACCACTTCTCAATTGCAGACCCCACCAGAAGAGACACTTTACAGGTTGATACTGTTTCAGCTATTTACTACCCAGGTAAGGAAAGATGTTTTCTGCCTCCCACCTCCCTGCAACAGCGCAGCCAATGACGGTCACAACTCAGCCAATGAGAAGCCATGATGCACAGAACTCCCAATTTACTCCAGTGGACTTTTTGCTTAGCCCTCCCAACTCGGCCCCTTGCTTTATGAGACAGCAGACCTCTGCTTTGTTCCCTGACTTGCTGTAGCTTGCATGGCCCAAGTTCTAGTGCTCTGCCAGTCCCCAATAATCCTGTTTTTGCTGGTAAAATTACTGTTTTATCTTTAAGATTAAAAGTGGTTAATTTTTATGTGCCAACTTGGCTGGGGTATGGTGCCCAGATATTTAGTCAAACATTATTCTAGACGTTTCTGTGAGGATGTTTTTGGATGAGATTAACAATGGATTGGAGGACTTTGAGTACAGCAAATCATTCTCCATAATGTGGTGGGCCTCTTCCAATTAATTGATGACCTGAGTAGAAAAAAAAAGACTGCCTTCCTTAGTAAGAAGGAATTCTGCCTCCGAGGACCTTTGGACTTGAGCTGCTCTTCTCTGGATCTCCAGCCTCCCTCCCACCCTGCAGATTTCGGACCTGCCAGCCTCCATAATCACATGAGTCAATTCTTTAAAATAACACTTTCTCTCATTATATATTCTATTGGGGTGTTTCTCTGACTAATATATGAGGGATGTGTGGGTGTCCCAGGAATACAGAGGAGAACGTTTTAAGGCAACCAAGAATTGACTTGGCAGCTGCAGCTCGCTGGTGACCCTGATATAAGTCCTGGGGAACACAGGATCTTATCATTTTATTTGTATTTATTTGATCACTGGGAGATCTCCATTTTTTTTGTAATCCTTACCCATTTCTAAGTTATTGATAACTGCAGTTTTGTAGGTATGTAACAGAGCCTTTCTTTCCTGACCCAAATATTTATGATCTGCTTTTGGCAGATGATCTTGGTACCCCATCTGGCAGATAAATACAATGCCAAGCAGAGGTAAGTGTTATGATAAAAAACAAGCTAATCGAGACAAAGGGGACAGGCTGGGGCTGCTATTGCAGACAGGGTGGTCTCTGAGAAGAGGACATCTGAACAGAGAGAGACCTACATAAGGTGGGTGAATGAATGAGGACACTGTTTGGGGAAAGATGGTTGCAGACATGAATCACCGATGGTGTCAAGGCCCTGAGGCAGGAGCATGGAGTCTCCCTGCCAGGGACAGGCAGTAAATTGCACAGAAATGAGCTTGAGAGTTGGAGCTGTGGTACGTTCTTGTCCCAACCCTGCCATTAGCCAGCTGCTTCAAGGGGAACCCTTGCTTCCTCCTCTTTCTCTGTCAGTTTCTTAATCCAAATAACAATGGGGGTGAAGAAATGATTCCTTTAGGTCCTGGCCATCTCTCATACCTTACCCTTCCCAAGGTGGAAGAATGCCGACTTTACTTTCGATGATTGCAGTTTGACATTTCAGCCTATATTTGCCTATTACGATTTTGCTTCCTAATAGGTAAGGAAATAGTTTATATGGAGATTGAACAGTGGAAAACAGCTTTGTGTCATGTAGGGTGCATCATCTGAGAAGAATGGAAGACCTTACCGTCCTCCTGTTGTGCTGGAGCTTGGCATGTGTTTTTACACATTCTGTGAAGGGCAAGACCCAGCAGGGCACTGCTTTTCCCAGAGAAATGATTAGACTATGAGAAAAAGCTGGAGCCATATAATTTATGGCACTGTGTTAACAGTGAGTGGAGTCGACACGCAAAGCCATCTCCGCCAGATAAGAAGTTACTTTGGAAACGGACCTTGCACAAATCATAGACATAACAGGGCACGGATGGAGACCACATTCTCTTTTGTCATTAGACAATTAAGAGCTTGCAGAGGAAAAGCAAATGTCTGAGTTCTTTTGAATGACTGCTACTCAAAATGAAAGAATACTTTTGCTATATTTTGTTGTGAACTTTACCAAAATACTGAGCTTTTTCATTTTGCCCTGACTGAAAAATAAACTGGCAGCAAATGACGTCTTCCCCAAAACTTTTTCATTTCTTGTCTTTTCTTTTTTTTTTTTTTTCTCCAAGACAAAGAAGAAATCTGAACATGGACAACAATATGCTAATGGTAAATTAATGGAAAAGATCCTTTGCATTATGGACCCAGGCAGGGTGGACAGAACTATAGTTGAGAGCATTCTTTACTTCCTCTGAGCTAAAAGGCTGAGAAAACCCTGAAATTATCTTGCACTAAAACCTGGATATTATGTTTAAGGGGAAGGAAATGACCTTTCCAGGTTTCCTCCAGTCTGTTTACAGCCCTAAGGTCAAGCCTGGAAAGCCTGGTGGATTCTCAGCATCTCCCCTGAAACTGTGGGATGGTGATTGAGGGATTAAAATTTGCATGCAAAGCAATAGATATTCAAACCCATCCCACCCCCCTCCATGTAACAGAGAAGATAAAAGCTGTTTCCTTTCAAAGCTTCAAGTTAAAGATGGAAGAATTAGCCAATATGTAATCGTATAGCGGGGCACTCAGGTCTGAGAGGAGAGAAGGCAATGATATCCGAATATCCATCTACATTTAGAACAAAAAATTAACCTGTGAAAAACTACATTGAAAACCCAAGGAATGTCATTGTCTAAGAGTGATTCTCAAAGGAGCGGGGGTGAATTCTGACCCCATCTCAAGGGACATTGAACAACATCTAGAGACAATTTTGGTCTCACAACTGGGAGGCAAGAGGGATTATTGGCAGTTAGTGGGGAGGAGGTACTAGGGAAGCTGCTAAAAATTCTAGAATGCACAGGACAGTCCCCACAACAAAAAGGGAGCCCAAATGTTAATAGTGGCTAGGTTGGGAATTCCTGGGCTAAGTACTCTCTTCTGGTACTTATCCAGTTTCTCTGCTCAGCATGCTTCTTGCTTATATCGAATACTCCCTAGGAACTCCTACCCCCACCCTCAAAGTGAAGCCCCAGGGCTTTTTCTTGTTCAGTTTAGTGCTGGTAACTGGCCCAGTCTGGTGATTATGAAAGCCGTATACCAAAGAGCATCCATCCCAGAGAAAAATCCCTGTCCGGGGCTAATTGATTCCCCTAAGAACCCACTATCTGCTGTCTCTGTGGTCAAGGAGAGCCGATTTATGAGGTAGTTAAAACCTCTCTGTGCCTTTCTTTGTAAATAAATTGTTTAGAGTTCTCAGATTTCTATCTAAATAGTTACAAACTTTATCAAGCTCTGCTGTAGTGTTGTTCAAAATAGGATCCTGCAATTATCGCTCAATTGCCGCCTTGCAAATGAGACAGCCAGGCGCCATTGGCACAGCCCCAGGACAGCATTTTGCTCAGAGATACCTATCAGGGAGATTCTCTGACTCCGACTGGATGTCCCAACAGGGCACACGACATTCTTTTTAATACACTTCTGTGTGTCCTGGCAGGGCTGATGAGAGGAACTGACTGCTTTGTATTTGCAAGAGCCTTCTGAAAAGGGCAGAGAGAGGGGCATGCAGCCTTGGTACAGAGACCAGCCTGCCCGCATCCTGGTGTCCCTCGCTCTTGGAGACCAGGTGGAGTAATAGATGACATGCTACCTTATGGTTAGCTTGGGACACTTGGTCCCAGGAGCCTCTTATAAAAAATAATTTACTTGGTCTTCCAATTACTTTAGTCTATTTAAGGGGAGACAAAAACCCTAGCTATACCTCAGTTTACCAACCCTATTTCTAAAAATGTTAGGCCATGCCAGGCCAATGTTTCTCAAACTTTTTTCCATATCTCCTCCAGAAATGAGCCTTTATAGTTTTGTTTTTTTCAACTTGTTGCCTTTCCTCCTCTTTAAAATTTTGGTACAACAGATACACCGTGCATCTGGTTACAGACTGTGGTACTTTGGCGGGCCACAAACCATTGTGATAGCTAGGATTTCTTTGCACCTTAAGAACCAACTTTCTCCTCCTGGTGGGGGGTGAAGTCAGCTTCATTGAGAATGCAGGACTACAGTAAATCTCCACAAATGATTTATTTGTCATTGACAGAAGCCATTATCAAAAAACTGAAGAGCTTGAAATTTTGGTCTCACTTATTTTTTAGGGTTTTTTTTATGGTTCTTTGTAAGATTAGGAAGAGAATTAAAAAGATCTGCTGATCATTAGTCACTTCATAATTGCCTACATTTTTCTAGCCTTCTCTATAATGCATTTTTTTAATAAAATTGATTTATATAACATACTTTTTGAGCTTGATGTTTTTACTTCTACTGGAAATACATTTTCATACAATTTCATAACTTTTTATAACATCTTTTTTATGGATGCATAATAGTCCCTCATAAGAATGTAAGTTACCAAATTTAGTGAACCCATTTTGCTGGCTATTTAGGCTAATTTTATTGTGTCTCTATTAGAAAATGCTTCAGAGAATGGATGCACCTAATCTTCCATTATTTCTTTGGATGCATTCATATTGCAAAATGTTAGGACTTTTTGCCTTGTCAAAGTGCACCAGCACATGGATAAATGATTAGTTATGAAGTGAAAAAACTCTCTATAGATTAAATAAAGCAAATAGCATATTTTTTTTTTTTGCAATGTAGACTTTGTTACTTAAAGAATGTACTCTTTCTTGCATGCTACAAGAACTTATACTGACCAACCTCCCTCCCACCAAACAGAGAAACCTCCCAGAGGAGCCCCACCCTTCCATGGAGTCTCTTTACATCTCACATTAACTCTGCTGCCCTGGGTATACCAGAAGTCCCACAGGGCATGCCTGTACTAGTCCCTGAAGGGACCATGTAAAACACTGTCCTGGTGTGTTTGAGTCAGTTCAGTGAACTACTCTCAGCACCTCCTCTTGTAGTCTTCTCTCCCCTAAGATGTCCCAGTTTTCATGTTGTTAGCACACATCCAGGTTCAATGTCTCCCCAAACCCATGAACTGATCACTGTGTTTCCAAATGGACCCCCCAAGGAGGCTGCCTCTCCCTTTCTCTCTGAGTTCCATGCCTGGCCACCCTGCTCAGACAAATAACTCTTGAAAGCTTGCCTCAAGAGGAGTCAAATCTGACCCAATCTTCCAGGACACCATATCCCAGTCTATTTGCTTTGAACATAATTTGTAAAAACACAACTGCCAGCATATACATGCTTTATTATTATTCAGTATCCATTTTATTTCTAGATACTCATCAAATTCCATTCACATCCATATTAACAATAATATAACTAGACAGCTATGATTTTCCCACTGATCATAAAGAAAGTCACTCAGGGCAATCATATATGATGTGATTAAATTGTTTTGCTGTCATTGTGTTGTGAACCACAGTAAAATACATTTAGCTGCCTTTTAAAATCCCCCTGGGTATTACTAGTGATTGTGGCAGCGGAGTCAAAATAATTTTTGGTTTTAAATCCTATTGGGTATAACTGTTAGCATGATAGTCTATTTTGACATTTGCAGTCAAAACCTCTGATAAGCTATGATTTTTCAGTATGCGTATTGGTTTTCCTGTTGTATGAGTCACATAGAAGGGGAAATACTTCAGTGAGCTTGTTTTGCTGACTTCAGAACTGGCAGACACCTTCACTGGTGTTTGTACTTAGGTCTCTGTAGTCGATAGTGGGCACCCACAGCATGCCCTTAGTCTCTTACCCAGAGAAATCACAAGCACCACAAATGGAGGGAAGCAGCCAGTGCTTGGGAATTGAGGCAGGGATATTATTGTTTATTGATTGCTGTATAGTGATTGTGTTCTCCTTCATGCCATCTTCCCTGGAAGGGAGAGGGGTCAACATTTAAGAAAAGCCCATCATAGTATACAGTACTTTTTAAACCCGTAAAAATTGTATTTGTAAGTAAAGGGAATTAAAGTAATAGGAATTCTGCTTATCTATTGTAAGGCTGGAGATACCGGAGGGAGAAAGGCGAGGACAATGCAGGCAGAGCAGAGGCAGCACCAAGTAGCTCTGTGCCATATGGGCAGACAGAGGAAAGATAACAAGAGAGTGGAAAAGAACAAGGCGTCTAGGTCCAAGGGCGTAATTTTCTCAATGAGCTCACATCCAAGGCCTAGAGTCCCGGGCACAGATTCTGAGTCTAAAGGCTGGGACTCGTGGTGTGGGAGACATGAGAGAGAACACATGACTTCTGAGAGCGATGTCTAGGCACATCCTCCTGGCTGCTGAGCCAGGAGGCTGAGGAGAGCAGATTTGTTCAGATGTCACCAAATATCAAGCAAAGGGCCTTTCCACACCATGGACCAAAAGGACCAGGTAGGGATCAGGCCTGGAAACAAATTAGAAGGGGCTGTCTGTAGGAAGGTGAGAGGTACAATGGGGTCTTAAGTGCTTTGACTCTGTGATGAGACGAGATTCTCCATGACTCTCTCAGTGGGGTCTGTTTGCTCCTCTGAGGCTTGCCAGCTAAAGGAAGCAATTGTGTGCCCTGAACTATATACAGTCCAGAGGATATTTTTTCAAAGTTTCTTTTAAAGTAACATTGCTGGAACAGGAAAAATAACAACACGAGAAGGTGTGAGGTAGAGGGTTCTGATCTTCAGAGACATCTCCTTCCTCATCTTGGGCAGAGGCAGCAGAGAATGAAATGGCTCTCCAGGCAGCACTGGCGTGGTGACCTCATAACCCACCTCTCCTGGGACTGTGGGGATATGGACAAGTGTGGGAGAAAAAGCCTCCATGAATGGGCATCTGGCAAATGACAGATGCTCTGGGGGAATTGAAAGCCTTGGTGTTTCTCTAGAACCTTCCTTGTGCCCCTGAGTCTCTAATCTAGTGTCCAGTATCAGGATACGGCAGGATACGGCACAAAGGAATGGGGAGCAGCATTTGGTCAGCGTGGAAGATGACATCAATCTGCTGGGCTGCCGGAAAGGCATGTCACCCAGGGGACACTGAGAGGAGGAAGGGGGAGGGCTGGGAAGCAGTGTGTGTAGCCTCATCACACTCTTTATTAATTCTACGTTTGCTTTTAGAGAGACAGTAAAAATACAGCCAAGGGCTTAAAGAAAAACGCCTCTCTTACCTACTCTAAGAGTTGCTCATTTCTCAGAGTTGGGGAGAATGCAGGCTAGGCACCCTCTCTACCATTAGTTGGCTAAGGAACTTAGTGTGACCAAAGGAAAGCACAATCTTCTCTGCTTTGAGTTGCAGACCTTTAGGTATGCATGGCGGGCAGGCACTCGATGAGTCCTTGTCCCAAGTTGCTACAAGTATCAGACCCTTTCTCTATGCTAAAACTGGAAGAAGACCATTTTTGAATTTGTTCCATAATGGTCATTCCTTACAGCTTTGCATCTTCTCCTTCTACGGATGCTAATGTCCAAAATGCTACTTTCTTCTAGAGCGATAAGATACTAACCAGTTGAAAAGAGGAAAGAAAATACATATGCAGGTCTGGGGCTGGAAGCTCCGGCTCTCCTCTGAGGCAGGGACCGCGATGGCGCGGCAGCTCCGTTCGGGTTGAGCGCCTCCTGTCAGGACGTGAAGGCTGCGATGCCCCTCGGGGGCAGCGAGCACTGCTGGGCACTCAGCAGCCATCTCCTCCTCCCACGTGGGCTCATTTACTGAGAGCATCTCGAAGAATCAGTCATGGGGAAAGGGGAAATGCCGAGTGACAACCCCAACACGCAGCAAGTTCTCTGCTGCCCTGCACTTGACAACTTCACAAACAAAGAACAAAAACCTTTTTTTTTCTGTGGGGACAAAGTAAGGGTAACTCCACTGAGAGGGGGCCTGCAGGCCTGGCAGCCCCCGCCCCCGCCTGGATTGTTTTGATTGCAATGCAAGGCTCTCTTGTAGGTGCGGGTGGTTTAGGTTAGATGGGTCTCCAGTGGTCCAGTGCTCCCAGCAAAGGCCAGACCACAACAATCAGCCGGCTAGTTATTTACCATAACCGTATACAAAACCACAAGCATCAGAGTTCCCTCAAATACATCCGAGACACCGTATATCTCTTTATTAAAGCCTGTCAAGGTTTCTTATTTCACAGCTTGCCTTTGAATCCCAGCGAAACCGTGCTGTTGAGTGAAGAACCGCACCAGCCAGGCTCACACACAAAGCTCCAGATAACCCAGAAACCAACCTCAGAGGCAGGAGAGAAAGCATTTGCTCTCCCAGCCGTCTCCTTTCACTTTCACTTCCAATTGATTTGTAACTATGCTGGAGGATTCGAGCTTATAGTGATAGATGGCTGTAAAAGATTTCAATCATTCATAAATAAAGTATTTGTGGTGTGTGATTTCTCCGGCCTCCTTTGCTTTAATGAACACGGCATACACCATGGTATCCCATTACTATTCATCCCAGGTTTCAAGTTAGGCCAGGTGAGAACTTAGAAGCTCCATGTCATCCTTTCTATGCATTTTGATTAAAGTTATACTTTGTTGCCGTTCCTATTTGTTTGCTTATTTTTATTTTGCCTCATTCCCAAACATTGTGTTTATTCAAAGCAATTATATAGTCTATCACATGGATGTCATTTTGAGTTCTCATGTCCACTGGCTAAGAAAACAATCCAATACATAGAATTTCAAGCTTTCAAAGAGGTTTTTGCTATAAAAAAACTCAGATGGAGAATTTAGCAATGATAACCAAGGCAGTGTGAGAGTGATTGTATGATTAACAGTCTAGCTTCCTTCTCTAACTCCTCAACTTGAAATCTGATGTGGGCTGACCAACTTGTCCAGGTTTGCCCAGGACTTTAGCACTGGACGTCTCATGTCCTAGGATAGTCTCAGTGCTGGGCGGGCCAGCATGGCTAGTCTACCCTGCTCCGCCACATTCAGCCCTCAGCTTAAGCACATGCTTTTAAGACATAAAAAGACAACCAACCATGAACCTGCGTGTGCATTAGGCAGAGTAGCTCCCCGCTGGTGGGAAACCAGACAGCCTGTACCAAGGGCAAACTGTTCCTATCGGACTTCTACCTGTCACCACTGTCTCTGGGTTTTGAGTGTTTGGAAGTGGTCTCTGTAGCGGCTCCTGAAGCTGTGGGAATCCCCTGGCCATGGCTGCCATCTCTGGGATATCTTCCTCTCCTCGAGGGCTCTCAGGTTGGCTCAAGAAGAGGCCCTCCCTGTCAAGGCCCAGCAAAGTGAAAGCAGCTAGGGGCCCTGCACAAAGGTACAGACTGTCCAGAGATGAGGACGCCATCCCCCCCTGTCTGTTCGGTCCCATCCCCACCTGTCCTGCTCTGGCTGAGGGGGGGATGGTTGGAGAAGAGAAGACTCCCTAGCCTGTGGGCCTGGGACAGTTATGGGACCCTCCCTCTGCCGCTCCTCTCCCCAGGGTTCAGTTTCAGTGTGGCATCAGGCCCTGAATTCCCCTTTGAGAAACAGGACGGGGAAACTGTAAAACCTAGATCGTACAGATCAAGCACAACCTCCTGGACAGCACAACCTTCAAACACCCTTTGACCTCCCAGGTCATGATTCCTTTATCCCCTGCATAAGGAAAACAGAAAGTATATACTATGAAGACTTCCTTTCATGTTTTTGACATCTTTCAGACAAAGGCAGAAAAACTAAAGGAAAGACATGAGAGAAGAGAAGAAAGAGAGAAGGCTTATCTACATTTTTTTTAAAAGACTTCCTGTGATTAGAAAACCCTTTCTCCCTATTTCTAACTATATCTTGAAAATACAATGTATTAACTGTCCTTACTTGCAAAAGTGTTCGAGTAAGTCAGTGATGAAGAACTCCTGAGATGCAGCCTCGATTTCATCTGGCATCTTTACGTGACACCTTGACATCTGCCAAGAAGAAATGAATTTCATTTTTCCTCCCTTAATACAGGAGATCAGATCAGAATAAGGAGCAGTCATTGAGGTGTTTGTAAGTATTTCAAAACTAGTTCTCAGCGGGGGGAGTTGCGGGTGGGGAGCCTGACTTGAGGGTTTATGGATTGCATTGTCTGTACCTTTACACCTTAAATAATAAATTCTAGAGCATGTCAACTAAGTCAAAATGTGAAGAAGAACCCATCTTTAATAACTTATCTGAATTCTGTTCCAGTGAAGAATCCCTATGAGCTCTCATGGTCAGCCTGCCTCTGTATCAGCCCAAGCTGCCGCCACCTTTAGCCCAGCCCCTCACTAAGCCCCCTGGTACCCCTCATCATCTACTTTGGCCTCCTTCCAATTACTTCTCAAAGTAGACAGCATGATCTTTGTTTATACACATCTCTTCACAACAACCCTTCTTAAGACACTGGTTTTCATTGTCAGCCCCAAATCCTTAGGTGCCCACCTGGACAGCCTGGCCCCACCGCAACTCTCCACCCTCATCTTGCACAGATCTAGCTCTTTCCCTTTCTCTGTTTGGAACTCTCTCCACCTGTGCTACCCTACTGTCAACAACGTCCCCAACAACCTCCCCTTTGAAGCCGTCCCTTCTCTTAAAGTCAGTTTAATTATCATTGCCTTTGGAGCATCTTTCCCGGCCTCCTGACTTAGTCCACGTCTCCCACTACATCAGGCAAACCCCCCCTGGCATCTCTTGTCACTGTTCTAATTCTACATCTACTTGTCTTCTGTCCTTTGATTCTCATCTGTCTCCCTTGCCAGATTTCACGAGGGGAGGTTCCCATCTGGTTTTGCTCACAGTACTTGCCTATATGAAGTCCTCCGTAAGTATCTCTTTGTTTGATAAACAAATGTCTGAATGATTGTTTTCTAGTAATTTCTTTTTCATTATTTGTATTTTGTAGCCTATCAAGGACAAGTGCCTTGCATTTATCAGAATTTTATAAATATGTGACACTCACTTTTAAAAACTGACTATCAGCTTAGTGAAAATACAGAGGACACACAAGTCACATTTTCAGGTTAAAAAAAAGTCGGGAGGGACAGGAGGTAGAAGGGATTATAAAAGTTCACAACAGACCAGAATGACAAAATAAATGCAAGGACTTACAGTGGAATTCAAGTAGCCAGTTCCACAGCATGCCCTGGAGGTGAATAAGCATGGTCCCTGAATTAAAAGGGCTCACAGAAAATATGGTGAAGATATAAAATGTGAGCATGACCTTACCACAATACTCCACATGCTCACATGAGGTATGAAATTATAGTCTCTAAATTGGTACACTTCCCCAAGGAGAAGACTTAATTACTGTGGAGCTAACAGACTTGAGCAAATAATGAATTTAGCTTCATTCTTGCTGCTGAACAAAGATGTTTTTAATTGCTGTGAGTTTTTCAGGAACCTTTAAATGTGGTTTGGTGAAACACCTTCTCCTACCAGAACATTGTCTGGGTTTTTTCTCAGTATATTATGACTTCACCAAGAAGAGTGCCATATTCACACAATTAAAACATCTATCAAACCCCTTTCGGAGCACACTTTTCCTCTAGAAGTCTCCGGGTTCTTCACCTGCCCTAACTGGGGCCTGGGCCATCCTCCTACTGACAGTCACCAAGATGCCTTTGAATCATGTCTGGTGGACTTCTCCAAAATTGATGCCAGCTACCAATTTATACACATCCCAGTCCACACACCTCTAAACCACCATTAATTGTACCATACTGTCATCCTGACTGATGAAAAGACAAACAAAGAAAGGACAACTTTTCAAAGAGATTATGGACACAATTTCTAATATATGCAGTGATATAATGCCTGCCTGAAATTCCACCTTGCTTTTATACATGGGGTTAATTAATGTAGTCTCTGCTTGACGGGAGGGGACAGATAGTTCCAAAGCTGTGCTATGAATTATACTAGAAGGTCAATAGAACTTAAATTTGGGCACCCCATTCTCCGCCCCCCAACACATACAGAATCAAATCTACTTTATAGAAGGACTTGCGTATTTAGTCCTGGCCAGGCTCCAAAGAGGGAGAATCTTTTTTGTGCTGTTCTTCCTCTGGTTTAGGTATTCCTCATTGGCTTAGGAATGGCTAATAGCCTCTCCTCCATGTCCCATGATTTGGATAAAATAGGCAAGCCCAACCTTGAAAAAAAAAAATTGATATCAGAAATAGGATCAGATGAGGAAATTCTGTGGTCAGTTTATTTAGACATTAAAACAATACTGCAATTTTTAATACATGTTCTGCCCAGTAAAGTTGAGGGGATTTGTTTTAGTGTCAGAAGATTGGCAAAAGAAAGTTACGTTTTACAAATGTTTTAGGAGTACGAGATAGCCTCTTAGAATTCTCTGAAAACACTAGAAAGTAAGGAAAACCTTGGAGTTCTTATTGCCTAAAAATATATCTATGCAGTGCCTTCATTATTCAGAATTGTGTCTATTCTATTAAATTCCATCCAATTAGATTTTCTTCCTGACAGAATTTGTTTCCATCTAACAAATTTGTTAAATTCTGTCAACACTTACAAGACAAAACTTGCAAAATCTTGCCGAGTACTCCCACTACACCTCGTCAGTCCTCATGAAGAAAAGGGAACATCAACAAAAAGGCAAAGCCAAAAATCCTCTTCATAAGAAAAAGAAGTAAATGTTTGAAAAGTCAGAAAGATTAATATTTTCTCTCCTTTTGTGGATCGGCTCATACCCTTGGGGCCTCATTTTCAAACTGGTTAAAGATGAAAGGATGAAAGGGTCCACAAATGTGCAGTATAATTAGCCTGGATGTATGGCAGTGAGTCATTAACGGTCAATAATTATGTCGGGTGGAGCGTCCCCTGTTAGATATCAAAGCTGGAAGGCTGCATCCATGGCCTAGTGTGCAGCCCTAATATTTATGGGCACAGTGGGTAGCATAGAGAACAAAAAGACCTTGGCTGGTTTTCTGAGCTTGTTTTTTGTGAAGGGATTTCTTCTGACTGACACATGAAGAGTATTGGGAGCCATTGCTAGAACTTTCTTCTAGTGAGTCCTAGATTTGAACTTTGACCTGAAGACTGAAATTTCAACTTTGACCCAGTGGATTGCTTCTTTGTCTCCTCCACAGATCTCATGAGGCTCTGATTCTCCACTCCCATGATGTTCATAGCTGTGCATCACCTGACCTCTGTCAGGTGCACCCCCTCTTGGATGCCCATCTGGACCCTGATTTCTATATTCAAAAGGGAGGCAAAACTGGTTCCTGGGGGAGGGAGCAAGCAGATATTCCTCTTTCTATGTCTGAAGCATGGATATGCACACAGTGCATAAACTCATATACAGTGTATCTGTGGTATTAGCATTTGAGGGAGGGGAGGGGTGCTATGGTCTGAATGCTTGCGTCCCCCTAAAATTCATATGTTGAAATCCTAACCCCCAAAGGAAATGCTATTAGGAGGTGAGGCTTCTGGGAGGAACTTAGATCGTAAGGGTGCAGCCCTCATGATGGTATTAATGGCTTTGTCCAAGGGATTCAGAGAGCTCCCTGCCCCTTCTACCACAAGAGGACATAATGAGAGGACAGCCGTGTAAGAGCCAGGGATCACCCATGCCTGCTCACCCCCTGACCTTGGACCTCCAGCCCGCAGAACTGTGAGCAGTGAATGTCTGCTGTTTATAAGCCACCCAGTCTGTAGTATTTTGTTAGAGCAGCCAAAACAGACCAAGATAAGGAGCAAGATTAGTTCAATAAAAATGTTTAAAATGGTTCCCTAGAGGCACAATAAAAAAACAAAATTGAGAAACACTGGCCTGGACTAAAAGCTTGTTGAGAAAGAGAAGCTTGCCTTCTCTTTCATATTGAAGAAAAATGATATAAAATGATAAGATTTCATTAAATAAAACTTTGAAAAGAAAAGGAAGGGGACAGTCCACATCCCACCACTCTAGAAAGGCTTTCCTTCCTGGTAATCTGTGTGCTTTTTTTACATGGTTATGATCACCAAATATACAGTCTGCATGTATTCAGCATTGTGATTTACTCTACCTTTATTTTGTGAGCATGTTCATGTCCTAACATTGCTTTCATAATTCCTGTTTAAGAATCCTCTGTCTGGTCAAAGAATAATTCCCAGTTTCCTTCTGCATCTACCTGAGGTTAAGAAAATTCAAAAACAGCACACAAGGCCTCTGAAGATGGCATCACTCTCAAATCCATGTGTTTGCAGACCCTTCAGAGGGTAAACAGGCAGTAGATATAGAAAGCTATGCCTTTCTTGGACAGCCTCTGGCGGCTGACCATCCGCAGGCCCCTGGGGAGGGTGGGTACAGGAGAGCAGAGCCAGGCCTCAGCCGGGACTCTCCTGTTGGTACAGTGACATAGGAGTCCCCTCCTGCTTGGCTTGCATGAGGCCTTCACTCCTGATTCCGTACATGAGGGGTCAGCTCTCATATTACACTGGACAATTTATAAATCCTCTAACCCTTCACTTTTGGATTTCTTGTTTTGCTTATTTGGTTTTTGCCCAGCATACCACCCTGACAACCTCTGTGTCTGATCCACATGAACCTTGCCCCATGTTACTGAACATATTATACTTGGTTATAACTATGTGATGATTGCTCCGTGTTTGACTAAGACAGCTCAGAATTTTTAAAAACACCAGAGCCCCACAAACCAAAGACACCAATTTAGGACATAAATAGTACAAGCCATGAAGTACAGCCTAAACCCATTCATTCCCACTTCAAGAAGGGGAACTGGGTATCATTTAACCATCCTCCATTTTTTTATTATTCAATGTTTTCATCTTATCCAATTTTATACTAATGGTTAGTAGCATTTCAATAAACACAAGGAGACATGTAAAGTCTTGCTATTCCCTTTTATGACATTCCTCGGGGTCCTGCGACTTGAAGTGACTATTTATATGGCTCCTCTTAGGTTTCGCTGAATTCCTGGATGATATGTTCGTCTCGGCATCCTTCAGAGTTCCTCATACATCTCTGTGCCACAGTCAGTGACCAAAATGCAGAGCTTCCAAAGGGCCGGAGTGTTCGTGGGTGTTGAAGGGAGACTTGGCTGTTGACCTTCAGCATTTTTGTTTGTGTTTGATACTGTGATATACAGTCACTACTAGGACACAGGGAGTGTTGTTTCAGGCGGTTCCTCCCTCTGCTCCCTGCCTGGGACAGGCAAGAAGATGTTGGTTTCAGTCTGAGGGACTAGCAGAGGTTCTAAGATTAGGGGATTGCTTCTGGTTTGCACCGCTTTCCAAAGACCCAGACCATTCTGGGTTTATCCTTACAGTGTCACTTAGTATCATTTTTTCAAATGCTTGTAATCTAACGTATTAAGTGTTAAAGTTTGAAATGTTAGAAAATTAAAAACTCTTCAAAGACTTTATCATAACATTATATGTAGTCCTGTTTTCATGAGGTCAACAGGATTTAGAAGGAAATTGCAAAATACATGTGACAGAAAAAGTGCAAAAATGATACAGTTGTAAAACAGAATAGAAAATTTTAGCAGGAAGGGATCTCAGGGTCAAGTGGTTCCGTCTCTATCTGTGTAGGTGAGCAACAGAGGTGAGATGACTTGTGAGGTCCCATACCGGTCAAGGTGCATCTCAGAATTGGTCAGAACTTCGGGAACAGCATGTCTTCTCATACCCACACCCTTACTGAGGGGATCATGACTCTTGAGTCCCATCTGAATGACGGTTTTCCTGTCCATTTCTTTCCATCTGTGGTACACATGCCCATCAGTGCCTTCCTCCATCCCAAACCGCTCTTCTCTCCAGAATGTTCAAGCAGGACCCCATCCCTTGCTCTGATGATCTCATTCTTGCTATGTGGTGTTTCCAGCCCTACATTTATTCTTTTTTTTTTTTTTTTTTACTGAGGATCTGACTTTTTTTTTTTTTGAGAGGGCATCTCTCATATTTATTGATCAAATGGTTGTTAACAACAATAAAATTCTGTATAGGGGACTCAATGCTCAATGCACAATCATTAATCCACCCCCAGCCTAATTCTCGTCAGTCTCCAATCTTCTGAAGCATAACGAACAAGTTCTTACATGGAGAACAAATTCTTACATAGTGAATAAGTTACATGGTGAACAGTACCAGGAGATTCATCACAGAAACTTTCGGTTTTGATCACGCATTATGAACTATGAACCATCAGGTCAAGTAGGAATATTCGTTTGATTTTTATACTTGATTTATATATGGATCCCACATTTCTCCCTTTATTATTATTATTATTTTTATTTTTAATAAAATGCTGAGGTGGTAGGTAGATGCAAGATAAAGGTAGAAAACATAGTTTAGTGTTGTAAGAGAGCAAATGTAGATGGTCAGGTGTGTGCCTGTAGAGTATGTGTTAATCCAAGCTAGGCAAGGGCAACGAAACATCCACGGATGCAGAAGATTTCTCTCAAAACAGGGAGGGTGAGGTTCTAAGCCTCACCTCTGTTGATCCCCAATTTCTTACCTGATGGCCCCCCTGCAACTGTGCCTGTCTTAGGTTGTTCCTCCCTTGAGGAATCTTACCCGTCTCTGGCTAACCAGTCCTCTTCTGGGGCCATACAGGGAGATGTAAAGTTGGTAAGTGAGAGAGAAGCCATATTGTTTGAAAAGGTTAGCTTTTTACTTCTTTGCAGATTTATGCCCTGTGGCTTCTATGCCCAGCATTTGTCTTGAGGTATCTTTACCACTTGGAGGAATAATGATACTCCGTGAATTCGATATGAGGCACGAATTCTATTTAAGGGTTGTCATTAGGAAGGAAGAAGAAAAGCTATAGAGGTAGCAGATGGAAGAAAACATGGGAAGATTGATTATTTCTTTGACATATCTTCTTGTAGAGTAACTTAAGCATGTATAGGTTTTAAACTACTAATTAAATTGCACACACACATTAACATAATAGGAATACAGCTACATAACAAAAGCAGACCTACAATTACCAGCTATATCCAGTGAAACCAAGAAAACCAGTTAGGTACCCTAGGTATTTGTGAAAATTTGTCTGTGATATGATGGATATTGTCTAACTGAATTTGAATAGTTTGAGAAAAATCAGACAAATTAAAACAACACATTCCTGGAAACTGTTCACATCCCATGTGTTCTTTTAACAGTAGATAGTCTATAGTCGCACGATTTTGGAGCGCTGCAACTTGCACTTCTCCTAATTCTTGGTTGAGTTCTGACAGTATAGATCCAGTCAAATGTGTTGTTTTACTGTATGCACAGGCCAGCTTAGATAGCTCCTTCTTCATTCCCATGGCAAGTCCAGGAACCGGTGGGGTGACTGCCGCCTACATCTATTCTTTACAGGACATTTTTCTAATTCTCTTCTTGGTGTCATTCATTTCAGCAAAGGTCTCCTTTTCCCATATTCACCCTCCTTTGCCTCTCTCTCCTCTTCTTGAGTTACTTCCACCCAAATATCCCACATTTTTCACATGGGAAAGTCAGAGTGGTACAGTGGTTATCGATAAGAGCCCTGATTCCAGCATTTAATAGCAGCATGACTGTGAGCCTCTCTGTGCCTCACTGTCTTCATCTGTAAAATAGGCTTAAGAATGGCACTCTTCTCATTGGTTTGTCATGAGGAATAAATGGCAGAATCCACATGCAAGCACAACGTGGCTCCCAGCAAGCAGAAATCACTAAGGCAGTAAGAGCCTGCATTCCTGCTCTTCCTTTTTTCCCATTTCCAGACTCCAGAACATTACATTACCCATTTATACTGGCCCCTTACTAGAAAAACCTTTTCCTGAATCTTTCCTTACCATTAAAATGTGCCTGACCTGTACTCCATTTTGGGGAACCTGCAGTACAGTTATCTTGCTAGAAAGAGAACATTTTGCCCTAAAGTGCCACTAGATATCAGATGAGTTCACTGCTAGAATCTCTGCTATAGCTACAGCTGAAATAAGTGAACCACGCGGGGAGAGAAACGTGGGACAAGGGAGGTACTTTCAAATACCTCAAAAGTCATGCATCTTTGCAAGTAAAAGGTCCTCCACTTGTGACTCAGTTTCTATGAGTATCTGTGCTGGGAAGTTAGTGTGTTTGCCTTGCCTCTCTGAAATGTTGTTAAGTTTAGGGCAGATATAGTGGTTAAACCAAATGTTGTCACCTCCTTGCAGATGATGCAATAAAGCACCACCATCACCACCACCACCACCACTACCACCATCACTGCCATCAAAATCACCACTTTCACCACCACCATCACACCACCACCACCACCCTACCACGATCACCATCATCACCACCAACACCAACACCAACACCATCAACATCCATCAACACCATCAACACCACCACTGCCACCACAGCCATCACCATCACCACTACCACCACCACCATCACACCATCACCATTACCACCACCACCACCACCACCATCACCACCACCATCACACCATCACCATTACCACCACCATCACAATCACCACCTTCACCACCACCATCATCACACCACCACCACCACTGTCACTACCATGATCACCATCATCATCACCACCAACACCAACACCAACATCACCACCACCACCATCACCATCACTACCACCACCACCATTGCCACCACCGTCACTACCACTGCCACCATCACCATCACCATCACCACCACCACCACCACCACCACAACAACAACAACCACCACCATCATCATCATTATCAACTCAGTATCTTTGGGCTGCTAAAACAAAAACACTACACCCTGTGTGGAGAAAGTGAAGGTTCCTGTGGCCAGGATGCTCACCTGGTCCTGGTCGGCTTGCTCACTACACCCATGTGGGCCATACGTTGTTACTGACTCTATATAAAGAGTTCCACCCAGTGCTCTGGGCTGCATGGAGAACAGAGACTAGAGTGGTGGCAGCACAGAGGACGGAGACTGAGACGGCTGCGGGGGCAGTGGGGCCCAGAGGCAGAGACCGGCTTGCCGCATGCAGACTCACTGAGTGGATGGGATTCTAGTGACTGACCTGCCACCATGGGAATAAAGTTGGGGATAAATCCTTTCACCCCAAGAACATTCTACTGTCAATTTTTTGGTCCCATTGAATCCATAGTGAACTTGCCCAGGGCTAAAATCCGTTGCCAAGACACCCTGGATGACTTAAACAACAAACGTTTATTTCTCACAATTCTGGGAACTGAGAAGCCCAAGATCAAGGTGCTGGCAGATTCGGAGCCTGGCAAGGGCCCTCTCCCTGGTTCACAGCCGGCCACATCCTCACATCCTCACTGTGTCCTCTCACAGTGGAGGGCTGACGGGGCTCTCTGGGGTCTCTTTTATAAGGATCTCAATGCTCTACCCTCATGGCCTGATCACCTCCCAGAATGCCCCACCTCCAAATACCACCACACTGGGGAGGGGGTTTTAATATATGAATTTGGCGGGATGTAAATATTCGATCTATGGCATTCAACAATAGCAGGTGCCTGCATTTATCAAAAACTGGATGATTCCCATGGACACTTTGCAGAAACACTCTGAAACCCTAAGTCCCAAGAATGCACAGATTGGCAAGTCAGTCTTGCTCACCTCTAGTTTATGACGCCATGAAGTAGGAAATTCCATAAATCACATAATGACAAGGAAGAATTCTGGGCATTTCTTGTAGAGACATTCACATTGTTCAGTGTTCCATCTGGGCATTCATTCTGTGGGAGTATGTTCACACCTGCCAACTGCCATCCCCAGTCCTCTCTATAGAAGCTTTAGTCTCCCAGCTGTGGGTGTTTCATCCATGTATGTTATCCACCTGTCCAGAGGCATGATTACCATGCTGACTTGTGCCCAGGGTCAGTTAGATCATCCCAGTGAATTCTGAAATAACAGGTTGGCTGTGTTTATACCCCTAGAAGGAGCTGATTTCATGCATAGCTTGCAGGACCTGAGGTCTAACCCAGAGACATCATATATTATAATGGCGCCATTTTTTTACATTCCAGTTTTACACTTCTTCAGAGGGAAAAGAAAATAATGAGCTAATTAAACAAAACTGTTATCCCAGAGATTTCACCAACCCTCCCTAAGGTCTACCTTGCCCAGGAGATGCAATAATGTCTGCCAAGAACTTAGTCTAGTGAGTGGCACATGGTCAGGGCCCAGGGAATGTCTGAGATTAGCATTGCTTCTCTTATTCCTCTTGCCACAAAGAGAATTCCTCTTAGCACGTGATAGCATGTCCCAACGCAAACACTCACGTGCATGAATGAAATCAGATCTCTGCTAGGCCCATTTAAATAATCACTCACTTAAATTGGTTTATGGTTTTTAATCTTAAAAGAAAAAGAGAAAATTAGATTTAAAGTTTGTCTGACACTAAATCAAAGAGGTGCCACCCCTAAGAAATGGCCCTGCCCTGGGATCACCCTGGCAGAAAGAGCCTCACAGTGATGCAGAGCAGCTCCGGCAGCCCCGAGCTCCACGTGCCCTCCAGAACCCCTTCAGTATCAGCTGCAGGAGGGGAAATGCAAGCAGGGGGCCCCTGTGGGGCTCAGACACAGGCCCCAAAGCAGTGCCACTCAGGAGCATTAACTCATCTAAACCATCACCACCATCCTTCCAGCCCCCACTCCCCCATGATTATATGAAATTATCATCCCCATTAAATCCCAGTCACCGCCATTAAATATCATTAGGGCTAAATTCGTTCTCTGATCGCATCCTGAAGGAGTGGATTTCCTGAATCAGCACCTCCCCATTAGGAAAGGAGTCCTATATCATGAAACCTAAAGAATATTCCCTCAATAGTCACTTAATTACCACATCTGCAAAGTTTCCACTAGGCTGAGCACAAATTGTGTGAAAAGCAATGGGACGTATTCAGTAAACAGGCAGATGAGGTGGGGGCTCATTCAGTTACGGGTGTAGGGAATGAACTCAACAAACATCCTGAGCTCCAAAGAGCTGTTCTCATTGTTTTAAATCCTCTTTGCAGAATCTGCTCAGGTATGCAGATAACATTTAGTCCTGAGGCATCCTTTATATGGCAATTTCTGAATCAGTGTAAACTATAACCTCAGCTCCTAGATTGCTTATCAGTATCCACGCTCAACACATATCTATATTGCTTTCTCGAGGCAGGGTACTCTTTGGGCACCTGTTCCTAATTTCTACACAGAGACGTAGTTCTCTTATGCTTCTATGCATTTTGTATAGTACTAAACACAGTGTCTTGAGTATAGCAAGACTGAATACTTTTTAGGAATGATTAACTTAAAAAGTTGAATTGGAGATTTTAAACCTGCAGATTTATGAAATGTAAAAGCTAAGTCCCTTTTTGCAGTGGCATTTTATCAAGTTGATCCTTGAAATGCTGAAAAGTAAAATAAACACTTTGGCAAACCCACAGAAGTCTTTCATGAAACTGCTTATGATAATATAGACTTGCATTTACATGAGCCCAATAATATCTCTGTAAACAGAATTCCTAGTAAAAGCCTACAATTAGTTTATAACTCCTGCATATCCGCGTATCCCACAGGCAAATCAAATTCAAGTTTCTATGCCAGGTCCTATTATTTTTCCTTTCAAAACTTGTGCTCCCTCTTCATTCCAGTTTCTGCTGATTGCGTCACCACTTACATAGAGTCTCAAAGCCAAAACCTTAATTCCTACCACTTCCCCACGTCCCTGCTTGTCATTCCTCCTACCTCCCCATGCCTTCCATGCCATCTCTTCCCATCAGGTACCTACTGGCCAAAAGCTGCTTTCATTACCACCTCAAAAATTTCCTCCAAGTCCGAGCCCCTTTTCCATCCCCATCGCCACTGTCTCAATTTGGAATAAAATCACGTTTCACAGAAATGACTCCTAACAGCCCTGCTTTCCTCCACCTTTCCCTTAACAAAACCATCCTTTCCACTACAGCTAGCATAATCTCCCTCAATTAAAAACAAAGTTAAAACAGCCTCATTGCATTCATCTCCTGAGGGTTTTTTTAAATCCAGTGACTGCAAATAAAAATCCACACTCCTTCATTTGTCATCAAAGCTCTTTCCACCCCACCCAGACAGCTCTGGGGTGTGTCTCATCCTGCCCAATGGCACGGCCGAGCCTTCTGCCCACAAGACACCCTGATCCTGTTTAGGAGGGATCTGTCCCTCCACCACCTGGGAGTAAACAGATGCTGTTCTCACATCTTTTAAAGTTTTATCCAAAAGCTTTTTCAGAGATCTGTCTTTAACATGGCATGCCATTTCCTTTATTTATGCCTATTTTTAGCAGGACTTTGTTGCCTTGTGTAGTTTTTTTCCTGACGGCTCATTCTCAAGCCGTTGGAGAACTCCCGGACCCGGCCTTCAGTGGCAGACAGGGTGTGTGTGTTACTCTTGGCCCGGCTCCCTGCTTGCTTGCCCACTTGTGCACTGGACAAATTCCCTTCTTGGATGTGTAGCAAGAGCTCAGGATTGGTGTCCTCAGCTCCAAGCCAAGCCCCTGACTCTCAGGTGTTCTTATCTTCTCTGTTTAAATCAAATATATTGCTGTGTGATTTACCCATCATTACATGTTTTAAGCGTGAGGTCTGATGAGTTTTGATGGTTGTATACCCTCCCGAAATCCACACCCTTAAAATAAACACATTTCCACTTCCCTTGCATCTCTTCCCGTTCAATTCTTCCCACCCCAGGCACCCATGCATCCACTTCCTATCAGAGTTCTGCCTTTTCTAGAACATCCTGTGAATAGAGTCACACAGAATACAGTCTTTCCTACCTGACTTCCTTCACTCAGTGTAATGTTTTTGAAATACATCCATGTCATTGTGGAGCCTGGCAGTTCACTTGTTTTGTTACACAGTAGTATTTCAGAGGATGGATATACCACATTGTTTATCCATTCATCTGTTGATTAGACAGTGGGATGTTTCTGGTTTGAAGGGACTAAGAAATAATGTATTTTCTAAAAAGAGAAAAATGCAGCGTGGGTTCATATGGTATTTTGAAATCAAATGAAAAAGTACAGAATTTTTACTTGTTCTTGAGATTTTATTTTGTATCTCGATCCTGAAAAATCTGTGTTCCTAAATGTCATTACCGGTGTTATTTCCTTACCCTAAAATATATCTATATGTATATATGTATAGCTGTATAATTATTTTAGAATAATAATGCTGATATTATTACCAAAAATGAAATTGCACAATAGTTAAAAAATTTTTTAATGATCACTCCTTAGGGTATATTCCACATGAAATGTGTGTAAAGTTAAATGTCTATGCTGTCATATGGAATAATTTTTTCCTATGTGATTTTTTTTATCCTCTTAACATAGAGTTAAAATTATTTGTTTTATTGTGCCTCTGAATGCTTAAAATTTTGTTTTATTTTTACTGTGTAATATTTAGTTGATAAACACTCCCTTGGTTCCCGAGTCAGATTTACATAACAACTCAGAAGAGTCTAGTGCCCATTTGTGTCCTGACTTTTTTTCCCCTATCATTCTTTTGGTTCTTTTAAAAATATGTGTGTGTGAACCTTTATCAGTATTTTTCCTTCTTCTAAATATCCTAACCATGCTCTTCTTCATCTTACCACTCTATCCAGAAGCAGTGTATCTTCTTTCTTCTGACAGCTGCTTCACTGTATGGATGTACTACAACTTATTTAACCAGTCAACCCACTGCTGGACATCTCAGTTGTTTCCAGACTTTTGGGCATTACAAACCATGCTTCAGTAAAGAATCTAATGCAAATATCATTTCATTTCTTGCCATTATCTTTTGGGATTGTCTTCCTGATACGGCATCTCTGACTCAAAGTGTAAATTCACAAGACTTTTTTCAAGATACTGCTGAATTTCCCTCTCTGAGCCTCATGTTGTGCTGTGTTCCCGGCAGCTGTGTACGGTGGCACCTGCCCCACTGCCTCGCCATCAGAGTATGTTGCCAAACTTTTTTTTAAAATTCTTTTGAGAGGGCATCTCTCATATTTATTGATCAAATGGTTGTTAACAACAATAAAATTCTGTATAGGCAACTCAATGCACAATCATTAATCAACCCCAAGCCTAATTCTCAACAGTCTCCAATCTTCTGACGCATAATGAACAAGTTCTTACATGGTGAACAAGTTCTTACATGGTGAACAGTGCAAGGGCAGTCATCACAGAAACTTTCGGTTTTGATCACGCATCATGAACTATAAATAATCAAGTCAGATATGATTATTCGTTTGATTTTTATACTTGCTTTATATGTGAATCCTGCATTTCTCCCTTATTATTATTATTATTATTATTATTATTATTATTATTATTTAAATAAAATGCTGAAGTGGTAGGTAGATGCAAGATAAAGGTAGAAAACATAACTTAGTGCTGTAAGAGGGCAAATGTAGATGATCAGGTGTGTGCCTATAGACTAAGTATTAATCCAAACTAGACAAGGGCAACGAAACATCCACGGATGCAGAAGATTTCTCTCAAAACAGGGGTGGGGGTGGGGGTGAGGTTCTAAACCTCACCTCTTTTGATCCCCAATTTCTCACCTGATGGCCCCCCTGCGACTGTGCCTGTCTTAGGTTGTTCCTCCCTTGAGGAATCTTACCCGTCTCTGGCTAACCAGTCATCTTCTGGGGCCATACAGGGAAATGTAAAGTTGGTAAGTGAGAGAGAAGCCATATTGTTTGAAAAGGTTAGCTTTTTACTTCTTTGCAGATTTATGCCCTCTGTGGCTTCTATGCCCAGCATTTGTCTTGAGGTATCTTTACCACTTGGAGGAATAATGATACTCCGTGAATTCGATATGAGGCACGAATTCTATTTAAGGGTTGTCATTAGGAAGGAAGAAGAAAAGCTATAGAGGTAGCAGATGGAAGAAAACATGGGAAGATTGATTATTTCTTTGACATATCTTCTTGTAGAGTAACTTAAGCATGTATAGGTTTTAAACTACTAACTAAATTGCACACACACATTAACATAATAGGAATACAGCTACATAACAAAAGCAGACCTACAATTACCAGCTATATCCAGTGAAACCAAGAAAACCAGTTAGGTACCCTAGGTATTTGTGAAAATTTGTCTGTGATATGATGGATATTGTCTAACTGAATTTGAATAGTTTGAGAAAAATCAGACAAATTAAAACAACACATTCCTGGGAACTGTTCACATCCCATATGTTCTTTTAACAGTAGATAGCCTATAGTTGCACAATTTTGGAGCGGTGCAACTTGCACTTCTCCTAATTCTTGGTTGAGTTCTGACAGTATAGATCCAGTCAAATTTGTTGTTTTACTGTATGCACAGGCCAGCTTAGATATCTCCTATGTTGCCAAACTTTTTGATGTTTACCCACCCATTTTGAATTCAAATGAAAAAGTACAGAAATGCAGATTTAAATTTGCATGTCAGCCAGTTGACCTTTTCATTTGGAACCAAAGCATGTTCTTCGCTTGACATCTCCAGCCACATGTGCAGATGATTTTCTCATGACCTAGAAACTCTAGGCCTCTTGGATGGCAGTGACTTCCGTTCTCCTCCAGAACCGTCTGCTTCCTTGGTCAGGGCTGCCCCGTGGGTGGAATTTCACCACATGATTTAAGTGAGCTGCCCCATGGGTGGAATTTCACCACATGATTTAAGTGAGCTCTCCCTTCCACAGCAGAACTGGCTTGCCTCAAAACCAGTTCACTTGGAGTGACAACATCCTAAGATGGGAACAATTGGAAAGGCAACAGATACAGCTCTTTGCAACTTTCAGTAATTACAGACGTTCTCACTTTCACACTGTATCACTGTATCTTTGATTTTCCCCTCCCTTGCTCAGAAGATGCCACTATAATGGACTCAACTATTATGGAAACAAGCTGTCAAAATAGAACAGATCAGAGCGTGATGAAGATTGGCACCCAGGAGACAAAAACTGCTCCGACTCTGGATAAATGAGTGACAGAGGGCTACATACCGTGACCCATGGGATAAGGCATAAACAGTTATAAGGAGAAAGTAAATAACCTTAAATGCATTCATTAGAAAACAAGGAAAACAAATGAATTCAGCTTTAACTCAAGAAACCAGCAAACTAAAGGTAACTAATAAAAGGGAAATGTTTTTTGCTTTTTTCAAATCTGATTAAGAAGAAACAATATTCATAAGAGATGTCACTACAGGTATGAAGATTTTACAAGTAAAGACACATCATGTACAGTTTGATGGTAGTAAGTCTGAAGAGCTATGGATGGTTTATGAAGAAGACAAAAATGACCAGAATTGACCTTGGAGTAGAAAACCTGTACACGCCATACACTTTAGATGAAAAGGTAATCAAATATTTATCACTTCAGAAAGGCACTAAGCACTGATGAGTGAGTTAAATAAAACCTTCATGGAACAGATAAAATAAAATAAAAAAAGAACAGATTATCATATTCAACAGTCCCAACACCCAGGCTTAGGCCCTGGGTTAGTAAACTGAAGGATGTAAGCTGGGGCCCATTGTTTATGTCAGCGATGCTCCAAGGACATCTCCAGTCACATTCTTCATTCAGCCATAGACTCAGATTCACAAGGGGAAAGGAGATACCAATAAGCCATGGTAAAATTTAGCTATAGTTTAAGATCATGGTCACAGAACGAGAGAGTCTTGGTGAGAGAGAATTTTGCCAAAGCACTGCCTTGAAATAAAAGTCAGCCTCTCCTGATTTGTCCTGTCATCCCTTTCTGGGAAAGTCTGTCCACATGGCATGGATGCATCCTCAGGAGGAGGACTGAGTCCTGGAAATTCAAGGAGCTCTCCAGGCACTGACAGGAATTGACCAGGCCAGTCAGACCTCCAAGGACGTACCCACAATCCCTCCAACAGGCCAGCGCTTTTGTTCACTGCTCTGTCCTCTCCAGAGGTTTAAGCTCTGGAGCCAAAACCCTTACCCTTTCCACAAACAGGCTTTGTAATATTTTAGTGTAATTGCACCAAGCATGTTGGGAAACAGAACAGCAGCCCACACCCAGTGGTCTGCTTAAAATGTCAACAAGAAAGGCAAAAACTCACTCTCAGGGTGGCAGATAGCCATCCCAGTTCCCAGAGGCCAGGCTCAGACAGCTTCTAAGAACTGAGCAGAGACACCTGTAGAGTGCAGCAGGGTTATTACAGACTGTTCAACCGATATGGGCAAGCTCATGCAGGAGCTTGGAGGTCTGACCTCATGTGTGCTTTGGGTGAGAGGACAAAAAGGCAGAGGAGGTAAACAGGGTCCACATTTAGACCCAGATTACCATGCAGTGAAGTGCAGTCATAAAAACTCAGAATCAGACGGCGGGTTGGCAGCAAATGACTTTTTCCCATTATGTAGCTTGTGGGCAGAGGCAGTTCTCCAAATACTTTGTGGCAGTGCCACTGAGCAAAGAATGGTTTGCACCTCAATGACACATTCTCCACCCTCCTTCCATGGAGAAATACTCCACTGAGATGATTTTGGGGAAGATGAGCTGAGGCCTTTTTTTGAGAATTGTTCAGCATGATAAGTTAAACTGAAACGTGCCCACAGACGTGGTAATACTGAGCAGCAATGTTCTCATTTATTTGAGGTTTGGCACAAGCCAGCAGGACATTTATGACCCAAGCAGCCATCACCAAACCCCAAAGGCTGTTATCGATATCAACTATTTGCCTTAAGTAGGACATTCCGATAGCGGCTTCTCATAGTGGTAAAGTGGTAAACCCTGTGGTCAGCTCTATTTGGTGCTACAAGTTTACAAGATAAATACCAGAGGGGCTGGTGAAAAATCCAGCTACCTTGGCCAATGATAAGTGTGTCCCAAAACCACATTGTCATTAGTATATATGGTTAAGAATTACATCATATTGTAAACAGTGTAATGACCTCAAACCTTTACAGGTAAGAATAGAGGCTTAATATGGTGTGACATTAATGTAGAGAGACTGCGAAACAGTGCCTTTCAAACCTTAATATGCAGGCAAATCACCCAGGGATATTGTTAGAAAACAAATTCTATTATGCGGCAGTTCTGAACTGGAACCTGAGATTCTGCATTCCTAGCAAGCTCCCAGAACATGCCCATAGGTTAGGATATAGCTGATGTGTTGGGACACTGTTTGAGCAGCAAGCCTGTAAAAAATTTCAAATGTAGAGCTCAAGGATGATAATAAATAACCTCCCTTCAAACTGGTCATAGGAACATGTATTCCAAAATGGTAGCCATTGTTCAAAGTAGTCTCTAAAATTTCTCTTTAAGAGTTGCTTTAGAGACCATTTTGTAGTATATTTGAAAGTCCGTACTAGTATTTTAATGTAAACCCTTGCTGTCAACTCAGGATAATAATGCCCTATCAGCTCATTCAACTTCATCAGTCTTGGTGCCAAAAGATCCATGAAGTCAAAAAACAGGCCCCTGAGTTCTCAGGCAGGCGAAAAGAGGTCACAGTTGTGTGGAGCAACATGAGCTGTTCTGAGGAGGTCCTCCAATTATTTGAAAGGTAAAGTCAGATTTCTTGGTTAAAAATTAGCCTAGGTCATTAACTCTTCTATGCAAAGCAATAACAACAATAGTAATGATACAGTTAGTGCTTAGATGTGTTAAAATTCACTTAACCACTGGCTGTAATCATACTTGAACTATGCAATCCCACAGCAAGAGTCCCATCATCTCTGGGCAGCACCTGGGAGCTTTAGGGTACAAGGTCAATGTAAGCCCAATGAAATTAGAATGATGATTGTATTTCATATCGAGTGATATTATATGCATGTTTACATGTTATAAATATATGAAATATATCCATGTGGAGTTGACTATGTGTCTGGCACAGTTCTAAGGGAGCTCTTTTACATGTATGAACTCATGTGATCATCACAAGGACTCTATGAGAAAGTTATCCCCTTGGTGCATTTGAGGGAACCAAAGAATAAAGTGATGGTGTTAAGACAGATGGATGATTCGACACAGCTGGTGAGAAATCAAAGCCTACATTCTCGATCACCCACCCCCTGCAGCCTGATGCTCTTGTCTCTACAAACTGGTTTGCATGATGCAAAGCTAGAAGCCGATGCCCACCATGACTTCTGCAAAACCTGGCATCTCCAACATCCACTTCCTGCCTTTGCAGCTGTCTGAGCACTGTGATCACACCACAGCAGTGTGCAGGCCTAGCCTTGGCATGCTGGCATCCAAAAGGGAGCACTGTGGTTGTAGGACATTCGGGGCAACATCACTGAAAAGCCCTTGTTCTAGGTACCACTTCATGTAACGTTTATATTTGTGCATCAAGAAAGAATTGCTTCATACAGTAGTTAAAAAATACATAAAACTGATGCACTGGAAATGGCTAAAAAAATATAGGACCAGTTGCTGAGAGAGTTTTACCGGGTTCCCTTTTTAAGTGACAAGATCCCTTCCAGAACTACTAAGATAAGCCAGGAGCTCTGGCAGTGAGTTAAGAAAGATTTCAGGTTGTCTTCTCAAAATTGGGGCTCAGGTGAGCCCCCAGGTATGGCTGCCAGCAGTTACTAGGGTTTGTGAGACCTATACTTAGTTTTGTGAAAGGAACAGGTGGGTTTAGTATTGTCAGAGATTTATTTTGAAAGCAAAGAAGATGTCTAATATGTGGATCAACGTATACTGAATGTACCGCTGATGTGCAAGGGGAACACTTCATGTGAGTTGCCTATGTTAATCAAAAAATTATAATAATAGAAAATACATGGTATGCTTTGTTTAGGTGTATTAACTACGTTAATCCTCCTACTGACCCTGTGACAGAGGCACTCTTATAACTCTCATTTTTCAAATGTGTGAACTGTGGCAAAGCGCTTCGGAACTGTGATTTGACCCAGGAGTCACACGGCAAGTAAGCAGTTGGGATAGGATTTAGGTCCCTGCAGTGTATTTCCAGTTCCCCTGCTCCTGACCAGTAGCCACACTGCCTCTCAACAAAAGAAGTTTCTCTCCTCATCTCACCCCACTGGGCCATTGTACCAGCTTTTTTCCTTTATCAGCAGGATAAAGGTTATTCCTCTTCACCGTCAAGGAGTGACTCCTCTGGGATCCTTCAGAGTTAGAGTGGCCAGGTAAAAGGTGGATAAAATATCACATATACTAAAATATCATTCACTGTTTATCTGAAATTCAAACTTACTGGGAGTCTTTTGTTTATATTTGCTACCTCTAGCCATTCTACTCAGAGTTTGGCTTAAATGTCATCTCAAAGGTCTTTTCTAAACACACAGATTTAAGAGAGCCCCCCACCACCATTCAGCCCATCCCCAAAGATCTCTGTGTAGTCCTCATCTAACAATGTCATTCTTCTTTGCTTGTCTCCTTGACCACATCTGTGTCCTGCTACAAAAATGCCACTCAAAAAGGCAAGGGCATTCGGGTTTACCCTCTCTCCGCAAAGCCTAGAACAGCGCCTGATGAATATTAGGCATATGATAACAATGTGCTGAAATAATGAAAGAATGTGTTACCTGCTGCAAACGCCTCTATCTATATAGATGAAGAATGCTTCATTTCCTTCAGTGAACACGGAAAAGTTGATCAGAAGATACACAGTGTAAGTCATTGCCTTTTCCACGCTTTGTAGGAATAACTTGGAACTAAGCACACCATCCTAATTTTCTACTTCAAGGGTGATGACTTTCCTACTGCCTGATGATTATTCATGTTTCAACAAAACTTGAAAGACATCAACCAGTTTCCTTGCACCCAAAATGGTAATAGACACTGTGCCCCCAGAATTCATAGCAGATGCCCTCAAACATTTAAGCAAGTCAACACAGCTCTGCAAAGTTGTACAATGAACATCACATGATGGCAGTTGGGGGAAAATTGCCCATTTTTATATAGTAAGCCCCCAGTTTGGGCAAAGCAGATGATAAACAACTATTTCACTGATTCTTTTTTTAAAGCTATTTTTAGAACAGTTTTAGGTTTATAACAATTGAAAGGAAAATACAGAGATTTCCCATATACTCCCTGGCCCCCACATGCACAGTCTCCCCCATTATTAACATCACTAACTAAAATGGTACTTTTTTTTTTTTTTTTTTTTTTACCAAGGATGAACCCACTTGGTAGGTCACATAATCATACGAAGTCCATAGTATACCGTGGGGTTCACCCATGGATGTGTACATTCTACAGGTTTGGACAAATGTATAGTGACATGTGTCCACCATTGTAATATCACGTAGAGTAATTTCACTGCCCTAAAAGTCCTCTGTGCTTTGCCTCTTCACCTCCACACACACTATTTCCCACACCTTGCAACCACAGATGTTTTCATGGTCTACATACTTTCATCTTTTCTGGAACATCATATAATCAGAATCATACCACTGCCTCTTTTGTAACTTGACGCTTTGGTTAAATGAAGTAACAATGCATTACGTGAGTGACTTTATGGACATACTCTGTCCCATTGAAGATCTCGATGTGGCACGGGAAAAGGCCCAGATTTCTAACCTGGTTAATACCAACAATGAGGATTTGATGAAAGATGAACCTGAATGAAGTCTGAACAGAAAGCCTGAGACCCTCTGAGCTACTCAACACCATTCCCAGAATGGGTTAGGCAATGCTGAATTTCCTCCATGGCTGCTTATCCCTAGGAGTCTGTGGAAGGGAGAGTTTTCAATACTCTTATTGATGAAAATAAATTAAGAAATTGCTTAAGTGCAAGTTACAGATGTTTGGCCATTTTTAAAATCCCAATTTCTCAAATATCATTGGATAAAAAAAGCTATGGCAGAAGAATCACTAGTTTCTAATTTTTTTAAATAAGTAATTTAGTCTTACTAGTTAAAATTAGAATAAACTAATTATTGACTATTTCATGGTTTTGACATCTTAAGATAGAAAGACTCATCTACTTTAGCAGTTTTGCAGAAGAGATGTAAGGGAATTTTTTAGACTAGTAGGGGTGCAAGCCACAGTGTGGGGTCTACACACTCTACCCACACCCCTCAAAGATCTTATTTCCTTGCCTCAATTTTATAATCCAGCCTTAAAGTGAAAACAAACCCTGTACTTATCACCTTTTTTGGGGAGGATGGGGTTTCAAGAATTTTCTCAAAGTGAAGAAATCCCAATAACATACACCCAATTAATTTTCCCAAAAACATCTCTTCTCTCTTAATATTCTTAACAACTTACTACAACTTGATCAACACTTTCCACTGACAAACTTTCAAAGTAAGAAAAATTGATGATGACTACTTAAAAATGACAATCCTAGTGGGGGAACCATTGATTGTTTATCAAAAATCCCTAAAATGTCATGAAATGCAAAATGAACTGATTCCAATCTTTTATATTAAGTAACAGTACACTTTTCATAGGATGCTATTTTTAAAAATAGGGATGAATGAAAAGCTATTTACTATGAGGTACATTAAGTCACTTCTTACTTTGTGTTGGGAGGAATTGTTAGAATGATTTAGGGGTAGAGAACCCCTCTCTGAAGGATTATTTGAACTGATGTCCACAGAAATCACTGCCTTTTTTTACACATTATTTTGAGATTGATCATGTCCTGATCTACATGCAAACTTACTCTTTCTCCTGAATTGCCGTTTTTCTGAAACTGTAGATTCAGAGTGAACCCCTGTCTGGAAATGTAACTCTCTTGTATATAAATCCACCATGGGGAAAATGACATTCAATAACTACAATGTTTGGGCTTTCATTTAAGTCAGCTTTGCCATGTAATAGTCCTGCCATGTACTGGCTTTGCCATGTAATAGCTGTGTCACCAATGGCACATTCCTTAAACTCTCTGAACTCAGTTTCCTCATCTTTGAAATGTCTATAACAATAACTATCTCAATGAGTTGTCCTGGTGATTGAGATAATGTAAATAAAGAATCTGTTAAATAGTAGCTGCTTGATGAATGTTAGCTTCCCTCGTGTGTTTGTTTGTATATCAGCAAGGTTATGTAATAGCAAATGTGCAAATAAGAATAGATTTTCCATGGGATGAATTTCCATTTGTTAGTGTCCCCTTTAATTTCTCTTAAGAGTGTCTTGTAGTTTTTAGGGTATAGGTCTTTCACTTCTTTGGTTAGGTTTATTCCTAGGTATTTTATTCTTTCTGATGCAATTGCAAATGGAATTGTTTTCCTGATTTCTCTTCCTGTTGGCTCATTGTTGGTGTATAGGAAAGCCACAGATTTCTGTGTGTTAATTTTGTATCCTGCAACTTTTCTGTGTTCCGATATCAGTTCTAGTAGTTTTGGAGTGGAGTCTTTAAGGTTTTTTATGTACAATATCATGTCATCTGCAAATAGTGACAGTTTAACTTCTTCTTTACCAATCTGGATTCCCTGTATTTCTTTGTTTTGTCTAATTGCTGTGGCTAGGACCTCCAGTACTATGTTGAATAACAGTGAGGAGAGTGGGCATCCCTGTCTTGTTCTCAATTTCAGGAAAAGCTTTCAGCTTCTCGCTGTTCAGTATGATGTTAGCTGTGGGTTTATCATATATGGCCTTTATTATGTTGAGGTACTTGCCCTGTATAATGATTTCACTCATACGTGGAGTATAAGAACAAAGAAATGCTGAAGGAACAAAACAGCAGCAGAATCACAGAACCCAAGAATGGACTAACAGTTACCAAAGGGAAAGGGACTGGGGAGAATGGGAGGGAAGGGAGGGATAAGGGCAGGGAAAAAGAAAGAGGGCATTACCATTAGCATGTATAGTGTGGAGGGGGGAGCACGGGGAGGGCTGTGCAACACAGAGAAGACAAGTAGTGATTTTACAGCATCTTACTATGCTGATGACAGTGACTGTAATGGGGTTTGTGGGGGGGACTTGGTGAAGGAGGGACCCTAGTAAACATAATGTTCTTCATGTAATTGTAGATTAATGATGACAAAAAAAGAATAGATCTTCCAGTTCTTATTCATAGATCTTAATTAATTTTCAATAATTAATACTAATACACACAAATGCATATGGGATAACTTATGCACACAGTCAGATGTCTCATACACTAATGCTTAAATGTCTTTTAAAATGTCCTTAAACATTTTCAGTTTAGATTTTTATGTTCTTCAGTCTCCCTTTCCCCAAGAGCACCATTTGGGAGGCCTCACCATGCCCTCCGGTTGGCTCCACAGGCCATGTGACTATGGCTGGCAAAGCCCGAGGGACTGTTGGATGAATTTCACTCTATCAGAGCATCTCAATAAACACACCACTAGAGAGCTCTTGGTACAAGTCCAAGTGGATAAACGTCTGTTTATAATGGTTATCCATTCTCTATTAAATGTATAGGATGCAGCCCTTGAGCATTTCATTACATCAAGACTATAACATGATGTGCTATAGGTAAGAAAGATACTCAGCACTTGGCAGTTGCACCACACTTGTTATTCAGGTTCTCAAAGCCTTGAAAGACAGTAAATGTCTGTAATTCCCCAGTGAGGGATGATGAGGGATACAAACTATGTGGCAGAGATCAAAATCACTTCTTTGGCATCCCATGACACTTGGAGCATCTTAGAGAAAAAGGCACCAGATTTGGACTCTAAAGACTTGGAGGTGCATGTTAGCTCAGACACTGGTATATTTCAGAACTTCGTATGTATGACCTACAAGAGGGGATTATTGTTCCTTAATCAATAACCCAGTGTTACCATTCAAGAATCAAATAGGGCAAACAGGTTGTTGACTATAAAGTGCCACACATAGGAGTTTTCAGGTTATCTTTGTTTAACTTGAAAACTATGCACTTAAAATCATTTCCAGGAATTCTCAATTTTTACACTTTCCATGTCATGACTATTCTTGCCTTTTATCTGCAATCTTTCCCTGGCTGGTGCAAACTATAAAAAATCATCGATAGCACAACACTATTAGGGAGGTGATTTTTTTGGGATCAGAACACCGAGGCCCATATAAATGCTGTATTAATTAAAGTCAGCACTTACAAAATTCAAGTAAGCATTCTGTTATACTATACTATATATACTTTGTACAGGGATTCAATAGTGTTATTGTTTTCAGCTCTATAAAGAGATTCTAGACTTTGTGACTAAGCAAATTTGTTATCAGTAATGTAACTGAAAGCTTAGCTGTCAAATCCTTCATGTTCTTTTCCTTTAAAACAGAAGCAACATTCAAGCCTACTTATTGGCATCCATACCTGACATATTAAAGAACCATTAGTAGTCTGAAGGACAGAAGCATCTAGCTGGTGCTAAAGCGTGACATGCAGGACATATCTGACATTCAAGTGGCCTGCACCACTGCCTCGTGATTACTTCCACTGAAATCTCTGTCTTGTACACATGCGCTCTCAGGCATAGGGCAATATTTTCAGGAAAGGGGATATTGTAAAGATGGCACTGAAACATGGAAGCAGAACTTCAATCAACTGATCATTAGAAAGTAAAGAGTGATGTGTTTATTGACTAGAATTATCTCAACTTTGGAAATTGTGTTAAAATTAGATGCCATTCTCATGAAAAATTAAATATCATACCCAAGCCAGTCCCAACACTTTGAGATATCCAAATTAGTCAAAACTCCATAAAAGATCTGACACACAGAGAGAATAATATCATGTGTGCATCTATGTGGCTTGTTAGAAATGAAAAATTTGTATATTTGTACATTGCATACCCACATATACACATTTATAAATATCCTATTTACAGTCAAGCCAAACATTTTTACTAACTCCAAACCCAGTTAGCAGTCAGTAAGAAAGAACAAAATGTAACCAGATCCTCCTTAATTAATCTTAATAAAGTCAAGACACATATAGGGGTATTTTTTAAATCGAAATTTTGCTTTGAAATACAGAATGCAATGATTTTGCAACATATTTATTTGTGCTAAAATTTTCCGTTCAGGGCAGATGGAGAGCAGCTAGCTCTGGAGTCATGAGAAGTGACCTCTGAGCGAGTCAGACAACGGAATTCACCAGGTCAACGGAATTTTAAGAGCTTGGACATCCTAACATCCCAATTTTCCAAATGAGAAAACTGAGACTCAAAGCACACTGGTCAAAGCTAGAATCCTAATCTGGTCTACCCCAAGGCTTAATGCCTGTTTATTTTGTTTCTTTTTATTTAAATAACACGTAAGTTAGTTTTACTGTACACCCAGCAGTGTTGTAAATGGCTTCGTGCATTATAACTCATTTACTTTTATCCCTCCAAAAACCTGTGAAGTAGATACTATTATTTGCCTCATTATATTGATGAAGAAACATGGGCCAGATAGCTTAAAAGTTTGCCAATGGGTGCATAGCTGGTAGGTTGTGGAGGAGGGTAGAGTGACTCCAGGCTTTGTGGGACCTGAATCTCTTATATAATTTGGGGAACTCTCTTTACAAAAAGACCCTATAAAATCATAAAAACAAAACTAGATGTGAATGGAAAGTAAAAAACATAACAAATTATTAGATTGGAGATTCAGAGCCTTTCTGATGAGATACCAAAAGTCAATTTACTAGAAAAGTTTTCTGATCACACCCTGGCTTCCCCGACACTCTGCACACACACACTAGAACATTCTGTAGCTCTCCGTGCTCTAGCCCACACGGCCCATGTGACAGGGAGGCTTGAGCAATGAGCTTCTGTCTTCACACTGACTCCAGATTCACCAAGAGTCCAGTTCCCAGTGGGGGAGCTGTCAGCCACTCCGTATGTTGCCCCCAGAATGTTCCATCTACATTTTAACTCAGCCACTTTGCATATTATGTTCTTGGACTTGATTTGGCCTTTCCTTGCACTTCAACTTCTCCTAATCTTACTCTCCTTCCTGGTCATGATCAAGTCCTGTGTTGTCCTTGAGGCCAGCAAAGGCCAAGGTCATTTCTCTCCTTCTGGTCTCCAGGTCACTGTATTCCAAACTGCAGACTGACTTGCCCCAAAAGCTAACAGAGCTACAGTCAAGTAGACATGAACCCGCAGTCCTGAGTGGAGATTCAATATCTCTCTCTCAATAAATGATAGAACTAGACAAAAAAAATTTTTTTTAATCAGAATCAGGAAGTTTTAAACAACAACATCAAACAATTCAATGTATATGACCGTGGTAATAATGACAAAACAGACATTCTTTTAGTGGCACATGAAATACTCACCAAGAGAGATAAGTAAGCTTCTGAGAATATGCTCTCTGATGGCCATGGAATTAAATTAGAAACCAACGCCAATACAATATCCAGAAAATCTCCAAGTATTTGGAAATTTAGCACATTGCTAAGTAACCTATGGACCAGAAAGGAAGTCAAATATTACAAAATATTTGGAGGACCTATTGCCCTTTGTTACCACAAAATGAATGTGTTTCCCATCATTTGTATAGATGTAGAGAGAGAAAAAATTTTTAAGCTTTTCCCTATTTATACCATAATTCTGTGAAGAATTAACCCTCAAGTTATTGAGTTAGTAACTTCTGGCTAATGTGTATCTCCTGTGATTTTAAAGGACTAAGTAGAAAGAATAAAACCTTATAGTTAAAAGAGCATACAACTTGCAAAACATAAAAACGGTAAGGGGAATGAGCCATTCTCAAGAAACAACTTCTAAACTGGTTTCTCTTCAACTATTTCTTACTATAGGGTCTAAGATAAGTTCTGTGTGACTCCAGCTGCATTCAGAGTTAGAAATTTAAAATCTGCAGGTGCAACGTGCCATTGTTGCATTCTCCTTTGCAGAAGTAGGGATCTCATTCACATAGTTGATAAATAGTCGTCACGCATTTGGGGTTTGGGAAATAGGCAGGAGGGTTTACCAGATGACTGTCCTGTCTCTCTGGGTTGTCTGGTAATGTCAGTTGGATTTGTGGCTCTTGTGGCCCAGTGGAAAAGACGAGCCACCACCTTAGCCTCTCACATGCCTCCAGTGCTAATAGCACTGCAGTGATGTCCCCAGCACAGGTTTGCAGCACCCCCACTCCCTCCGCCACCCACCCCGTGCACCTGGCACTTAAGCTTAGTGGGCTTTCCTTCCTGTGCTTGTGAGGGGGCAGAGTATACTCACAAGTCACAGAAATAAAATATAGCAGAGAAAGAAGGAAAAAAAAGAAGAATGGAAAGAAGAGAAGGACAAAAGGAACTAAGTAAGAGGTGTGTGTTTACACAATTGGACCTCTAATCTCACTATAAAGAATATGCTCAGTGTTCATTGCAGAGACCTCCACAAGCCCCATATGTGGCCAGATTAATTTTTCAAGTCAATAAGTCTAACACTGTGCCTTTTTTAAAATGTCACATTGTCCCTGTTAAGACCAGTTATTACTGATGTGCATACTGTGGACATCACTGGACCCCTGGGTACATTTATGAAACATGCAGTTAGCTGATTTTCATGATAGGAGCTGAGATCCAATTTTCCCTAATTCCACGGTGAATCCCAGTGGTCTAGACAAACATATCAAATACCTATCTTTGGAGCAGACAGATTTTTCACAAAGACTGGGTTTTGGAACAAACCAGCCCTCCAGCATGCTGGCTCTATTACTCATGTTAGTGCAAGAATATATGTGGTAGGAGTGGATTCAGAGACTTTAAAAAGCATAGTCCCAAAACAATGAGTCATAGTATCTGTTTTTATTTAGAATTCTGCTCTAAATGATGGCAATCACCATCTCCCGCATTAGTTCCACACACCAGCTAGTTTTCTATATCACACTGCAAATCTTTACAAGAACCCTGCTGGGTCACTAACTGAGGCAGAGAGAATTAAATGACTTAAGGAGGACACTTATCTAGAAAACCTAGATGGCTCCAAATCCTACAGTTTCCATGATGCTCCTAGGCCCAACATGCCTACATCTCTTTCACCAGTTGGTGTTTATAGGACTGGGAGTCCTTCCTCCACTCCCAGGCACTCCCGTTACCCTGCCTAAAGGACTGAGCCTTCTCATCCTTGATACCCTACTGCTAAGGCACAGGGGCAGCCTTAGCTACCAAGTTGTTAATGGAAAAACAAGAGTGACCTTAGATTTCTGAGCCTTTCACTTCTTAGAAATCTAAGAGTGACTTTAGATTTCTGAACATAGATTTCTGTGCCTCACTCACCACCAAGAAAAGAAAGAAAACCCTAAAGACATGAATGCATCCTGAAACATATATTATAAAGTCAGTGGTTAACATCACTAATCATCATAGAAATGCAAATTAAAACCACAATGAGATATCACCTCACACCAGTAAGGATCGCCATCATCGAAAAGACAAACAACAGTAAATGTTGGTGAGGTTGTGGAGAAAGGGGAACCCTCCTACACTGCTGGTGGGAATGTAAATTAGTTCAACCATTGTGGAAAGCAGTATGGAGGTTTCTCAAAAAGCTCAAAATAGAAATACCATTTGACCCAGGAATTCCACCTCTAGGAATTTACCCTAAGAATGCAGCACTCCAGTTTGAAAAAGACAGATGCACCCCTATGTTTATCGCTGCACTATTTACAATAGCCAAGATATGGAAGCAACCTAAATGTCCATCAGTAGATGAATGGCTAAAGAAGATGTGGTACATATACACAATGGAATATTACTCAGCCATAAGAAAAAAACAGATCCTACCATTCGCAACAACATGGATGGAGCTGGAGGGTATTATGCTCAGTGAAATAAGCCAGGCAGAGAAAGACAAGTACCAAATGATTTCCCTCATTTGTGGAGTATAAGAACAAAGCAAAACTGAAGGAACAAAACAGCAGCAGAATCACAGAACCCAAGAATGGACTAATAGTTACCAAAGGGAAAGGGACTGGGGAGGATGGGTGGGAATGGAGGGATAAGGGTGGGAAAAAGAAAGAGGGCATTACGATTAGCATGTATAGTGCAGTGGGGGGCACGGGGAGGGCTATGCAACACAGAGAAGACAAGTAGTGATTTTACAGCATCTTACTATGCAGATGGACAGTGACTGTGAAGGGGTATGTGGGGGGGGACTTGGTGAAGGGGGAGCCTAGTAAACATAATGTTCTTCATGTAATTGTAGATTAATGATACCAAAAATATATATATATATATATATAAAGTCAGTGGTTATAAGAAGTACTAGTAGTACTAGCTTAAAAGTGAGTATATTCATTTACTATTATATCACATCATATATATCACATGTTATCACATTAGTATTAGTTCTACCAAACAATTGGCTTGTACATTTCCTTTTCAGGTGCTAGGATCAGGTCTCTCTACCTCTGAGATAGAAATGGAAGTGCCCACAAAACAACCTAGCCAGAGTCTTTGTGATTTATGCCAAGGCAGATTATTCACGACACTTGGTCTTAACATATTTTCCTTGGGAGCAGAGTTTGGGCCATACACACATCTATCTCCTGGACCTCTTCATTGTAGTTATGTAATCCTGAAGAAATTAGCAACATGTACCATTTTCTCCCAACATGGGAGAAATCCACCCTGTGGGGATGAAGCAACGAGATAAAGGAGCATCAGAGAAAGTCTGATTATATCCAAGGCAAAAAATAACATCCTTAAACAGTGATTCTGACATTCTTGAAAGCCAGTGGCAGGCCATCTTTAATTTTTTTTTTTTAAGTTAAAGGTGGTCTACAATATTCTTAACAATGACTTTTATCACAAATATCTTAAGGGTCTTCTGTGTCTGATTCCTTCAGCCTGACCCTCACTGGATGCAAGCCTCACAAGGGCAAGAGCTTATCTGCTCTGTCCCTGGCTGGACCCTCAGCCCCCAGACCAGTGTGACATGACATGGGCCACTCAGGAAGGATCTGCTGGTTGGATGTGTCCACTGTTGTAGGGGCTTACAAGCGGACCCATTCCCTAATCTGTCTTCATAAAGGGAGGGAAAGAGAGGGCATGGTTGAGGTGGTGGAAAAGGAGGAGGAATGTGTATGGGGGGGACAACACTGTCCAGGCACTGAGGGTCCAGCTAAGGATGTAAAGGGGGGCACTGAGCTGTGCGCTATGCTTCTATTACACCAGGATACTTGACTCAAAAGTTCAAGTCATGTACTCAGACAATAGACTAAACTTAACCATTTTCTACCTGATATTTTCATGCCACATAGTTAACATGTAGGAAAGCTGAAATATTTAACCAGACAACTCCTGCCTACAGAGCTTATAAATTTTTAATCAATATTCATAGAAATTCCATCACCAAGGTACACCTTTTACCAGCATAAAAGAGCAAAATCCCACTATTTCCTACTTTATGCTCATTACAAAGCTCTAGCTGTGGAAGCAAAAATCCAGCTTCTTTCAGTATGTCTGTCTCCTGCCTGCCTTGCAGGAATCACTTTCTATGGTTCCACGGAACACCACACACAAGGCCATCACCACCGTAAAAGCAGCCAGCCCACTCAACCCACCTACCTAATAGCTCTGCTGAGGTCTGGACAGTGGATTCACCGGAATTCCAACGAAGGTCCTCATTGAGGCCACCATCTTAGCATGGGGCCCTGGTCCCTAGAATTGGATTTCATTCAAATAGGGGGATTCACCTGCCTTCCCTTCCCTGATGCAAATCTTCTCATAGGTCTGCATGCCTCTAGGGGCTTCAGTACCATGTGCAGAAAGCACTCATTCCAAGGAGCCATGACCTTGACCTCCTAGGGGAGAGGCATTGAGAGTTATCCTAAGGATAAAAGGTCCATCCCCTTAAAACTGAAAGAGTCCAAAGACTAAGGTGTGAAAACAAAAACCAGCTCAAAGAATAGCACAGAAACACTTCTATTGCCAAGGGCAACTGGTTGCACCTAAAACAGTTCTGTTTCTAAGGAGAAATATTTCAAATTACTTAAAAAAAAATTAAGGCCACATTATGAATCCTCACAAATTCCTACTTCCTAGGAAGACATTTCTAGACTTAAAAAATAAATAAATAAAAGGTTCTGACTCCTTAGTCTATGCCCAGGACACGTTCCTTGACACACACATTCGTAAACTTACTGAGAACTTCGCAACTGTGGTCAGTTGCATCGTCCCTTGGTTAAGTAACTGTGGTTTTGTTCTAATCCTTTAAAAAAACACATTTTTAGCATAGCTTCCATTTTTAAAATATATTTGCTCATTCTTGCCATTCAAATCATTTGAAATGCTTCCTTGAAGATCTACATCAATAGGGTTGAAATAAATGAATGATTGGGAACAGGAATGAACCTAAATGGAATAGAGTTCCACCTCTAAAGATTCTATAAATCGGTGCTTCATTTAAAAAATTCAACCCCTACTCTTCCAGACCTGCCACTGGACCCCTGCTAGGCTTCACATGACCCCAGAACCTGAAAGCCTTATTAGAATTTAGGTAACTGGTCTTCTTATCATCACCCACAGCTACAAGCGCTCAAAGATTTACGATCCTTACTTACTCTTGTAAGGATTACCTTTTTCCATAACATACAGATCCAAAATACTTTAGGTAAACTATTCTTTGCACTGTATGTTCTGCGTGAAGAAACTATCAGTTTATTTATATTCTGGTTTTCAGAAATTTAAATTGGTAAATAAATGTGTTCATTGCCTTTAGAATAGTGTAAATATTTGCCTCCAAAGCTCGGCATAATATTTCATCTCTCCTTTCGAGACCTCTGTTCACTTCTCTCTCTCAGGATGCAAGGATGGGGTGTTAATCAGCTCTACACATTTCAGTACTGTTTCAGGGCCACGTCTCACCTTCTACTCCTCTCAATGCTGGAACCAGCATCTTTACAAACATGCACAAATAACAGATTAGTAGCAGCAAAAGATTTTCTAGCAGCATCAATAAAACCTCGGCAGCAGGCATGGGGGAGCCAATGGTCAGAGTCCCAGGAGGTCCTCCACACAGGATGCGCATCTTGTTACAGAATTCCTCAATGTCTTATTGCCTTCTCCCTCATGACCAGTTAAATGGGCTCCCTCGAGGTTGCTTGAGTCAGCGCCAGCTTGAAAACTGCTGAGGAAACATCCTCTTTTACTGGAAATGATTTCCATCAAATTGCCTTGTGCCATTTTTAGACTCACGGCTTAGTAACACTGAGCAGAAGGGGCTAAGTTCACAGGGCAGGAGGCCCTGCACTGTGAGAAAAGAACTTGCTTTGGTCTGGCCCAAGTGACCACAGGGCAGCGAGCTGATGAGTCTGCAGTGAGCTGTAACCCCGGGGACCGGATCGCTTCATTCTGTCTGGAGAGACCGGCTCCCTTCCGCAGAGGCAGCTGCTTCTTTCCATCCTGCTTGTCCGGGCATCAGAGACGTGAATGACAAGGTGGTGATTCAAGTTGGCACACATCTGCCTGGCATACGACGTCACAACCTAGTGATTCTCAGCACTATTTACAATAGCCAAGACATGGCAGCAACCTAAGCGTCCACCAATAGATGAGGATGAAGAAGATGTGGGAACATGTATGCACAACAGAATATCGCTCAGCCACAAAAAAGAATGAAATCTTGCCATTTCCAACAACATGGATGGGCCTAGAGGGTATTATGCTGACTGAAGTAAGTCAGACAGAGAAAGACAAATACCATATGATTCCATTTATATGTGGAATCTCAAACAAACAGAACAAAAATAGACTCATAGACATAGGACAGACGGTAGTTGCCATGGCAGGAGTGGGGGAGGGGGCTAAGTGAAATCCCTGAAGGGGGAACAATTAGTGAAGATGTTTGATATCTTGACCTGGGCAATGGTTACATGAATATATATATACATGTTAAAACTCATCAAATCAAAACAAAAAACTAAAAAATCAAAACAAAATAAAAGAAAAAACCAAAACCTAATGATTCTGCTCACTTAAGCTCGACAGGAGAATGGTAAATGTCTTTTCAGTCCCACTTAAATTTAAATGACAGAAAAATGATATTAAGAAATCTTGAGTCACAGAATGTAATTCTACTAAAAAGTTTGTGAAATGATCAAACTTTAAAAATGTATTTATATGTACATGCCCACACATATGTAATTGAATATAAATATATAAGTGTAATTATGTAGACGTAGGGTTTTAAGTGCAGTCTTTTCCCCCCAGTTTTCCCTTGGCTTCTCTCTCCCCCTCTTCTCCTGGGTTCACCCACATCAGCCCATGTCAACTCATGTTCATAGCATGGCTGCGTCCTTCCATGCAGTTCCTCGTGCTCGTATAATTGTACACTGACACACAGACATATATGCATAGACATCATTTCTGTCATTGTTTTATTTCTACAAAAATAGAATCCTATTACAAACATTTCTCTACATTGTGCTCTTCTTTCTCAATAAGAACTTAGGAAAATCCCCCCAGGTCAACCCCTATAGCTCTGACTCAGTCTCTAACAGTGTACAGTATTCCGGGACACAGAAGATACACCATTCCTTCAGCTGTTCCCCTCTGGATGGGCAAAACTTCCTGAAACTCTGTCCTACTCATTTTCTATAACTTTCCACTGGAAATCAGAACAAAGAATGCTTGGCCATATCTGAAATATATTTTCTTTAACGGAGAACAAGAAAAGTTCTCCCTTAAGCCCTAGCACACACCTATTTTCTACTCAGGACAGAGGGCAATGACGTTTCAAAGTGTGAGTTTTGTTATTACAGCTAGTTTGCATGTGAAAGGTGCCCTGTCTGTGAGTTGATGGCCATCTTCAGGATTAGCCCTGGGAAGGGCCGTCCCTTCTCAGCCAGTGAGGCCCCAGATGCCAAAACATCAGGATATAGAAAATAGAAAATTCAGTAAATGCAAATGCCTAGCACACCCAAGCAATGTTTGGGAAACAACAGGCACATTAATGAAGGAGATACAGCACATTTTGCTCCCTGCCCAGGGGCACAGCTCCAAAGACTCAGCCAGGTTGTTGCACAGGACCTTAGGCTCTAAATAGTGCATGAGAGTTCATTCCAGGGGTGAGGGGGAGCTTCTGGGCTGAGAGGCTGGCAGCTAAAATGACAACATCCAAGCCAGGCAGCTAAATCTGGGGCAAAAAGGATGTCCACAGCCACTGTTTGGTCTACACAGATTGTGGCCCTGTCTGGGGACATCCAGCTGGCCTCAATTCCCTTACCACTTTGGGCATTTGCTGCAGATCCTGGGTAGCATCCAGGCTGACAGAGCCCCTTCCTCAGGGTGCAGGGGGCTGCCACCACATAGCCCTTCGACCGACTTTCCTCCTTCACCGAAGAAGCTCTCCTGCAATCTGCCTCTCTCATGCCCACTGCCCTGCTCCTGGGAGGAAGATAGAGTTCTTTCTGCCATTTATGGGGAAGGATCTCCTTAGAATTTCACTGGAACTTTTCTGCTAGATATCCCCTACCCCCACACACAACGGAAAACAATTACCCTGTGTCATGTGCAGTGATTTCTGGTCATTTTTCCATGCATTTCCGAAGATAATGGTTAGTAGGGTTTCTTTTTCATATAAAAAGAAACAGTTATAGAGGAAGACATAGGTGAAACACGGCAAAAGAATTAAGGTGTTTGGGCTTTTTCTTTTCCTCCCCATCAACCTACTTCCTATTTCCTCCCTTTCTACTGGCTCTGACCCTCAGGTGTTGCTGAGTTTGAGTCGTTGAGGAAGTAAAAACTGAACTGAAGACTAACTGGTCCAATTCAGTTCAGTTAAACAAAGAACGTCCTGTGAGTCTATCCATACTAGAATTAAACAACATGGTGTCAGCCTCCCAAAAGTTTGCCATATAGTGAGGGAAACAAAATAAAATGAAACAAATGTGGTTATATATTGAGCATTGTTTATAACTGTGAAAGATCTGAGATTTGATCCTACTTGCAAACTAATTAGTGGGCATAACACAATTTCTTGGATGCTTGCAGAAGGTATGAGACTCCTGGGTCAGAGGCAAAGGTCTTTATGATCCCAGCACAGCAAGCAGCATGCATGCCTATATCTCTGCAGCTCTCTGTATTCCTCAAGCCCCACAAAGGTGAAGAAGAGGGGCCCAGGTGGATGCCAAAAAGAGGGAGTTTGTGGCACAGCTGAGGAAGTTCAAGCTTAGGAAACCCAGATTTTTATAGAGCACCAAAAGCAAACCTGCCCGACCTTTTGCCCCATTGGGAGACACTATTTCTATCATCCAAGGTGGGAGATGGACAAACATAATCTAGAAAAAAGATGATTAGTATTCTTCTCATACAACAAGTAGAGACATAAGAGACCTGTGTCCCCAGGAATATTTATGACTTGCCAGGGATATTTATATTACAAGTATTTATGGCTTGTCCTAAATGCATGATCTCATTAAGCATCAAACCACTCCCTGCATCACCCTTCCCGCCCTGCAGATCAGGAAATGAATGTATGCCTCAACTTCAGGCTCAACAACCAAACTAAAAAGTGACAAAAGAAATGGGACCCAGATTGGATTTCAATTTGATGACACCACAGGGTCTAGATGCAACACAGGTGGATAAAGACCATCTCATTCCTGGCACATGACTGAGAATGGTCAATGAGCAGATCCAGGGTGGGGATCCCACAGATCTGGAAGACAGGCATGACATGGAAAGATGGTGACTGCAAGACACCCTGCCTCTCTGCCACCCCCCCAGCATACCAGCACACTTGTGAAGATGCTACTCTTGCACAGCATAAATAATTATGTTGCTTTCTTAAGATATTCCATGCTGGCATGACAATGCAGCAACTAGATAGCTTGGACTATTGTTCTTTTTGAGTTCTTACCCCTGGAAGGACAGTGTTCTCAGTGCTGGTGATAAGTGACCACAATGAGAAAAAAATCCATTCTCAAGGAACTTGCCCATCTTCTTGTGGGAGGAGACAGGTATACAGGTGAGAGCTTTACCAAAGAAAGGGTAATATCACTCATGTCCCCAATACCACCCACCAAAATAATAGCTCAGGATGGTCCTGAGCAGGTTGTCAGTGGTTATACCCATCCACAGGTAGTGATGGAAGCCACAAAACAAATCTCAGCTGACCTAATGAACTAAACCTCATGGGCAACGATTTTCCTCCATGAAGGTCTCAGTCCCCATCAAGGCAGCAAAATGACTACCATATAACTGTGATATTTACCTGACTGTAGAAAAATACCTTGAAATTTACAGATTGAAGAATTGCAAACATAAGTAATTACAATGTTTAGCTGGTTCTCCATTCCAGAAATAATTTATTTCCAGCCCACCAGAGGCCAGCTTGGCATTGCCTTCCTTTGTATATTGAACATTTTCCATTCACAGTCCAATCTTCAAAAAGCCAAGTAATAATGTTTTAACTTTGGGTTTCCTTTTTAAAAATTTTTTTGTGGTTTCGATGTTTAACAAAGAATAATGGCATTGGCTATGATACCTTCCTAAATCTGGACAGGTTTATCTCATCTATCTAATCTGGGAAACAAGAGCTCATTTAATGAAGGTACTATTTTTATGTTTTGTATTAATGTGACCTAAGCTACATGCAATTAAGTTGTAAATTAACTAAACTTATAAAAATCACTTAAATCTTCTTCTCTTCTGACTCTTCCTCTAAAAAGAAAATTATGATTCTACCCAAGGGCAGTGAGGAGAGCATATACCTGATGCCCGACATCACAGGATAGTGCTGCCATTGGATGCCAGGGATATTTAGGTGCATGGACATACTGACAGGACCCTCCACCCCCTCATCACTCCTCTGTATCAAAAAGTAAAAATAAAATAAAAACTCCAGTGCTTCTCAATTATCAGGTGTGTGTGAACTGACATGCCTCATCCCATACCTGTGTCCTCGCCTCCATTCCACACCCAACCTCCACCCCAAGAACCCCACTAATAGTCCTGCTTCCACCGGAGGCTGAATTGTGTCCCCACCAAGATTCATGTGTTGAAGTCCTAAGCCCCAGGACCTCAGAATGTGCCTTGATTTGTAAATACAATCATTGCAGATGCTGTTGGTTGAGATAGGGTCATTTGCGGGGGTCCTTCATCCAATAGGACTGGGGAAATTTGGAGGCAGACCCTCACTCTGGGAAAGGCCACATGAAGATGGAGGCGGAGATCAGGGTGGTGTGGACAAGCCAAGAGCGCCAACAACTGCCAGCAATCCCCCCAGAAGCTGGGAAGGAGGCCTGGGGCAGCTTCTCCGTCACGGCCTCAAGAGGAACCAAGCCTGTAGACACCTCGGTCTCAGACTTGGCCTCCCAGACTGTGAGACAACACATTTCTTTGGTTTAAGCCACCTAGTTGGTAGTATTTGGCAGCCTAGAAAATACAGGTGCCATCTTTCCTCACTAAGGTCAATTGACAGGAAAATAAGTAATGTGTATTTCCATGGGCTCCTGCTGAGTCAGCTCAGCATTTACCTGATGCTGATAGAAAAACAGAATATTGCTGGCCTCTCCCTGCAAATAGTCCCCCAAGATTGTGGGCCCCAAGGCAAATGGAACTCCCTTGCCTATGTCTAAATATCGACCTATTATAAATCAAATTAACAAACTGTTAAATAAGACATAGTTTATCCTTTCTATCTTGATAATTATACTCTTATGATAACAAAATTAGAAAATACGTGAAGCTATGGTTTTTATATGGCCAAATGCCAGCAAAATGTAGCAGTGTTATTAGGCATAAATGTCAGCAGAATATAATAATTAATATTATTAGACAATACTTAATTTTATTAGTGTTCTGCTGTTGGGCCAGCATTTTAGGAGAGTAATAAAATTTAAATGTACATAATTGATTAAATGTTATATATTTAGTCCATGAAATTTCTTTTTTACTCTCAAATGTCATTATATTTTAAATTGTCAGATATTTTGCATTGTATTGATTGTAAGTCGAGGCAAAATAATTTTTGTAATAATTTCAATTTCAAAGAAAACCTTTGTTCTGCTCAGACTGCAGTGACTGAAATTATCAATAGCAGTTTTAAAACAATATTAAAATTTAAAGACAATGCATAGTTTTACATATTGTGTTCAAATAGAAAATATTACAAAATATTTCAATTTCATCCTATTGATTGCTATAACTTACATTGCTATCTTCACCATTTCTTAAAGCAATATGTAAGAATATATGAAAATAAGAATATATGAAAAAATCAATATCATGCTTCATATGTGTTACATCAAACCAAGATATAAACAAATCAGGCATAATAGCAAATGTTTACTGTTGCACACTATTTCTCAATGAAACTGTTGAAAACACCATGTTAATTTACTGATTCATGAGTACCACCAAAAACTACAAATTGGAGCACAAAGAGAAGCAGGAATATGGATGTTTGGAATGACTGGAATGTAATAATACACTATGCAAGAATACATTGTCACCATGATATCAAAGAGAAGGATGGACAAGTTCATTAATTTATTCCCTCTAAATGGGTCCAAGGTGTGTCCATCTCCAACAATAACAGCAGCAAGACCCACATAGGGTTGAGAGATAAATGACAGTGTGGTTGGGAGATACTTATATTTAAAAAAAGCACTTGTTGTTTATCTGAGATTCAAATTTAACTGGGTGTCCTGTATTTTTATTTGCCAGTAGGAGACCGACACCTCTTAGCATTCGGACTCAGGCCTTTTGTTCTGAGCACGCAAGAAAACGAGAGGGTGAGGAACTGTTGCCTGGGTACCTGAATGCTGTTAGTCGAACCACAGATGTTCTAATGCCATGGGGAGCCCTCGCTTGTGCCAACGGCTGGCTCCCTGGGACAGAGGTGTCCATCTATTCCTTAATGGGGACTCTCTGCCACCGCAAGGAACAATTGCTACACACACACTTCTTGCCAGCTCTCAGGAAGCTAACTCCATTCTTCTTTCATTTATTCCATTCATAAATATCAGTTGTGTACACACCAGGAGCTAAGCACTCCTCCAGGCGTGAAAGAGGTGAGGAGGTGGGAGAGAAGATGCTAGAAAATCAGTAAGAGGGGAGTCTACTGCCCAGCTGCAAAAAGCACATCCCTAACAGCAAGGTCATGAGTCACAAGAGGTGCCTGTGGAGGTCAGGGCCTTTCATTCGCCTCAGATGCAGATGGCTTTAATAATCAGAGAGAGGAAAACAGAGGAGGGTGAATGTCACATGTGAAGACAAATTAGGAAACAGTGTCAAGAGGTGAAACTCACATGTTCCAGAAGAAAAATTTCAAAAATCCTGTTTGAAGTTCTTACCCTTTTTTTCTGTCTTTAGTAATAGAAAATTGGTCTTTTTTTCCTTTGGAGAAATTGACCAAAATTATCCCATAAAGAAACTCACACTAGTCGAGGAGCCCTTTTAGTCCCTTGCAAGGAGTGGAAGCTCAAGCAGCCACATTTTTCTAGCATCAGATAATGCGCAAGACATACCCCTCCACATTTCCAGTTAGGGGTGCCCTGCAGAGCTCTTTCCTCAACCACACTGCAGATGGCACACTGGGCCGCTGGCTTTTAAGCTGGAAATGCAAACCACTTTGGGTGGTTCAAATAATCTCCAGGAGATAGTTTCCTGGAAGTTTTAAGTCCTGCTTCTCATATCACCTCCATCTAAATTGATGATATCTATGACTTTTTTGTCTAATTACACTAGTATTTTGTACCTATTTTTATTAAATGGTTCCATTACGCAACCCATTATGTGCTAGCTGCCTCATGTTCTTACCTAATGAGCCCGCTCTGCTGTTTCTCTTCTCTTTCACGGCTAGGACAGCATTCTTCAAGACTGGATTTGCCATGTTATCGAAGATTTTCACAGAAACCTTTATTTGACAAATGATTTCACTTAACACTTGGAGAGAAGAGATAATCAACCCAAATTCTACCCGAATTGTGTGTATCTCTGCTTAGAGAAGTACCCAGCCTGGGTCACAGGACAAGGAAAAACTGGAAGAAATTGAAAAGCAGGAAGTTAAGAGACAGCACTCCAGAGGAGAAAGTAGGGGGTAAAAAAAAATGTGTGAAGGGGAAAAGGACGGGAAGAGGCTGAAGAATTCTCCTTCGTGTCGCCAGTCATTAGAGATGCCACCATGGGCAGCCCCAGTGAAACCTCTACCCCACTACTGAATGGGAAAGTTCACAATGTAAAACAATATTCTCCAAATGTGTTAGGAAAATTCCCGTGGGTCCTAGTTAAAGGTAGAAATGAAATAAATGGACAGATACTTAGGAGAGCCCCCTTAGAAGACCTGCACTTCCTAACTATGGAGCCATGTAAATGAACTGTCTATTATGATGACGAGCATATTAACATTGCGTGGACCTTCTCCTAGTTCCCTCCCACCCCACAGTATTTGCTATATTTGAGTTTTAAACCACCATTTTTATTTTATTTCCTCCTGTCTGAAATTTGGTATTCATCTGGTCTATGGGGAACATATTCTGATATATTTGTGATATTATTCAGAAATTATAAAACGGAATTATATAGCAGCATGCAGCAGTTACTGTGCAATCAGAGATTACTAAACGCAAGGCAGAGAATGCAACTAGAAATGTTAACTCGCTGTACCTAGTATTGCAAAGAGAGGCTGAGTTTAGTGGAGCTTTTCTCACTGAAGGTGGTAGGCCAGTAATGATATGCCAAAATCACATTAATAGCAATTGCATTGCTAATTTCATTAGCATTTGCATTATCATTATGTATTAATTACTACAGTTAGGCCACCAAAGACTAATATCTAAATCTGACAGCACCAATTCCCCAGAGGCATTTTTGTGGTTGCTGAATGATTATTGTTCAACAGTTTGCTGCTTTTGACAAATACAAAGCAACATGGGCTTCCCAGTCTTGACAGGACCAGCTGCACAGATGTATTCAAACTAAACCAAGAATGCCTCCGAACACCTTAGAAGACTGAATGAAAGAATGAAGGAATGGATGATAGTGTCCCAAGCACAGACTGGTGCAGAGTTCCCTCTTGGCTCCAAGGAAAGGTTTTAATTCAAATGCAAAACAGCCTTCAAGGGAAGGGACATTTCCCAAGGCATTCTCTGATGACGTGTGTTACTTGAGAAAAAGTCAATGGCCAATTAAGTGTGGGAAACACTGGAATAAACAGAAACACGGATCCTACTACAGACCTTTTCAGAGCCTTCACTTTGTTACTGCATATTGTGATTCTGAGAGGGGGATCGAATTTGCTGCGTTTCCTGAAATCTACTTGATAAGCTTTTTTCTCACTGTATATCTCTCAGAATTATTAATCCTGAGAACCCACTTTTGAAAAAGCTGAATTAGCAGAATATAATTGTAGCCAAAATAGTGACCATTTCATAGAGGTAAACACCAAAGCATATAATACAAAATTTCTATTGTATTTAAGAGAAACTCATGGTCACTAGAGGCTCCATGTTTCCAGATAAACCTCCAGTCTACATTGTGAGAAGAATCTAGTTTCATTCCCAAGATCTCTGCACCTTATTCAGGTTTTATATTCTCCTGGATCCTTCTGGCCTTGAACCCCAGGTTCCACTGAACTAGGAGTGTAGGGATCATCTCCTCTCTAGTGCACATTATCTCCTTCCACCCCAGAATAACCCACCTATGGAATGCCATTCCTTTGCTAGATTTCCACAGAAACCAACCAGATAAATGAACGCTCACACACGGTCCCCTTGTGTTCAGTAGACTTGGCTAAATTCTGGGGAGGTGTTTGGAAATTACACTTCAGCAGTGTAATTACAAGCAACTTGAAACTGAGTACAGACACACCTATGCTTCCTTTTCTTAAAGCTCTGACATAAATTTACATACCATAAAATACACCTGTTTGAAGTACAACTGAATTGCTCTTAACAGATTTATAATGTTGAGACACACCTCTTTCTAACTCCTTTGATTAGTTCTGAGAGCTTGGGTTGCAGTCGGCCGCCAGGCTGCTGGCCTTCCCTCCCCTCCCTCCTCTCTATCTCTCTAACCTTCACATTCTTTTGCAACTCTTTGATGTTCTTGCTTGCAGCCAATCCCTTTTAATCCCACCTCGCAACTCCAGCTAGCATTCTAGGGTAACTTCCTAAATAAAAACAGATCTCTTCCAGAGAGACTCTCAGATGTCAGGGTTTAAAATTAAAAATAGATAAATAAAGTCTAAGGCACACTGCACCAATATGCACAGCCCTTATGCCATGCATTCTATTGGATCGCTTCCAGAAAGGCTGTGGGTCTTCCTTTAATATAGTGTCATCCTACCTGAAAACAGCAATAACTGTTTCTCTCTGCCTGCTATGCCTCAATGCATCCTTTTCACAGACTCATTTCCCTCAGATAAACTTTTCGTAAGACCCAGAAGGGAGCTTGGTTCAAACTCCCTCAAACATCACCTTAACCTCTACCCTAACAAGCCAGAAACAATGCGATCCCGTTATTCAGTCACAGGCAAATGATTCAATAGAGTAAATGAGTACAATGTTTCTGGTTGAAGGCTTCGCCTCCCAGCAACCATAGCCCAGGCTTTCTTAAACAAAGGAGAGAGGGAAAGGAAGAAACTAGAGGAGAAATGGTCATGGATTTCAGAGTGCAGCACCGTGCAGTTTGGACAGGCCGTGCCAGATATGGGCTGGGAACTCAAATCCCTAAAATACCCATGGAGGCTGTAGAAAGAATGGGGAGGACTTGCTCCTCATCCTTAGGGTGTTTCCAGGGGCAAAGGGTAAACAACTCAATTGCAAGATGTAACTTTGAGTTTGTTGTTCATGGCACACCTAGAATTCTTTCCAGAAAGGTAGCTCTACTCATTTTTAACCATTGGGTAATCATTGCAATAAAACCTCGCTGTACATATTTGCATTTGACCCATATGTTCCGTGTTTTCTATTTGTTCAATGCCTGTGTGTTCTTTGCTCTACCTTGAAGCTTTTGCTTAAGGAACTTCAGCTTTCTGTGTGTGTTTCATCACAAATCCTCATCCTTTAGATCTTGAGTAAACCTTCCTTCAACACTCAGATCAAATAGCTGGATGCTATCCACATGCTGTAATTTGACACTGAGAGGAAGCAAAGGATGGTGGGAAGGACTCCTGGTAAATCCGTATTGTACATTGCTGCCTCACATCTCAGCAAATGACATTAAGGTGAATAACTAAAACGTTTTTGGGAACCAAAGTCAACCAAGATAGGGTCTTGGAAAGATACCTGTGCATGCCCTGTTAGTGGCCCCTGTCTCCATCTCCTATCCCCACAGCGATCTGTAGTTAGATGGACAGGCAGGTGGTGGTTCAGAGTCTATGGATCTCACCACTGGACCACATTTCCTTCTTTGCAGCTACATGGCTAATTTGCAAATGGCCCTTTATATCTGCAAATTGGTTACTGGATCAATTGCTATCTGGGATGAAAGGCCTTTTCTTAAAAAAAAAAAAAAGTAATGCAAATCTATTGAGAACTGATGCTTTTGTAAAATACAATAAAAATTAAAGATAAGAGAATGGATAATATATCTGGATCTCAGGGCAATGTCATATTGCTATAAAACCTCCTAAGCACTTGGCATTTGATTTCTGTATTTATCTTAGTGCAGCCTGTCCAATGGAATGTGAGAGGAAGGAATGTACATAACTTGCAGGGCATGCCCTGAGAGGGAAAGGGCATGCTCCTCCTTGCTCCCCCATGCTCCCCTTCTGGTTGGCTAGAATGCAACTGGACTGTGAATTACATGGACCACGACTGACATGCTGGGAGGACAGAGAACCAAGACAGGAGAGTCCAGGCTCCAGGGGCTTCATGGCGCAAATTGCCAAACCAGCCCGACTTCTGCATTTCTGTCTGGTTCAGCAGACACTGGTCACAAGTGGCAAACCAGCATCTTCTATCAATATACCCACGCAGAGCCAAACTGCTCATTGGAGCATCTCCACACATGGGGATGTCTGAGCGCACAAAGAAGTATTACAAATACATCAAAGTCCACTTTGGCTCTGTGCCAACCATTTGGGTAATACACTTTTGAATTTCTGATTGGTTTGGTCCCTTAGTGAAACCAAGGCTAGAAATTGACTGCCTTTCTCTCCAGGGGGTGACAGGCCCATGTGTCCCCAGAACTCTGCCACCCATTGCACAAAGATACACCTTGGTCAAAAAACAGTATGTGACTATGGGATTATGATGGATTATTTCAGAGCCTTTCTCTGAAATGTAGAATGTTCAGTAATAAAATAACATAAAGGAACATATGTTTTTTTCAGGGGTTTGGAAGGAATTTGATAATTTATTTTTTGTATTGAATGTTAAGCAAGTTGACAGGAAACCAGTCCATTTGCAAATGTTCGGGCTCCCATCTGCACATCAAGCAATGACAGGATTAAAAAATATGTTGGGTTAGGGATAAACAATAAAACAAATTTAAAAGTATTTTATCTGTATTCTAGAATAGCAAGCTACTAAAAGAAACTGTCTTTTGAAAGAATTTTATTAAGTTGATAATAATATATTAATTCATCACTGATTGCTTTTTACCCCAATCTCTGTGTGTGTATTTATATGATATCTCATTTGTTTTAAGCCTAAAGTAGAGCTTTCTATGCATCTGAGCAGTCCAGGACAGAGCTACTGAAAGTGGGGTCTGCAACCAAGGTGGCCCAGGAATTGTTTGTAATCAGTCTGTGCTAAGGTAAGCACCAAGACTGGGAATCAAGTACTTACAGACATTTATAGCAATATTACTTTGCTGTAAGATACAAATGCATGATTTGCCTTCCAATAATTAAATGTTATCGTAAATTACAAAAAACATCAGTTCTAAACAGATGTGAAATTTTCAAAAAAAATGGCCCTTTACCCCAGATAGCACTTGATCTTGTAACCAATCTATGAACATAAAGGCCCACTTGCAAATTAGCCCTCAGCTTCATATATGCCTTAAATCACATACAAACGACACAAAAGCTTCTTAAGGACAGAGGCACATTGCATAAGTTAGTATCTGTAATGAAAACAAAACAAAATCTTATTCACAAACTCTTACCACTTGGCAATAGAGCAAGACTGCTATTAGTGTGCACATTTGCAAAGCATAGTTTTATAATGACATAAGAACTATGAAGTAATTTATTTTATAACATAAAACAGTTTGCATTTATGTGTGTGCATACCTCCATCATAGAAACAATAATAGTGCTCATGTCTTCTCTATGTTTTTTGTCAATCCTAAAACCAGTTCTTAGAATTTGCTCCAGGTGTTGGTAGCTACACCTCTGGAAAGAGCCTTTGTTACTACCTAAAGCATTTTGACCTATTTCTTCAGAAAAAACTGAAGTGAAAGCATACACTTCTTTCAAGTAGAAAGCTTTATTTTGCCCCTGGAGAAATGCAGCCTGGTTAAATGTCTGAACGAATTGTTATTATTATTTTATTGAGCAATAAACTAAAGTGTGATTGAGTCGCCAGTAACTCAGAGATATCGTTAAGCCTGGAATCACATGGTTGAATGACTGGCTGGCCCGAACCTGGGCGATTCCAATGATCCAGAAGGCAAATGAGCCCAGAGCGAGGAAGTCTCACACCAATGCAAACCCAATTAACATCAACAAATGCTGTTAAATTTATCGGTTGCCTGGCCTCTGAAAATGGTGGAACCAACCCTTTTCCTGTGCCTGCGGGGCAAATTCATTAGATGGAAAACAGCATCTTGTTAACCATGGCGTTGAATTCAGTAACGCACACAAGGGGGTCAGTGTCCTGGTCCTTGAGACACCTACAGATCACCCGCCTAGATGGAGGGACGGTGCTGACCTGCCTTTACAACACCAAGTTGCTGTCACACCAGAGGTGCTTCCTAAATAGTGACTTCTTTGAACTACCATACAGGACGGAAACTATAGATCCAATTGTCATTTCTTTGGTAAAATAATTTTGATAGATATGTAGAGAGCGAGAAGGAGAGGGAGAGATTGAGATTTTGCCTACAAGTTCTGTGAGACTCCCACTTTCTTGTTTTGATTTTTTAGATAAGAGGATAAGAGTGATTCATTTGTGCTGATTCGACTTCAGCCATATTCACAGCAAATATTATTATGCTCACAATCAGCAAATCTGTGGAACAAAGCAGAAGTCACTGGCCCCAAAACTCATCAAACTTACAAGTCTGACTTCTGTTCTATGTGCTCACACCAACTGGATGAACACTGCTAACCCTCCCCCCAACCCCCGAGGCTCTGGAATGATCCATCACTGTGCTGTTTGGTGATGGGGCGGAGCCACTTCTGAGATAATTCATGGCAAAGCTCAACAACACTCCCCTTGTGCAAAGTAGAGAGATGGACATTATAGGGGCCATGTCACAGAGGGCTTTTGTGTGAACAGACTACCCCCTGGGGTTAGAGAAGTATAGCCTGGAGAGTGATTTGGCTGGATAAGACCCAAAGAAAAAGTACGGAACAACCAAAAAACATGGATTATCAGAGACTGTTTTCGCACCCATATCTGATTCTGCATTTAAACCCTTCATGACCCATATAAGGATTCATGGTATTCTATTGAAAAAGTGTGCTGAAATCAATATGAAACACAGCAAAATGTTATCAGTGTCAGAAAAAGTGTCTCAAATACTTTTTCTCTTTCAAAGAAAATGTTATTTGTCAGTTAAGCTACTAATGCTAGATGTAATACACTATGGCAGTGGGAAATTTAAGAAATTGTGACTCATTCTTTGAGTCAGTGCTTATAATGTGTCTTGCATTGCTCAAAGCTCATGAGATAGAATTTCTTTGTGCTTTTGCTTATTTTTCATTTTTACTAGTGAATGGTACATGAAGAATATCTGGGAGGGTGATGAATTAGAGAAGGGAATGCTCCTAGAACAGCCCATTTGAGAGAAGGAAGTCACGAGAAATCTCTCCAAAAATGGTGTCTGAACTACCATAACTCCAAATGTCTTTTAATTTCTGTGTTTTTTACTTAGCCCACAGGAAAGATGGAAATTTACAGACGACTGCTGACCATGGATCTTTAGGTATAACAAAGATTGGTGTGTGATTAATATTCTGAAGAAAACTAGATTCTGGCCACCCTTAACATGCCAGGACAAGGGGCTTCTGGGATGCAAAGCAGGAACCATTAAGGAGCAGGGAAAAGGCAGGAATAGGGCTGAAAACATCATTCGAACCCAGAAGCAGTGAGGGGAGGGCAAGGGAGGAAGGGGGGACCGAAACTGTGGGATCCTGGAGGAAGTTCGGGTGTGGAATGAAGGACGTGGTGGGAGTATCTGTATATTACATTGCCCAGAGTTTATTGTATTCTCCACATACTCTCCTAGACTGCTGAACCTCTGTTCTACAGCATTTATTCTTTGTCAATGTAGATGTTACCCCCCAAGCCCACCCTCCCAAAAATGTGGAGTTTTACTGCTGAATTTTTCCACTTGCTCATTCCTGCTCTGGGCACCCTGATCCATAATTATTGTCAGCTGAGACAAAACAAGCTGTTCCACTACTTACTGATTTATGCAGTCTGCACAGCATCGATCCTAGAAGAATGGAGATTGGCTTTTCCAGGGAGAGCCTGGAGAAATGACTCTATGCTGGTGACCACTCCCCAGAGGAATCCCGAAGGGCTCTCAGCTGGGCAGGCAGGATCTGTGAGGGGCCAGAGGTCTCTGAATGCATTTGATAAGGTAGTGTCAAGATAAAGATGTCTTGATTCCTCCCCTCTTCTCTTCCTCTGGCCCACTAGAATTCACTTGGATGCTAGAAAATGGAGAAGAAAGACCAGGATCAGTTTCCCTTATTACCTGCCACCATCCCACCATCCGCTGCCATTTGGACACCGGAAGGCAAGGTGCAGTTCAGTCTTGAATATCTCATTCAGGATCACCAGCAGCCAGGGTCACAGGACAGGGTCAAAGGACAGGGTCACAGGACAAGCAGGGGGAGAAGGAACAAGGAGGGAGGGGTGCAGGGCTAAATCAAAAGGCTGCAGACACTCAAGGTTCAGAGCTCAACTCAATAAAGTGAACCTTCTCTTTCCAACTTGTTTCTCCTTGATCTGCCTTTGCGATTGTCCCCCAGACAAGAGGGAGCCTAGCTGGGGCCACTCTGCAAATTCATAAGGCAGGGGAGACACACAGCTGGGCATATGCATGATTATTACAGGAAGAGGCAAACATTAGAACTATTTAGCATCTCACAGTTCGAAGGGGCTATTGCCGAGACAATGGTGAGGAAGAGACAAATAGGGTGGGGAAAATTTTCTAATCTTAATAAAATCCGTTCTTTTCCAGTAAGTAAAGGATGGAGTGATTGTAGGCCTGACCCTTTAATATCATTAAACTGAAATGAGAGAGATCTGAATGAAATACTTGGAGAAAGAGTCTCTATAATGCTTCGCCAGTGTTATGCCATAATATATTCTGTTCGCAATATGCTGCTTCTGTACAAACAATGTTTTCTCAGCAGGCTGAGGCAAGTTCATAAGGTGCTCTTAACACTTATTCAAGTTCCCAGGCTTTCAGAACATGCTTAGAGGGATACGGTGGCTTTCCTGGTGCACAGCATACAGTGCAATGGGGAGGAAATGGGTAAATGAAAACAGTAAAGAACAATTTCCCTCAACCAGTTTCATTTTTCTTTCCACTGTCTAGGAACAGAGGAAGAAGTGAGCAAAGCAATGATTTACCTCCACCTAAAAAGGGAAAAGATTGTACATCTTCAGAATATACACCACTAAGGATAGTTTATTGTTTCCTTCTAAATGATTTTTTTTTTTAATTCTGGATGATGCTCTAAGTTTTTATTGTAAACAGATGGAACTTTTGAGGTGGGCAGATAAGCCATCTGAGTTTAAAAAGCGTAAGTCATTATTAACTGACTTTAGTTATCGAAGTCAGTTCCTTCAAATATCTGCAGGCCTATGAAACCCCAGAAAGGACACCGCTGTTTTCCTTTGCCCTTCCACCTCTCAGTCAGCTACAGTAACTGGTGTTTGAGAGTGACTTCATTTGCCGTTGCCCAAAGCTTACTACAACCAAATGGGGAATGGTTTCTCTTTCCTTATTCTGTTTAGTTTCGGTACTTCCGTGGAGAAGGTGGCCAGGAGGTGCAAAACAGCACAAGGAGATCCCAGCCGTCCCCCTGACTTTACTAACTTAATGTTTTTTACCAGCAGCTCTGTACTTCCACACATGATAAAACGTATCACTTACTTCTTTCACAAAGCTCAGTTGACATTATCATAGTAAAATATAATGGCTTAAGGTCAGTATTTTCGAATTATAAAAATGATTATTTTGGAAATTCTTTGTGGTATTATGTATAGTTCAAAAGCCAGGATCTAAAAATCTGGACTCCTTTGAGAAATGTAATAATCTAGCTTCAATTGTAAGTTTAAGCATTTAAAATTCCTTCAATCATTGTTTTAACTGACACACTGTCAGTCAGTTACTCACCTGGATCTTTCAAGAATATTTTAAAAACCACATACTACCGGAACACTTGCTATTGATCAAAACTAGATCTAGACAGAAGTTCCATAATAGGTGTGTACCTACATCTTAACTTACCTTCTTTTTTTTACTCTAAGAAACAAAAATGTTTTGCAAAACAGGACTGCTATTCCCATGCCCCCTCCCAGATAATCCATTAAAATAAAAATGATAATTTTATTAGCCTTGACTTTAACTGATTTTATGTAATCAGTGTTTTAAGTTGGTATGCAAATTCACTTCTCAATATATTTGAAGGATTAAAAGATCACTTTGATGTCTAATAAAAATAAAGTAGTTGTATTAGATTTAATAAACTTACTTTTCCTCCCTTTTTAAGTATTACTTTCCCTGTCTTCCATGTTATATTACATGCACTGCCTATATTCCCAACATTTTTAGAGTTTCAATGGCCTACTGTTAACATACGTATTTTTTTATCTGAAGAGAATTGAAACACATTTTAAGAGCTGAGAGTTCACATCATTCCTTCAGAAAACTCAGCCTACTTCAGTCACAATATCAGGTTGGATCACTGATTTAGGGGCCAAATTATTTGTAATCTTCTTTAGGATTTTTCATCTTTTTTCAGAAAACATTCTGCATCCTGAAGATTTTAACAGGAAAAGGGTATTGTATGATTATACTTCTAATAATTAAATAATTTTAAATCCAGAGAGATACTTTAGCTCAAACATATTATTTTGAGGACAAGCAAATTGAGCCCCAGCATGTATAATTCATTACGTGGCAAACAAAGCATGACGTTAAATGAAATGGTAATGAATTCACTGACATTATTCCTTCAGTAACATCAACAACAAAACTATATTTAAATAGGTTCAATGTTGGTCATATTGTTATTTGTAAATCCAGGAAAGCAAGTACAGCTAAGTAGAATTCTGAAAGCTAAACACACTACATTTTAGATTCTAAGACACAGATGCTCTAACTCTTCCAAAACCTGTTCTAATTGATGCCTACAGCAAGGGTGCTTAACATCTTTTTTTGTTCATTACAAATACATTTCATTGACATGGAAGTTATCATCAACCAGCTGGAGAGACCAAGAGTAGATACTTCTTTGCCATTCAAAAGAGAACATTCACAGTGACAGTGTGCCCATCAACTGTCCTTGAGTGATTTTGATTTTTATTCACTTTTTGTCTTTACAACTTCCACTTTGCCTTGTTTTAACTGGACACAGAGCTGGGTTAGCAGTGTGATTTTTTTCATCCATTCATTTGGTCATTCTAAACCTTTCACTGAGCATGTAATATACGGGAGGCATCATAAAGTGGCATAGATCTAGTTTTGATTAATAGCAAGTGTTCCGGTAGTATGTGGTTTTTAAAATATTCTTGAAAGATCCAGGTGAGTGACTGACAGTGTGTCAGTTAAAACAATGATTGAATAAAGTCAACATTATCATTGGTTGCATTAGCAGAAATAGTGGATCTAGAATGAGGTCATTGCTGGCTTGGATAGGCCAGGGTATCATTTTCAGCCAGACTCAAGTAGGCATGCACCTGAGGTGCAGTAGGAGGCAAGGAACAGAACTCACGGGCCTGTCGCATCAGAATGGGCTGGGGATGTGGAGCCCAGGGAGGAGACGGGGCCAGCTTTATCTTGGGGTTCCTGGATTGGATCAGTTAATGCCTCCCTTATTGTTCTGTAGTGTTTTGTTTCTCTGAGTTATTTGTGCTTTCTTACTTTGTAAGTATATGTAACTTTTCAAGTATATATAACTATGTTTATTTTACTCCTTCCCATGGATACACCATACTACGGTATCTACTAACAAGTTCTGTATGTTGAACACTTTTGGTATCATTTATCAATGGGAAGAAGTACTTTCTGCTTCTTTGCCTTTTAGCATTTGTGTTTCCTTCTTAAATACATATCAGATAAAAACATTTGAGATATCTCAAGCCCTGGACACAAAATATTTGCTTAATTTTTCTTCATTTGTTCAAATACCCAATAAATCATTGGTAATTTCTTTACTGCTCATTATGTGTTTAAACCAAAGAGAAAAGAAGAGTGTGGCCATATTGTGAAGTTTATATGGTGAAGAGGAAACTGGACTTTCAAAGTTTTGCTGAGAAAGGATCTGACCATCTATCACCATGAGAAATTTCCTTAACTTTCATAAAATTTGCCAAGCTTTCTTCACATCACTAGGATACAGTTCAAATTCTAACCAAGAAATCATTTGTTTTTGCCGCAGTGATTTTATCTTGACTTTTATTAAAAGCATGCAAATGTCTTCTAGTCCCTAAATTTCTTCCAGGCCAAACCAAAAAAGGGAGACATAGAGAAAGAAAAAAGCCCTTTCTTTGCCTCCTCTGGACAAAGAGTAACTTAAGAAATTCATCATCTACAAAGGACAGAAAAGGCAAATCGACAGAGGATACTGGGAGAGGGATAGGAGGCATCTTTACATTCAAAGAAGAGCATTTTGACATATTTCATCTAGTGGTGCCCAGGCCCAGGTGGAAAGTCTCCAGCATTCTCTTAATAAAATTTAACTTTGACAAAGTTTAATGTAACGAGTCATGTTTATTATCTCAGTAGAATTTTTTTAAGGCTAAACTAAATTAATAGCATCATGCATGATTTACAATAAAACCTTAATGAAACACTCAGAACTGTTTAAAAAGCTGCAGCAGGTTTTTAAGGAAATTGGTCGTCTGTATTTACTCTTTGAATTAAGTGTTAAAGGAAAACAGAATAATAATATATAAAACCTGGGTTTCCTGTAACAACAATAATTATGATAACTAACATCTGTATACGGCTTTACAGTTTGCAGTGTGCTTTCTCATACATTACCTCATTTAGAAGAGTGGAAGTGTTTAATGATCCCAGTCTTAAGCTGCATTTCATTAATAGTGTATGTGTATATACATATATATATACATGTATTAATAAGCACATTTAGAAGAGACTATCTTCATAAGCATTCTGCCCCAAGCCTGAACAAAAGGCTGATAGTGAGATGTTGAAATCCAATATCAACCCCGTAAATCAAATAAACATCAAATAAAATCTGTCAAACACTTCATAATGTTATGTGCGTGTCATCAAGCTCAAGGAGAATCCTGCTGTGTCACCCTAGAATGATAAAGAGCTCTAAGGTGTGAAAGCATGCTGTTAGAAGTTTCATTAAAGCCTTATTTACTAGTTCAGAATGAATTTACATTGATCTTTTAAACTATTGCTAACCACAAATGCATTAAACCTAAACAGTCTTCGTTTACTGAGAAATAAATGTGTCAGCAGAACCATGACTTTTGTCCAATGTTGTTCCGGCATTTAATTCACAAAGGCTCAGTGTTAAGCTTTTTATTGCTTGTTGTACTAAAGCATGTTCATTTAATTGCAAATATATTTCCTTCCTGCATCATTATCAAAATTGTTATCTTAAGGAAATATTGTTTTTAAATAATCTGCTGGAAAACCAGAGCCGTACCTGGGCTTATTTAGAATAATTGTTTCCTGCTAAAGATGAGTTAGCAATTATGAGGTAATATGGCTTAAACAATTTTAAAAGGAGGTGAGGATAAAAGGAATTCAACTGTGCTGACTCAAGTTATAAGAAGCTTCGGGAATTTTTGTGGAGTGGACATGCAGTCGCAGCAGATTTAATCAATACCTCACTGTTTACATTAAAAAAAAACTTTGTTAATGGTTCCAGCACCTAATCTAATAAATAAATAGATAAATAAATAAATAAATAATTGCAATGTATTTTGTAATTTTGTGAGATATAAATTATGTCAAAAATGACCTTAATTTTCCATCTTTGGAATGGAGACAAATGTCCCAAGCTTGACCTTGACCTTGACCTTTCCTTATATTAATTTGGGAGAAAGGACGTTCATTCTGGTTTTAAATTAAAACAAGACACATCAAGACATTTGATTAAAATAAGAAAAGAAAGGTCAATATGTGATCCAGATATTCCAGGATTCACATGCATTGTTTTTTATTCTCTGCAGTAGCTAAATGCAAGAGGCAAGGTGTTTCCATTTCAGTGGGTGAAAAATTGACAGCATTCCCAATTCTTCATTATATAAACCCACACTAAAGAGGTTGCGCCATATTATCCATTAATTGGAGTTTATAGAAAATTATGTTCACTAGGAGACTAATCCTTCATTTCAACAGTATTTTAATTCAAGAAAAGTGATTGTTTACTGAGGAGATGATTATGAGGATTATGAGAAATACTTTGAGGAGTGTTTATTATGTCTGGGATTAGTTACAATCCTAAAAATGAAGGAAGACATGTTTCTAGAAACTAAATCATTATAAGCCAAGCTTCCAATGAGAAGTGACCAAGAAAATTCAAGTTCACAGCTAAAAATTAATGTAATTGATAGGTTCTCTATTTCAAAAGAAGTGGGAAACCCTCCATGTACCTGTTTTGACATGGAATTATGTCCCAGTTTATTTCAGAGAGAAACAGTAAGAAGTGGCAAGGTGGGACCAGAAATGGGCAGTTCCCTGCAGCAGGCCAATGAGCAATTAGCTGGGACCTGCACATCAAGACTGGGGAGTGACACCGACAACATTCAGTGGTAAGAGCCTAAGGTAAGTAAACACTCATGGCCTACCTTGCTTCAGTCTGTCCCTTGCCCACCGTGGGGTACCAGGGGTGTTGTCGAGGCACGGATGGTACCCACCCCAAACGTCAATAATCCATCCACAACCCAGACTGCCGAGCAGCCTGGAGGGCAACAGACTTGTCGCGGTTATTTTCTGCGTCTCTCCAGCGGAACTATCAGAGCCCAGGGCTCCAGCGATGTGATGGAAATGGGCAGCTATTAAGTAGCTGGGGAATGGGTAATACGGGAAAGAGGCTTCCGTTTTCGGAAGTTTGCTGAGCGTCTGAAACCTGGTTTCCAGAGAATGAAGGTGTTACCTTGGCATGTAAGACATCCTTCCAGGTCTGCCCGCACGAATCTCTCATTATGTTCTCCTCTTGCAGCAATTTCTCTTTGTTGTCACCCTCCTCTCACAGCGTTATAAATATTGCAATTCTTGAGCACTTGTGTGCCCTTCCACCAGCTTCAGAATGCCTCTTTCTCTGCTTGCTCACCTCCACACACCTCCCACCACTTTCTTTTTGACCAGACACTACCTGTGGTTTTCTCGTAGTTTCCACCATCCATTTAGGTACTCCAAAGGGTTGGATGATTGTCTTAAATGCCTTCTTGAAATCAAGACCAAATTCCTTTCTGAGGTCAAAGCTCAGCTTTCTTCTTACCCACGGTGACCCGCTCTTGAGCAATCTTCTGTCCTCCATAAAAGCATACCGCATGCGCTAAAGTGGACCCCACAGTAATAACCCTTGCTGCTCCTCAGCTGCAGAAATGCATAGCTAGGATTTACCTTCTCTTTTAGTCTTACCTTAGCCTCCACACAACGCTAAGTGAATGCACTTGTCAAGATTTCATTCTCTGAAAATCCAGACAAACAATATCAGTAGCACCGGTACCTAACTCTCTTTTAAAAAAATGTATGTTCAACAAAAATTTAGGGCGGTCTGGAGATGGAAAACATCTGAGGACTTCCAAAGGACTAATTAGAGGACCTGAAACACAGCATACATTCTTTTTATGAATGACAACACAGAGGTTTATATTCAAGTTCCTGCCTTGATATCCACACAGATGTCTCAGCCTGGTACGCGGCAGAGCAAATCAGGCTGACAAACGTGTTTTATTTAGCTCACTCCAGTTTGTTGGTTTTTTAGGTTGATTTGGTTGCCAAGACATAAAAATCCGATGACTTGTCAACAGGAACCACATTCCCATGTAACCACTGGGCAGTCATTATACTCTTCAGAGACAACATGTGTTTGCCAGGGTTTCTGGAGCCAGGTCACTTCTTTCGAATACATAAGCTGTGCAACCCAGATGAATAAACTTTTTAAAAATCAAGACAATTTTGATGAATAAAAAAAAATCAAGTAAATTTGTACTCATGTTTTAGTGTTTTAATGTTTTAATATTTCAACGTGCTTTCGTGCATACCCTCTTTGTATCCTCATTCCAACCACAACCCAGTCCAATGACTATGCCTGTTTGCTTTTGCTAATGATGAAGCAGGTTGGGGCTTTTGCATACCTGGCATCTGAGAGAAACCATGAGCATCCATCAAGGGCATTAAGTGTTAAACGCACTCTCACATTATGAGTCAAGGCCCATAGGCTTGTGGACCAACCTCACTGCTGACCCCAAAACAGTGTCCTCATCCTGAAGATTTTGAAGTGAGGTTAAGCAGAAGTAATCACCAGTTGCATTACCTTCAAATATTTACAAGTCTCTAATTTATGTATATGTTTTACGTGTTGCTCAATTCATCTAATTGATATGAGTCTCATTTTTATGAGTTCAGGATATTTGAACTCACGGGCTTTTTATTCATATAGGTATACACATTCACATCTATGTCTACATACATATATGTACATATGCATGTGTATATATTTTTCCAGATATAACCTTATCCAGCCTTTTCAGATATCAGTACTAACAGTTTCAAGAATACTTGAGCAATAGGATGGAACAGATTCCTCCAGAATAAGCCAAAAAAGAAAATGAGTAATAATAAGACCAAGATGGTACATCTGATAGTCTCATTTCTGGAGCTTCTATAAAGAATAAACCATTCATTAATGAGTATAAACCAGATTGTCACTTTCAGTCATTCCCATCTTCAACTCGTTGTTTTACTTTTGCTCTCAGTATGTCTTATTTCCACGTGATGTCCTCTTACCCCACAGCAGCAGTCACTGGGAAGGCATGTTCTTTGGTAAAACAAGGTCAGTAATATTGCCATGTTCAACTGCACTATCATTTTCACAGGTCCATGTTGAAATGAAATCAATTATGAGAACAAATAACCCTGTTTTATCACTAATGAATGGATTTAGCATTGTTTTTCATATTCCCACCACTTAAAATGGAAGAAACAGAGCAAATGTGGTACAGAGAAAGCTCAAATCATCCATGCTAATGGTGGAAATACTTAAGTATCATCTGTATGCAGCTAATATAAACCAAAGTGGTTTATTACCACTGTTTTGTGATTTATGACTCACATTATGACTTTATTTTGAAATGGTTGCATGAAATATTAATGTGTGGTTAAAGAACACACAAAAGAAGCAGGGATCATGTTTTATCAGATGTAAGGCCACTCAGTGATTTACCCCTCATGATACACTGAACTCAAGTCTTAGACTCCTATTTGCTCTTGTATTATAATCAGCCCCTCATATTCAAACTTCCCAAGGTGAGGCAGCCCTACTTTTGTGCCTAGATTACAGGTTGTGTGCTGTTAATTTTTAAAGGGATGGAGTAGTTTATAACAAATGTGAATAATTTATAGCAAATCTTCTCAGCATTGATTAGTGTTCTTTGGAAATAGAATGTCTTCTTGATATGCATCATTCCTTTAATGCCTTATGAAAAGTCAGAAGACCTGTTACTGTACTGCTTAATGGACAGATCAACTTTAATTTTCACTCATATATAATATGAAAGATAAGTACCTATGTTTTTCCCTGTTTGGAATTTGTCAGGCATTAACACTAAACATTAGCTCAAAGTAATCTAAAGAGAAGTTAACAGTGGGATGGAATTACTTTCCTTTGGAGTTTATACATTTGATCAGGTTTCTCTAGACATTGGAGTGGATGGTTTCTTTAGGGCTTCACTGGCCTGTATTTTAGGCCATTCCACACCCCGCTCTGCAAGGCTCCTCCCTGGGAATGTAAGTCAGAGCAACAACTTTACTGCTCAGGAAATTCCTTTAGGCAGGGTTCCTTATGTCATTTTAATTTGTTCAACTGTACCTGATTCATCAAAAAATGAGTAACTTTTTGAATCCTCATAAAAGTTGATAGGTATTATTTCTATTGTACTGCAGTCACCAATGATGATTTTATCCTGCTTTATATCATACATTTCTAAGTGTCAAACTGATGTTAATAAAAAAATAATACTAATAAAAATAATAATAATAACTGACACTGTACTATGTGTGTGATGTATGCTTTCCAAGAGCTTTACATATATTAACTCATTTTATTCTCTCAATAACCTGTAAAATAAATACTGTTCTAGTGCCTATATTATACAAAGAGGAAAACTGAGGCAGAATCAGTAAGTAACTTGCCCTAGTGATGTCACCAATATTGGAGTTGAAATTAGGAACTTAGAGGGTTTGACTTCGGGATCTGTGTTCTTACCAATGAACCTTAGTTCATTACACTAAGTTCTATTGTCCTTTGCTCAAAAACACTTGGCTTCAAAGCCTTTTGTAAAAAAAACAAAAAAACAGAAAAATTAAAAGCTTGAATGATTTCGGCTTTAAGAATAAAAACCTAACTTTATGAAGGACCAATGTTAAGAGTAATGCTCAAATGATGGGAAGTAAAAACATAAAGGACTGAATTTGCTCTTGAGATTCCTCAACATGCCCTTGAATATCTATAGTCATCCAAAAGGTAACATGCTCCCTCTCAAGTCCTCCAGGGGTAGTAAAATATACAGCAAAGAGCACTTGGTCAGTGAATCCAAGCTGAACCACTTCACACCTGGGCAATGCTGGGAGTATTAATGAACCTCTCTGAGCCAAGATTTCCATTTCCAAACTGAGATAACAATACCCACAGCTGTAATGATTAGAGATAATGTAAAGTGTCTGGCATACAGTAGGCACTCCATATGATTTATCACATCTGTGTTCATTGTTTTTGTTCTACTAATGGTTGTCCTTTTAGCAAGCATAGCCTCAGAACGAGTCAACACAGGAATGCAGAAAAATCAGTCCTTTAATAATGTTAACCTGTAGGATCTTTAATTACCCTTCCCCTTGCTTATGCTATTCAAACTTATATTGGAATCACTGAGTTAAACTCACACGCATGCTTGACTTCCACCAGCCATTGAGAAAACCAGGCAAGACACACTGCAAACACAGAGGGGAGTGTATGATCTTCTACATGAACACACCTCTGCTCGGGGATGGTCATTTGGGAAGACTCCTCACTCTCATCCCTGTGGTTCAAATGGTAAATACACTTCCCCTGGTATTCCATGTCTGTTAATGACCAATCCTTTCCCAGCAAGGTAAGGGCTTGAGAGATAAACAGAACAAAAAGCAAAGAGGAAAGAACATCAGAATCCTTATGCTTTGGGGGGAAAAAGACAGATGGAAATGGAGAGGGAGAAGAAGAAAGGAGAGAGAGGCAGAAAAAGTTTCTTCCTGAGAGAAAGCAAATCAACAGTAGGCATTTCTGCAGAAGTAATTGTGGTGGAAATAGAATGGAAACCAAGCTGAGGCCATTTAGTATTTTGTGCAACCAGTGATAGAATGTGGCATGAATAATGGAAAGGTCTGCCACAAACACTGAATTTCCCCAAAAATGATAAAGGGCAATTCCGAGGACACAAACCATTTCTCTCTCTCCCTCCTTTTTTTTTTTTTGTAGTGAAATAGCATATTCCATTTTAAGGGCTGTTCAGGTTTGTAACTTGGTTGCCATAACACAAGAGCCTGAGGTCTAAAGTTCCTCCCTACTTCACCAAAAGTAGGTGAAAATATAGCCTTTTATCCATCTTCAGGCACCATTCTCCAAGGAAAAAATTTTAAAGTTGCCTCCATATCTTAAGATGTATGCATGAGATGAGAAATGGCCTGCTTAGAGCAATTATCAAAATCCTGCTTAATTTTTTTTTTTTTAGCACCCATTTCTTTTGACCCTCCTGTGTTACAGGACTGTGAAAACTTTTTTAAACTTCTGTTGCCTTCTTTGTCTCACCTTTCTTTCCCAGTTTTAATTCTCCCATAAGAGCAGCTCAGAACCCCTGGTCTACGCAGTATAGACTCCCTGCAGCTCCCGGCTCAGAGACCCAATTGCCAGACCCAACTGTCAATAAGTGCCATTAAAGTAGGTCTACATAAATAAATATTCACGTATGCTCTATAATGGAAATTTCTAAAGCCAAGAAAACTACTTCATATGGACTGCCACACCAATTAGGGAAAAGCTCCTTTTAAACCTAATCACTAATATATCATCTCAAATATTATCCCCCAGAGACATTTCACAGTTTCTGGTTCTAATGCTATTGACCAGTTGGCCAGTAGACCATTAAGTATTAAATCCACACATTAACAGGCAGAAGTTGGCAAAGGTATACAATATACCTGGGCTTACCACGGGAAGGTTTAGACTATCACTTTTTCACTATTAAAAACAAACAAACAAACAAAAAGATTTTGTAGAAAGGAAAAGTTCCCAGGGTACCTGGAACATCATGCATTTCTGACTCAGCAAGGAGTTAGCAGTTCCAGATTCAACAAAAATTTTCTCACCTGCATAGGAAGCTGGAAAGGAGAAAAGGAATTTACATTATAACGCAGGTCATTCTACTCCCCTGATAAGAAAACAAGACCTAGAACAAAAACAGTTTCTAAGCCTTATTTGACGATAAAGAAATGTCATCCTCACAAGTTTCCTTTTTAGAGGTAACTGGGTCCTGTCTTCCCACCAAAATTTCCTCTAAAAGAAAATTACCAAAGACTCTTCATTCTGTAAATAAAAAGTAAGTCCCATTCAACAAATATTTTTGGAAGGCCTACCACGTACTAAGCACCATGTCAAACCTCAGGGATCCAGCCACGAACGTCAGATGGTCCTTGATCTCATGGAGTTTACAAACTAGTAGGGGAGGGAGAATCATTTTAAAAATCATTTGCCATACATTTAAGTTTTATGCACTCTTATACATACATGGGATACATTTCATATTTTTTAAATGAAGAAGATAATGAAGCCTCAAATAAATAGATTTTACAGCAAGAATTGCAAAAATGAGAACTTACGAGAGCAGGAGTTCTGGAGCCTGTAGGAGGACGTGATCATTCGGCCACACAAATATGCTGAGGGAGCTGGAATGCACCTGCTTCTCCCAGCTGAGCCATGGGCATTTGATAAGCAGTCTTTGCTAAACAACAGCTGTCATATTTGTCCAACCTAAGGAGTGATTTTCATGGTGGAAATCTTAGTTCCGAAAGAGGAATAGCAGCAAACTCATGGGTGAAATGGTTTTGAAGAGGCAGAGTTTTCAGAGATGATGCTCTCTCATAACTAATCAGATGCTTTCCCCAAAATATAACTCAGTGCCTCAATCTACCTCCTGCTGAACGACCATCCCCACCATCAATGCTTGAGTATATGAAAATATGTGGAGCTCACTTTCAAAAATTATGCCAGTATTGAGGTAATAAAAAAAGAACACGTAAAACACCAGAAAAGCAGAAGAAACCTAAATGAACAAAGTGCCTAGCACTGAAGTTCTCAAAAGCATGGGAATCTGATCAAAAAAACCAATCACTCAAACCAGCATGAGCAGGCAGCTCATTAGGATTCCAAGAAGACAGAAAGACAAAATCACGATCCCTGGCCTCTGACAATGCTACTAGAGGGACAAAAGGTAAGCAGCTCTGTTTGTGGTTTTAAAAATGCCATTTCTTGGGCAAGAGTCATCACAGAAAGGCACTGCTTATGTCAGTAAATTGTAAATTTCAGGCCCAGAGCCCAAGATCTGCTTAGAACTCAGAAAACTTTCACCATTGACTAGTGCTAAGTTGAGGGGCTGCCATGGAAGACCCTCTGTGATATGTGCTGTTTCTTGCTTCTTCTGCCCCTAGCTATTCCATGTCTACGTAAATTCTTTGTAACTTTGTAACTCCTTTGTCACTACTATTCAATTCACTTTCAAATGAGTGAAGTGTACCTAGGCACCAAGATTGCCACTTTACCAAGTATCATGGAAAGGGTTCACAACCAGCCACTTTAAAGTAATTGGCGTCATAATGTGCAGAAAAATTACTTTTCTAATGGTTGCCTGGAAGATTTATATCCCTAAAATGTAATTAAAAAGTAGATTTAGAAATATGCTCAGCAACCAAAAAGATTAAATATTAATGTGGAGTGTAATTAATAAATTATACATTTCTTGATTACTAATGGCTTATTGACTGTAAAAGCCTAACATTATGGAATATTAGGGCAAACAAAGGCTTTTGGGGAATATTGTTCAGCTTCAAGAATGGAGCTGCTGCTCTTGAATTTTCAGAAGAAAACCTGATTTCGCATATAAAATAAAAATTTACCTAATTGTTTCCATTATCATTTTTCATTCATCCTGTATGTTACAAAGTCTGCCATTCTTTATAAGATGGAATCTTTGAAGCTTCCTGAACCATTTTTCATTACATTAAGGCAATTTCTACTGCTTGTCCCATAGGGCTCCCCATTAAAGTGAAGCTTCAAATTTACAAGTATTTCTGACCTCTTTATGAAACTGCAATATGGAATGCCATTGCAAATGACAGCAGTGAAGATAAGCACCTGAAATGAGCTAGGTGTGTGATGGGCAATATTTGCAGGGCACCTCAAACTGCAGAGTAGTATAAAACCATGAACAGAAATAATGGGCTTTCCAGTGGCTTCAACAGGTACTTCTATTCCATAGTCCAATCATCCCATGCTACTTTAAAATTTTTCCAAGACATTCATCAGAATCTTAAAATGCAAGAGTTGCAGTGTCTTGGAGGTTATCTGGTCTACCAGCTTCATTTTTGCATTTCAATTTGGAATTCTTTTATCCTTGGCAGTAATATGACATATATATGATTTGAAGGTCGTCGATGGCAGAATAGCAAAAAAACTTTGATCACCCCACGATATCAGAATAAAGTTTTTTTCTCTTTGTTTCATGTAATAACTGAGGAACTAAAATGGCCAGGTTTGTTAAGTATCTTAACTTACAAATCTTTTCATGTTTAAGCACTTTTCTAAGAAATTTCATTGAAGTACACACAGAAGCAAGGTATGTCCAAACCACTAGAACCAAGCCTCAGACACCTCTTCAGGATTCCCACCCAACTCAACTCCCATGACTCCTTCATCTAAACAGTTAATTCCTTAAGACAAAAAAAATATCTTCCAATAGAGAAAACTTAGCAGAGAAAGATTTGACCAAGGGTGTAGATTTCAGTCTCATTTTATTCTTCTGAAATTAGACATCTTACTCCTCAGAAACAAGAACAACTCTCAAGGCAGCAATGAAAGAAGGACCTTGGTAGGAACAGTATCTGAGCAACCTTGCTTAATAAGTTTTGCTCAGGAAATTTCCCAGAGAGTATCTGGTGAGTGCTGAGGAAAAAGCTAATCTGATTCCTTAACTGGAGTGCTTCCTGGGTCAGAGTTCAGTGAGGAGGAGGCCTCCCCTCGCATGCTCCCAGATGTCCAGGAGCTCTCATCTCATGGTTAGTGTTTCTACTTCAGGTATGCCATCTCTAGCTACCCACGGCCTTCATAGCACACATCATAATTATATTTTTTGTCTATTTGTCTAATCATCTATTATACCTATTTATTTATGTTATATACATTTTTGCCTATCAATATATTTATTTTACCTATTTATCTGTTTCATGCTTTTTTAATGTAGATTCTAAGCTTTCTGAGGGCAAATACTTCCTTTACTCCTTTAACACCAGAGTCTAGCACTATACCATAAGACTGAATGTTCCATAAATATAAGCTGAAAAATAAGATTACCCATAAGGATAGAAAGTTCCAGAAAAACCTCCAAACTGGCTCTTACCCCTCTTGGCCTTGGCATTATAAGCACTGTTCTTCCATTTCAATGCTGGAGTCTCCTCCATTATCTCTACGCAGCCAAAACGTGAGGAAGAAGGAGGAGGTCCTCCATCATGAGAAGGGTGCCCACCACCCACGTGGAAAATTCTGTTAGGATGAGAATGGTGATAAAATGCTCCAGAACAGTACTTCATCTTTAAAGCCAAGAGGTTCAGTTGCAAAGCATCTCACGTGAGTCAAATCAAAGTGACTTCTAGAGAGCATGGTGTCTCTCCAGTGACAATGAGGAGAAGACAGTCAACTACAGCTCTGAACAAGAAGCAAAATCAAAGGGGAAAAATAAATAGGCAAGATTTTCCAAGTTCTCTTAGAAATTCAGACATTTAACAGACACATGATTCTGTTAACTTCACATGAATTTAGTTCATAAATTTTAGTTTATAGAATTCTTCTTGCCTGCTTATGAAAAATGTCCTCACAAATGTCACTGTAGGATTCTCTGGTGGAATTTTTTTAGATTCCAGCATAAGCCCAAAAATGTTGGCTGCATTTGTTGACCAAAAAAAAAACTAACATTTTGAGAACATGACATTACTTCCCTTGTTGAATGGAGTTACATCTGTACTCCATGCCCTCTAAACTCTCATTCTGTTCCATCTCTGCTCACTGTTAGTTCAATGGCTGATGATTACAGAAACACTCTCATGGACAAATTATATGGACAAATTAACATGGACTCAGAGACTCCAAAATACAACCTCACTAGCCTTGCTTCAATATAAATTAAATCACTGGAAGTTATTTTTTAAATTTTACAAATAATAATATCCTCAGCAAACCTTCATGATGCTCTATTTCTTCAAGCTAACAGTGTTGTCACTGACAACACTACCTATAAAACAAAAAATTTTCTTAATTGCTTAACAAATAATCAGTGGCTTAGAAATTTTGTGAAATTTCTAATTTTCTAGATGAGGAAATCAAGTCCTCATGGGGTTAAGTGACTTGCTATAAGAGTCACCTGTTAAAATGAATGCCTTACCTAAATGGTACTCCTGTTGAAGCCATGACTGTATTTTATAAAACTGTACTCATCATGGCAGAAGTGGACCTGATCAAGATATTGAAGATCATTTTTGCCTAATATTAACAGCTGTGTTTAATTCATGGGGCAAGATAACTCATTTCTTTTGTGTTCGGTGTATTTTTGCATCCTCCTTCCAAGATAGCAGTGAAATGCTGGGTTCAATCTTGCTTCAGAAAAAGTTCTTTAAAATGAGTTATAAAGAAAGGAAAATATATAGAAAAACATGTTATAATTTTAAATAAAAAAAGACAAAGACTTGTATTGACATTGAGTAAATTACACATACATCGAAGGTCTGAGGGAAAACATGAAGAGATTTACTCTGTCAGAGTGTAGATTTTTTGAATTTCTACCAGTATATTACTTATTAAAAAGAAAATTAAAATTTAAAATTTAATGTAATCAAGTACATACTCTAATTCAACAAATGGAGGTTGACTATTCTGGATAGAGATTCCAAATATTTCAGCAAGTGGTATCTGAAAATACAAAGTCTTTCCTAGGACAAAATTGTGTAGTCTTTTATAAAATATGCTGTGGTTATCTGATTTGACTTTCCTTTGAAGTTTCTGTTGGTAATATGAACATTTTGGATCTTCATTATGCACATCACTGATCCCTTATGACAATTTCAAGATCCAGAGATTTCTGGAAACTGAAGTTTTTGTGCTAACTCCTTAGGGGCATAACTTGTTCTTAGGTGACATGTGGCTATGCATACATGTCTTGCCAATAGGTTTTGGCTCTGGGCAAGTTCACTATGGATTCAAGGGGATCAAAAAATGACAATGGAATGTTTTTGGGTGAAAGGATTTATACCCAACTTTATTCCCACAGTGGCAGGTCAGGCACTAGAACCCCATCCACTCAGAGCAAGTCTGCATGCAGCAAGCCAGTCTCTGCCTCTGGGCCTCTCTGCCTCAACAGCCATCTCAGTCTCTGTCCTCGGCACTGCCACCACTCCAGTCTCTGCTCTTCTGCAGCCTTGCAGCCATGCAGCCACGCCACTGTGTCGCCCAGAGCACTGGGCGGAGCTCTTTATGTAGAGTCAACAGCCACGTATTGCCCACACCTGTGTAGTGACCTACCCAACCAGAGCCAGAGGAGAATCTTGGCCATAGGAACCTTCACTTTATCCACAGCATAGTTCTTCTGCCACCAATGGGAACACTGGTATGTTTGATTCAGGACATATTCACAGTTCAGATTATGGAATGTGCTACAAATTCTGTTCAGGCTGTTATAGAATGTGTGGTACGCATATTAAATTACTTTCCAAAATTCGAAATCTTCCAGACTTCAGGACATATCTGGCTCAAGGGTTCAAGAGATGGCTTGCGAACCTGCGCTCTGTCTTATTTTCCCATCTAATGTTACACCACTCTGGCAGCACCAAAAGTCTTTGCTGTGCTATCCTCCATGATCACAAATCACACATAGCCCGAGTTTGGCCAGCCCTCAGTATTAATCACCTGACAATTTATTTAAAAAGTCAGCAAAGGAAAGTCATTCTTCATGGTTATCAATGACCTGTCAGAAATCCAGAGATGCTCCACACTTAACAAAAGTGGTGACAAGAGAAATCTTATTTTTACCACTTTGAATACTCATCTGACTGATATACCCTGGAAGCGCTCAACAATATATGACACTGATAACTTTAAAACGTTCCCTGTTTTAAGGTAAGTTTCTGTGATCTGGTTTTGAAATAAAATTATTTTCCAATAATTCAAGCACCAAAATATCAAATAGCCTAAGTTTTTAGACTTAGGCTGAGGTGCTCTAGAAGAGAAAAAGCAAAAACATTAGGCTTGTCATATTTCAACTTTAAACAATGTTTTTTATGACATACAGCATCAGGAAAAAAGAAGATGTCATTATATTTTCAAATCCCTGTGGATTTATGCATGTGTGCTACACACAGGCAACTTACTATTCAGGATGATTTTTACTTGAAATAAGCAGTGTTTTCTGCTGTTTAATAACAGAAACTTATTCCACTTCTTCCTGTGTAAATTCATCAAATTTACAAAATGAATAGGCATGACAAACACAGACACTGAACCGTCAATGAGTAAAGTACTCTCTGGATAAGTCACACAGTTTGGGTAACATATTAACTCTTTGGAAGCTTCTCAGGGGCCATTTAGCATATTTAAATAATAAGGAAATCAACATTAATTAATATTTTCTCTGTGCCCACAGGGTACTTGACACCATCTGTTGGACTCAGTGGGAAACAGTCATTAACTGTCCCTGTTCTCAAAGGGCATTTTCCAAACAGACGATAACACCAATTGCGCTCTTGTACCAAACCGCAGAAAGCAAACAGAAAAATGTAGTTTCAGCCAATTAAAAGACTGTTTTTAATGGATACTTGACTTCAGCTGGCTTAAATCTTTGTCTCTAAGGTGGTGGAGGAAGGATCAGGCAAATAAAGGGGTAAGACGTTGAAATGCTGACAAAGAAGGAAGAAAGTAGGCAATTGCTGAGTAGACACATCGTATTCCTTACTCCAAACAGCCAGAGAACAGCGCCTGCATTCACTCGCTCATTCATTCAACTCCCCATTCCGAGAGCTTGCTCTGTGCCCCACATTGTCCTGGTTCTGGCAACAAAAGAGTGAATCATGTGGCCCCTGCCCTCAAATATTCAGTGGGGACTATTGTGACCCCTATGTCATTGGGTTATTGTGAAGATTAGTGAGTTAAAATGCATGATGCAGCTTGAATAATGCCTGGCACAAATGCTACGTGGTGCATATGCTATAATATTTTGGGAAATGGGCACATAAACACATATTTTCAGTGCAGTAAGGGAGATAGAGGATGCTATGGAGCTGCATGGGGAGGGAGTGGAGAGGAGCAGGGAGGGTCCAGAATCTGGCCCAGGTATCTATGCAATATCCAGAGGGAGGGCTGCCCCCTGCCTCTGTTCCTGCCCCCAGCCGCCTGCCCTGGCCTGGGGTCATATGTACCAGAATTAAGAGACATCTTCTCTTCTCTCAGCAAGCTCTGCACCCTCCCTGAGGGAACTTCCCAGGCTTTAAACAAGGGGTGGAACTGATGAGGTCCATTATTTTTGAACAACCGTTTGGGATGGCTGACTCTCATCAGGCGCTCTGTTGGTGCAGCTACTGTGTCAGGGCTCTGCGTGCGACATTTTCTTGTCCCTTTTCACAACTGCATCATGGACTGGAAGGAAGAGGCACCTCCTCGGCAGGCTCTGTCTCCACCTAGAAAACCTAGTGCTCTGCCCTTCAGCGGGGACTCTGGGAATGCCTGGTGCCCAGGTATCCAAGTATGAACCACCTGGGGGCCAGGTATCTTCAATAAGGAGGGGGAAATAGGAGCCCAGCTCCTTTTTCACAGAGTGCTAAATAAACCTGAGAGTTTGATTCACGCTTCTTCATGAAGCCTAGGAAGGAGCAGGGGAGGAGGGTGATCCAGAACGACTTACCTGGGGTAGGTAGCAGTGTGACACATCATTGATGACCTCAAGATGCACTAAGAGGCAGAGATCACCTGCCACAGTGGTTCCTGCAGCTGCTCGTTGAGGGCTGGGGGCCTGCTGGATGCCAGGCCTCTGGGGATCCAACGTGAACAGAATGCACTTCCAGCCCCCAGAGCTCATATTCAGCTGTGTGCCAGGCAGGCACAGGTCCTTACAGCAGATGATGACATGGATAGGCCACACTGGTAATAAGCAATTTGTGGGGACATTGGGCATTGTATGTGATCGACCAGTTCTACCTAAAAAGGGTGATCTCACTCCTGGAGGGCAGGCCTTGAATGATAGAGGGAATGTGTTGGAACTGGATCTTAGAAGCCTCCTGCGAGTGGTTTTGGGAAGTAGGGGGGTGTGTTTCCCAGGCCCCCTGAGCCTGCCTAGAGGCCCCCTCCCACTACTCCTCTCATCAGTCCCCGTCCAGCTCAGGCCCTGGGCCCTCCCCCTGCACCTGTCATGGTGTCTTCCTCCAGGCCCCTGGCCCTGTAACATTCAGGCTATTGGTCAGTGGCAGCACCCTTTCAAGAGCAGGGTCCTGGGCTAGACCCCAGACTCGGAGCCCCTTTTCCCATCTCTTTCCTCAGTATCCCCCACCTCTAAGGCCTTGCCCCTCCCACTTTAAACCTCAGAAAACCCAAAAAGATCTCCTTACATAGCTCAGGGCCTAGGGGCGCTACCTGCAAGACCTTAGAGGATTTTAGAGGAAGTAAAAACAAAACAAAAATCATGGCTTAATCTCTCTGCCATTTATTTATAATGAAAATAAATATTCATCTGATTCACAGAGGCAGTGTGAATTAGTCTTTGGGTTTTAATTTCAGAACCTCAGTGTCTTTAACTTTCAGGTCCCACATTGGAAGGCCTCAGGCCACATCAAGGATGGTTTTCACTGCTGAAAGACTGCAGGATAATCTTTTGCCCAATAATCCATAAACTGAGAGCCTGGATGATTGTGGGATGTGGGTGGGGTCACATTAATTCTTTGGTTATGTGTAATAAAGTAGAGAAAAATTATGAGTTTAGAGGAACCCTACATTTAAAAAAAAACAAGGAAAGACTTCCTGGAACCTAATAGTCAACCCACTATCTCCTGAGTTTTAGGGACCCTCAGATCAAATTTCGAATTGCAATCCCTATTAAAGTATTAAAACAGATAACTTTGGCAATATTATTTAACCTCTGTGGGGCTTCCTTTAGCTCACTGACAGAAAGGGAGAACAAGACCCATCACTTCTGTGCAGGCTCTGCTGTGAGCCCTGGGGTGAAGCATTCTGCAGATGGAGACTCAGGGACAAAAGCACAGAACTGCATCCAGCGTTCAGCTCTGCCCTGCTGGGTGACCATGCAGCATGACACCACAAAGGTTCAGGTCCTCTTACCTGTTGGAAGGATTTGCCTGCTCAGTGACATCAGAGGCCATGGTATACAAAAGAGGAAAGTCCCAAAGTCCAAAATTAAGGTTTGAAAGCTTATGAAGGAAATGTTCTGGGGCCTTAGAGGATTTTAGCACTAACTCCCTGTCTGCAGTCTTCTCACAGATTCTAGCCTGCAAGTCCAGACCGTCACCATTTTCTGAAGACAATTTGCAGAGCATGAGCGCGGATAAGGCAAGGCTTGAGAGGGCACGCGTCCCATTCTCAGCATTGCCGTCACCAAGTGCATGTGCAACACAGTCGGGAAAGAACAGACGCATGATTCTCAGCTGGACTCCAGGTAGAATTCTTGGAACACCAACTATAGGCTAGCCATGCAATGATTTCTTCAAATGACTTACCTGGGCCTCAGTTACCCCTCTCAGCCACCCTACAAGGTGCTTCAAATGCACGCCCTCTAAGTCTTTAAAAGGAATGATGACTACAGGGAATGACTTACTGGTATAAGCTGTGGTTTAAGCCCAGCTCTCTCTGAGAGTAGCGATACCTATTCTGCACAAAGCACTGCCTATGTGCTGGGCACTGTGCCCAGGGCTTTCCCTGTATTATTTCTGGCATCCTCTCCTACTCTCTTACATGGCAGAGAGTGTTATTTTTCCCAATTTACAGATAAGAAAGCCAGCTCAGAAAAGTAGTCACTTACTCAAGGACACAGAGCTTGTGTGACTTACGTCAGAGTTTTTCTTTTTCTCTGTTCCATCATTTCCTCAGGATAAAAGGTCCATACTTTAATTATTGATGGGGCAGGACATTATTGAAATAACCTGTAATTACTGACCTCCAAAGACAATGGAAATGTCCCAGGGAACCACTTCCTAGCCTAGAGAGCCTGCTTTTGTTCAGGAAGCAGTGTGTCAATGGGGATGATTCAGTTGGTCTAACTGAAGGTGGCAGTCCTAATCATTATTTATTTATATTTATTAGCCAGTGATTGGTTTAGTGGTTGCCATTTGACCTTGTTCTGACCAAAGTGATGTAAGAAATCTGTTCCAAATTTTTGGGAAAGATTTTCCTCTCTAACAGTTAGAAAAGCAAAGGAGAAAACTTTTTGTACCAGCTCTTCTGCTGGCTACAACAAAGACAGTTTTGTGAGGGCCCGATGGCTGGACCAAGGGCAGCCATCTTGTGAACATGAGTGAAAGACAGTAACACTCCTCATCTTCTAAAGTCAGAATGAAAAAGGAAAACAAGCTAGGAGCTTAAAGTCACTGTTAAGCCACCAAACCTATCCTGGGACCACCTACTTCGGAGTTTTGGTAATGCAAATAAGTGTTCCTATGGTTTAAGCTACAGTTCATAAGTTTCCTCTTACCCCAGGTGCATCCCAATGATACAATTATGAAGCCAAATCAAAAGACAATCTTTATGCACTCTACAAATGAAATTTGAGCCTGTTCAGTGAGTAAATGAGTTACTTACTCTGAATATGATCCTGGTTTTCAAAGTCACTGAAAAGAACAATTACTTGGAGTTTTGACTCAGTTATGATTCTTTGCTTCTGTAAGGGAGGAAAAAAACTTTCCCTCTACCCTCTTATGTGTTTTCTGACTGTGACATGCAAATTAAACTATAACAGACAGGTTAACAGAAAAAAAGCTTACAAATTTTATATCATGTTAATTTTAGTTTATGTGACACGGAGGGCTTTGTAGGTAAGAAATGAAAACCGCAAAGATGTGGTTAGACTCAGGAGCTTATATATCATTTTAACAAAAGGCAATACATTTGTGGACAGGTGACAAGACAAAGGAAAGGCACTGGGGCTTTAGGGATGGTAAATTGTGTGAAGGTAACTAGGAAATACAAGGGAATCTAACAGAAGATGGTTATTTTAGGTTTATTTGTGTAGACTCTACTTGATGTTGACTTCCCATCTCCAATGACAAGAATGTTCTCTTCTTAGTACCAGGAAGGTACCTTTCTTATGGAAAAACTTACGTTCTGCTTTTAGGCAAAAAGAGTGAGGCTGGAGAGAGCTCTGCCTGCATCTGCTATTTCTCAACCTCCTTCAGCTCAAAATAACGCCAAATCAGGATATTTGGGGATGGCATGTTCTGATCTCCTTCACTTCCAAAGAAATAATACATCTATTATTTTACTTTTATTTAAAATATAAAGAGCTTATATTTTATATTTAAATTACAAAAATAAAAGTAATTAAAGTATTTACTTTTATGATATTATTAATATTACTACAAAGCTACTAGCATTTCATCACAAGGCTTACTGGATTTCATATGTAAACTTTAATATGAGTATGTAACTATTATAATAACCACTACAGAAATCCATACAGCAAAAGTGAAAATTGTCCTAGCATTAAAGTGGACTAGAGCTTCTTTTAATAATTATAAAATTAATTTATATTGTATTTGAACTTCATGCATATTCTGTGTATCAATAATTCATTCCTTTTGATTCATCACTGGAATTCCTGTACAAATATACCATTGTTTGATGATTTACTCTCCCATTGATGGACATTTAGGATGTTTCCAGTTGGAGGATATATGAATAATGTTCCTATCAACCTTCTTGTACAAGTCATTTTAGTGGACTTTTTCCCCCATATTTCTCTGGAATACAGAATAGACAAAAGTAAATTATTAGATTGGAAATAAAAACAGTGCCCCATGGTGACAAAAGGAATTTTCTAATGTTATGCAAATGTTCTATATCCTGACTGATGGGGAGACTATACAAGTATATCTATCAAAACTCCTCAAACTGTGCACTTTAATGCATGGAAATTATATTCTGTTTATAGAAAAAAATAAAGAAGAGAAAACAACCCCCAAAATCTTCTTGATCTTAAGATCACAGTGGAAAAAGAGAATCCATTGCTACGGTACCCATTAGAGCCACTTTCTTGCATGCCTCCCTGAACTGCAGATGCTAGGAAGCTAAGAAACATGTTTTTCAGACTTCCTTGAATCAAGGAGGCAAACTAAGCTTCTTCAAGTTAGATGTGTTCGTGCAAGATTTGACAAGGAGAAGGCAGAGGAGAGGTGGAGGCCATCTTCCTCCTGCTTGGACATTGCTGATGACAAGTGTGGTGTCTGTGGGACTCAAGGGGGGATCTCCTGCAGCCCCAGGCCATCACCAATGGCCAGGACATGTGTGCCTGTATTGCAGCCAGACTCACACTCAGACTCACTATTTCAGGGTCCAGTCACCAGCCTCATGCGTCCTCAGGGGCACTTACAATAGTAGCAGCTACAGAGAGAAGCTACAAGTCTGTTTTGTTTTGTTTAATTATGAACCTTTTCAAGCATACCCAGCAGTTAAAAGTATTCATATATCTACCACCTAAATTCTACAACTGTTCATATTTTGTGCAATTTGCTTTATCACATTCCCACATATATTCATGCATCACTCCTTATTTCTGACTCATTTTCAGTGCACATTTCAACTCAGCAGTTCTCTGACTAGTACTTGGATCCTCCTGAGGGCCAGCCCAGAGCCTGCTCCTCCAGCCTTCCCGTAATTCTGTAGGGTCCTCACTCCCTGCAGAGTCTGTTCTGCCTCAGTGCAACTTCCTAAGACTCCAAAATTGCTCATGTTGGACTGGGGGTCAGGAGATGATTGTCACTGGAACATAAGAATTGTCTTGATTCACACATAATTTTCCTTGCAAGAGGAGCAGGAAAACAAAGATCTTCAGCTCAGCTGCATGGTTCTCAGCTCAGCCCTAAGAAAATTCAACATGATGGCCTGCACCAGAGGCTCCCTTCCTGACAGGAGGCATCCCCAGCCTTCCAAAGCTTTGCACAGAGCAGGCTGCGCTTTTGTCTCCACTCAGCACTTCCATTTGCATGTTTTCAGTCCAAAAAGCCAGTCTTTTGACTTGTTTGTGTTTATTCATTTTAAGCATCCTTAGGCTAACTCCAGACATGGTCAGTTTCAAGTGCCCTCTGAAGTTCCAATCACTGTGCTTACTGCTGCTGTGGATACAAAGTTACATAGGTTTGAGCAGTCTGCACTGAACCTAGAAGCTTTGCTAGTATTCATTTCAAAGAACACAGGTTTTTCAGGACACATACACTACTACATCAATTTCTGCTTAACACAACTAGAGCCACACCTATCACTTACAATTGAAAACTGACTGATATGGAAATAAAATAAGTTTCCCATATTATTCTGGGCCCCACAAATATTGAGCAAAATCAGGTTTTCAGATCCTTCTACCTATGAGATCACATCAAACATGGTGTCATTACTGGAATCCACTTAACAGTGTCAGCTGAGCAGTCTCTGTAACACCAGGACGTGTACATACCTCACTGTCTGGATTTATTGTGATTTTTTTAAACAACCTTCCACCTATGGACACGTAAAATGTTAACTGTGTGCTATTATTAAAAAATTCTATGATGGACGTGGCTCAGCATACCACTTTATATACCTAGCAAGATGCATTCCTGAATTCCTGAAGGAATCCTCCATTATACTCCCATTCAGCCAGTGCGTATACAAATGCCATTATTGGGCAATGTCAAATTTACTTTCGTCTTTGACCAACTGACAGACTGGAAAAACTGTCATCTTGTTTTAATTTGAGTTTCTTAATATTAAGAAATGTTGAATCGTTTTTGTTTACAGGCCATTTACAGTAATTCTGTGAATGGCTTGTTTTTATTTTAAATTAATTTGTAAATATTTTATATAGCAATGAAATGTGCCTTTTGTCCTATATATTAGAAAACAATTTTGCTAGCTCAGCATTTGTCTTTTGGTTTTGCTTACAGCATATTCAGCCTGCAGAAGTTTTCAACTTTTAAGTAGTTAAATGCATCAATCTTTCCCATAAATTTGTTTCTGTTTATTGTACCATGTTGACAAATTCCTATTCCTTTCTAAGAATATATATATATATATATATATATATATGATAGATGGTAGATGATACAGATAGATAGATAGATATAGACAGTGATTTTAAATTCTTTAGTAATATAGTGGTTTAATGGTTAAATCTTTGGTCCATCTGAAATTTGCTTGATATTGGGGTGGGAAATTTTCATCCAAATGGGTAGTACATTGAGTAAACACAATTTAGGGAATCATTTTTACCTTGCTGATAAAATGCCTTTATGTGCTTAGGGCTTTGTATACATGTGCTTCCCATAAGTTCTGAACTATTTTGACTATTCTTTTTGATATGTCTGTTCTTACACTGCTTCCAACTATTTAGATGTTGTAGGTGATGCTATAAAACATTCCAGTATTTAGCAGAGATAGTCTTCCCCTCCAAATTGTCTCCTCTAATCCCATTTAAAATTTTTTTTCATGACTATTCTTAGATATTTATTTTTCCAGATGAACATTAGCATTAATTTTCAAGTTCCTGGGTGGGGGAGGGGGTAAGCCTGATTTATTTCTGTAAGAATTGACATCATTAGACCATTGACTAATATTTAGACACTTATTCAGTGACAAGCTACATCCTCTATTCATGAGCCTTATTTATCTTTATGTTCCTTAATGAGGCTTCCTAGTCCTTTTCTCATCAGCATTAAAGATATCTTAAAAAGTTTGTTCCTAGATAATTGTATTTTGCTGCTTTCCAAATATGGTATTTTTCCATTCTATTTTCTAAAGGCTTATATGGTTCCTAATAGTTTTTGCATAGAGGCCAGTATGGCCCAGCTTACTTTGAGATGATTTATCTCTTTTAAGAATGCATCAAGACTGGGCTTTGGCCTTGATATTTAAGAAAAACTAGCGTTTCAGCCATGAAGGCTCAAAGAGTTATATGACCACAGTGTCATTTCTGACATCCCTAATCTTGCCCATGATAGACAAACATAGAAATGTAGTCATTTACATCCTATCCAACCAGTGTTACAACATCAGTAATGCCAACATGCTATGTGTGATGGTGCCAACTTGACGAGCTAAAGGATGTTCATATAACTGGCAAAACATTTCTGCATCTTTGAGGATGTTTCTAGAAGTGATTAGCATTTGAATCAATAGACTGAGGAAAGCGGAATGCCCTCATCAGTTCAGATGGGCATCATCCAGTCTTCCCAGGGCTTGAAAGTAGGACAAAAAACAGAGAAAGGGCAAATTTGCTGCCTGCTTGAGCTGGAACATTCAACAGCTCTTTGCCTGGGATATCAGCGCTCCCGGTCCTTGGGCCTTCAGACTGCAGAACTTGTACAATTAGCTCCCTGGTTCTAGGGCTTTACCTTTGGAACTACACTACAGCTTTCCTGGGCCTCCAGCTTGCAGACAGTGATGAGATGTCAATACAATCTATGTATTGTCATGTGACCCAATCTCTCATATACATATATGTATGTATATATATGTATGTATATGCATATCTATATATGTATATATATATATATGTATGTATATGCATATCTATATATGTATCTATATCTGTACATATCCTAGGTTCTGTTTCTCTGGAGAACCCTGACTAATATACCATGCCATTTGAATTTGGATTCAATATCTGAATACATATTTACTTTCAAATATAGTAGGAGAGAAAAAAATTTCCTTATAGGCTTAATATATTCAAAATCAATTTAAGGATAAATTAATATTTATTTTAGTAAGAGTAAAAATTATATTGATGGATAAAGATTAATTACAGTATTAAAATTATATATTTTATTTTAAAACAATTATTAAGAATGCACTAATTAAATTAACATGGGAGGGGAAGATTTAATGTATAACTATTAAGAGAATGTGTTAGATAACATTTCTAAACCAAGAAATTTTTTTGGAAATTTAAGTAGTAACACAAATGAGAATATGGAAATTAGACTATGATTACAATGATAATCTGTGTACAATTGTTTGGGTATGCTGGTCTTTATAATATTAAGTAAAATACCACTAAGGACTGTTTTGAATTTTGAGCTATTTAATTCCTTTTAGGCCATGAATCTTTTAAAAGAAAGTCGACTTAGAAATTCTTAACATCTGATCAGAATGAAATGCAAAATCTTAATTTTGCTGTCTCAAAATTTCACAATTAGAGAAAAGAAATCCCATAATATATTCATGAATCTGTGACTCAAAATAAAGATGATAAGAACATTTTTAAAAAAGAAAAAAATATCACAAGAAAAAATCTTGCTCTTCTACAAACCTAACTGAAAGTTAATGTCTGCTTTGTTTGACAAATATACCTTCTGGTGACAATAGGAACACCGTGCAACCGACAGCACCATCAACTTCGTGTTTCTGCACTATGTCAAAACTTCTAAAACATGACTCAGACTTCTATGGTTTTTAAGCTCTTTCACTTTGAGAACGTTTCAAGAATAGGACAATAAACCCTGATATAACCCTCACCCGGATGCCTGTTCTCTCTCCCTCCCCCTCCTCCCCTCTTCCTGTCTCTATCCCTTCCTCTTTCAGAGCAGTACACCATCCTGGGAAAAGCCTGCGAGTAAGAGGCCCATGGGTTCTTGTTTTGGATTTGCCTGAAATAAGCAGAAGGCTTTGGATAAATCTTTTTACCTCTGTGGTTCTCCATTTATTCCACTCCAATATAAAGATACCGCATTGATATCTCCAGTACCATGCACTACCCTTTATGATCATCTGTAATGATTGTGTAAATACAGTGAGAATCAACGATAGAGTGACGACTTGGAACCCATTAGGAAAGTGTGAAGAAAGCAAACTAGAACACACAGAGCTGTGGGTGCTTAGAATAATGAGAAACAATTTTTTTTGAATAGTGTTTTCCTAAACTTTGGGTAAGTGAAGAAAACAACTCGCTCCTTTCAAACACTCATTTGGTAGGAACAAAGCCCAACTGTCTGCTGGTGACTGAATATCAACACAGAGTGCAGTAAACCTCATTAATTTTCCCTAATTGAGTGGAAAGTTTTGGAAAAGTTTGAAGCAGAGAAACATTTCACAAAATTCAGCTTAATTTCAAGTTCATATGGTAACAAGGATGACAGGGCCACAAGGAAAGGAAAGAGCAGAATGGCGTAGAAAATTTTTAAGAGTTTTAATAGTACATAAAAAGCCATTAGGAGTTAGAACATTCATTGTTTCAGAGGAACATTTAAATACAAAGTGGTTTTACAAGTGTTCAGAAACATTTGTTGGTCTTCAGCCTTATTAGGGCATTTATTCCCTTTATGAAGAATATATATTTCCCTTGTTTATACTTTAAATTTGCTTGGCAAACCCTTCCCCTACTTCTATCCCTTACAGATCAATGCACTTCACCAGCATTTTAAATTTACCCCAGATTTTGAATTAGTGGATTTCTCGTTGGCCAGGGTCATACTGTTCTTTTCTAAAAATCCTCAATACTTTCAGGCTCCCAGGAAATGCACCTGTCAACATAGCATGTGCATTCTCTCATTTTCTTAAAAGCAGGAACTAGGTTTCATTTTTCACCCTTGATTCTAAAGCAGTCGGAGAGCTTGAAAGAGAAGGGGGCTTTCGGTGGGGGAGCAAATAAATCTAATCGCGGCACACAGGTGATGGAAGACTTGCGCTTACATTTCCTCAATTTGTTCTTAAAATAATCCTGGACACATTCTTTGATTGAGGGCCTACTTTTCCAAGGCTGGGGTCACAGAGATCAGGAACAAAGACACAGTTATTTTAAAACACAAATTTGAGCAATTAGTTCCCACCTTTCCCCTCAATATTTCCAAAGATGTTAATAATTGGCTAAATTGACTTCTATGAATTCTGTTTTTGCTCCTTTCGGCTGCTTACCCCCTAACAGGCACACTCTTGTGTGCTAGTTGGTTAAGAGGAATGACACGAGGCAAGTCTAACTGAAAATATCACCATTAGCCATTTAAGGCCTTGGTGTTTCTTGCAGACCTAACAACTCAACTGTGTATTAAAATGGGAAAAATATAAATATTGGTCAGATTGGGAGGAGGCAAGAGTATAAATCTGGGGAGCGTGACAGAGGCTATCAGTGTCACACCAGGGTCCCCAGGCACTCACTGTCCAAACCATGGTACACATACGATACTCAGTACCTGCTATAAACCCTACGCTCTCAACCTGGCCCCATGGACGTCCCTCTGGCAGGGAAAGGAAGGCTTTAGGTGCTACAGAGTTAAGGCCCCAGATCAGCTCCCAGCCCCTATGAGTGGGGATTGGAGGATGCATAATCTGCTTTCTCCCCTGGAGGATAGGACAGCTCTGAAAGCATATTGTACGCTGTCTCCCAAAGACAAATCTTACAAACAAGGCACTCACCACAGTGTGCTCTGGACTACCCTTTCAAGGCTGTTTGTATAGCAAATAGGCTTGGAAGACAGAGATAAGGTCTCCTTCTGGATCAAAGGGCAAGAATGCTTGCTGCCCTTTGTGTAAGATTTGGGTTCCCTAAGAACAGAGCTCCAACCCTATGACTATGTAGGCAAGATCTAGGGCCATCTGCACCACAACCCATGGGACTAGGGGAGAAGCAGAATCAATGTGGTGATGCTCACAGTCCTTGCTATTCCCTAAGCAACCAAGTCCTCTGTCTCTGTGATAGGGCTCTCATACCTTCCACCAGAATCTATGAAACCCATTAGCTTGAAAGTGTGTTGGAGATCTTAGACCCCATTGGTCTCACATCATGGAAAATGACCAATGGCAAGAGTGAATTAGAATTTGGTCCAAATGAAAATAATCATAATATGATCATAAATAATCATAATATAATCATAAAACTTTGCGTTATTGTTCAGATAGGATACTAGTTAAAATGCAGTATTTTGAGAAACAGACCTCCAGTGTTTTTCTGCCACCAAAGTTGAAGTTGAAACACTTAAGCCTCAGTTAATGATGGAAAAACCAGGGGCTATTGATTTAATACACTGATTCTCTCAGATAGTGAAGTTGACAGCGGAGGAAAGATCCGGAAGACAAATAGAACTCCTTCCCCTGACAGTGTATGCAGCCTCAAGGACTGAGTTTCAGGAACTCCCAGTGTAACAGTCAAATGCAATGAATTCGTTATTTTTGCTTCTTACTTAGGGGATTGTGAGGCAATATGAATTTTGGTTGCTTGATGGTGCACTTATTTGATACAGCATTAAAAAAGTCAATCTCATGAAGTATGTACATTGCAATGACAACTGAGGAAAAACATCAGTTAATGGCAGAAAGAAGAAAAGTTATTGAGACTTTTGCAGGTTGAGAGGGAAGCACAAGCACGTGGCTGACACTGGGATTG